>NC_051313.1:35740677-36941001 GCF_015220235.1 Choloepus didactylus
CCATCTGACACCAGGACTCAATTTTGCCAAATTCTCTGCCACTTTAAAACAAGGATCATCTTTCTTCCAGTTTGCAACAGCACATTCATCATTTCTGCTCAAGTCCTCATCAGAAGTATCTTTAGAGTCCATATTTCCATAAACAGTCTCTTTAAAGCAGTTTTGGCCTTTTCTATCAAGCTCCTCCCAATTCTTCCAGAATCTTCCCCTTATCCATTTAAAAAGCCGTTCCAACATGTTTGGTATTTGCAAACTCAGCAGCAAAAGCACCCCACTTCTCTGGTACCAAAATCTGTTTTAGTTTGCTAATGCTGCAGAATGCAAAACACCAGAGATGGATTGGCTTTTATAAAAAGGGGGTTTATTTGGCTACACAGTTACAGTCTTAAGGCCGTAAAGTGTCCAAGGTAGCACATCAGCAATCGGGTACCTTCACTGGAGGATGGCCAGTGGTGTCCAGAAAACCTCTGTTAGCTGGAAAGGCACGTGGCTGGCGTCTGCTCCAAAGTTCTGGTTTCAAAATGGCTTTCTCCCAGGACGTTCCTCTCTAGCAAGCTTGCTCCTCTTCAAAACATCACTCACAGCTGCACTGAGCCCCTTCTCTTTGAGTCAGCTCATTTACATGGCTCCACTGATCAAGGCCCACCCTGAATGGGTGGGGCCATGCCTCCATAGGAATATCTCATCAGAGTCATCACCCACAGCTGGGTGGGGCACATTCCAAGGAAATCTAATCAGCACCAAAATATCTGCCACACAAGACTACATCAAAGATAATGGTGTTTGGGGGACACAATACATTCAAACTGGCACAGAGGTGAACCTTCAAACTGTTTCACTGAGTTTTTTTATTGTATTTTTTATTGTAGAACATAACATATATACTGAGATATTGAATACTGTGATGGCTTTAGCACAGAGAAGATGAGATCCTACTTTTTACCTGCCATTCGCTGGACCCTCTTCTTCCAAAACTATCCCTGAACAAGGCTTTCCATTTTTTTTTTTTTAAATGTTAGTTGCCGAGGCGGGGCAAGATGGCAGACTGGTGAGCTGTAGGTTTTAGTTACTCCTCCAGGAAAGTGGGTAAAAAGCCAGGAACTGCGTGGACTGGACACCACAGAGCAATCTGTCTTTGGGCATACTTCATACAACACTCATGAAAATGTCGAACTGCTGAGATCAGCGAAATCTGTAAGTTTTTGCGGCCAGGGGACCCGCGCCCCTCCCTGCCAGGCTTGGTCCCGTGGGAGGAGGGGCTGTCAGCTCCGGGAAGGAGAAGGGAGAACTGCAGTGGCTGCTCTTATCGGAAACTCATTCTACTGATCCAGATTCCAACCATAGATAGACTGAGACCAGACACCGGAGAATCTGAGAGCTGCCAGCCCAGCAGAGAGGAGACAGGCATAGAAAAAAAAAAATAAAAATAACACGAAAAACTCCAAAATAAAAGCAGAGGATTTTTGGAGTTCTGGTGAACACAGAAAGGGGAAGGGCGGAGCTCAGGCCTTGAGGCGCATATGCAAATCCCGAAGAAAAGCTGATCTCTCTGCCCTGTGGACCTTTCCTTAATGGCCCTGGTTGCTGTGTCTATTAGCATTTCAATAACCCATTAGATCTCTGAGGAGGGCCCTTTTTTTTTTTTTTTTTTTTAATCCTTTTTACTTTTTCTAAAACAATTACTCTAAGAAGCCCAATACAGAAAGATTCAAAGAATTGCAATTTGGGCACGTCAAGTCAAGAGCAGAACTGAGAGAGCTCTGAGACAAAAGGCAATAATCCAGTGGCTGGGAAAATTCACTAAACACCACAACTTCCCAAGAAAAGGGGCGTGTCCGCTAACAGCCACCATCCTGGTGGACAGGAAACACTCCTGCCCATCGCCAGCCCCATAGCCCAGAGCTGCCCCAGACAACCCAGTGTGATGGAAGTGCTTCAAATAACAGGCACACACCACAATACTGGGCGTGGACATTAGCCTTCCCTGCAACCTCAGCTGATTGTCCCAGAGCTGGGAAGGTGGAGCAGTGTGAATTAACAAAGCCCCATTCAGCCATCATTTGAGCAGACTGGGAGCCTCCCTACACAGCCCAGCAGCCCAGAACTGCCCTGGGGGGACGGCACTCACCTGTGACAAAGCACAGTCATCCCTCAACAGAGGACCCGGGGTGCACGGCCTGGAAGAGGGGCCCACTTGCAAGTCTCAGGAGCCATACGCCAATACCAAAGACTTGTGGGTCAGTGGCAGAGACAAACTGTGGCAGGACTGAACTGAAGGATTAGACTATTGCAGCAGCGTTAAAACTCTAGGATCATCAGGGAGATTTGATTGTTAGGGCCACCCCCCCTCCCCGACTGCCCAGAAACACGCCCCACATACAGGGCAGGCAACACCAACTACACACGCAAGCTTGGTACACCAATTGCGCCCCACAAGACTCACTCCCCCACTCACCAAAAAGGCTAAGCAGGGGAGAACTGGCTTGTGGAGAACAGGTGGCTCGTGGACGCCACCTGCTGGTTAGTTAGAGAAAGTGTACTCCACGAAGCTGTAGATCTGATAAATTAGAGATAAGGACTTCAATAGGTCTACAAACCCTAAAAGAACCCTATCAAGTTCAGCAAATGCCACGAGGCCAAAAACAACAGAAAATTATAAAGCATATGAAAAAACCAGACGATATGGATAACCCAAGCCCAAGCACCCAAATCAAAAGACCAGAAGAGACACAGCACATAGAGCAGCTACTCAAAGAACTAAAGATGAACAATGAGACCATAGTACAGGATATGAAGGAAATCAAGAAGACTCTAGAAGAGCATAAAGAAGACAATGCAAGACTAAATAAAAAAATGGATGATCTTATGGAAATTAAAGAAACTGTTGACCAAATTAAAAAGATTCTGGACACTCATAGTACAAGACTAGAGGAAGTTGAACAACGAATCAGTGACCTGGAAGATGACAGAATGGAAAATGAAAGCATAAAAGAAAGAATGGGGAAAAAAATTGAAAAAATCGAAATGGACCTCAGGGATATGATAGATAATATGAAACGTCCAAATATAAGACTCATTGGTGTCCCAGAAGGGGAAGAAAAGGGTAAAGGTCTAGGAAGAGTATTCAAAGAAATTGTTGGGGAAAACTTCCCAAATCTTCTAAACAACATAAATACACAAATCATAAATGCTCAGCGAACTCCAAATAGAATAAATCCAAATAAACCCACTCCGAGACATATACTGACCACACTGTCAAACACAGAAGAGAAGGAGCAAGTTCTGAAAGCAGCAAGAGAAAAGCAATTCACCACATACAAAGGAAACAGCATAAGACTAAGTAGTGACTACTCAGCAGCCACCATGGAGGCGAGAAGGCAGTGGCACGATATATTTAAAATTCTGAGTGAGAAAAATTTCCAGCCAAGAATACTTTATCCAGCAAAGCTCTCCTTCAAATTTGAGGGAGAGCTTAAATTTTTCACAGACAAACAAATGCTGAGAGAATTTGCTAACAAGAGACCTGCCCTACTGGAGATACTAAAGGGAGCCCTACAGACAGAGAAACAAAGACAGGACAGAGAGACTTGGAGAAAGGTTCAGTACTAAAGAGATTCTGTATGGGTACAATAAAGGATATTAATAGAGAGAGGGGAAAAATATGGCAAACATAAACCAAAGGATAAGATGGCCGATTCAAGAAATGCCTTCACGGTTTTAACGTTGAATGTAAATGGATTAAACTCCCCAATTAAAAGATATAGATTCGCAGAATGGATCAAAAAAAATGAACCATCAATATGTTGCATACAAGAGACTCATCTTAGACACAGGGACACAAAGAAACTGAAAGTGAAAGGATGGAAAAAAATATTTCATGCAAGCTACAGCCAAAAGAAAGCAGGTGTAGCAATATTAATCTCAGATAAAATAGACTTCAAATGCAGGGATGTTTTGAGAGACAAAGAAGGCCACTACATACTAATAAAAGGGGCAATTCAGCAAGAAGAAATAACAATCGTAAATGTCTATGCACCCAATCAAGGTGCCACAAAATACATGAGAGGAACACTGGCAAAACTAAAGGAAGCAATTGATGTTTCCACAATAATTGTGGGAGACTTCAACACATCACTCTCTCCTATAGATAGATCAACCAGACAGAAGACCAATAAGGAAATTGAAAACCTAAACAATCTGATAAATGAATTAGATTTAACAGACATATACAGGACATTACATCCCAAATCACCAGGATACACATACTTTTCTAGTGCTCATGGAACTTTCTCCAGAATAGATCATATGCTGGGACATAAAACAAGCCTCAATAAATTTAAAAAGATTGAAATTATTCAAAGCATATTCTCTGACCACAATGGAATACAATTAGAAGTCAATAACCATCAGAGACTTAGAAAATTCACAAATACCTGGAGGTTAAACAACACACTCCTAAACAAACAGTGGGTTAAAGAAGAAATAGCAAGAGAAATTGCTAAATATATAGAGACGAATGAAAATGAGAACACAACATACCAAAACCTATGGGATGCAGCAAAAGCAGTGCTAAGGGGGAAATTTATAGCACTAAACGCATATATTAAAAAGGAAGAAAGAGCCAAAATCAAAGAACTAATGGATCAACTGAAGAAGCTAGAAAATGAACAGCAAACCAATCCTAAACCAAGTACAAGAAAAGAAATAACAAGGATTAAAGCAGAAATAAATGACATAGAGAACAAAAAAACAATAGAAAGGATAAATATCACCAAAAGTTGGTTCTTTGAGAAGATCAACAAGATTGACAAGCCCCTAGCTAGACTGACAAAATCAAAAAGAGAGAAGACCCATATAAACAAAATAATGAATGAAAAAGGTGACATAACTGCAGATCCTGAAGAAATTAAAAAAATTATAAGAGGATATTTTGAACAACTGTATGGCAACAAACTGGATAATGTAGAAGAAATGGACAATTTCCTGGAAACATATGAACAACCTAGACTGACCAGAGAAGAAATAGAAGACCTCAAGCAACCCATCACAAGCAAAGAGATCCAATCAGTCATCAAAAATCTTCCCACAAATAAATGCCCAGGGCCAGATGGCTTCACAGGGGAATTCTACCAAACTTTCCAGAAAGAACTGACGCCAATCTTACTCAAACTCTTTCAAAACATTGAAAAAAATGGAACACTACCTAACTCATTTTATGAAGCTAACATCAATCTAATACCAAAACCAGGCAAAGATGCTACAAAAAAGGAAAACTACTGGCCAATCTCCCTAATGAATATAGATGCAAAAATCCTCAACAAAATACTTGCAATTCGAATCCAAAGACACATTAAAAAAATCATACACCATGACCAAGTGGGGTTCATTCCAGGCATGCCAGGATGGTTCAACATAAGAAAAACAATCAATGTATTACAACACATTAAAAACTCGAAAGGGAAAAATCAATTGATCATCTCAATAGATGCTGAAAAAGCATTTGACAAAATCCAACATCCCTTTTTGATAAAAACACTTCAAAAGGTAGGAATTGAAGGAAACTTCCTCAACATGATAAAGAGCATATATGAAAAACCCACAGCCAGCATAGTACTCAATGGTGAGAGACTGAAAGCCTTCCCTCTAAGATCAGGAACAAGACAAAGATGCCCGCTGTCACCACTGTTATTCAACATTGTGCTGGAAGTGCTAGCCAGGGCAATCCGGCAAGACAAAGAAATAAAAGGCATCCAAATTGGAAAAGAACAAGTAAAACTGTCATTGTTTGCAGATGATATGATCTTATATCTAGAAAACCCTGAGAAATCGACGATACAGCTACTAGAGCTAATAAACAAATTTAGCAAAGTAGCGGGATACAAGGTTAATGCACATAAGTCAGTAATGTTTCTATATGCTAGAAATGAACAAACTGAAGAGACACTCAAGAAAAAGATACCATTTTCAATAGCAACTAAAAAAATCAAGTACCTAGGAATAAACTTAACCAAAGATGTAAAAGACCTATACAAAGAAAACTACATAACTCTACTAAAAGAAATAGAAGGGGACCTTAAAATATGGAAAAATATTCCATGTTCATGGATAGGAAGGCTAAATGTCATTAAGATGTCAATTCTACCCAAACTCATCTACAGATTCAATGCAATGCCAATCAAAATTCCAACAACCTACTTTGCAGACTTGGAAAAGCTAGTTATCAAATTTATTTGGAAAGGGAAGATGCCTCGACTTGCTAAAGACACCCTAAAAAAGAAAAACGAAGTGGGAGGACTTACACTCCCTGACTTTGAAGCTTATTATAAAGCCACAGTTGCCAAAACAGCATGGTACTGGCACAAAGACAGACATATAGATCAATGGAATCGAATTGAGAATTCAGAGATAGACCCTCAGATCTATGGCCGACTGATCTTTGATAAGGCCCCCAAAGTCACTGAACTGAGTCATAATGGTCTTTTCAACAAATGGGGCTGGGAGAGTTGGATATCCATATCCAAAAGAATGAAAGAGGACCCCTACCTCACCCCCTACACAAAAATTAACTCAAAATGGACCAAAGATCTCAATATAAAAGAAAGTACCATAAAACTCCTAGAAGATAATGTAGGAAAACATCTTCAAGACCTTGTATTAGGCGGCCACTTCCTAGACTTTACACCAAAAGCACAAGCAACAAAAGAGAAACTAGATAAATGGGAACTCCTCAAGCTTAGAAGTTTCTGCACCTCAAAGGAATTTCTCAAAAAGGTAAAGAGGCAGCCAACTCAATGGGAAAAAAATTTTTGGAAACCATGTATCTGACAAAAGACTGATATCTTGCATATACAAAGAAATCCTACAACTCAATGACAATAGTACAGACAGCCCAATTATAAAATGGGCAAAAGATATGAAAAGACAGTTCTCTGAAGAGGAAATACAAATGGCCAAGAAACACATGAAAAAATGTTCAGCTTCACTAGCTATTAGAGAGATGCAAATTAAGACCACAATGAGATACCATCTAACACCGGTTAGAATGGCTGCCATTAAACAAACAGGAAACTACAAATGCTGGAGGGGATGTGGAGAAATTGGAACTCTTATTCATTGTTGGTGGGACTGTATAATGGTTCAGCCACTCTGGAAGTCAGTCTGGCAGTTCCTTAGAAAACTAGATATAGAGCTACCATTCGATCCAGCGATTGCACTTCTCGGTATATACCCGGAAGATCGGAAAGCAGTGACACGAACAGATATCTGCACGCCAATGTTCATAGCAGCATTATTCACAATTGCCAAGAGATGGAAACAACCCAATTGTCCTTCAACAGATGAGTGGATAAATAAAATGTGGTATATACACACGATGGAATACTACGCGGCAGTAAGAAGGAACGATCTGGTGAAACATATGACAACATGGATGAACCTTGAAGACATAATGCTGAGCGAAATAAGCCAGGCACAAAAAGAGAAATATTATATGCTACCACTAATGTGAACTTTGAAAAATGTAAAACAAATGGTTTATAATGTAGAATGTAGGGGAACTAGCAGTAGAGAGCAATTAAGGAAGGGGGAACAATAATCCAAGAAGAAGAGATAAACTATTTAACGTTCTGGGGATGCACAGAAATGACTATGGTCTGTTAATTTCTGATGGATATAGTAGGAACAAGTTCACAGAAATGTTGCTATATTATGTAACTTTCTTGGGGTAAAGTAGGAACATGTTGGAAGTTAAGCAGTTATCTTAGGTTAGTTGTCTTTTTCTTACTCCCTTGTTATGGTCTCTTTGAAATGTTCTTTTATTGTATGTTTGTTTTCTTTTTAACTTTTTTTTTCATACAGTTGATTTAAAAAAAGAAGGGAAAGTTAAAAAAAAAAAAAAAAAGAAAAACAAGGAAAAAAAAAAAAGATGTAGTGCCCCCTTGAGGAGCCTGTGGAGAATGCAGGGGTATTCGCCTACCCCACCTCCATGGTTGCTAACATGACCACAGACATAGGGGACTGGTGGTTTGATGGGTTGAGCCCTCTACCGTAAGTTTTACCCTTGGGAAGACGGTTGCTGCAAAGGAGAGGCTAGGCCTCCCTATATTTGTGCCTAAGAGTCTCCTCCTGAATGCCTCTTTGTTGCTCAGATGTGGCCCTCTCTCTCTGGCTAAGCCAACTTGAAAGGTGACATCACTGTCCTCCCCCCTACGTGGGATCAGACACCCAGGGGAGTGAATCTCCCTGGCAACGTAGAATATGACTCCCGGGGAGGAATGTAGACCCGGCATCGTGGGACGGAGAACATCTTCTTGACCAAAAGGGGGATGTGAAAGGAAATGAAATAAGCTTCAGTGGCAGAGAGATTCCAAAACGAGCCGAGAGATCACTCTGGTGGGCACTCTTACGCACACTTTAGACAACCCTTTTTAGGTTCTAAAGAATTGGGGTGGCTGGTGGTGGATACCTGAAACTATCAAACTACAACCCAGAACCCATGAATCTCGAAGACAGTTGTATAAAAATGTAGCTTATGAGGGGTGACAATGGGATTGGGAAAGCCAAAAGGACCAAACTCCACTTTGTCTAGTTTATGGATGGATGTGTAGAAAAGTAGGGGAAGGAAACAAACAGACAAAGGTACCCAGTGTTCTTTTTTACTTCAATTGCTCTTTTTCACTCTAATTATTATTCTTGTTATTTTTGTGTGTGTGCTAATGAAGGTGTCAGGGATTGATTTAGGTGATGAATGTACAACTATGTAATGGTACTGTAAACAATCGAAAGTACAATTTGTTTTGTATGACCGCGTGGTATGTGAATATATCTCAATAAAATGATGATTAAAAAAAAAAAAAAAAATGTTAGTTGCCATCATCTCATGTTCCATTATTTCCCCCATGAACAGCTTTCCTCGAAGTGGAAAAAAGGCAAATTCTAAGCTCTGTCAGAATGAGAACTTCCTTTCTGTCGTAGATTACGACAGAAATTGTAATGGAGGTAAAAGCTGGGTACCACTGCAGTCATTGCAGCAGCGCCTAATTTTTAAAAAATCTTTCAGAACACTTATCAGCCAGCAATGCTTTTGTTAGCAGGCAACAAAAAACCAACTCTGAATGAGTTAAACAAATAGAATTCCAGAGCAAGCAGTTAGTGGTATTGGGTCAGCTGCTCATCAATAACAGGGCCTCTGCCTTCATCTTTCTCTGGGCTTGTCATGTGTTTTACATCATGGTGACAAAATGCCTGCTCTACCTCCAAGTGTCACATCCTTATTCAAAGCAGACAAATGTGAGGAAGAGAGAAGAGGAACAGGGATCTTTCTGTTTTTCTGCAAAGCAAAATTCTGCCTGGATTTCTTACCCAGCAAACTTTTTAGAGCTAATGGGTCGGAATGGGGTCACGTGACCACTCTTAGCAGCAAGAGAGGCTAGGGAAATGAAATTTTGATTTTCTCTCCTCTATTTATGAGACGTACCAAGGAAGAAGAAAGTGAGAAATTGTTTTTGGGTGGTCAGGAACTGGGATCTTTTAGGAGAACCATTGTTAGTGTATGCTCTGTGTTTACATGTGTATTATACTCTTGTCATTGTATCTATGACCTTGTATTTATGTAGATTTTGCTTTCTCTACTCTTTAAGAGAATTCTTGTATGATTGATTGCCAATTTAAAAATAGATGTTTTTATCTCCTTTTTCGATTAGCCACTACCAACATCTGCTTAACGCATTCAGCAAAGATACTAGAAGTTTGGTTTCCCTGAGTAGGCAACACATATTGACTAGAAAGGGTATTATTCCTGTTTATGTCTAATTATCTTGGCAAGCATTACCAAAGTGAAAGAAAATATAGCAAAAGTACCAGATGATTCCATGGGGATTTAGTAAAAGTATCACATTTTATCTTATATTCAGGGTATGATAGAGTTTCATGTAAAGATATATTTCCAAGAGACCTCATCAACCCTGACTTAGAAAGAAATTCAGCACCAAAATGTAGCACCTGCATATCAAAAATAACATTAGTAATTATACCACTTGATGCAATGTTTAGAAAAAATAGCCAATTACAGCAATATGAATTCAACCAGAATCCTCTGCAGGCAACATCATCATGCAATTCTGACTTCACAATGACATGAAATTTTAAATGACAACTGTGCTAAATCAGGGAACAACAAACCCAGGCCAAGTTTAAATTTAGCAACACTGCTAGTTTACTGAAAATAACCTTCTCCACAGCAGATTCTCTATGAATTTCAGGTGACCAACAGCTTGTTTTTCTGTTCTGTTTAGAGATAATCAAGCAGTCAGTGGCTTCAGCCTTGATGTCGTCCATTCTGGTGTCCATCTCAGGAGTACCCTTAGCAAGCCTTGAAACCCTTGGAAATTAAGGAGAGCATCTACTAAATATATTCTTCTTGAAAATTACCATCATATGTGTTCAGAACTTTCTGAATGAGCATAAGGATTTCAAGGTAAGTAAATTTTCAAAGTAACTCACGTTCTTGTGTTACTGTAAATGCATCAAAAGTGAATATTGAACATATTTTAATCGACTACACAAAAGTAAGAACATTTATTAAATACAAGGAAAATATGTGCAATTCTAAAGCAAAAAAAAAAAGAGAGAGAGAGAAATAAATCAAACAAAATGTTTAGAAGTTGTTATATGTCTTATAAATGTATATACAAGAAAGGTGTAGTGGTAATCTTGATATTTGGTCATCAGTTTTACACCAAACAGTAAATCGTGTACGCCATACAGCAGTTCTCAAGTTTTAAAATGCATAAAAGTCACCTTTGGGGGTGTGGGGAAGGAGAGTCCTTAAAATGCTGATGTCTGGGCCTATTTCTCAGAGACTTAGATTCAATAGTTCTGGGATGTGGCCCAGGAATTTGCAAGTTACTCTCCTCAAGATCCTGATACAGGTGGGTCTTGAGCCTCTAAGAAACACTGAAATTGGCATTCAAAATAATACACTTGTAATTTTCAAACTTTACATTAAACTTGATGTTTTATGCTGTTTTCTGCAATCACAAAAATACATAAAGAAGGGGTGATTTTTAGCACAGAGGAGTTGAAATAGTGCTCCCTATTTGGCCTTCGTATTTAGCCTTTAATCCTGTTTGATAATCCTTTTCAGAGCTCAATATAATGAGCTAATCACAGACGTACCTCTCTCTCTTTCAGGGCGGGAATCCTCCATAGCTCTCATTAGCTGTTATTTTGTTCCATATGTTTTAATTTATTCAAATGTTTAGGGTTTTTGGATCTAATTCTGAGAAATGTCTAGAAGATGAGAATGATGTGTTATCATGGGGGTGGCTAAACATTTCTACATTTCTAAGGGCTGTATCTTTTTTTCTTTATTTTGAAAACTCAGCCTTAGACTTCAAAAGAACAGATCTGCATCATACATCTTTAATTACCCTTTTTCCTCTGCAGATATTTATGACAAGTTACATGTGCATTTAATGAATATCTGCTCTACATATTTTTGTTTCCTATATTTCATTTTGCGACTTCATTTTATTATTTGCAATTTTAAGTTTATGAAAGTTTCCTTCTTTATTTCAGGAAAAAAAAAAAAAAACATGATCAGTAGGTACATATGTCTTAAATTGTGATGATTCCTTAAAGTTCAGTACAATTTTATTTTTATAATGAGGAATGAAGGTTTTAATCCAAATGCTTTGATTGAATTTCAGGCTTATGGATATTGTCTCCTCCCTGTATCCATCTATGTATGTCCTTGTTTACATTGTGTAGAATTTCTAGTCCATACAGTCTCCAAAGCAAAAATAAACCATTAATCAAAAGGAAGTATATTCCCATAGTAACTATTAGCCACATGTATTAATTATTAGTACTACATATAGAAAATTGAATATAGTCAAATACATAAAATAAGGCAGAATTTTTTTCAAATAATCAAAATTAAAGATTTACAGAATTGGGTTATCTATAATAATAATAAACTCTCACATGTATCTGTTGTCAGATTTGTTCTCAATAGTAAAATTGACCAGTCAAACTGATCCTTAGATATAAAGGCTGGAGGCAAATATTCTGAACATACACTTTATCATATAATACTAAAACTTGTGAGATTTAGCCAACTTATGGTTGGCTAAAAGTCCCCAAATGAGGCTTAACAAAGCTTTTAATGCAAATCTTCTGTAATAGTTGAACTTCAAAAAAAAAACAACATGAAAATTACTCTTTCCCTCCTCCCTTTTTCTTTTTTCCCCCTTTTACCTGAAGAGGAGCAGGTGGAGAGAGAATGGAATTGTGAGTCATGTTCATTATCATTTGTGTATTTATCAGACTGTGTTCTTGAATTGTGGTTCCCTAAAGAAAACCTACAATGTAGTTTCAGGGAACCTGAGCGAGACAAGGAAGTAAAATATGCAACAAAGGAATAAATTACAGAAACTTTATGAAATTGTAGAACCATAACGTTTTAGAGCAGAAATGGATCATTGAGAACTTCTAGTCTGGTTCCCTGATGTATAATAGTATTCTTTTCTCTTCCAAACATATCCTACAAGTCTGTCTAAAATAAACAGCATAAATGATAATGTGGTCAGGGATGACTTTTAACAATAACAAACAAACAAAAAAAAAACTAAACAAGTGTTTTTCAGTGATTCCTTGGGTAAGGGAGGTAAGAGGAAAGTCTTCAAGAAGACAATTGAAGTGGAGGAAATACCTGAGTACTTTTTGGAGGAAATACCTGAGTACTTTTAAGTATAATTGAATTTAAAATTATTACCTTAGTTGTCAATAGATAAATCTTTCATGTCATTAATCTAGATATGAAAACAGGAAAGTGCGGTTTATTTCAGGCTTTGTCAGCTTCATCTGGAAATCTGATATTGAGGAGGAAGGGAGCTAAAAGTAAAATATAGCATTAGAACAGCAGAGCCATCTGGGACCATTCAGTATAGCAGAAAGGAGATTTAAATATGTAAGAAGCTCTTGGGAGCATTAGTGTTATTATGAAACAGTATAATAATGATAGTTGTGGGTTATCCAAAAAGATTGATATGTGTTTATTATTCTCAATTTAAGAAATTGGGGAGTCATTAAAATTTATGCATTAATAACATAATAATTGACCTGAAAAAAATGCTCATAATATACTGTAAATGAAAATAAGTTACAAAACCATATTATGATGTGCTTGCATTTTTATTTTAAAAAGCTGCAGATAAAGATGCAAAGGAAAAAAGTTGAAAGGATATCAATTAAAATATTATCAGTGGTTATCTTTAACTGGTGAAATTATGGCTGATTTCTATTGCCTCTTGGGATTTAAAAATAATGTTTCTAAATTATGTATCATTAATGTAACTTTAAAATATTTTTAAAGTGCCAGGAAAATATTCGGTTATCTGAAAATTTCATTTTTATACAGCTATGAGAGTCCTGCTAAAGGTTGTTTAAAATAATATTAAAGCAAGGCTCTTTTGTCTTGTGCCATTATAATGATTTGAATTTGAGAACAGCACTTGCAATTAAATCAAAATGATTTTTAGATAAAGTTCTTCATTTGTGAAATATTACAGCTGAACAAAATTCTCAAAGTTTTCCTCTTCATTAAACAAAGATAATTTCAAATTATGACAATTAATTCCTTGCAATGATTCTTTATTTCTTGTATCAGATAATTCCAATGTGCTCTGAAGAATTACATGCCTTTAATTGTTTGTTCCATTTAGAGGATAATTTTATATGTTTGGTTACATTAGTGATAAGTCTTTGTTCTTTAAATCTCCAGTGTAGCATACGGTTAGTCTATCATTATTACTACCAGCTGCAGTTGGTCTGTGATTCTGTTCATTCTGTCTGGATCCACAGTAATTAGCTCTTTAGTTTAATGACAATATTTGTTAATGGGTTTTTATGGCCAAATTCGGCTGTTAGGGAGTGGGTGGTGTATTTGAAGAAAGAATCTGGCCTTATGTTTTAAGCATAAGCTGTGTAATTTGATTTCAAAATGCTGGTTTAGAGAGATAGGAGAAGTATATCTGCATTTATCTGAAGTTTCTCATTTTAAGAAACTGAAAATGAAAGTGACAATTTACGTAGATGAGCAGTAGACTCTCAGAAAGTTCTCTGGTACAACTATCCTGATGTGTTGTTCTACAGCTGGAATATAGAATGAAATGATAGTTGTCAAGCAGACATTAGGTTAATTCTTTTATGTGACAGGGCATACATGGAGTCCTTTAATTGGAATTAAACCCTTTTGATCATCTTATTTTGAAAGACTCAGTGAAATGGAAGGAACCCTTGCATGGGTTCATTAGGGTTCAAGGTCTGACTGCACTTCTTGGGAGTGGAGTAACTGGGGAAATCTCTTCACCTCTCTTGAGCATCACTTTCTTGATCCTAAAATGAGGCATCTTAGGATCCCAGTGGTCCCTTCCAGCTCTAAAATGATAACTAAATTGCTTTAAGATTGCAATGAGGAATGCACAAGAAAGTCACAGAATATGCAATGGCTTGAGCTGAATGAATACATAAAACACTGAGTCTACTAAAAGGTTCTTTGGAGACATTTTGGCATTATGTCTTCTTTCAGTGACTTACTATTGTTATCCTGGAGAAGAGAAATAGTTGAGGGGTTTTATGTATAAGAGATGATAGATATGTTTATTACTTCTCCATTGGAAGTTTCAAGTAGATCAATTTTTGGCAATACTTTTAAAAAAAATCAACTGAAAACTACTAACAGTTGAAAAATTCAACAATGAAATAGCATCCTTGGGAGATCATACATTCACCACCATTATAGGAAAGAAAGTAAGTACCAAGGGTTTTATGACCATGCAAATTGCCCTTCAGATGTGAAGGCTAGACACAAATATTCTGAACATATAAGAATTCAGAAATATTGTGTTCATAAGCCTTTCTTGAGGACACTACCAGAAGACAACCTCTATCCAAACAAGAGGGAACTATAGAAACTACTGCAAGAAAACTGATTGTGAGCATTGACTACAGTGAACTCTAGAAAAAAAATCTGAAATAAATATGGAGATTAGGGTGGCAGAATAGAACATAAACACATAATGACCTCACAATGAAGAACTAAAATAACTAACAAAAATTAAGTACACCTCAGAAAGAAGTTGGTGCATATTGCTCTATTTTCAATGTCTAGAAATCAGTGAAGATCATTTAAACACAACAAATCAAGTAATAGAAATGTAATCATATACATAATAGTACAGAAAAGACACCAACAAAGATCACACTATTGTCCACCATTAGGTAGTAAAGAATGGGGAGAGAAAGGAAAACAATATACTACTTTTCCTGTCACTCATAATAGAGAAATGGTAAATATTCTAAAGATACAGCAGACCAAGTTTACTCTGTGAAGTTATCATTGTTATAAATTAGAACAAAATGTGTACCATACTGAATATTTTTAAAAACTACTCAGAAGAGGAGCTAAGATGGTGGCATAGAGAGAAGTGAAAGACTGTTAGTCCCCCCCTGGAACAATTCATAAATGACCAAAAAACTAGTAAATAACCTGGAATAACTGCGGGGAGACAGATGTGACTGTCCACTCATCATCCACCAACCTGAATTGGGAGGAATGCCCGAGATCGCAGCATAAAATCTGTAAGTAAAACTGCGGACCCACGCTGAGAGCCGAGAGCTGAGAGCCCCTCCCTCACGGAAGCCTCATGGTGCTAGAGAGCAGCCCTCTCTCAGTCCAGCTCCAGCTGGGGTTTTAATGTTAACTGCTCAATACAGACAGCGAATCCTCAACAAGCAGAGGCTTTTGGTGACAACTGACCTTGGGAGAGTCAGGGGACATATCTGTCTCAGAACAGGGAGCCCAGAGGATCGGGTGCTATCTCTGGCTGACGGGTGAACCTGGGAGCTTTTCTGTCCCTTTCTCTCTCTGTGGAGAAAACCTCAGTTGTTTTCAGCCCACAGCACTTTGCAGTAAAGACAGCCTCAGCCATTTTAAAATCAAAACACTTTGATCAGCAGAGTCAGAGAAACAAAGAACTTATTGATATGCAGCTGACCTCTCTGGAGGGGGCGTAGCTTAACAAGAGGAAAGGGAGGGGCCAAGCTCTACTGCCCACCTTTCCAGAACCAGACTCCAAAGCCTGGGGGAGGAGAGCCACAGGCCACACCCTCTTACACCAGCTGGTGACAGGCAGAAAAGCACAGGTGTATCAATCCTCCAAGAAAAACTATCAGGGAAACCAGATACTGAATATTTCCTCCTTCTGTAGACCTGAGCCTGTTCTCGTCTGGGAAAACCTGATTGGGGTGGCCTGGGAGGTCAGATGCCTAGACAACAGAAAACTACAACCTACACCAAGAAGAACGAAGCTATGGCCCAGTCAAAGGAACAAATGTACACTTCAGCTGAGATACAGGAATTTAAGCAAATAATGCTAAATCAATTCAAAAAGTTTAGAGAATATTTTGCAAAAGAGATAGAGGCTGTAAAGAAAACACTGGGCATACATAAGGCAGAAATCGAAAGTTCAAGAAAACAACTAGTAGAACCTACAGAAATGAAAGGCACGACAAAAGATGAAAGACACAATGGAAACATACAACAGCAGATCTCAAGAGGCAGAAGAAAACATTCAAGAACTGGAGAACAAAACACCTGAAAGCCTACATGCAAAGGAGAAGATGGAGAAAAGAATGAAAAAATATGAGCAACGTCTCCAGGAACTTAAGGATGAAACAAAGTACAAGAATGTACATATCATTGGTGTCCCAGAAGGAGAAGAGAAGGGAAAAGGGGCAGAGGCAATAATAGAGGAAATAATCAATGAAAATTTCCCATCTCTTATGAAAGACATAAAATTACAGATCCAAGAAGCGCAGCGTACTCCAAACAGAATAGATCTGAATAGGCCTACGCCAAGACACTTAATAATCAGATTATCAAATGTCAAAGACAAAGAGAGAATCCTAAAGGCAGCAAGAGAAAAACAATCCATCACATACAAAGGAAGCTTAATAACGCTATGTGCGGATCTCTCAGCAGAAACCATGGAGGCAAGAAGGAAGTGGTGTGATATATTTAAGATATTGAAAGAGAAAAACCACCAACCAAGAATCCTATATCCAGCAAAACTGTCCTTCAAATATGAGGGAGAGCTCAAAATATTTTCCAACAAACAGACAATGAAAGACTTTGTGAACAAGACACCCACCCTACAGGAAATACTAAAGGGAGCACTACAAAGTGATAGGAGAAGACAGGAGTGCATGGTTTGGAACACAATTTTGGGAGATGGTAGCACAGCAATGTAAGTACACTGAACAAAGATAACTATGAATGTGGTTGAGAGATGAAGGTTGGGAGCATGTGAGACACCAGAAGAAAGGAGGAAAGATGAAGAATGGGACTGTGTAACTTGGTGGAATCTAGAGTGTTTAACAATTGTGATAGAATGTACAAATATGTTCTTTTACGAGGGAGAACAAGCAAATGTCCACCTTGCAAGGTGTTAAAAATGGGGAGGCATTGGGGGAGGGATGCAATCAACGTAAACTAGAGACTGTAACTAACAGAATCATTGTATTATGCTTCCTTTAATGTAACAAAGGCGATATACCAAGGTAAATGCAGATAAGAGGAGGGTATAGGGGAGGCATGTTAGACACTTGACATTGGTGGTGTTGTCTGACTCTTTACTCTACTTTGATTTAAGGTTACTCTTCCTTTTGTTACTTCCTAGCTGTCATTTTTTTTCCTCTTTTGTTTGCCTCTCTACTTCTTTGACTCTCCCTCCTGCCTTGTGGAAGAAATGTAGATGCCCTTATATAGATGGTGGTGAAGGTGGTGAACACATAAATATGTGACCATACAGAGAACCATCGATTGTTTACTTAGGATGGAATGTATGTGTAACAAAACATCTTAAAAAAAAAAAAAAATGGGTTGATGACAAAACCTCAAGGGCAATATACTGAGTGAAATAAGCCAGACACATAAGTACAAATATTGCAGGGTCTCACTGATAACAACTAATTATAATATGTAAATTCATAGACATGAAATATAAGGTACCAAGATATAGGACGAGGCTTAAGAATGGGGAGCAGTTGCTTAGTATGCACAGAATGTTCAACTAGGATGAACTTAAATGTTTGGAAATAAACAAAGATGTCGGTAGCAAGATGTGAGAATAACTAACAGTGCCAAATGGCGCATGAATGAGGTGGAAAGGGGACGCTCAGAGAAGGAAAGTTGGAGATCAAAAGATGGGAATGTATAAAACTGAATCCTGTGGTGGGCAATATCCATGATTAACTGTACAAATATTAGAAAACTCTTCCATGAACCAGAACAAATGTATGACAATACAACTAGAAGTTAATAATAGAGGGGCATATAAGGAAGAAATATATACCGATTGCAAACTATATACTACAGTTAGTAGTATTTCAACATTCTTTCATAAACAGTAACAAATGTACTATACCAACACTACGAGTCAACAATTGAGGGGGGTTGGTTAGGGATATGGGAGGATTTGAGTTTCCTTTTCTTTTATTTATTTTTTTTTTCTTTTTTTCATCTTTCACTTTATTCTTGTCTGGAGTAATGAAACGTTTCTAAAAAATATTAAGCAAGGAAAATAGACCATATAATAAAATCCTTTTTCAAAAATTTTAATACGAAGCTTAAAATATTATGACAGCATATCTCTATCAAATTTCCCATCAATAAATGGAAAGAAATTTATTTATTTCTTTAAAGGAAAATATTTTCAGATTGAATCACAGTGGAAACCCCAATTCCAAGCTAAATACAAGGATAAAACCAAAAAAAAAAAAGTTATTAAAAAATCTGGAAATGAAAGGATAGGTAGCTTTTTACTAGGCAAATGCAACCTAAAGAAATAAGAAGTTAAGAGCTTAGTATCAGAAAAGGTGAAAGTTAGGGCCAAAAGTATTATCTAAGACAAAAGATGGACCTTATAATGACTGCCTACATAATAAAGGTACAATCATTAATAAATAGTAGTAGTAACTTTCATAAAATAGAGAGTATATGAAGATACAAGAAGAAATGAATATACTAGTATGAGAAGTCTTGAATTCACTTTTCTCAGTCCAAGGCAAATTGAGAGGACAAAAAATAAGTGATAGAGAAATGAAAACAACATAATAAGTTAGAGCTGATGGATACCTATTGAACTCTACACTTCAAAAATTGATAATATACCACCTTTTCAATTGCCACAGGAACATCAATAAAAATTGATCATCCCTGACATGTTGCATTTCCCCATTTGGATGAATAAAAATAAAAGCTTCTGTCTTAAACAACAACAACAACAACAACAAATCATGTATTAAGCATAAAGAATACATCAATAAATCCAGAAAAAATACAGTGTTCTCATATAGAATGCAATAAAACTTGAAATTAATAATAAAATTGGAAAAAGATAGGGGACCTTCCATCTGGAAATTTAAGGAATGTTCTCTCAGTTCACTTTTGTTGAAATACAAACCAAAATTTTAAAAATTCCTAAAAAAGAAATAATGAAAGTAATGGCAAAGAAAATATATATTACATATACAAAACAGTTCTCAGAGGAAAATTAATAGTGTTAAAAACAAATCATTAAATTAAAAAATAATAAAACCTAGTAAGTTAGCATATGACTCAAAAAAATGAAATATAAAAAGAAACCCAATTTGCAAAAGCACCCAAGAAAGATAAACTTAATTAGAAATGAGGTTAAGACTAAACTTAACCAAAAAGAAATCTGTTGAAAACAACTTTAAGAACACTACTTAACGGCACAAAAAAAGGGCTTAAATGAATTTTTAAAACGTATGTATTATATACAGGTGTGTATCTATATATCTAACTATTTGTTCCTAAGATAGGAAGACTCAATGAGATAGATGTTGCTTTCCTGTTTATTTATAAATTTAACATGATCCAACTACCAGATTTGCTTAATTTAGTTTGTTTTTTTGTTTGGAAGTAGAACTTCACATGTAATCTACTTTGGTATATAAATATTCAATAAGAGTGAGATATTTTAAATGAGGATTACTCTGTGAACCTTTTGTGAGTCTGCCTATTGAATTCCCAAGAATCTGGAAGTTATTTAGGACATGGAACAATTAAAGCTCTCTTGCCTTTAATAATCTGCGCTTCTTGTAGACTCTACATGTTCATATCCCAAGTCTTGTGTAGAATTATTTTATTTTATTCCACCTAAGCTTACTCTTCCAGGATTATATTCATACTTAAAAAAAAAAAAAAAAAAGAATTAGATGATGACATGTAACCCCTGTAAAATATTCTATACCAATGTTTCCTCTCCTGTCAACTGCAAGATGAAATAAAGTTTATGTAAAGACATAAAAAATACATTGCATGTTTTAGATGTTGCTTGCATTTTTCCCCAACCAGTAGAGAAAATATATGTTCATTAGGATGCCAGTAAGAGTAATACTGACATCACTTAGTATCTGAAGTGATTCCTGCTTTCCTAATCTTCTAAGTGATTCAATAGCCTCATGTGGGCCATTGGTTAAACTGACTGCAAGACCCTGAAGCATCTCAGGCTCAGCTTAGCACCATGTCTGGAGGTGCCTGAACAGACATAATTGGCAGGTCTAACCATTCAGCAATCAGTCATTTAAACCTTTAATGCTGCCCTTTAAAGGTTCAGGAGCTGCTCCTGAAGCCTTTACCTCACTAGATGTGTTGAATACATAACTGATGAATTCTCTAGCTCACCAGGGACCAGGACTGGCTTCATGGGCTTGTGATCTATGTGGTTGTGCAGGGCCCTGTGCTTAGTGTAATGCTCTGTTGTCACTACCTGGAAACTCTTAATAACTTTTTTTTTACAAGGGGCACTGTTTTTGCACTGGGACCCTCAGATCATGTAGCTAGTCCTGCTAGGGACAGACTGTGGGCTCTGAGTTTGCCAATTCCATAAGTATCAAAGATCATTTCTTCATGCTTGTCAATCTCTTGGCATGACCAGGCACTATTATTGTTTCTATGGATATGTAAAAAATATTGCAGACTTTATTTTTGCTCTTTGAATATTATTCATGGCAATCCCATTGGCACTGATGTTGAGATTATAGCGTATCTCCATATGGGTAGGTTAAAGATCCATCAGCCAGCTTGCCTCTATTCTTGTGAATTTAAAGGCAAACATCTGAATTTGAGTTGTAGCTTTCACAACTGTGCCTTGACATAATGAACCCTTTTAGCATGCAGCTTAGTGAAATAGACTTTGAAGTCAAGCAGACTTGGATTATAGGCCTACTATATCTGTTTAACACTTGGTACCGGACCTGGCACAGCCCATGCATCCAAGAGTACCTAAGGAGTTCTTACTATGTGCAAAGCAAGCATGCCTTGGCTCCTGGAGTCAAGGAACTTTCAGTCTAGGAAGCATACAGGCAAGTAGGCAGACAATTATAACAGTGCATTTTAAGGGCTACCATAGGAGTTTGTTCAGCAACTAAACCTAACACTGCAAAACATCCCAAGATAGCCAATAGTCCATTTTTTGGGTGCTGGACTAAATCTAAAAAGCCGTCTTCTGTATTATAAAGCAAAACATTTATATTTAGTTTTATTTTCAAAAGAAAGTATTTCTATATTAAAGACAATTAAAATTATATATCCAGTAACCAAAAATTGACTAATCACACTATATTTTTCATTATCATCCAAAGGGGGTTACAAGTTGCTTCTCTTTTTTGAAAAGAAAGCAAGCAGGCTTTCACTAAAGCTGTAAATGTATGTAGTAAACTTATTTGATTTGAAGAAAAATGGAAAGTTTGGACTCCCCCCACCCCAACAGGTATTTTTAACAGCAGGATATAATTTCAGAGTTTTTGCAGTCAAGAGATTTCTGCTGAGCAAAAATTCTCATTCAACTTAGGAATGCAGATTATAGTAATTTTCTTATCCTCCTCACAGCAGGTTTCCTGCCTTCATTTTGCAAACACCTAAGTTTAGTAAGAAACAACTAGGTAACTTCAGTTCCAGGTAACACATCCTTCAAGCATGGTCCCATTAACTCAACTTGGTTATAATGCAGAGTTGCTTAGCTTCACAAGTGAAATGGAATACAGTTGAATTGCTTTTCTGTTGTAATACATATTTGAATAAATGCAATGTGGTTTATGATGGCAAACTTTGTAGCGCATGAAAACTGACCTAAAATTATGAAGAAATGCCATGAATGCTGGCATGTAACATTCGTATTAAAATAAAAGGGGGGAATAGTATTCAAAAATGAAAATATAGTACATTGGCCTTTATGATACATTACATCAGCAAAAACACTTAAGGAAGCTATTATATTTTATAGTGGCATATTTTATATAGATATCAGTTTTTCTAATTTACATAAATTTTCTTCAGTTTAATTTTTTTCTCTCTACTAGATCCCAACCATGTAGACCAAACTTTCCTTACATTGTTTGAGAAACCAAAGTTTCCTCAGGTATCATCTTTTGTCTGCTGATAGTGGAATAATCATATCTCTATCCATGCAACCTACCTTATATAAACACCACATTGCTATAATATAGATGATGAAGTTATTGGTCTTATCCTTTGAGTAAGAAAATTCTGGGTGGCAGTTGCAGGTTGGTTAGAATCAAATATAGATGAAAAGGGTGCCTGAGCCAACATCTACAACCACCAACTGTCCTATCTCCATCTTCATGCACAGGTAATTCACTTTGCTTTTCCATTAGTTCAGTGTGTACATGCTGTGCCATGACAATGACATTTTCATTATGATCAACCCTGCCAAATTTAATGATTGATTTTCATAGCAGAGAACCCAATGTGGACTTTATAAGCTGTACAGCTTGATGACTGTCTTGGTGCAGTACAGATGTACATTTGTTATGCATAGTACAGTGATTTTAGCTGAGAATCCAGACTCACACCCAGCTAGATAATGATCCAACACAATCTTCTTCCCTCCGCACATTCAATAAGTGTTTTAATAACTATGTCCTGGGCTGTTGTAGGACTTGAGATAAATTGGTAAACAAAATAGACAAAAATTCCTGTTCTTTAGGCATTCTATTGGGGCTTGGCAGACAATAAAAAATAATCATAACAAGCAAGTGCATTAATATAGTATCACAGATTATCATAGACTATGATAAGGTATAAAAGGGAGAAAACATATACTGAAGGTAAGAGGGATAGGGAATGATTTGATGGTGGGGAAACTGGGATCAGATTCTTACATTTGTACCAGCTCTTCTAGCAGATATTTTTCTATGTTCAGTCTTGTCTTAAAATCAGAGTGTGTGGTTTGGACTTGAAAAGTGGAATCATTACTAAATGACTCACACAGATTATTTTTTTTAATGATGGGTTTCCCATGTATTGACGTTCATACTTATGATCCTTACCTTAGGGTTTCCCCAAATTAAAGCAATCAGTTGCATGTATTTTCTAACTTTTAGCTTTAGAGTTCTTTGCTTGTTTCCCCTCCCCCCCCCCTTTTTTTTTTTGGTTTTGCAGGTAAGCTAATTGAGTGCAAAAGTCTCAAAGGAGTCAAACAATAAAAAATAAAAAATATTATAATTTAAATTCCTTCCTTATTTTTCCTAATCACTTATGATCCATAGGGTGATTTTAACTATTAAATTATAGGATCACTATGACCATAATTCTTCTCAATGATGTTAAGTCACACCTAATTAATTGAAAGCAACCCAAATGTCAGTGTAAGAGTATGTTAAGTTTTACAATTAACCTGGACCCTTTAGATAAAATTCTTACTTAATTCTCAAAAAAAAAAAGAGGAATGAATTCTAAATTTGGATACAAATCTTTTTTAAAAAGACAACCTGTGATAAACTCTAATTTGGTTCATTTGGTGATGCCAATCTAATTATTCTCACATTGATAACCATGTACAAACATTCCTCACTACCAATGCTGTAGAATCACAGAAAGCTTGCAGTGATCCCAGAAATCCTAGTCCAACTACATTTATTTTGCAGGGGAGAAAACTGATTCCAGAGAGGGGAAGTGATTTGTGCAGATTAGGTGGTGTGTACAGGTCCTGGAAGCCAGTTGATAGCAGAACTGAAACAAGAAACCAGTCTTTTAAATCCCAAACCAGGATGTTTTCCAGTACATCACTCCACCTGAAATTTTCCATTGCCTATTATCAAAATGTTTCTTTCAAAATTAAGAAGGGTTGAACATAACTTTAATTTTCACAAAGTAATGAAAATAGTAGGCATGCTTAAGCTCCCAGAGATGGCCTCGCTTGTTTGATAACCTCTTTAGCACTACTGGGAATGTTACTCATTTTTGTTAATGTGAATGACCTTTTGAGAAATTTTTGCTTTGAAAAATAAATGAATCTATTTATGAAGCCATGAAATGACTTACCTCTTAATCAGCATTTATGGCACAAGTGAAATACAACTATATTATTTTTTCAGAGGATTATGGAAGGGGAGAATTATAAATAATAAAGTGCTGAGTTTCCAAAACAGTGTAATTAACATGTTGCCCTGGATTCCTTGGAGTCCTTAGGAAATGATACAGAGTTAGGTGAGAACTCTCTAAATCCTCATAAGGGAAAATTTTATAACTCACTGGAAAATAATTTCAGTAGATTTAATAGGACAGAGAGGCAATATATTCAAAACACAAAGAAAAAAATTAAAAGACTATCTGCTGAGCCTAGGGAATTTTGTATGGAAAAAAAAAATAAACAAATCAATATCAGTTAATTTTGTAGGGAAGTTTTTAGTTTAAGCATTATAATATATCTTAAAATACTGTACAATTGGTTTGTTTAAATGGATCCTATATTTCCTTGAAATGAAGGTTACAACCATGGCTTTATATAATAATAAAACTGGGGTTTCTCATCACATAGAATAGTCTTCTCACATGTATTTCCAAGCATACCATTTATTAAGCCAATATGTTTTAAATTTTAAGTAAATGAAAAAGTATGTGTAACATTAGGTACAAAGCTCTAAATGACTGATGAGGATGATTATGGAAAACAACTGTTAATACCCAGGATCCAGAAGATTTAATGAGTACTTTGTGAACTTTATCAAGGTTTTGATGGTTTTGTCTGATAGGGATTGAAGTGAGACAATGAATACTTCACCCAGTTTTACTTGCATCACTCAAAACTTGTAAATACTACATGATTAAGAAGCTAAAAAATGGATCTTATATATCTATTCCAATATCCACAATACAGTTCAATTAAAGTCGCCTATTAATAACTAAAGTTAATTGAAAATTATAATTTAATACTACATCTGGTTCTTATTAATGTGGTAGCTAATTATTAGCATTCTAGCATTAGGCATTTTAGACTAATTATTTTATTATTTTCAATAATAACCTGAAATATCTTTAAGATAGCAGAAAAGTAATATCTTCAAATTACCAGTGAAAGTAAAACTGAAAATATCTTGTTCTATGCTTATTTTTGATTGACTGAATTCATTTTGTCTAAAGTCCTATGTTCTTGGAGATTTCTACGCCCCTTCCTTTGACAGATGGAATATATATATATATGGTTTAGAAGGCAGCACATTTTTTGCATGTTCTTTTCTCAGAAGAGCTTTTTTCTTCATTTTAATCACTTAATAGATGAATTATCCTGCCATAACCAAGGGGATTATTGGGCCAGATTTCCCTTCTATGTAAACCTGTGGCCCAAGAGTATCTTTGCTTCTTGGCTGAGTAAAATTGAGCATACCTTTGCCTTTCAGTCTTTTCATACATTATGTAAATTGGTAAAAATAAAAGTAATGTGATTGGAAGTATGGCTTGACAGACAATATCATGGAATATCATATCCAAATACTTATGAGATAGAAATAGTGCCTTGGGGCACCATATTTATTGTGAAAGAGTATTTGAATTACACATTTTTTGTCTAGAGTTAAACTTGCATAATAAATTATTCATTGGAAAGTAGAACTGGTTTTGAGGATTCTGCTTACCCATCTAAGAATAACAAAGAAATACCAAATGCAGTTTCCTTCCACAAAAAGCTTTAAATCTAGTTGGTAAAATAAAGCATAGAGGCATAAGAAGTCAGATAGCACAAGAGCTAACAATAAATAGACACTTCTATATGGATTAGCATGGCTATTATAAATATGACTTCTCTATTGCATATGTAGATAAGTTAAGTACAAGCAAAAGCTTAGCAAGAAAACATGCAAAAAACATTGTGTACATATTTTGACAGTAGAGCATATTTCTTAATGATTTAGACTATGGACATAGGAAAGCTAGGTTTTTGACACTTCACCTGGTTCAAATAATACTATCTAATACTATGCCTAATCAATGCACGGTGATTCCGTTTCTTGAGTCAGATTTCTAAATCCCAGTTCACTCACGACTCGTCAGGAAATGAAATGCTCATCTTTCCTTCAAATCTTCTTCAATATTTCCCTCCTTTCCAAAAAATAAAAATAAAAAATTTATCACTGAGGTTTTGAGTATCATTTTGTTTCTAAAGAAAATTATTTATACCAATACATGTTTGGGAAAATGTCCAGGACATTTGCCACTGAGTCTAGAAGTGAGTGCTTAATTTGTCAGGTAATGAAATGAAAATATTATTTTTTAATTTGTTTTGCAATTTGGCACTGAAAACCATCACTCATGGCAAGTGAAATATTTAAATATGTATGTAGCTTAATATTAGTTCATTAGAATCATACAGGATGAAACTTACCTATTTAAATATTTAGGCTAGCCTCCTCATTTTAATGCAGGAAAATATAAAAGTCCCATTTTTTTTCCAGGTTAGTGGTAAAGCCACAAATGACTGGATTTCATGATAACATACATGGTGGTACAGAACAGTGATTAAGAATGTGAGCTCTGGAATCAGATTGTCCGAATTCGAACCCCCAGTTCAGCTATTTACTGACTGTGTGACCTTGAGCACCTTAAACTCACTAAGTCACAATTTCCTCATATGTAAAATGCAGATGATAATGTGCTAACATCATAGTGCTATTGGATTTAAAGATGATTCCTGTAAAGTATTTTGTGAGGCTCAACAGATACCAACTGATCTCATTTCTATTATTCCATATGGCATTTTGTGCTTTCTCAAAAGTGACATCTTTCCATGCAACACTTTGAGCCCTGACTAATCCTTTATTTTCCTTGTTTCTATTATCCTGAAAATGAACTATAAATATATAATATAATCATACAAACTTTATATAATCTTATATGTGTATAGTATATACATATATATAAGCACCTAGAGGATGTAAAAATATCCAAGTAAGATTGTCTATCAGAATACTTACATTCTCAGGATAATAGTTGCTTTAAACATGCAGCTTTGGAACAGGATTTAAATGGCAACTTAATGGCTTTGTCATCATAACCACATAAAAGGTCTGGCAAGATGTGTACATTTGTGCATATGGGAATGGTTGGCAAAGCCTTCAAGTTGAAATTGAAACCACCCAACCAGTTGTTGCATCAAAACATTGCCTGAAAATGTTGGTGTTTCGTTGCACAATAGTTGGCTTTCCAGCTAAACCAGTAGGTGAATAGTGACCGTGGGCAGTCAGGATAGTGTGTCACAGAAGTTTTTGTCCCTCCCAATTGTTGAGCAGCTGGAGTCATACTTAACTGATGCTTGACAGCTGTCTATCAGCTTAGACTCATGAGAAGAGCTTCGTGAAGCAGCAGCTGGTTTCAGCCCCACAGCACCAAACAAGAAAACTGCCTGAAGTACCTCAGCTCCTCTCCCACCTCCACTGCTCTGAGAGCTTTCACCCACTCCAGGCAGTCATGAAATCTCTCTCCAGCCAAAACCATGCAAACTTCCAATTCCAGGAAAATATTCCTTAGGAATACAGCACTTTTTCTTGAAGGGAAGATGATTCTTTTTCTGTTTCTGAATGTCTCGAAGGTTTTTTGGTAAACCTTTTTCATTCATGAAAAAGTTTATCAATCACCATTTTGGCTGAATGGACCAGCCTGCCTGCACCCATTAGTTCATTTTCTAGTTCACGTTTGTCTGCTACCTGTAGATAATGAGACAAAGGAGATGAGATAGTTAAGTGTGACTACTGTTGTGTAGACATGATAATGAGTGGATTCCTCCCTGTAGCAAAGATTAAAAGTTATCATTGCATGCCTCCAGATAAACATCAGTGAAGGTCTGTTTATTATTTGGGGCCCATAGAGAGAGAAAAAAAAATCAGCTGTATCACAAAGGAAGGTGAATGCATGTATGATATGCTGGTTTTATGTGTGCGTTATTGCAGCAGGCTTTGCCAGACGCTGTGAAGAGAATGCTGCAAGTTAACAAGTAGCATGTCTGCATGCATGATTTGATTTACTCCAGGGGCTAGCCAGGGCATTCAGCTTTATTTGCTAACGTAGCAGAACATTATTTATTAATGAGTTCTTCATGCTTTATTAAGCCTAATGTCATAACACCTCTGTGGGACCCTTCTAGACATGTTTTCTCTTTGTGTTAAGGCCTTCCAAAGAAAATGAAAAATTATGCAGCAATGCTCCAGTTAAAACCCAACAGATACAAGTTCAATTCCTCTTGATCCTATCAGATGGTATATCTGAATCCTCTGGAGAGCTGAATCTGATGCTGTGTGGGACTGAATTCTAAGAATCTCCTCTCTCAGTTGTCTATGGCCTGACAAGAAGAGTGGCTACATGGTGGGCCAAAGCCAACAAGTTCAGCAGGAGGGGAAGAGCGGATTTAGTGTCCACAACAGTAGTGAGGAAATGTAGACTTAGGCAGCTGTCGTACTAGTTTGAGATTGGTAACAAAGCAAAATAACTAAGGGTTTCTGAGTCATAAGGGGAGTGAGTGAGCACTATTCTGAAATATGCTGGGGCTTAGCAGTAGGGAGTCATGGGAAGAGGAGAGAAGCCTCTGTGGCCAAGGAGGACAGCCAGTGAGTATGACAACATACAGAAGGCATGGAACTGTCAGGTGAGAATTCTCCTGGTGAGAGTACTGAACAGAGGAGCAGTGGGACTCGATAAAGCAGAGGCTGCACAGCAATGGGGGAATCCAGGTAACAGGAGCTATCAAAGGGTAGGTGAGTGCTGGCTCCATGGTTTGAGACAAGCTGTCATGACACAGACCTCAGTCACTGGGAGGGAGAACCAGAATGGAACCAGCTTTGCAGCGTCCCAGGTGAGAAGACTGGGAGAAAAAGGCAGAAACCTACAGGACTAGCAGCAGAAACCAAGGAAGAGGAGAAGCAGGGAGTAATTACTATAGCTCAGTGGTCTGCACAAGTATCCAGGACCCATCCCTGCCACAGGAGAGATGAGTTCTATTGGCATATCCAAGGCTTGCTGGATGCTGAGACTGAGGGGCTGTGGCTGCCCTACCTGCTGGCCACCAGGGATCCATGGCCCATGATTAGCTCAAGGGCTGGGTCGTCAATGACTCCTTCTCTGGGCACCGAGGGAAAATGGGCTCAGATACAGTATCTGCGAACGGAGTTTTCTGTCTTAGAATTTCACTCTTGTTCTCTAACTTTTGGTAAAAACTTAAAGTCTCTATAACATGTGGGTCAGTATTTAATTATGTAGATTGTTACTATCCTTTCTAATTGTTTCTGACATGTGGTTAAGTAGTAATTAGTGAGTTCCTATCCCATGCTAGACACTATTGGGAATAAAAACATGTCTCAGTCACAAATCTTTCAGGAAGCCTACAGCAGTATGGTAAAAAATACACATGCACAAATGTAATGATATAAGGTGAAAAGTTGTTAAGGTCATGAAAGGCAAGGAAAGGCTGAGGAACTGTCACAGTTTAGAGGAGACTAAAGAGACATAACAACTAAATGCCATGTGGAATCCTGATCCTGGGACTGAATCCTGGGACTGAAAAAGGATATTACTGGAAATCTGATAAAATCTGAATAAAGTCTGGAATTAGCTTGCTGTACCACACCAGTGTTAATTTCTTCGTTTTGATCATTGTGCTATGGTGATGCAAGATCCTAACATTAGGAGAAGCTGATTAAAAGGTCTAATGGAACTCTAACTTTTCCGTAAGTCTAAATTTATTTCAAAGTAAAAAATTTTTAAAATGAGAAATGCTACAGCAAAGTGAAGATGAATATCTGTAGATGTTCTGGGAAGGACAACATTACTTCCAGCTGATGAATAAAGTAAAGCTTCAAAAAGGGGCAGCTGGACTTGGAATTCAAGGATAAGTGCATTCCCAGCCAGAGAAAACAGGGTGAGTAAAGGCATGAAAACAGAAAAAGGGAGAACTCCTCTGGAAAAGAAAAACAAAGTAAGTAAAAGGAAGAGCATTATAGTCCAGAAGAAAGGATTTGGGATATAGTTCATAGGCAAAGAGAGGCAGGAAGGTGTTTGGAACAAGAAGGAAAATTATCAAGCAATTGGTTTTGCTAGAGTTCACCATGTGTGAACCGAGACTGTGAATGGTGGGAAGAGCTGAATTGCTGAGGGTGGGAGGGGCATAGAGATAAAATTGTGAAAGATTTCGAATACCAGGGTAGGGGGTTTGACCTGCTTCTCCTGTGGAACATGATACCCCTGAATGTATTTCAGCTTGTCTAATGGAACGCCAACTTTTGGAAAAATTGGAGTTCCATTAGGTTTTTTCAAGAGACTGAAGTTTTAAAACTGAGATTGTAATTTATGTTGAACTAGGGGAAGGTATGAAGGAGCAAATAATTCAAGTTGGAATGTTAATAGTCCAAGAAAAGGAAAGAAGCTACCGAGAAAGCTTTACCTGAAGGCCAAAAGACAAATACCTGGGAGAAAGGCTAAAAGGACACATTAATTGGAATGAAGACTACTCTACTGACCCACTGCAATGGGCAAATTAAAGGTTCTGCAAACACAAGGCAAGATATTTAGAGTTAACTGCTTTATTTTAAAATGTTTTGGATAGAGATAAAATGGAGAGCGATTTCTCTGATGGAATTGCAAATGTAAACATGTCTTAAGTTAATTAGAAGACTATTAAAATGTTAACTATTACTGGAAATTCTCTAAGTGTAATAAGCATTTATGCTCCAATTAATGCACTTGCTGGTAGGAAATAATAAACTGCCACTGACGGTTTTTCCCACCAACACATACAGACTATGAATACTAATGTTATAGTTTTAGGGTTCAAAAGGAGGAGTGACAAATTAAGAGAGGGTGCTCATTGCTCTGGAGCAGCAAGTGAGAAAAGAGCAATCAAGTATCAACATCACCATGTATCCCAGCATATTTTAACCCAGTGGCAGGAGCTCCCATAGGGAAAGCACTCAGGAGTTTGGAATCTCCACCATCACTGTGACTACGCTTTGCAGAAAGCCAGGCCATACTCTCATTGGAAGAAGCTCTGTGTGTCCTGGAGGGGTGGCTTCTTAGGATGGTACTACTACAGTTGCCCAGTGGCTATCCACCAATGATCCTGGTTATAAGAGAGCAGCTTACCTGTTACAGGGAGGGACTTTATTAACACAAACCCCTTAGACCTGGGATCAGTGAGAGGCAGTTACAGACCATATATTTTGGTTGTCCATTCTCATAAAAGCACTCTGAAGTGTGACAATGTATCTTTCTGTCACATTCTCCTTAAAGATGCAAAACAGTGTGGACCACATAACACATGTGCCTGATACTTGTGGGTAATTTTTTTTTTTTTTTGCCCATTCATTCTTTTTAGCCATTGATAATCACCCTACATGATCTTTCAACAATTTTGAAGCCTCCAAGCATTCAGAGCATATTTCTAATTCTATTTGATTCTTCTAGCTTAGTCTAGTATATGCACTAAGAATTTTCTGCACCACTAATTGCAGCATAAAAGGAAACAATTTTGGGGCCCTTCTGTATAATGGAGAAATCAACTAATGAAAGCTGGTTTTAACACATTTTTTTCCCTGACATATATGAGGTTATTCACTTGTCTTAGTAAATGAAATCTTTATTTTAATGCAATGCTGCATAATTTTAGGAGCTATATTCATGAGACTCATAAAAAAATTCCTAAAGTTAATAGAAAGGAAAAGCATTTGCATAGGCATTATACAAAATGTTTGTAAAATTTTATCTTAAATGCTAATCTCATGAAAGGGCTTCTAAAATGAGTCTTAAGAATCAATGACTCCCTGGAAATCAAATTTACAGATGTCATGAAACAGGCATAATTCAAACAATAGAAACTAGAATCAAGACTCAGAAAGATCTAGACCAACTGCAATACTGAGCCAAATCTGGGGGAAATAAAATTAAATAGGAATAAATGTAAAGTTCCATCCCCTAGTCAAAGCAATAAAAGTGAATTGGCTAATGAAGGTGTCAGGGATTGATTTGGGTGATGAATGTACCACTATGTAATGGTACTGTAAACAATCGAAAGTACGATTTGTTTTGTATGACTGCGTGGTATGTGAATATATCTCAATAAAATGAAGATTAAAAAAAAAAAAAAGTACATGACTTACATGGCAAACAGAATTTTAAAACTCAGAATTAAAGTTTCTTCTGCACCTTTCCCCTCCTAAAAAAAAAAAAAAAGTGAATTGGAAGGAACTTGAAAGAAACACACATGAAAGATTCTGGACATTAATTATTAACTCAGTATAAGTTAGACAGTAATGTGATGTAATAGCCAAAAAGCTGAGTGACCTTATTTCAAATAAAGTTACTAGATGATATTTGTAATAAGAACGTGTCCAGAGCAAGGGTGAGGATGGTGTTTCTTGTCTAGGTTTATCACTCCTGTAGTCATGCCTCAGACAGCTCATTCTGTTTTGAAAGCTGCATTCTAAATGGGGCAGAGACAAAGTGTGGTCAGAGAAGCACATCTAGGATTATAAAAGGGCCAAGGAGCACCCCGAAGGAAATGAGGTTTAGCCTGAAAGAGATAAGAGACAGTAAAGCAGAGGATTGAAAACTATCTCCAGTGTTCGAAGGCTGCCACAGGGAGTGCGGAGATTGGATAGAGGACACAACAATAAGAAAAGTGTAGAAGATAAAGGGATGTAAATCTTGCCTTAATTCCAGTAGGAACTTTATAATAGTTATAACTGAGATCCTGGCAGGTAGAAAGTTGCCCTTGAATTGGGCAAATTCCAACCACCACTCACCACAAATGCTGAAATACCTATATCTAGAGTTGGTCTGGAAGGCCTATATCTAATTAGGGGTGGTCTGGGTGATCAGAGGACCCACATCTCCAAAAGGTCACAGTTCTTGGTACCTCCTAAACCTAGGTCTGAAGTACACAGAAGAGGCCCAAACCTTAACTGAGCACAGTTCATTTCCTTAGGAATACATCAAAAGGTCCATTCTGGGAATATAATGAAGCCTCAGTAATTGTAAAAAAAAAAAAAAAAAAAAATTAGGAATTTCACAATAAGCTATTTAATTCAACCCCTAATAATTCAACCCTTAATAATCGGGTTCTTGACACATTAGTTTGTCTTCACATTGCCACTGCTTAAGTTGAGGAAGTGCTAAGAGTTTTCTTGTCCATCATTTTCTTGAAACCAGAGCAGCTGTTAAAACAGCTAAAATAAGCTAAAATCCCTTAAGACATGGATTGTGATCACAGATTTTTTAAAATGCATTTTTTCTCCTATAATTAAGGTCCAAAACTACAACAAACTTTTGCTTTCAAATTGTGTAATGAAAATGTAGAATATACCTAGAGGGGCACACAGATGAATGGAGTTACAAAATCATTTCTGCTCATATGGAATTTTTATTTACTAATTTCAGTTTGTAATTAATACTAGTGATGAATATTTTATCTGAGCGTTTTAGCAGCTTTTCTCTTTTATTCCATCTGGCCATGCACAATACAGTATTTATGTTTTGTAACCGAGAATTTAGGGTTTAAGGGCTGATAATGATTACTGAATCGTTATATAGATATTCCTGTTTAATTTCTTGTATATTAGAGTAGACAAACGGAAATACCTGAAATCTCTGAACTGTTATCCAGCTTCCTTAATCTTTGATAATGATTGTATAGCCTTTATCTTGTGCCCTTGTGATTGTACAAACCTTGTGACTAAACTTCACTTGTACCATTTATCCAGTTTTTCGACTTTAAAGTCTTATCATCACTAAAGACAGCCCTTAGCGTTTTATTAATGAAGGGCCTTGGATCAGCCCAGAACTAACTCACCCCAAGTCCAGAGTTATCATCATAACTGAAGCTGGATCTAACCAAAATGGACCCGCCTGATATGTGCAGTAGCTTAGACTTTAACCTACAAGTCACCTATACCTAATTATAATACAAAAATCATGCCCATCGTCATATTAAGGCCACCATTTTCTTACATACATTCTGTAAGCATGTAATCAATCTGCACGTGCTCAATAATTAAATAACCTTTAATTACATCATCTGGGACCACTGTGCTCATTATCCTAAAACCTGCCCATCTTTTGGTAATATAAAACTATTAAAATTACTACAGTTCAGAGAGACAGATTTTGGGCCAATAGGCCATCTGCTCTCCTGCTTTGTGCCTAGCAACAAAACTCTCTCTCTGAAACCCCAGTGTCTCAGGAATTGGTCATTTGAGCACATCAGGTAAAGAATCCACCACCTTGGTCCGGTAACAGTTTTTGCCTTGGATAAGATTTTGCCACCTTGGCTTTGACAGGAAAAATCAGGACATAAAAAAACTGGGAATGATGTCTAAATTCCATTAGAATGATAGGGATCATGGATTTAAATAAAAGGACAAGATACATTGAAAGTTCACATTAAGCTATTGCTTGAGAGTTTCCTTTCTCTACATTACCTTGAAAGGAATAAAACTTGAACTTCAGGTCACTACTTCCCCAACACACACAATAATTCATCTTTTTTCTTATTTTCTCCCTACCCTGTCCCTGTCTCCCTTCTCTACTTTTCTTCTCATTTCTCCTTTTGACTTCCAATCATTCACCCAGGATATATGAAGTTATATTCTTCAACTGATATGGATGATTTATCTTTCTAACCAACTTAAATTCATGCTTGCACGCCAATTCCAACTATAAGGGATTTCAGAATAAAAACTGGAACAGGAACAAGTAATTTTCATCTTCTGCTTAACAACTTTCTTTTTTATTGTAATAAGTATCCAGAATTTGAATATTAAATTGTTTATTCTAGGACCACTTAGTGAGTTGGTGAAAATGAAAGACAATACTCCACAGAAAAGCTGAGAGAATACAGGGAGGAAAAACACTGGAAGAGGAAACAAAAATTGGAGAAAATTGAGTCAGAGAAAAATCTTGAAAGTTGCACGTAGGGAAGTTGCTTAAAAAAAATAAGGTTTAAAAGAGAAGATAAACATGTTTCTTTTTGTTTTTTTCACTAATGAAAAATGAAACTAGGAATGTATATTTTTTTAAAAGTTTGAAATGTATAATTCCCAATGCAAAAACTGTTCCAAATTTTAATATGTACTTAATGAAACATCATTTAATTGAATTGAATTGACTGCAGAGAATGTGTAGTCTCACTAAGAATCAGAATGTAGGAAGGGACATAATACACATTTCATTTCAGCAATAATGAAGTGATTCTGAAAATCTGAACAGCTCACATGACCCTCCCTTACCATAATTCCAACTTATATAACTAGGCTGCTGCCAGGCTTTATTTTTCAGTAATTGCTGTGATCCCATATGGATTTTAACCCACATCCTCCCTGTTTGCTTTAGCTAATTCATTGCATTCATTGCTCATGAATATTGATTGAATTTATATAGTATTGCTATAACCATCATCATATTTGAGAACTGAAGAATTTTTTTTTTTCATCAGAGAGTGGAAAAAGGTGACAGATGAGTGGTGGGTTCTTTTCTCTAACCAAAGGGCTGCCTGCGAAAGTCAGTTCAAAAAAATTGAGAGCCACTGATTTATAGTGCAGCATAAGCTGAGTGGACCTCAAGAGTTGGTACTTCTTCCTCAGAACGCTGGGTAGAGCAGGGGGCAGTCGTCTTCTCCCACACAGTACTCGGTGGAGTCCACTGGGCTGCTCTAATGCAACTCTTTATGCTCCTCTGTTTCTAATGAAGTGCTTTGAGACCCTGTAGCAGAGATGGCATTATTTTTGTTTCAAGACCAACTGTATCATTTGTCTACAAGGAAAAATGTTTCATCCATAATAAGTATTATGCTGTCTCTGATTTCATTGTTGGAAACTATCAGATTCATGCTCTTTTTTTTTTCAGCATTCTTTATTAATAAATATTAGGAAGGAAACGATAATATTAAATTGTAAAAATTATAAAAGGGAAGCTTGTAGGGCTAAATTTTAATATACTCTGAGGGATAAAGAAATAAAGCCACAGACATTGGATGAGAAAAATGTGTGACAATGGAGATATACATTGCAATTTACTTGGCTGGCTACTATGTAAGGGAATAAATTCTATAATCTTGCCAAAACCTGAAAAAAATGTGAATTGACTAGCAATAAATAACCTTACTGGAAAGAGTAGAATGTGATATACTTTATCCTCCAGACTTAATACAAGAAAATTTCCCATTGATTACAGCAGTATACCCAAAGAAGACTAATGGTCAGGTAATTTTAATATACTTTACCGTGGCCTTTCTGCTTCTATGCCACAACTTCTCAAACCTGATGAGATGGAATGTCAGATTAAGCTAAATATAAAATTCCAACCTTTTCACTCTCTTTCAGGATGAAATAAAACTTTATAGCTAATGCTTTCTTCTATGCATTTTCTTTAATATTTTTTTGTAGTTCCAAAGTGTTTCTTCTGCTTCTATGTGTATTAATGTTGTATGTTTAGTAATATTTTAATTATTCCTATTTGACTAATGCTTTGCAGTTAGTTACAAACACTTTTAGTACATTATCTTCTTTAACCCTCACAATATTTCTGTGTGGTAAAAAGAGGTATTACAGTTGAGAACATTAAGACTCAAAGTGATTGTTTGACTTACCCAATTGTACATAGCAAGCAAGTGGCCCACCTGGGGCTAGAAATCAGGATTTCTGAATTCCAGTATTTAGTTAACAGAAATGTTGTCATGCGAATTATCACAATTTGCCATGATACTTTCACTTCTTCTGAAATTTCTAGTCCTTTCATATTTTTTTATTACTAACAACATTATAAACTATTACTATGAAATTTGCTTGCTTCATTCAGGCAGTCACTCACTTGTCTATTAATTTATTTTTTTAGTATCTGCTTTGTGTATTAGAAGGAAAAAGGAAAACAGGTATAAGAATCTGCCCTCAAGGAGCTCACAGCCCAGAAGGGGAGACAGATTAACATAGATGTCCACTATAATACAGGGAGTATAGATAAAGTCTTGAACAAAGTGAGCAAGTGTCATGCCATTTACAGAAGTTCTGTGACCAACTCCCATTTTGGCTACTGGCTAGATTAACCAGAGCTCACCATTCCCTCTGCAAAACACCCAGAACACAGCTCAGGGCATGCGGGGCCCACGTGGCCAGCAACATCAGCTGTAGCTCACTTTGAGTTTCTCTTCCCACTGGTTGTGTTATGCACTTACAAACACTGGCAGTTTTTGTCCCCAAACTGTGCCAATAACATTTTAGAGTAGTTACACATTTTGATTAGATATTTAATAAGCCTTAGAAATATAAGTGTGCAATGAAAGAGTACTTTCTATGAAAACCAAGTTGAATTCTTTGGAAAGATTGAATAAAGACAAGTTGCAAAGAAAGTCTATCAAAGTGGAAATGGACAAAAGACCACACTTAAAAGACTGGAGGGAAAATTTAAATCTAGGAAGATTAAATCTTCTTCTTAGAGAAAACACCAAATGGCAGCTCCAGAGCTCCCGGGGGCCCTGGGATGCTGTGGTCAGTGCCGAGGCTGAGGCTGTGGAGCTCGCGGAGGCAAAGACAAGGACGAGGAGTAGCTCCCTGTCACCAGGCTGGGCCGCCCGGCCCAGGACATGAAGATCAGGTCCCTGAAGGAGGTCTGTCTCTTTGCCCATCAAGGAGTCTGAGATCACTGACTTTTCCTTGGGGATGTCCCTCAAGAGCGAGGTTTTGAAAGCTATGTGTGTACAAAAGCAGAACCTGTGCTGGCCAGCGGAGCAGGTTCAAGGTCTTTGTTGCCACCAGGGACTGGGTGTGAAGTGCTCCGAGGAGGTAGCCACCGCCATGCATGTGGCAGTATCCCAGCCACGCTCTCCTTTGTCCCTGTGTGGCAGGGCTACTGGGGTCCCAGACCAGCGAGCCCCATGCTGTCCCTTGCAAGGTGACCAGATGCTGTGGCTCTGGGCTGAGCGCCTCATCCCCACAGCCAATGGCACTGACAGTGTCTTGGCCCCGGTGCCCAAGAAGCTGCTGCTGACGGCCAGTGTTGACCATGGCTGCACCTGGGCCAGGGGCTGCATGACCACCCAGGCAACTTCTCCAAGTCCACCTTCGAAGTCATCTCCAAGAACTATAGCTATCTCACTCCCCACCTCTAGAAAGAGACCGAGTTTACCAAGTCTCCCTCTCAAGGATTCACCTGCCATCTTGTCAAGGCCCACATCAGAGTCTTCGTGCAGAGATCCTAGACCCCACTGTGGGTACCAGGTAGGACAAGAAAAATAAAGCAAATTAAGCTTGGAAGAAAAAATAAAATGTGTCTTCCCTGAAGTAAGAAATTACTTAAAATGTTTTTTAAAAACAAAACAAATTGTATACATGAAAATTCTGGTATAAATACTCTAAATTAAAAAAAAATAAATCTAGGAGTCATCTCCATTCAAAATACTTTACAAGGTCTCTAATGTCTTGACTTTAAAGAAATGAAGCTGAAATTTGAGATGAAATATGGGTTGTGATTTATCAAGAAAAAAATTGATACCAGACCCAAACTCAAAGAATAGGCCTTGATTCTTCTTCAGAAAATGCTTTTGGTTAAAACAAAATATATAAAGTGTGTAGTGTGTACTAATTTTAAATTTCTCACCTTAATCAACTTTGCCAATTAGTCAACCAACCATCAGTTCTGAGTACAAAATGATAGGATTGACCATACCTCAGCTCTTCCTTCTGCCTTTGGTTAAGGTATTGAAATGATCACCCATCAGCCTTGAAGGTAATGCCAAAATTTCAATTATTTGTGACTCAGTTATGTCAGCAGGAATTTATAACCCTTGTTTTCACTTAGGAAGAAGAGTAAATGCAGCTCCTAGTCAGTAGATTACTCTCAGCTTTGTAAACAAAAGCATAGCCATCAAGGTTTTTTTCTGCCCTTCCCTAAAATAATTTATAGAGCAATACGGTTGGCTGAAGCCACAAATGTCTGCCTTATTGCCCTGTCTCCAGGCAGTCTTCCCTTAATTGTCCTAGACTGTTTAGAAATGTACTTTAGGCGTATAATTTCCTAGGAGAGGATTTTGTGACCTTGCTCACTAACCTTAAAATGAGTTTGACAACCAGTCTATTGGGATACTTTTTTTCCATGCATCAAACTTCATCTCACAGCTACTGTTTTCAAATTCTGTATAATTCATTCATTCAGTGAATTTTCATTGACCATCTCCTGTGCCAAGAACTTCCTAAGCGTGTGAGATAAAAGATCCCTACCTTCATGGTACTTATATTTTAGTGGGGAGAGAGAGTCAGAAAATAGCAGGAAACATAATAGATAAGTAAATCATTTTAGAAGGATTTAAGTACCATAGTGGGGGGAGTACAGAGTAAGGGGGCTCAGGAGCAACAAGGATAGGGGAGTGGGTTCCAATTTTAAATGGGGGGGAGGGGTCAGGATAGCCTCCTTGAGAAGCTAATTGGGCAAAGACTTGAAGATGAGCAACGTGGCCATGTGGAAGAATATTCCAGAGAACAGGTGATGCTAGGAATCTAAGGTGGGAGGTGCCTAGCATATTTGAAGGACAGCAAGGAGGACAGGTATGTCTGAATGAGGTCAGAGAGAGAACAGTTTAAAGGACCAGTGCACGTGCCATGCTAAGAATTACTGGACAGGGGCAGCCCCAAGGGGAGACCAGTAAAAGGCTATTGGCAATGGATGATGGTATCTTACCCTGCATGACAGCAGTGGAGGCAGTGAGGAGCGGTCAGTTTGGTACATATTGAAGGTTTTGTAGAGCCAACAACATTTATTTGTTGTGGGTGAGAGCAAGAGAGGGGTCAAGGATGACTCCAGGACTTACACTGGGGAATGGAGTTGCCGTCAAGTGAAAGAGGAGAAATTTGGTGGAGCAGGTTTGTAAAGAAACATCAGCAATTTAGTACTGGGCATATTGAGTTTGAGATTTCTATTAAACATCTAAGTGGAAATGTCGAGTCACAATTGCATTTCTGAGTCTGAAGTTTGGAAGAAGAGCCATTAGCATATAGATTGCTCTTTTTTTGGAGGGGGTGAAGATCAGCCAGCCTTTCTCAACTGGATTCCACAAGTGACTTAAGCCCTACTGCCCTAAAGCAGCTCTTATACGTAATAAAATAATTTCTCTCGTATGTGTCTAGAATGGTACTGGTTATGTAGCATCCTTGAGAGAATTGAGATCATTTCTGTGTTCTGTGGATCCTATGAGGAAGCCTGTGGAGGTAGGATCCTCAGGTGCCTAAAGAAACTTAAGTTCTTGGTCTCTTAGGCAAACTTTCTGAATTCTCATCAAATTCTTCAGGTATTTGCAGTTTTGAGATATTTGTAGTCATTTTATAAAACTTTAAATGGAGGAAAACTAAGATGGCAGCTAGAAAACTAAGATGGCAGGGGGAAAAAAACGCCTCCGTGAAAAACACTAGCTAAAAACCAGAAAGTGACCTAGAATACCGGTTATAGCGATGCACCAACTGGATGAGGGCTCCTAGCTCCAGAGGGGCTGTATACTTGGTGAAACTGGGAGTTGGCATTCTGAAACGAGTGAGTAAGCTGGCTGGAAGACCCGCAGCTGCGTGGCGGGCTGGGGAAGCCAGGGTTCAGCATATGGAGACCAGCTGGCTGTTTTAAAAAAAAAAAGAAAAAAGGAGCAGCTCCAGTAGCAATTGTGGGAACCACACAGTAAAACACAGCAAGAGGGGGCTGGGCTGGCCTCTTGCTGTCTGGCTGGGAAGATAGCCCGCAGCAGATACCCTTGGGTTCGGGGGAATGGAGGGGAGAGCTGGAAGCAGAAAGAAACCCCGCACCTAGCAGCTAGCCCCCGGAGGGCTGTATAAACTCCTGCCCGGGGCCGTGCCCACAGCCCAAAGCCCCACCAGTTGTCCCGGAGCTGGGAAGGAGGAACTGTGCAAGGAGAAGGGGGCTGAGACGCCCCGCTCGGCCATTTTTGCTTCGGGCTGGGAGTGCACCGCCACACGGCCTGGCAGCCCGGGGCTTCCCTTGTGGGACGGCATGCACTGATGACGTAGCACAGCCTTCCCTTGGCTGAGCTACTGGAGGAGCGCGGCTGGGAGGGGGGATCCTCTCAGAGAACCCAGGTTCACTACACCAAGTCTGGTGGTTTATGGATCAGCGAGAGAGAGAGGCTGGGGCTGAACTGAAATGAAGGCTTAGACTTTTGCGGCGGCCTTGAATCTCCAGGATCCTGGGGGATTTGAACATTAGAACTGCCCTTCCTCCCTGACTACCCGTACACACGCCCCACATTCAGGGCAGACAGCTCCAGCAACACACCCAAAAACTGAATTCTCCAACTGAACCCACAAGAATCATTTCCCCACACAAAGCGGAAAAAAGGTTGAGGACTGACTCGAGGGATATAGGTGACTCACAGACGCCGTCTGCTGGTTAGTTAGAGAAAGTGTACATCACCAAACTGTGTTCCTGAAAAATTAGATCGATATCCCTTTTTCTTTACAACGTGAAAGAGCCCTATCAAGCAAAACAAATGCCAAGAGGCCAAAAACAACAGAAAATCTTAATGCATATGATAAAACCAGAAGATATGGAGAATCCAACTCCAAACACACAAACCAAAATATCGGAAGATACAGTATACCTTGCAAAATTAATCAAAGATCTACAATCGAGGAACGAAAACATGGCAAAGGATTTAAAGGACATCAGGAAGACCATGGCCCAGGATATAAGCTACATAAAGAAGACCCTAGAAGAGCATAAAGAAGACATAGCAAGAGTAAATAAAAAAATAGAAGATCTTATGGAAATAAAAGAAACTGTTGGCCAAATTAAAAAGACTCTGGATGTTCACAATACAAGACTAGAGAAAGCCGAACAACATCTCAGTGTCCTAGAAGCCCACAGAACAGAAAATGAAAGAACAAAAGAAAGAATGGAGAAAAAAATCGAAATGGATCTCAGGGATACGATAGATAAAATAAAACATCCAAACTTAAGACTCATTGGTGTCCCAGAAGGGGAAGAGAAGGATAAAGGTCTAGAAAGATTATTCAAAGAAATTGTTGATGAAAACTTCCCCAACAGTCTACACAATATAAATACACAAAGCATAAATGCCCAGCGAACTCCAAATAGAATAAATCCAAATAAAGCCGCTCCGAGACATATTCTGATCAGACTGTCAAATACTGAAGAGAAGGAGCAAGTTCTGAAAGCAGCAAGAGAAAAACAATTCACCACATACAAAGGAAACAACATAAGATTAAGTAGTGACTACTCAGTGGCCACCATGGAGGCGAGAAGGCACTGGCATGACATATTTAAAATACTGAGAGAGAAAAATTTCCAACCAAGAATACTTTATCCAGCAGAACTCTCCTTCAAATTTGAGGGAGAGCTAAAATTTTTCACAAACAAATGCTGAGAGACTTTGCCAATGAAAGACCTGCCCTACTTCAGATTCTGAGGGGAGCCCTGCTGGCGGAGAGACAAGGAAAGGAGAAAGAGGTATAGAGAATTTTAACAGACATTTATAGTACCTTACATCCCAAATCACCAGGACACTCACCTTTCTCTAGTGATCACAGATCTTTCTCGAGAAGGGACCAGCTTATGGTCATAAAACAAGCCTCAAGAAATTTAAAAAAAAACATTGAATATACTCAAAGCACATTCTCCAACCACAATGGAATACAAATAGAAGTCAATAATTTTTGAACTGTAATTCCACTAGTTACTTCCTACATGATATAAAATACACAAACTCTAAGGACAAATCAGTGGTTTTGAACTCAATGTAAAATATGTAATTTTAGACAACTATATAAAGGTGGGGGAATGAAGGAGTATAGGAACATAGTTTATGTGTCCCATTGAAGTGAAGGTGGTATCAAAGAAAAACAAGATTGATATGGATTTAAGAGGTTAATTTTAAGCCCCACAGTAAACACAAAGAAATTATCAGAGAATATAACCATAGAGATGAAAAGTAGAGTTTGGGTTAAGAGAAATGGGGGAAGGGGCAATGGGGAGTTAAGAAATGAGTGTAGGGTTGCTGTTTGAGGTGAAGGGAAATTTCTAGTAATGAATGGTGGGAAAGAGCATTACAACATTCTAAACGTGATTAATCCCACTAAAGAAAGGCCAGGGAGGGAGTGGAATGGGAATATTTAGGCTGTGTATATGTTTCCACAACTGAAAAAAAAAAGACAGTCTAACTAGATGGCAATTAATACTAAGGATGAACTTGGATGGGACAGGAGGCTAGAGGACAGGTGGCTCAAAGGGACACAGTTGAGACATAAGGAAAAGGAAATATAGAATGTAAGCTTTGTATCATTGTTGAATCTCTTGTACTTCTTAGCTGCGCTTAATGGGATTGCATAAAAGAATGTTCTTGTTCATGGGAAGTGTATACGTGAATTATAGTGTATGTTCAAGGATGTGTGCAGCTAGCTCTCATATGTTCAGAAGACAGAGCAATAGATGATAGATAGGAAGGGAGAGAGGGAAAGAAATAGCAATTTGACAGCATGTTAAGGTTGATGGATTGAGCTATCAGGGGAGGGGGGTCAGGGTATGATGGAATTCTGTGTATGGGGTTAGTATTGTTTTTGCAACTGTTCCTATAACTTTGAATCTATTTCAAAATAAAATTAAAAAAAAAACACCATTAAACAAAACAGTGACTTAAATATAATTGTATGGTAGTTTATTATGGTCATACTGTTAAATTCCATATACTCTACTGAATTATGGGCCCCTTTTTATGGAACCCCAGCTGGCTAAAAGGTGCCCAGTATGATGCTTATGGTTGAAGTTTAGGCCTGGAGGGGAGGAGATTTCAAAACACAGGAGATCCTAAGAACAAACTGGCCAAACTAAGAATATATGCCATAATACTGATTCCTGTAATCTAATATGGATCTTACCAACCAAGCTTCACCCTTATTCTGCCCTGAGGGCATACAGTGGGAAACTCTGCCTTTCAGTTTTCCTACCTAATTGCCTATTTATTAACAAATGATATAACTGGTTCTGCCCCAGTGTGCTTTCTCTCCTCTCAGCAAAGACCAGACTCCAGGAACCCACAGAATCTTAAGCAAACAGAATGCAGCTGTGTTTAGTTTGGCCTGTACAAAGCTTCACCTTTCAAAAATTTTTCATGCCTTGATTGGCAGCCTCCAAGCTCGACCCCACTGCTCCCTGTTGGTTTACAACAGCTGAATTCACACGTTGACCTGCTTCGAAACAGTCTGTCAGTCTGCTCTGTCCTAGCCCCTCAGTCTGGCTCCTACTCACATTCAATCCCATTTTCCCAAGTACACAGGATTTCTCTGCTGTTGGCTGCTTCCTCTCTCCATCAGGGTGAGCTTTTCCCCTTCTCAGATGGTCTGATCTAGGAAACTCGAGAAAAGCTAACTTTGTGACTGATCGGCTCTGCTGAATTTCAGCTCTGGAGAACCAGGATTCTGTAATCCTGATGATGTAATCCAAACAGCAGCTGTTGAGTGGCTCTCTGGATTTACAATTGCCTTAAAAACTCCCACATGGAAAATGGTAGGATACAGATTACTCTAAATGTGAAGGTTGTATCCTGCCAACTTACCTTGTATCTTCCAGTGGTGTCTATGGAAGTCGTTGAAGAAATATAATTAAAAACAAAACTGTTGCACAGCACAGAAAACCTCTCCACAAAAGTGAAAGAGAAAGAAAAACAATTTTAGTATTGAATAAAGCATTAAAGCAGAATGTGCTGCGTCATAGGCAAGCCACAAAGAGACTGCTAAGACAGAAAAAAAGCTCACCCTTTTCATGTGGTTAAGCAGATACAACCCATTACATACACATGCTCAAGATATTTCAGAGGTAGATTTACAATTTGAGGTCAGGAGCCCCCAAGAAGTTACGCTAATCTCTTCCTAAGAAACTGGGGGAAGGGGTCGTATCTTCCTTAATTATATTTACAATTACAGGGTTTCTAAAGTAAATACTAAGAGATAAGAGGGAAGAGGGAAGCTCTTCCCTTAAATTCAACAGGGAGAATTAAGCCCTTTGTTATTATCATTATCGTTTTGATTTGTATTTGCCCTTACAAAGTGATCATAGTTCTTTAATATTATTTGGCTAAAGAGAGACAATTTTTAGAAAATGAATTTCTTCAGGTTTAAGTCTCGAGGTCTTTCTTACATTCAAATGCCCAAATTTTTTCAAGGTAAGGTAAGATGTCAATTTCAGTTCAAATCTGAGGGTTGATTTCTGAGTTAACCAGCTCAAATGAGAACTTGTTTCTCTCAACATATATATGATTCATCTCCCCCAAGAAAATCAACCTTATATATATTAACAGATACATTTCTCCTTCCAAGGTATGTGTATGTAAGGTATCAAGTGACACTATGAGTCTCTTGCATTTTACTTATTCTTTGTGCACATTCATCAACTGACTTCATAACTCAGGAGATAGAATGCTTAGATAAATCACAAATTAGCTACTCAGACCCCATGCAAGATGTTTGAGTTGGGAAACTGCCCTCCAGGAACAGCTTTCTGATTTATAGAGGAGGGTGACTGTCCAAAGGAATCTATCAGCATAATCTAATATTGCCTAATGTTAGTGTGAAGAAGTACGTGGAGGTAATGTCACTCTTACTGGTAATATTGATTACTTAAGGATTAGCTGTCTCTTTAGTGTAAAATGATAGTTAGCATTTACTGAGTGCTCCTTGTTTGCCAGGCATATTAAGGACTTTACAACACCATCTCATTTGATTCTCAACAACCTTAGAGTTTGGGTACTGTTATTTTGCCTATTTTATAGGTAAGGAAACTAAGGCACAAAGAACTTAATAAATAACTTGCCCAGGGATAGTGCCAGGGTTCAACCCAGGTAGAATGTTGCCAGAGTCTACCTTCTTGCCCCTGCTTCCCATACATGCTTATTCCACAACCACGGCAACCTCCCAAATATGCCACGTTCTGTGCTTTCCAGATAATACCTTTGCTCACTGGGTTCATCTTGTGACTTGCTTTTCATCTTTCAAAATATGATTCAGATGTCCCCTCATCAATGAGAACTTCCCTGGCTTTTCCAAGAAATTATATTTGTCATTACTCTAAGCTCCCATTGTACTTTTTTATTTGTACTTCTCTTTCAGCCTTTCCTATATTAATAATATTTGTTTATATGTGTATTCCTCCACCAGAGCTACTTGGATCAGAAAGTAGGTAACTTTGATCTCTAGTGTCCCACGTATCAGTGATTAATAGGAGCTTGTTGATTTAATGAGTTCCATGAACAGGCAAACAGGGTATTGACCACTTAGCTCTGGTTCAATAAAGACTGCTGTGATACACAACAGATCTGGGGAAGGAACACAGATTTGTCCATGCTGATATCAAGTAAAATTAAAAATTAAAAGGGAGAAGAAGAAAATAAAAAAAATGGCATATAATAACCTTCTATGAAAACCAGGGATCTATCAGTTGGAGTAAAATAATAAAATTATTAGATGACATTAGAAGCTAATGATATGACTTCTTCAAGAGAAATGGTGGTAGCCTATATTTTTTATTGGCATCTGAGTAATTTATTTCTCTTCACTTTATAACCCTAGGGTAAAAGCTATGACCCTAGCACCAATTTTCCTCAAATTGTATGGCTCTGAGGTCTCTAGATGAAAAATCTGTAGCCCTCTACCACAGGCAGTCTCCTAAATTTTCAAAAATGGAATGTCACCCTTTCTCCTGGGTGTTGCTCTTTTAATTGACACTTAGAATTACTGGGCAATAGGTTCTTGCCTTGGAGTTTAGTTTCGAATCTGTCACTATTCCACTCCTTCAATAAATCCTAGCTAACAGAAGTGATATTCAAAACAAATCAAAACAAAAAAGGGCCAAAAAAGGTGGAACACACTTAGGCTTTAGCCTTGTGTTCTTGCCACTCACCAGTGATATGATGTTGGATAAGTTATTAAGATCTCTGTGAGACAGCTTCCTCATCTGTAAAATGGGGATAATAATAGTATCTCTATCTCTTAGGATTATTAGGAAGATTAAGTATGCAAATTGCATAGAAAGAGTGACTGGCACATAATAAGCACTTTAGGAGTATTGGCAATCATCATCAAGTTATTTAGAAATTCATGTGCATAAGTTAGACCTCAAGAAAAATGCCTTCACAAATTGTTAAAATGCTGTGCCTTCCATTTTCCTGAGTGTTATATAAAAAATAATCCTGTTAAAAACTTTTCTACAAGTTTTAAAACGCTTTTCCAAAATAGTATTCATTATGCTATTTAGTATATTCATTTTGTAATTTCTTATACAAGGGCTACATGACAAATTCAGTTTTGGATTTAATACCAGAAAAACATTTTCTCTCTTGAAGAACACATAACTGTTTCTATAAGATAATGAGAATTATATACTACTCTTTGCTTTGGGGAAGAATTTGCCAACAGAGAGTTCAAGATTATAACTTTTGGAAGAACCTGAAATCTAAGTGTCTGTATTGCCATGATATCTGTGCTTTGGTGGTCAATCAAATAAAAATACAGCTAAAATTTGTTTACAAAAGTTAAGGAGTCTAGTAAAAAAAGAAAAAGAAGTTTAGCACATAAGCAGAAACAACAATAAAAACAAAAACAAAGTTAAGGGATCTAATTGGGAAGCATGCCTCAAGGTTGGTCACTGGAGCCTGGAGTGGAGATGAGCCAAAGTGATCCCACATGGGCAGAAAACAGGCCCCTCCACCCACATTCCAGAGTAATGGGCAACCCCAGCCTATGATGCTGCAAAGCACTGAGTGAGTAGGTATTTGATGGTGTAGAGCTATGTGCTGAGTATACTCCCCACCCAACCCAGTGGTCATATTAAAATGGAATGAAAGTTCTCTGTCATCCAGCATCTATTTTATTTTAGAAATTACCTGCCTCAGCTGATACTCATAGAATTTGATTCTCATGTCATCTTTCCCTGCCCCCAACTTGACATTTATTTCAGCACCAATAACTACACTTTGGAACTACCTGTTCAAATATTTCTCTAAAAAAAAGCAAGGGGTCTATTTTCATAAGTTCTTTTTTCATGCAGAGTCAAAGCCTAATTGTATAGCATTGTGTGTTAATAACCAAGAAAACAGGCTTGGGTGAGAATAATTATCCCTTTTAAGTATGTTTTCATTTTTAATAATTATTTCTTTGTGATTGAAAATAACATAATGAGATAGAGTAGAAGAGAGAACACAGAAGTATGTGGATAAATACATTTTGAAGAACTTCCTTTAAGAGAAAAAAATGTCAGAATATATGCATGGGATCCTTTGTGAGACCCTGTTTTCCTTTGTTTGGTATTTTCTCTAATGTTATTAGACCACCATTAAATCTGGACCAAGAACATTTGTCAACAGTTGAAGTCATTTTCTCTTTGGCCACAGCTGCAGTTTGAAGTTATTTCCAATGACCCTGTACTCAAAGGTCAGCAATAAAGTGACCTTCACCATCCAAGGATCTATTCAAACAACTAATATACATGTTAAGTAGAAACAAGGACAGATGGCAATATCAGTCACAGAGAAGCTGTCTATCATTGTTGGAAACTGGTGCATTAGCTCCAAGAAGCTCTCTTCACAATATTAAAGTTCTAAAAATCCAAAGACCTCCATACACCATTTTACATTAAGATGGCAAGGAATATTTAATATCTTATCATATGTGGAGGTGTCTTCATAGGACCAATTCAGAGATTTGCTCAACTGGTGGAGCCTTATTCACACAAGGAGAATGAAAAAAAATTCCATATGGTGATGATACCTTCACTCAGTTAACAAATATTTATCAGGGACCTTCTCTTCTATGTACTGGGCACTGCACGCTCTGCAGAGGGTGCCACTGAGAGTAAGGTAGTCATGGTGTGTTGACACGTTCCCAAACCTCACTAATATTACCAAGAAGAGATTTTTTTTTTAAGGCGCAAGCTTACAAAGGCAAAAATCATGGGATAGGATACAATGGAAACACTTCTCTTAAAGCTGGAAAGTAGATGAGCAGGTGGAGATCAATTCAGCAAACCCCAATGTGCTGAATCATAAACCCAGCAGTGGGCAAAGTCTAGAAGCAATCCAGTTTCCATCAAAACATTCCCCAAATGCTCAGGAAATGGCCTCATTGTGTATCTCTGGAACTAAGAGAGAAAACATAGGTTAATAATAGGAAGATTAAGAGCAATCAGACCATCCCTCAGATCCCCTCACTCACCCAGAAGTTTTGTTCCATGATTGTGGCAAAACCAAGAGTCAGTGCACTTAAGAACACTAGGTGAAGAGAGAACAGCATTGCCACAATGAAAATAAGAGATGTAAAGTGAGAGTTTACATGCCGAATGTTGAAAGCCACAGCCTCCTTCCTCACAGTTCTCACAGAACCCTGCCAATCAGATCTCTCCAGGATATGAATTCAAATCTTCTTCCTTGGGGAAAGTAATCAGTCCAAAAATAAAAATAACTTAGGGTAATAAGACTAGGGGTTCTCATAAATAAGAGTAGACAGCAAAGGATCAATGCATTTTTAAGGAAGGCATCAAATTTGAAAGAATCAAAATGGGCAGTAACACCTTGTGGGAAACAAAGGGTATTTGAAAAGATAAGAGAAGATATCACCTCAGTGGAATAAGAAGAATGTGCTATGAAAGATGTACATCAATAAACAAAAGAAAAATGTTTTTGGAAATTAAAATTATAATAGCACAAATGAAAAACCAAATAAAAGGGCTACAAGGTAAGATTGAGGGATTCTGTCAGCTAAGATAACAAAAAGAAAATGAGAAGATTAAAAAAAATAATAATAATTAGTCCAAGGATCCTACATCTGCATAAGAAAAAGAGAAGAAAAAATCATCAAGGGAATATTCTCAGAATTGAAGAGCATGAGTTTCCAAACTGAGGGGCCATGTAGTACCCAGCACAATGACTAAACATAGATCAAAATATTAAAAATATTAGTTGGAAGTTTTAGTATCCTGGGAATACTAGTAGACAAAGAAAAATCCTATGAAATTAAAGAGCAAAAACTCACATTTTATAGAATAGATGAAATAGCAGAATGGCATCACGCTTCTCAAATGCGATACTGGGTAGCTAGAAGATAATGAATAAATATCTTCAAATTTCAGAAGGATATTTTTTTCTAAACTATTGTCTATGCTCAGGGGTATTATTTTTTCTGTGAGTAGACATACCTCACAACATCATATTTTCAAACATACAAAATTCAGAAAATTCAGCCTCACATTTACCCTTTCTCCAGAAGCCCTTAGAGGATGGGCTTCACCAAATATGAGAGACACATGGAAAATAGAACACAAAGGATCTAAGGAATCAAGAAACATGGGGTTTAATGCAAGAGAAAGCAGTGGGTCCCAGGATGATATCTGTGCAGCCATCTGTTTACAATTGAACCAGGCAGAAGGCTCTAAGAGATTCCTCCAAAAAGAGAGAAATTGATAGAAAACCTAATATATTTAAATATATTGAGAGATGACAATTAGAGAAGGGCTGGAATTGAAATAGTGATGAATATATTGAAAACAAAGAAGGCTAAACAAGGTAATTATTAACTTGTAGGTGGGGATTTGTGCAAAAAGGGACATAATCATAGTGTACTATATGACTCAGCTGAGAATAGAATATAATAGTAGTAATAATGCATTGATAATAGTCATAATAATCATTATTGATCAGGAGAATGGGGTGACAGAAAGTATATGATTGTGTGATAAGTATGGTTAGGAGAGTGTGAAAAAGAACTCAAGCCTTCTCTTCTACAGAGGTAAGTCAGTATTCACTGCCTAAAATCAAACACTTAAGAAAAAGTAATATAAACATGGTATTTACAAAGATAGTCCAAAATGCCAAAAGAGTCAGCTAGACAAATTGAAAGTGCTTGCTTCTGGGGTGCAAGAAATGATGTTGAAGTGGGCAGGATGCTCCTGTATCTCCTGATAAGCCCTGTGGAATTGTCTACTTAAGATACATACATTTGTTACTTTGAAAAATAAAGACCAATTGTTTTTTTCTAAATACAGGACTGGTTTTAGTTGTTGTGGGTTTGTACCCAGAGAGGAAGACAGCTATGAAATAATCACATAGATGTGTAAACTAGCTACCAATTGTGTTAAGTGCTACAAAGGAACTCACTTGTTTAATCTCCTGTAAAACCATAGGAGAGATGTGGGTTAGCCTAGCAGAGGGTCAAGACATTTGCCCTGAGGGAGCAGCATGTTGGCACTTTATGGGGTAGGTGCCAACCCCAATAATTGGTGGAACATCATTGTGATCAGTGAACCACAGAGAAGAGTAAAGAACCATCAAGTATGGCTTTTATGAGGCCAGAGTAACTGCAGGAAGTGCTGTTTAATCATGACAAGGTTAGTTGCTGTGACCACATGAAGGATAATATTCACCTGGAAAAACCTCTAGTGTCTTAATGGATATTAAGTCCATTGACTCTGGTAATAGGAGGAGCCACCTGGATCATGGAATCTGAGAATCTTTAAGGACCTCAAGGATAATCTAATCTTATGCTCTTCTGCAGACAGGGATAGTAGGCTAACAGAGGTTTAACAGTCTGCCCAAGGTCTCAGAGCTATTTATTGCCAAAGTAAGAACTTGGATCTCCAAGTTCTTTATCCAGGACTCTTGTCTACACTTTTCCCATACATTTGGCCTTCTAAAGAAACTGAAATAAGATTAAACAAATTAAATTAACTATCACCAGGTTTCCTATAGCAACAGAAAACTTTACTTCCTTTGTTCAGTGATGAAAGAAAACATTGGCAAAATAATTACTTTTCTACTTGAATCTTGCATTCTTATTATTGTCTAAATTTAGTACCCAATAGCAGCTTAGAGATGCTCAATCTCTTCTTTATAAAAGAGGTAATATATATTTTATAGTCATAAGTAGTTATATGAAAATCGAGTGGTGATAGTCTTTTCACAGTCCTTCCAAGAAATGTCTGTAAACACCGCAATATATATGACTTGTGCACACATTCTCATTCTGTTTTAAATCAAGGCTTTACATTTACTATGGATACTTATATTTTAATTGTTTTGATCATATTTTTTAAAAAAAGACCTACTATATATCTTAAATTGTAAACAGTGTTGTAAATAAATGCCAATGAACCATGTAAAGAAGTATCTCTCTTTCAGAGGAACTTTGCAACTCAGGAAGGAGACAAACAAACAAACAAACATCAGAGTTCCAACCTGAGTTCCCTGAAGAAAGAGCATTCACAAGTCAGGAGGTCTATTTTTTCCAAAAAAGAAAGCTCTTTTTTAAAATGTTCACACTTCTGTACTAGGACTCCCTGAAATTTTAGTAATGTCTACAATGGCCAAATCGACAACAGTATTTTGAAATCTTGGGGTGTGTCATGATGCCATGTACCCAGCTCTTTTACGAGATTCACTGCTACCCCAATGGTAGCTTAATACAAGTTCAGAGGAAAAGACCACTGTTACTAAAGAGATTCTGTTGTAGGCTTTTTTTCCCTTGTGTCAAGGAAGCTTTCTAATAACTAGGTCAAATATGAAACCTGATTCTAAAATCCAATTGGAAAATTCCAAGAAATCCTGTGATAGCCCAAGGAATGATTTAGAGCTGGACTGATCCTGTGGTCCACTGTCCACTCAGGACAGGGATTCTCAAAGTAAGTTCTAAGAAAATAGCATATCAATGTGATGATGACCTTTGGAAACTCTATGAGACCTTGTGATATCGATGAAATTTTCCTTTGGGGATCAGGAGGCATCTTTGATTTGGTAGTCTTAAAAAAACAGTAATTTAAAAATATGTATTTTATGAATTTCACCATGTTCTCCAGGTCACACAGCTGGAAGGAGTAATAGGACTCAGGTCTTGACCCCTGGGTGTGTGTTCTCCACTGCAGCGCTAACTCTGATCATGGGACGGCAAAGATGATGTCCCCAGAAAGACTGAGAAACCTTCAGTGGGATCATTGTTGGAGGAAGGCAATGACTTGGTACAGAGGGGGGGTTTGAATAGTTCTTCAAATCCATTATACATTTGACTCTAAATGCATATTTATCCTTAAATACATATTTACCTCTAAATTATGAGGCCAAAACATTGTAAGTACACAAAAAGTGGCAAAAGAGTTATTCCAGGTGTGTGGCAGTGAATCCCATGATTACAAGCAAGGAAATGGAATGCGCTTGGCTGTTACTGTCCCAGACATCGTGTTAACTCAGAAGGGCATGAGAAAGATGTACTGGGGAGAATCAAGTGTTGCAGAAAAGCCTGCATCAGGTACACTACAGGATCCCTAAGGGTTTAGAGCAGGGTTTGGATGAGACTGAGGTTCAGAAAACAAAACAAGATTGTGATTGTGGGTGGAGCAAGATCATCAACTAAGCAGAATCAATCCAGAATTTAGCATTAGTAAGAACGAGCTTAGGTTTCAGAATTAAAATAACTAGGTTCAGTTCTCTACCTTCTAAAAGTTGCAAGACTTTAAGTAAGTTACTTAACTATCTCGTTATAAATAAAATGGAGATAATGATACCTTTATCACATAGCCATTGTGAGGATTAAATGATTAGATGTGAAATGATTAGTACTTTGCACAGTGTCTGGCACAGCTCAGTGGATGGTAATGACGTATTTTAGCCAAAATCAGAGAACTGGCAGCCTGAACTGGTCTACATTCATTTATTCCTACCCCAAATATTTGCTGCATACTTAATATTTGGCAGGCACTATTTTAGATGCTACAAGTAAAACAGTGAACACAACAGAAAACAGAAACGAAACTACTTTCATGGAGCTTCCAATCTAGAGATTTAGGAGACTAATGGCAAGGACCTGGAGTTGGCAGGGTCTTGAGTTCCTAACCGTGTTCCCCTTCCAAAAAGTTCTTGTTTTGAACAGCCACTACAGTGCCTGGAAGGGCTAAATATGTGAAAAATGAGTTAGGCAAAGAAAATGTATGCTGTCAAAGAGCTTCTCATATCTATGGTAAATGTTACTCATTTCTTTTTCAAAAATGCATGAAGGATTCTTGTTTGACATGGCATTTTGTAAAAAGCTGCTTATCACCTTTATCCTCTGAAAGCCTTCCTTTTCCCAATATGTCCCCTTTACAATAACAAGCTTTATATGACAACTTTTTCTGCCTAAAAAGAAGTACACCTTGATCTGTCCATTGTCCTGTAATGTTTTATTTGCTTTCCTGGAAAATTGTCTCTGAAAAACTTCAACCTGACAAAAAGGAAAGCAGATTTTAGAACAGGTTGTATAAGCATAGCTTCACAATGACGTGTTTCTGAAAGGGGGTCCTTCCCATTACATACTCCCTTTCTTAACATTTGTGGACATCTGTACAAGACAGGTCTGGTAACATCCAAGTGTTGGTGTATATGTGTATGTTCTTGCTCTCCCTCTCATCATTCATCCTTCCCTCTTGATTCAGAAGGCAACTTAAAATATGTGGACTCTTGCTGAATGAGAAATTGGAGAGTGGGTTTGGTTTGGTTTTGTGGCTGTTTACCATGTTCTTTGTCATTCTTCCATCAACCATATGCAGAGGTGATTGGTAAATGGATCTGGTTACTATACATAAACCATTTTTCACATCTAAAAATCCATTCACCAGGACACACCTTTGAAGGAACAGTGTGGCAAACCAGGCTGTTCCTTTGTTACTTTTTTAAGTATGCCTTATTTTCCTTTACCTCTTTAGAGTAACCTCTGTTTGCAGATATGTAATCCAAAATCAAGACAGGTAAGGGCAGCACTGTTATCAGCTATAATTTATGCCTAAATAAAAGAAAGAAAAGTTTGAAAGTAAGTATTTTGGAAAAATTTCAATGAATGAGCATGCATGGTAAATAAATAAACACTAGAAACAATGCCAAAAACAAATGATTTATTCCATATTTTTTTTAATAAAAACAAAATTTTAGATTTCTTGTCTTCCTATAGAAATGTATAAATGCATGAGTTTTGCACAGCTACAGAAAAGTATTCTCATTTCAATAAATTTCCTTCATTTAGGTTTACCATATGGATCATGGAAACTTATGATTTTACATAGTTTGCTGCTTTTAATGCACATTTATATATTTGGAGTGCAAATAAATATAGCAAATAAACTCTTATTAAAAGAAATTCTTCTTTTATGACTAGAACACCTCTCACAGGACCAAATCCTTTGTTAGTAAGACAGATTCCAGAAATGGGTTTCAGAATAAAGACCTCAGAGTTTGTTTTTATTCCTATAAAACCAATAAAGTACTGACAGAATGCTTTAGTATACTACTGTAGTTTAGAAATTAGGTACATTTAAGAGTGTTCTTTATTGCCTTTTGAAAGTTGGACATTGCTAAGCTTAGCCACATAGAACCTGCTATATTACCTTAGTAGCAGCAAGATAATTAGATCCATTTGTGCCCCACCTGAATGTTACACAAACTCTAAAAATATCAAGCCTTTGGGAATAATGAAATGATTATAATACTGTCATTAAGTTCCTGTAGGTTTAAGTCTGAAATATATGTAATTTAAAAGAATAAAGAGATATGTTTTCCCATTGCCCTTCATATCCTACCATTTCATATGAAATTGTAACCACATGTCAAATGCCTAGCTATTTCAAGTGTTATTCCTTTAGATAAGGAATGTAAACATTACTTGGATGCATAGTTGCTTCCTTGAATCGGGATGGTAAAATGTGTAATACCTAACATTCAAAATATAGTAGATTTCCCTTACAGTTCTGAAGAGAGGAGGGTTGATAGGAAAATACAACATAGCTTTGAAGCCCTGGTGAAAGGCCTGTGGTTGTGAGGTAAAAACAAATGTGCACAGAAGATTGTGGTGGGGAGCTTGTCGCTAAATCCCAGAGCAAAAGAAGACTTTGAAGCTGTATTCTCAACTGTCTGCGCAATAGAATCACCCGGAGAGCATATCAATTCTTGGAAGTGACTGGCATGTGGGTTAAGATCAAAGGAAAGAATTGATATATAGGACATAAAAATAGATTTATAACCCAGAGACTTTTTCTACAGCTTTTAAAAAGCCTATACATGTTCAGCAATTAGAACTTTCATTGTTTTGAGGGGGAAACCTGGGATACAGGAGTAAATTGTTGTTGTTTACTCTGAGTAGGTATTCAGTAAATGCCTTGTTGCCCATCCGGACTCCATTTGCAGCTGGGGCCCTGTGAAGTTTGGTTGAATAATGTCTATACCTCATTCAATATAGCCACTTCCTATCAGTAGGCGGTCATGCATATATAACACTCTGGGTGAAAGAAAAACAAGACTAGTTCTTTCAAAAAATGCTCTCATGTTCTGATTAAAGATAAAAATAAAAGCTGTAAATTTTTGCAAATGATACAAGTGGCTTTTTCTTACAATGTACTAATTTATATTTTCAACAGCATTTGTCTTTCTTGAAAAAGTCCTTCCTTCAAGGACCACATTGCAACCATAGATCATTTATGTATAATTTGGTAGATGATAGACATTTAAAATTACTGTGACAGGTGTTTTCACATTGTTTCTGCTGATCTGATAAAAAGTGTATTGCCAGAAAAGAGTGTGGAGAACTTGAACTCCTCAGAATCAACTTGAAGCACCCATTTGAAATGAGAATTGCTATATAAAGGCATTTTGGAAAGGAATAGGGACAGGAAGAACATTTTTTGAGATGAAAATACAGTTCAATAGTACAAATTTATTTCTTTGATAGGTACTATATACACCGTTCTTTAATTTATTCATCATTGTTATTATCCCTGAAATTGTTTTCTGCTATTATCTGCATAGGAGAACCCAGAAAACCCAGAAGAGTTCATGAAAATAACTCCATGTGTGTTCCTGGTGAAATATTTCAATATAATTCCAAATAAGAAATAAGAGTTTACCAAAGAGGCAAGGAAATACTGAAGGCTGAAGACTGAAAAGTAAAGAGAAAGAAACTCTTTTATATATAATCACCCATCAGTGCCAGCACTAATGTGTAAATCCAGTAGCAGCTGTGTTAAATAATTTATGTGGGAATAAAAATTGTTTTTATACTACTTTTGTCATTGAGGATAGCATGCTGTAAGCTCATCATATTTTTAATCTTGACTTAAGAAAAGCACCTGCTGCAGCAGTATTTTTAAAAGAGTTCTACTTATCTCTTCCTTCTGTGGTGTCATTTCCCTCACACTCACCCACCTATACTCAACTCCATCCACCCTCCCCCTTGGCCAAAGACAGTTGTGAAATATGGAAGCAGTTATGTCATGCTGTTATTTTGGGTATTCTTAATAAATGCCTTTAATAAATGCCTTCTGTATTTCAGAGGTGGTCTGAGGAGGTCGGCTAATGCAATTTCACTTTGATTACTTATTCAAATTTTGGATGCAAAGAATCCTGAACCAATTCCCTGAATTTGTCATAATCGTAATTTAGTTATCCACAGCTGCTTCATTAGATTTAAGGTCCTTTCAAGAGTACATTGATAATTAAAGCTTATCTAATAGCAGTATTCCTAAGACTCCATATTCTCCAGCTCCATTTCCCTGTCTCATTAATGGTTACTGGTTTCAAATTTTCTCCTTGTCACAGCATCTCCCTAAAAGTTATCAAATTATAATGACACAGCAAAATTAAGCAATACCTTTGTTTAATAAATTAAAAATATCTCATTTATTAGTCTCCATAACTCCTTCCTGCTCTCTTTCAATCCATCTTTCTTGTTACCATGAAAGAAAGATCTACCTCTTAAACTCAAATCTAAGCACAGCATTCCAGGACTTAACATCCTGCAAAGGCTCCTATCACCTACCTTGCCCTTTCTTTATAGAAAGAGGTAGTATAGGAAAGCTCTTGAACTGAAATGTGAAACTTGTTATTTCAGCTGAGTCAAATAATCAGATGGGAACATTGATATTAATACATATCAACTCAAATACGTTAGTATTAAAGAGTGTGATTATATTCAATAGTTTGTGTTATCCTCAAAAAAAGGGAAAAAAACTGTTCACCATATTTGAACTTCTCACTCAAATGATTCATTAATCTTTTTAAAGCAAAGTGTTTGGAAGCACCTAGAATATTCCAAGCACTAGGCAGTAGAGATTTAACAGTAAACAAGATAAGAGAGGGTCTTAGCCTACATGCAGCTTATGTTCTATTGGGGCTACAGGCAAGTAAAAAGGCAATGATATCACTACATGCCAGGGCCTTTGATTAGAGAGACCAGGGTTCTACAGGAGCTACAGAAAGGATACCTAGAAAAAGAGCTGTCAGGAAAATCTTCCAGAGGAAAGTGGCATCCAAGCGGAGACTGAAAAGAAGAGCAGAAAATAGCCAGTCTGAGTGGGATAGTTGATCTAAGTAGGGAGGCAAAGGAGCAAGAACCAGGCAAGAAGCTCTGGGTGACATCTGAATAAGCAGGGAGGAGTGGGGACAGGTGAGGCTGGGGAGCAGACAGGACTCCAGTCATGCAGGGTCACAACCTGGTGACACAGGAGGAGGGGCAGGTTGGTGGAGTTTGAGTGCTCTCAGACATGTTGGCTAGAGATGCCTTTGGGTATGTGGACAAGGCTTCCAGTAGGCAGTGCCTGCACTGCAAATCAACAAAGGATGATTTGATTTGGAAATTTATGATTTCATAGTTAACATGTAAGTCTAATTAAGAAATAGCTGAATTTCTTGAGATTTTATTAGAAATTCCTTTAATTTCCCTCCTGTTACTCATTTATAATTTGCCAGATGCTATACCGATGGCTCACTGTCTCAACAAATTGCAGAATTATATGCTTAAAAATATTTTATTGATGAGTTGTAGTTTTCCTACCCTAATTACTCATCTTTAATTTCTCTGTACTTTTTTCCAACAAGAAATTGATACAATTTAAAATTCCATGGCCTGCCATAAAGAAATACAGAATAGAAAATAGAACATAGACTATAGCATTACATTAAAAGAGTCGGTTCTGTGAAAGTTTAATTCCCCATGCTTGTCAAAAGTTGTTAAAACATTGCTTGCCTTTTTTTTTTTAATATAAGCTGTGGGCAGACATGTACTAATATATCAAAAAATGACACTTTGTCAAAGAGTGCTTTCATGGGAGAATGTTCTGAATAAAATGTTTTCTTTTAAAAAGAACCCAACCTGTTTAACATTCCAAAGCAAACACAAAAGAATACAGAATGCCTGAACTTACTGCCAGTCATAACAGTCTGCTTCATTTACCCTTTAATACTGTTTTTATATTCCAAAAATTGTTCCCCCAAAAGAATAATCAGTTTTGTTCTATGATAACCTTGGTTTGAAGTAAAATAAAAGTGGTTTTTGACCCCCTCCTCAAAATGGATTCTTTTCAGACTTCCTAACACTTCTAATGGTATGATGATGATATGGTTGACTATGTCTATGGTTAGACTCAATGTAATTATATGTGAAGCAACAATTCCCTTATCTATTAGGAACACTTGCTGTGGGTAACTGCATTTCACTGTCTGGCAGATGAAATATAGAATTAAAATCTCGAACTAGTTTCTCAAGAAATGCTTTCCCCCTCAACAGTTATTTTTTTAATCTTTTAGCCTAGGGGAAGACGGTAGCCAGAAAGGAACGGGAAACAGATGGTATATAAAGGCCTTAGCAAGATTAACAAAACAGATGTGCTTATACTTCTACCTCTTCTTGTTCCTCCAGTAGTCCCTCTTCATTTTGATTACTTTGGGGTGGTTCCAAATCTTTGGTATTCTGAGAATGTCCAGAGTTAAGATAACGGTTGGTGGTTGAAATGTTAAACATAAAATCAATAGATAATTGGCTTTGATCACAATCTATAGAGTATTATCTAAATAGGAGGAATATATGTATTTGCTACCCATCTTCTTTGCAGAAAATGCACCTAAATCTAGCTCTACAGCGGGAATACCATTCATTGTTTAGGGAACCAGGGAGAAAGACTGAAAGAAACAGAAACAGATGGCAGTTGAGGTAATTGAGATACAGTATAGCTTAAAGGCATCCTGGAATGTCACATAATAATACTACTGTGAAAGGAAGAGAAACATTCTGCAGAACTTCACTTAATGTGTAAGCTGAGACTGATTTTATAGCTTGCAGAATGAAAATGCCTAAAGGAGGGAAAGAAGATGGGGGTAAAAATGTTTTGAGCTAATATCGAAGAATGGTGGAAATGGACTCTCCCAAATCTAAAGGTTCATTGGAAAGTTGAAAGATCAGGTTTTAATAAATTATTAGAAAATTCTGCAGAGTAGTGTGGGAGGATACTAATATTAGGGGCAATAGATTTTAATTACTAACAGTCAAGGTAAATGTGCTACCTTCACTTTTTAATTAATCCACACTGCTGCTACAAGGGAGAACTAATTGTTGTGGTGGTGGTGGTGGTTGTCAGCACCTCACTATCGGGAATGCCTCCCTTATAACTCTGAGAAGGAAAAGCTGGACACGGTGAGATGCAGAGCTGTGGAGTGAAGCTTTGAATCCTGCCACAGTTACTTTGGACATCTGTAAAATGAGCCCAATAATACGACTTCGTTAGGCATTTCATTCTAGTGGATACTCCATATTCAATGTCTAATAAATGGTAGGAATCGTTATTTAATAGAAAAAGTGCCCAGTTTAGCAGTTGCCCACCAGCTACACTGAAGACTGTAGGACATTCATGGATGTAGTTTCTCACTGTACCAGGAAACCCAGTCCACATGGCCATTGTGTTTTCAAATATCCTCGGATTCTCTCTGTAGACCAAGAGTAATGGTTGTGCATTATGACCTACTCTTTGTTGATTCCTGTGTATATAGACTGCAATATTTTCGGAATCGAAGTTAAAATCAGAACAGTTCCTTGCAAACACATCCTGGTTAAATTTATTGGACTGAGCCACAAGAAAGTTTTATTACACTGATTCTTATATTTATGAATCATCTACTAAAAACCATGGTTCCAACTAAGTGTATTAAAGCTAAAATTAATTTATAAAACTTCAATCCATTTAGAATTTAAGCAATCATATCCTTGACTGTGGATTATATTGCCTGGGAGGGTGGTGAAAATATGTATCATACTTGTAAAGGAAATATCAAGGACATATCAATAATTGATTCTGTTACATATCACCTGCAGTTGTAACTAAAGTAAGCAGCTTACTTTGAGTCCACAAGTGAAACCAACCAAAGATGCAAACTGATCCTGATATATTTGAATATAAAATTTTAGAGTTCTTTTTGAGCTATTTTATGAATTAATTAATTTCAAAATGGATGAGGTAGTAACATTGAGCTTAGCTAATTATTATGTTTAAATTAAATATAAGCATTTAAAATAACCATTTAATTAAATACAAGGCTCAGGCAACTAATCATAGAAAGTGTAATTGGTAACTTGAGATTCATCATTCTGAAACCACTTGTACCACATTTCTAATAAGTTCTTTCCTCTACTTAAATGAAAACTAAATGTATCTCCCCAAAGTGGCAGCTAGTAAAAGATAACCCTTCTTGGATCAGGGCTGTCAATTTGATATTGAATCAGAGCAAAGAAATCTGCTTTACAATAGTGTCTTCAATCCAAAACTCTGTTACTATTTGCTAATCCAATTCCAACTTAACCTGGATTTTAGTTCTAAGCACCTAAGAAAAACCCCAGTAATTTTAACAGCATTTACTACTGTTCTTTGTAATAGATAGTTCTAAGCTTTTTATAGAGGAGGCTCTGAGAAAGAAAAATCTAAATAATTTTGTGATTTAGTTTTTTAAAAATGAAATAATTTATTACAACTTCAGAAATATGAAGAATAGCACTCCAAATAACTTCATTTTATAAATTGTAGATGTATATACACCAAAATTAACATTTGTAAGAATTTACAAATATATATTTGCATGTATAAATTTGTATACGATTAAATGAAATTAACTGTAAACAATTCTTACAGTGCAATATAGCTATCATTTAGCCTGAACCCTGACCCAAGGAGGTGCTTAATAAATGCTTATAAGTAAATAAATATATTGATAAAATTTTATAAAATATGATTAAAAGGCTCTCATTTAAAACCATTTATTATTATAACTTATCTTCTACTTTAACCTAGTAAATTAGGGTAGCTGATAAAGCCGAAGTGTAGCTAGTCATAGCTTTGAAGGCAATATGTTTTTTTCTGCTATTTGTTGCCTTCCTGAATTCTAGAATTAGTACAGATGTTAAGAATCTAAAAGAGAGTGGCGCCTCTGCTGGCTGAGAGATGGTGATTTAATGGTAAGTTAGCTTGTTTTGTTCCTTGTACTAAACACCTGCAATTAACTGATTGTCACATTTGTCTTCGGTTGTGAAAACTGAACTAATTGAAGGTATACCCTTAGGGGAGAAGTTCTACAGTGTAATGAATGTGGAGTGCCCTCTTGAGTTTAGAGTTTTAATTATTCATAATTATAATGATTTCTGTTTATTTGGGAACTGAAGAAATAATTCTAATTCATCAAATAAACTGAGAAGCAGAGTAGTTGAGGTTTTGTTTTGTTCTGTTTTGTTTTGTTTTGTTTTGTTTTATGTGGAGGTCAGCAGGCCTGGGAGCAGGGCAAGAAGTCCTCACAAACAAAGAAGGCAGTTCCCTGGCTACTATGTGGGCACTACTGATATGTATCGTGTCCTGAAATAACTGGATGCACTTTTTTCCTAGTCATTCTCTGATTTCTCTATAGCTATGCTGGCAGTATTGTAGATGGGAAGTGAAGGGTTGACAGGAGTCAAGTGGAAGAGCTGGAAATAATGTATGAAAGTGTGTCAATCAGAGCAGAGATATGATAGATTCCGTAGCTGGCTATTAGCCAGGTGTATGCATTTTTAAGGCCTTTCTTGAAAAAGGTTATGTGTATGTGTGTGTGTGTGTGTGTGTGTTTGCTTGGCATTCTAAATATATTCACCTACAATGAGCCCAAGTAAAAAGATGGATTTAGCGGCCACTTCAGACTAGAGTAGTCTTTGTGTCTACTATTATTGACTGTATATTAGTAATAATGATGCATTGAGATTGGGCTTTTACAATCTATTTAGATGTCATAGAAATTTTTAATAATAGCCTGACATAATGATGAAATATTATCAGAGATAAAGTTTGACGTTGCAATCTATTTCATTTTTCCCATGTCCTTTTCTTTTTCTACAACTCTAATATAGCCCTTTAGTTTTAGAGCCAAGCATGTACTCTGCAGATAAAGAGCTATCAGGTCTCTGGGTAATCTATATACAACTTAGGAAGGAGCAGCAACTGCTTAATATATTCAAGTAGTAGCAAAAGTAAGAATGATTGATATGAATAATCATCATATGGCTTACAAAACGGTCAGTCTGAATACATACAATATGCAACATTTTTAAGAAGAGTAAATTTAACCACCCTCACCTAAAAACTTCAGCAGCCAGATCAGAAACAAAGTTCTGCTACAAGAACATTAGATGAAAGTACATGTGAGTAGCTCCCAATTTACAAGGTCATATTTGATCAAAGGGAATTAACAATTACATATTTCAGGGTTAACGTTCAAATGTGCTCTCTGCTCTTCATCAACAAATTGTTTAATAGAGGGACTGAAGTACCATGAAAAAAACAAAGAAATGTTCTAATTGTCTGCATTATACTTCACCTTTAACCACAACTACTAAGGAGCAGCAAAAAAATAAAAATAAAAATGATTACTGGTAAAATCATCACTCTGCCTCCATGTCCATCCGCAGGTGTTAACAAGCTGTGAACAAACGAAAAGGACAGCCAGTAGGTGGAGAGGACCATGGAAAATCCACCAACCAGATAATCATCGCTGGAATAGTCGGGAGGTGTCTGAATGTAGGTATGTGTGCTGAAGAACTCTGCGTGGTCTTGCAGGCTGGTTTCTAACGTTCCCTACTCCTCTCCATGTTAGACACCTGCCACCTGATCAGACTTTTGAAAGAGCTACCTGGCCTGACTCGGCCTGAGCACACACATGCGCCCAGCCACTTAGAAACCCCTGGTAGCTCTCCAGCAGGTATAAACTGAAGTCTTCATTCTTCTCATGGTTTCTTTTTTTTTTTTAACAGTCTACAAAATGACTTTTCTCTGCCCCCTGCTTTCTTGTCTCAGTGTTCCTGTATAGGAACCTTCCTCCCCTTCTCACTGAAACTGGTCCTCATTTCCTGAATGCAGAAAGCCTTTGTGCTTGCTGTCCAACTGCCTGAAATAACCTTCCCAATTCCTCTTTGCTGGCATTAGTTTTGTCCTCTATCCAAAGCCCAATTTGAATTCCATCTGTATTACTAAATATTGCTGATTTCCCATCCCCATTATTTCCTTTCCTCCAAACCTCTGTATGACTTGTGGTTTATACCCTTCCTCTGGCATTTGACAGATTATATGATGCTTTCTATCACTTTATGTCCTTTGTCCTCAGAGTCCTGTGTTTATTTCTGGAAAGCCAGTATCCAGGGGGGGAGGGAAAACAGGCATATAATGAGCAGTTCTGATGGAGTGAGGCAATATAGGGAAGTGGTTAAGAGCACAGACTCTGGAGCCAGGATGGCTGAGTTTGAGTTGCTGCTCAGCCTCTTACTCTCTGGGTGACCTTGGCAAAATTTTTTTAAACTCTCTGTGCTTTAATTTATTCATCTGTAAAATAGTGATAATAGCAGCATCCATCTCATTGAGTTGTTGTGAAGGTTAAATGATTTCACAAATGAAAAGGGCTTAGAATAGTGCCTGGTACATAATAAATACTTGAAAATTGTTACCTATTTGTTATTGTATGTACAGTAATGTTCCATCTCAATTCCCTCAATAATGCTAGAAAATAGATGGCATGTTCCCCATTCTAAAAATAGGAACACTGTGGACCTGAGAAGTCAGGTCACTGCCTAAAATCATAAGAGAAGGAAGGATCGGAACCCAAGTGTCTGATCCTAAAGTCTGGACTCATTTCACTCCACACGTTGCCTCATGTACAGGTGCCCAGGAATTGTTTTTGATAGTGATTAAATTTATTCTCCTTTTATTCTTGTAATCTTAACCTAATTAAGTTGAGATTTATCCATGTAAAAGATTCTGTCTCCGTAGGTTTGACCTTTCAAAAAATATTTTCACTTTGAAAAATTTTTTGTTGATTGTAGATACTTTTGTTATGAGTTAATCCAAATGGAGTGAAGTTATAATTACCTTTTTTGGGGGTGAGGGGTGGGGGGCAGGATATGGCTCAGAGGCTCAAATTCAACTCAACAAGTATTTGGCTATTTCTACCCCAGGGTATCATACAATCTAGGTGACTTAAGTAATGGAAACACAAGAGAAACACCTAGCACGTTTTTTAACCCTTTATTCCCAGGTACACTATGAGGCAGACTCTTGCATCCCCTGCATCCACCCCATGTCATAATGTAGATTGGATGTGTGCTAGTGTCTACAAAGATAACACTGTGAGATTTGGTACAATATGTTATTTAAGAGAAATTAAACTATAAAATTCATATGAGGTAGTTTTAACGTTTTATTCATATCTGAAGTTATTTTTGGAGAATTTACAATGAGCTCTGTTAAGCTTGGCAGACTAGCTGCTCTTGGAATCTCTTTGTTTTCCAAGAAATCATCAGCAAGACTTGTTCTTGCCTCTGCCATGATCCCTTGGCTGCTGCTACTTAAATCTGTGCATCTGCAGTCCTTAGGACTATGCTGGGAATGTAGTCGATGACTGATAAATCACTGGTTAAATTGAATTTGGTCACACTACTGTTATATTACATGTACTCTGCTCTCCTACCCCCTTCTAAAATCCAGAGTAACTTCAGAGACCTTGGGAACTACTTTTAGGTGAAATGTTGCCAAAAAGGAGGCTTGGAGGGACTAATATTTTTGAACACTTAACCTTATTCTAGTTTTGTTTTGTTTTGTTTAACTTTACATACATCATTTCATTTAATCCTTGGAGTAACCCCATGAAGAACCAATAAGGAAATTAAAATTCATAGAGTTTCACTAACATATTTAGAATCACACAGCCAATGAGAAAAAATTTCCAATGCAAGTCTACTCCAAAGGCCAAGAAAATGATGACTATAATGGAGAGAAGCAAGTCCCAGATTCAGAGCCAAAAGCAGGCATTCTCTTTTGACACTAACTTCAAGTGACCTAGGACTCATCATGTAATCATCCTGTACCTCAGTTTCCTCATCTCACATGACATTATGGGGATCAAAATATTTTATTATTTGTTAAATTGCTTTGAAAATGATCAGAGACTCTATACACATGAATTAGAGTTATGGGTCTGGTAAATGTAAACAATGAAACAGTTAAAAAGTCCCCAAATGATTTGACATCCCCAGCAGGAAACAGAAGGGAGGTAGAAGCAATGAAAGGAAGCAAAGACATAGAAATTGTCTCCCCTTGTTCTGACATCCGACGTATAAAAGATTGCTCCAATGCTCTGGTGTTGATGTTGATCCAATACGATCTTGTTATCAGTTATGAAGAGGCAGGTAACCTTAGAACATGTTATAACATGTTTTTAAATGTAGGTATAATGGCCAAGCTTCTGGGCATAGGACAAGATATAAGAAATGTGGACTGTTGCATATGGAGCCATATGGAGGCCTTGAATAAGGAAAGATTTTATGTCAAGCTACATGTTTAAAGCATTAAGAGTAATACTGGCCTTTAGTACATGGTTCTAAAAGTATCTATGCGTCTCTGAGTGCCTGAAACCCCAGAGGAGCCTCCAGTGGGATCCAGCCTACTGCTTCTTAAAACCATCTGTTTAACAGTTTTTCGGAGGAATTAGTGGCACTTCAACTTGTGTCTGATGTCTGTTTTTGACCTCGTAGGTGTTGAAGGGAAATAAATGTATTTGATGAGTTAGTAAGCACATGCTTCAGTTATTGTGATAGTGAAAACAGCTCAATCTTATAAAACTGGGAGATGCTTTCAGTTTCTTAGCACTTAATTGCATTCCTACCGAGTCTGAATAATAAGTCATTAATCTGAACAGCCTATGAATTAATGCATTCATTTAGACTTAAGAAAGGTACCCACATTTCTTTCTTTCTTTTGTTTGCATGAGATAAATTCCAGAAACCACCCACCAATTTTTTTACAATTATATTTTAACCTGAATGAATGCAGTTAACTTGCTGATATTAAACAGTACTCTAGGGGTCAAAGAGTAAAGAAGCCACTTTCATAAGTGTCTTTTGCCACAGCCTGCCTAGAGGAGACCTCTGCTTCCAAGATCTACTGCTGAGATGGAGAATCTATGATCTATCGTTCAAATTCATCTGGCCAATTTCAACTGCCAAGTATTTTTGAAAATACAGGTCTATAACACATTCGACTTTTTTTTAAAAGAGCCTCCTTAGTATTTGCAGCTTATCATTATTGTTAATTCTTAAGCATTTTAATGGTGGAATGGGTTGCAAGATAATGATTGCAATAGTACAGCAACAAATGTCCAATTTGGGACTATTTGGGGAGGGTATGCCTCAGTTTTTATAAAGTTGTTTTAAACTGTAAGTCACTATACAAATATTATTTGTAAGAATAATTTTTACAATGCCGACTTCTTTTTTTCCACAAGGTAGTGAAACAGAAAAGAGAAAAATTTCCCTACCTCTATTACTTCGAAATTATTCATGAACATAGATTTTTCAAAGTACAGCAGGATTGTACCTGTCTGAGAGAAGACTCATAAGAATGACAATAATATCTGCTATTCAGAGAGTGCCTGCTCTATTCTAGGCACTTTAAAATAGATCATTCTTCATGCTCAGAACATTCCTGTAAGATGATTTTTTCATCCTCTTTTATGGCTGAGGAAATTGAGGATCGCATAGATTAGTAAAATAGTAAATAGTAGTGCCATAATTCAAACCCAGGTCTTTTAAACTCTTATGCCTTTGTCTATTATGGAGGCAATGGGTGAAAAAGAAAAACTCCCCCTCCCAAACAAACAATAATAATAGCTACCATTTATTAATGTGCCAAGTACTAGGCTAGGTACCTTAGGGGCATTAAGTCATTATCCTAATAAACAGCTCAAAATGGTTCCTTCATCTTGGGTTTTTTGAATGAATTGGATATTATTATCTCCATTTGCCTTATGAAAAATTTCAAGTTCAAAGGAATTACATTACCAACCCAAGATAGTACACTTGGTAGGTAGCAGACAGAACTGGCTTGTTAACTCAGGTTTTGTTGAGTTCCAAGTCCATATTATTTCTACAACAGGATATTAAAGCCTGAATATATGTCTACTTTATAAAATAAAGACTCTGAATTGCTACATACATATCTTTTTATCTCTGAAATTCTACTTAGAATGATTTCAGTTCTGTTTGGAAATTACTGAACTATGCATTAGTAAAGAACTTTCAGAAAGTTTGTATTCAATGAGTACACTCTTGTTTATGTTTATTTTAATGGTGCCCATGTTTGCGTTAGAGGCAGATTTAACATTATAAATCCTACATGCTCACTTTATAGTTCATAGTCTATAGTTCCACTAAGACCTTCAAAATTAAAACAGATTTGTTAAATTCAGGGAAATTGCCTTACATGCATAAATTGCTCTTCTGGGATACCACAAATTAGAAACACAACTGAATAGTGTTCATCCTAATCTTACAAGAAGCCTAGAGCAGAACTTTGCACTTATTCGTTAAGCAAATGTGTACTGATTGCCAACTATTTTCATAACTTTGTGCTAGGGACATTGATAGATAATAAGAACTCAAAAACCTCTGCCCTCCAAGACCTTTACAAATTAAATTTGGGAGAAAAGACATGGTAACCATTAACCAAAAAAAAAAAAAAAAGAAAGAAAGAAAAAAAATCAAAGTTAAGTGCTACTGTTAAAACAGTGAAGGATGTCATTTTTAAAACAAGCAAACAAAAACTATTGAATGCTCCAACTTCAACTTCATGAGTAGGGATGCCAAATGTGGTTGGAATGGTCAAAAAAGATCTCACTGAAGGAAAGCATCCAGATAGGCTGAGAAGACGGAAATGGAGGGTACTTGCCAAGCAGGCACTGGTGGTGGAGGTAGCCAAACATTTACTAGCCTAAAGCGTTTGTGCAGGAGACCTGGGGAAGACAAGAACGGATGACGAGATAGGGCCAAATAGCCAAAGGCTTTCATTCTCGCTAAGGTCTCAGGCCTATATCCTCCAGGTGATGGGGAGTCATTTGAAAATTTTTGAGCAGGGGAATGTACAATTAAAATAGTGCTTTAAAAAAGTTTAATTTGGCAGGAGTAGGCAGGATGGATTGGTAGAAAAAGACCAGGAGCAGAGAATCTACTGCAATAATTCAGGTATAAGGTGATGAGGTTCTGTACAGAAGTGACAATGCAAATAGAAGGAAAGAAATAAATACAAGAGATAGAACAATGGAAGACACAAAAGAAGGTAATGACTGGTTGTGGGAGGGAAAGACACAAAAATGTTAATTTCAAATTCTGTTTGTAAGCGTTTATAATTTTTAAAGCATATGGACTTCATTGGACATTAATGTGACTGAGAAACCACTGGATTCAAGGAAGATCTTGCTTTTACTCAATGCAGAACTTTGTTTAGCAAAACTCTACAATGAAGTCCTGCATTGCAAGAGATAATAAATACTAATTATAAAAATGCCCAAGAGAATAATTTTAGCCCTTTGTCACCACAATAATAATAATAATATTAAACTGCAGTTACAGGATGGCAACACAATTAGATGAGTAAAAAACAAATCAACTAAACAACAGTGTTTCATTGCCATCACGAATTCAATTAAATAGTTTAGCTGTTGTTATATTTGCTACCAAATTAGCTTTTTAAAAACTGTGAATTGATTAAACCTAGAATAGATTATTTTCACAAAAATAGATACGATTCTTTAGTTATCCAAGGTTTATTTGTTGCCTTCCTTCCAGAATTAATTCCATTGTCTTCAAAATGTCTTTGTATAGTAATTACATATGGAAAAACCAAGCCAAGGAGAAAGTGAATTAATGATTTATCCAAAGTAGTAGAGAGCTCAAGAATCCATCTGCCTTTCCTGTGTGCCTGATGGACTATATGCATAAAATAAGGTTTAAAAGAATGTACTATTCCTTTCAGTTGTTTATGTTTAGTAAAAATATTGAGTGTCAGGCAAAAGTAACCTCCCTCCCTTAAAAAATAAAAAAAATAAATAAAAATAAAAATAAAAAAACTCCATTGCATTACTATGATGTATGTATCCGTTACTTCAGAAAGAATGTGTCTCTTTAATATTACTTAGATGCCATTTTTAATGCAGCAAGTAAAACATATTGTGGCTTCTAATATTAATTCATTCCCCACTTAGCATTGTTAAAAATATTTATGATCCAGTATAGAGCAAAACATATTGTTATCCATTTTCCCCAGCTTTGATATAAAAGCATTCTTCAGCTGTTCTCTAGGTAGGAATGTTGTCGAAGTTTGATGGTAATTTATGTTGTCAGTCCATTAAGTTGATTTTATGGCAGCCAACACAACTATTGTCCATTTATGAGAAACCCAAGGAGCACTCTGGGTCTCCATGAAGGCCGTTTGATACCTGCCCTCTTGTATGGCTGACCTTGAGGGGAATGGAGTTTGGTAATTTATGGCAAACACCATCTAGGAAGACCCATTTGCAAGATTCACTGTCATTTAGTGCTAAATGATCATTGCTGAGTCCAGGGACAATCCGAGCTCCTGACAGAGCAATCCCATAAAAAATATTGCCTACCCACCCAGGTGTCCTTTCCAATTATCTGGAATAGAAATTAATACTTTTAAAAGCTGCTAGTTTTTGAAAGGTTATTACAATTTATTCCAGTGGTTTCTTTTGCACATTATGATGAATTGGTTTATTACGCCATTATTTTCCATGTCAGCTTTTTAGAAGATTGAACCGTAATGTTGAAACATTAGTGTGAATGGCAAACATACTATTTTACAACTGAGTAATATATTTCTTTGAGAAAAATGTGCTCAGTTTTTAATAACAGGTAATTTTATGTTTATGTTCTCTAATGCTGTTGTCAGGTATTATTTATTTCAGTTTGGTAAGAACTGAAGGACTTTCTTTGAAAATATTAATGGTGGTTTAGACAGATTTTAGAGTCACAGTAAGAATATATTACTTAAAAGTAGAAAGTAGAAAGTAGAAATTGTAAGTGTTTTTCTCTGAAAGCTAATATTTTGTAATGTTTTCTTGACACCAACTTAATATATGGTTACTTCCGGGGAGAATAATACTTCTGTCTCAATATTTCCTCTAAATGTAGTGTGAGAAAGGGAGACTTTTTCATTCATTTTTCTAAAATCTTAATGACTTTCAAGTTTTCAAAATAAAATTTCTTATTTTAAATGATTTGTACCTTCATAATTGCTTATTGTTATTCTATCCTTTACAGGTATTTTGTAAAATAATAGGAATTAGCATTTTGATGGAGAATTATTTTATCAGTCATTCTTCTCTATTATATGTCTGCTGCTCTAGTAAGAAAGTATAGGGAATTACCGATTTAACTGGGTATTAAAAATATCATTGTACCTGCTTCTGACAAAAATTGATTAGAAGTATTCTAAATAGTGCCCAAAGTACTATATTCATATGGCAATTTTTGTGAATGCATGTTACATGCTAGACGTTAGACAACTTTGTGAAGCTGGGACATACCCATAGCAACATTTTAGAAATTCAACCTTTTTATTTATGTTAAATTATTTTTATCCCTACAGTTTTTAAAAAGTAATACAATTCCACAGAATTCTGAATCTTGAGTAAAATGAGCATGTAAGCAAATTTAGTAACACTTTAGAAGCTTGAAATTTACTTTCAATCCAACAAACACTTGCCAAAGGAAATAGTGTTTTGTTTTCTCATCAAAAACAGGTTTCTTTTGCAAACGTTTTCAATAATAAATTATAATGATATTTCTGAAGCAAACGTTAGTTTTAGCAGAATTAAGATTCAAAGCATTCTATAAAATTTTCCCGTTGTGCCAAAAAATGTATTAATGCAATGTTAGGCTGATAATGTGAGTGCCCAACTGTGTCTCTCTTTTTTTTGTAAAATTTTTGTCAAGATATAACACACGTGCAGAAAAATGCATGCATTCATAAGTATACAACTCAATGGATTTTCACTAAGTGAGCACATCTGTGTAACTAGCACCCAGCATTCTAACAAATCAACAGCCTTCTAACAAATGCCGGTGTACCCGTCCAATTATTACTCACCTTCATACTTCAGTAACTACTGTCCTGACTTAGAACATCATAGATTAGGTTAGGATATTTTTGTAACTTTATATAAATGAAATCATGGCTTCTTTCACTCAGAGTAATGTTTTTGAGATTCTCCCACATAGTTGTATGTAGCTGTGTTTTGTTCATTCTCATTACTGCATGATATTCCAGTGTTGGACTCTACCACATTTTATTTACCCAGTCTATTGTTGATGGGCACTGGACTGACTCCAGATAGAGTTATTGAGAAAAATGCTGTTATGAGCATTATTATGTATGTCTCTTGGTAAAATATGAAAGTGTTTCTGTTGAATATATTCTTAGAAGTGGAATAGCTGAGTCACAGGCTAGATGTAAGTTCAAAGTTAGTAAATAGTGCCAACCAGATTTCCTGAATCTGGTAATCTCTTAAATTTACTAGTTATTCCTCTGTACATCAATTTTATCTGTGCATTTAAGAAAATGGGGGAGAATTAGAGTAAATAATCTCTGGGTTCCCTTCAGGCCTAGAATTCTGTCACTCAATACTTGTTTATAGTGGAGAACTTTGGCACAGATTTTAATAATTAAAGCTAGGTAATGAGAATCTGTTATTTGCTTTTCCATTCTATTTCTCTATTTGCATTTGCATCTGGATTTGACTCTTAATGAAACTGAGCATTCGTATTTTATAGTAAGTAATAAAATAACAGGATCTGATGCAGAAGAGCTGGAATATTTTCTGGTTTGCCCAATCATAATTTTTCACGTAATACAGAATAATTTTTGCCAGGCTGGTGGTAATAACTTTCTCTTCTGTGTTCCTGGTTATTTTCACTGGAGTAGTGCATACATCCTTCATGGTATTTGGCATAGAACGAGTCCTCAATACATTTTTTAAGCAGTTTTATTGAGATGTATTCACATAACATACAATCCATCCAAAAAGTACAATCAATGGCTTTTAATATATCCACAGAGTTGTACAGTCATCACCACAGTCAATTTCAGAACATTCTCATTACTCCAAAAAGAAAAACCCCCTACCTCTTAGCAGTCACTTCCCAATCCCTCTATCCTTCCCCATCCCTACATAACCACTAATCTATTTCTATCTCAATAGATTTACTTATATTTGCATTTTATATAAATGGAACCATGCAATATGTAACACTTTGTGTCTGGTTTCTTTCATTTACCATAATGTTTTGTTTTTTAATTTTTTTTTTTTTTAATTAGAGAAGTTGTAAGTTTACAGAAAAGTCATGTACAAAATGCAACATTCCCATATCCTCCCCACCCCTCTTAGTTGACAGCTTCCATTAGTGTGGTACTTTTGTTACAATTGATGAAAGAATATTAAAATAGTGCTAATAATTGTAGTCCATAGTTTACATTAGGTGTATTTTTCCTATATAGTGCCCTATTATTAACATCTTGTATTAGTTTTGTACATTTGTTATAATTCATGAAAGAACATTCTTATACTTGTACTATGAACCCCAGTCCTTGCCTATAACAGGATGCACTGTTATACAGTCCTGTGCTTTATCTTCTAACTTTCATTCTAGTAACATACTTGACCCAAAACTTCCCCTTTCAACTACATTCACATACATAATTTAGCATTGTTAATTACACTCACAATAATGTTCTCTCATCACCACCATCTATTTCCAAACCTTTTCAATCAACCTAAATAGACATTCTGTACAAATTAAGCATCACTCCCCATTCTCTACCCCGTTTTATCCCCTGATAACCTATATTCTAGATTCAAACTCCATGAGTTTGCTTATTATAATTAGTTCATATAAGTGAGATGATACACTCAGTATAATGTCCTCAAGGTTCATCCATGTTGTCACATGCATCAGGACTCCATTACTTTTTACAGCTGAATGGTATTCCATCATATGTATATACCACATTTTGTTTATTCACTCATCTGTTGATGGATGTTTGGGTTGTTTCCACCTTTTGGAAATTTTGAATAATATCACTATGGACAACAGTGTGCAAATATCAGTTCAAGTCCCTGCTTTCAAACCTTTTGGGTATATACCTAGTAGCAGGATTGCTGGGTCATATGGTAATTCTTTATTTAGCTTCCTGAGGAACTGCCAAACTGTCTCCCACACAATAGCTACACCACTTTATATTGCCACCAGCAGCAATGAGTGAGTGTTCCTTCACATCCTGTAATTGCTCCATATCCTCTTCAACACTGGTAACTTACTTTTTTTTTTTTAATAGTTGCCATTCTAGTGTGTATGAAATAAAATCTCATTGTGGGTTTGATTTGCATTTCCCTAATAACTAGTGATGTTGAGCATCTTTTCATGTGCTTTTTAGACATTTGTGTATCCTCTTTGGAAAAATGTCTATTCAAGTCTTTTGCCCATTTTTTTTGTTTTGTTCATATAATACAGTTTTATTGAGTTGTATTTACATACCATATCATTCCACAGTATACAATCAGTTGTTTACAGTACCATCATATAGTTGTGCATTCATCACCACAATGAATTTTTGAACATTTTCCTTACTCCAAAAAAAAATTTAAAAAAAAGTAAAAGAAAACAGCTAAAACATTCCATACCCCCCCATCCCACCCTATTTTTCATTTAATTTTTGTCCCCATTTTTCTACTCATCTGTTCATACACTGGATAAAGGGAGTGTGAGCCACAAGGTTTTCACAGTCACACAGTCATACTGGGCAAGCTATATAGTTATACAATCATCTTCAAGAATCAAGGTCACTGGGTTGCATTTCGACAGCTTCAGGTATTTCCCTCTAGCCATTCCAACACACTAAAAACTAAAAAGGGATATCTATGTAGCACATAAAAATAACCTCCAGAATGACCTCTTGACTCCATTTGAAATCTCTCAGCCACTGAAATTTTATTTTTTTTTCATTTCTTTTCCCCCTTTTGTACAAGAAGATTTTCTCAATCTCATGATGCTGGGTCCAGGCTCATCCCCGGGAGTCATGTCCCACATTGCCATGGGGATTTACATCCCTGGAAGTCAGGTCCCACATTAGAGGGAGTTTTGCCCATTTTTTTAATTGTTTTTTTTGTTGTTGTTGTTGAGTTGTGGGATTTCTCTATATGTTCTGGATACTAAACTCTTATTGGATACATGGTTTCCAAATATTTTCTCCCATTGAATCAGTTTTTTACTGTCATAGCAAAGTCCTTTGATGCACAAAAGTTTTTAATTTTGAGGAGGTCCCATTTAACTATTTTTTTCTTCTGTTGTTTGTGCTTTGGGTGTAACGTCTAAGAAACCATTGCCAAACACAAGATCCTGAAGAGGTTTCCTTATATTTCCTTCTCAGAGTTTTATAGTCCTGTCTCTCATATTTAGGTCTTTGATCCATTTTCAGTTAATTTTTGTATATATTATGAGACAGGGGTTCTCTTTCATTCTTTTGCATATGGATATCCAGTTCTCCCGGCACCATTTGTTGAAAAGGCTGTTCTTTCCCAGTTGAGTGGACTTGGCAGACTTGTCAAAAATTAATTGGCCATAGGTATGAGAGTCTGTTTCTGAGCTTTCAGTTCTCAATACATTTTTGTTGAATGCATTTACCCATATTGTTGAGTGATTTTTAAAGGGTGTTGGGAATTGTATTGAATCCTCACTCTGCTGACTTACTTTGGCCAAATTATTACAGTGTTAAGAAGAAAGAGGTGAGGCTGAATAGGCAAGCAAGGACAGGTCCATAAAGGCCTTATAGACTGGATTTTGGACTTTATCCTGAGAGTAATGAGAAGCTATTACATGGATTTAAATTTGGTATCTTGATCTGATTTGCATATTAGAAAGATCATTATTGATGCAGAGTAAAGAATGGATTGGAAGGGAACAAGACAAGAGATAGGAAGACCAGTTAGAGGCCAGGACATGAAACAGAGTAGAAGGTAACAGTCTGAATTCAGATCTCAATAGGGGGGTGGACAGAGGTATCACACTTAGAGTTTGATTGTGAAGGAGGAGAAGGGCAGTGATCTAGGATGGAACCCATAATCCTAGCTTTGACAATGGGAGAAATAGTCATGGAAAAGACTGAAGCAAAAGAATGCAGAGGGAGGAGAAGGTCAGCAGTGGAAGTCAATGCATTCCACTGGGGTGTGCTAAGATTGAAGTGCCCAAATTATCTAAGTGAAGAAGACCTGTTAGTGTTGAATAAATATCAGATGAAGATGTAAGTAACAATGTAATTGCAGCAGCCATGGACATATACAGGTTGCTTAAGCAGAATTCAGGTTAAGAAAAGAAGGGGTCTAGAATGGTGCATGGAGGAAAAGCCACATTTAAGATATAGGTGGAAGTAGAGGAACCTAACAGGACACTTAGAAGGAACAGCCACAAAGGTGATAGGAAAATGTGGAGAGTGTGAATATCATGATGACCAATGGAATAAAATGTTCCAAGAAGAGAATGAACAGTCAATGGTGTCAGATGCTGCCAACATGTGAAATAAACTGGGGATTGAGAAGTGTAACCACTAGATTTGGCATCAAGGAGATCTGTGGAAACTTTGCTAAGAAGAGTCTGGCTTTGAGAAAGTCAGGGTACAAATAAAAAAAGGAAACACAACTAAGAATTGATGGAATTCCAAGTAAACGTGCCAACTATATGGGACGTTACATAATGATATTATTAAGATAGTTACATTAGAGTCTATTAAATACATATTTTAAAACATAGCCAACAACTACCCCAAAAAATACCATTTTTGATCAGGTTTTCTTTCTCTTTAATAGGTTTCCCATCACTGTTTTGGCATTTACTTTTCACTCATCAAAATATTGTTTAAAAGAATATGAATTTTATGCCCTAATATAATTGTCACAACTTACCTATTGATGGACTTCAGCTGAGAATTCTGGAGAGAAACAAGAATGGGAAGGGGAGGAAATTCCCTCTGGAGAAATCCCTTTTCCAGACTTTTTTATATTTTACTATTGAAAAGAATAGGATGTGAGAGCAGAGCATGGAGGAATGGAAAAAAAAAGTTCCTGTCCTTGGATGTACGTATATGTAGAGTCAAACTCAAAGAGAATAAACTCCTTGGAGGAAAAGTGGGTGATTCATTATTGTGAGTTAAGAGGGAACGTGTTATAAATCACAAGCTGGAAGAGGCCAGCTCTGTTTTCCTTGCTCTGTTCCACGGTTGAAAGTTAATTTTCCTCAGGACTTTTTTTTTTCCTGGTGGCTGTTATTTACAGTTTCGTCCACCCAAACTAGCATATTCATTTCCACAGGCAGTTCCTGTTAGCACACCAGGATAAAAGCATAGCAAATTAGTTTAGGGGGTTGTAGAAACTCTCTGAAATCACTACTTCCATCTCACCCTGTAAATGCAGGGTGTGTTTATCATTGCATTTCATACCAAGCCCAACCCCAAGAATAGTGTTTGGGGAACTTTCCTTTTAAAAATGTGTAAGGGTGCTTCAGCGTGATACACTGGGTCCTTTCACGGAGCCTGCATCCTCACCCGGTGCTTGTGTTGCTTTGAGGGTGGAGCTACGGAGACCTGCTCTTCTGAGGAGCGGTTGGCTTGGTCTGAGCGGAGCCCCTCAAGGTGCCCCTCACCTCTGCCTCCCGCCTCCCACGTGAGTGTCCCTGCTCTCAGGATTGACTCCCATACCAGGCATTGGGCTGAGGGCTTAATTGTGTTTCATCCTCATTTAATCCATCAGAGCCATGAGTTCAATACTATAATTAAATCTTTTTTTTTTTTTTTAACAGAAAGGGAGAGTCAGATTCTGAGAAATTAAGTAACTTGCCCGAGTCATGCATGTAATAGGAAGCAAGACCTGGATTCAAGCCAGATTTTTCCACAATGGCCTAGAGAAACCAAAGAGTAGTGTGCTTGTATTTTATTCTCCTCTTTTTTCCCCCCAAGTTTTGAAGAGTCCACTTGCTTGATTAAACTGAAGACTAACATTTTTGTCTTCTGATTTTACCATAGGCTTCATTTTACTATCTTGTCCTTTTTCTCCTTTCTTCTTTATATTTATTTATATCCTATTATTTAAATCTCTGCAGGTCACTTAAGGTTGGAGGAAGGGAAGGAGAAAGAAGGGGATACTCTATTAAGTCATTAAGTCACAAGATAAAGTAGGCATTATCAAAATTTAGTACCATAATAAGATATATAATGTGCAGAGTCGAATACATTAGGGTTAAGCCTGAGAGATATATTATTCCACAAAATATTTAGCATAAATTCATTCAACAAAAATTTCTCAAGCACCTCCTCCTTGCCAGGGGCTCCTCTAAGTGCTGGGTTCACAGTAGTAAACAAAGTAGATGGCCTGCCCTGGTGGAGCTGATGTCGTTAGGGGGTGACGGAGGCAGACGGTTACATATATATACAGTATAATAAGTGCAATGGAGAAAATTTAGGCAAAGTGGGGTGTATAGGAGGTGTCAAGGGGATGAGAAGTGAGGGGTGTCACTTTCTTATGTACCTCAGTCAGGGAAGACTTTTCAGGTGAGATGACCTTTGACAGAGGCCTGAAGAAACAGAGCCAAACCCATGGCCTGAAGAAACAGGGAACAAACCCACGGCCTGAGGTAACAGGGAGCAGACCCATCACCTGAGGAAACAGGGAGCAAATCCAGGGCCTGAGGAAACAGGGAGCAAACCCAAGGCCCGAGGAAACATTGAGCAAACGCACGGCCTGAGGTAACAGGGAGCAGACCCATCGCCTGAGGAAACAGGGAGAAAATCCAGGGCCTGAGGAAACAGGGAGCAAACCCTGACCACATCTTGGTGAAAAGCATCTCAGGAAGAGGAAACAGAGCCAGCAAATGCCTGAAGCAAGAACTTGCTACTCATTTGTGTGCCCCACTCTTGCCTTCCCCTAAGCAAGGAGACCAATGAGGGAGGCTTCCTCTCCTTGGAGGTGAATTCAGATTGGGGTCTGGGACTACAATGAAGAAAACAAAAGGGTCTGAAAATTATTGGGCAGATTCATTTACCAAAACTGGGATCCAGCAGACCAAGAACCAGGGAGAAGCTCAAAATCACAACTCAGAGCACAAGACCGAGGCCCCTAGCAGCAGCAACTCGGTAAATTATGTGATGCTGTGCTCCTACATCCCTCCCTGCTTAGAGGAGGCCTGACCAGCTGAGGGGCAGGCCACTGGGGGTTGAACCTGCGTTTGGAAGTCTGGGTCACAGGAGGAGAAGGTGCCTGAACAGGAGCTGACCCCTCTAATGTGACGAACTCTCAGAAAAATCCATTTTAGCCTCTGGATTTTCCCAGACTGCAAGATGAAATTCTGAGAGGAAAGATGAGAAAAGTAAATCCATAAGATTCCCTGGGGGTTTCAAATTCTTCCTTCCTTATAAAAGCTAGTCACTGTTTAGCTCATGTTGTTAAGGGATTATTCTTAGTTACCTTAAGTTTCATTTCTAACTGGATTTCAGTGGAGAAGGATGTCCTCCAAAGTTTAAAGTTCTTGAGTCAAAAGTAAAGAAGTTAAGAATGTAGGTGTGTAAATAATAATGAATTCTTAGAGTGGAGTATGCTGTGTGGGTGTGTACACTGAGAAAAACAGTTGTGCATCTGCAAGGATTAATTCTTTTTTCTTAAAAATAGAAAATTGAATGCTAACGTTGAGAATTGAAGTTGAAGTTTTATTTTAAGTAAGTTAAGGAACATAAATTTGAAACTGTCAGTGTACAATTAACCCAGCCACAGAGAACAAAGTGTAAGGGTATAGCCAAATGTCTTGAATTGGGAAAGTATGACCTTATAAATACTGGCACAAGAACTTATGTTTTTCTGTTGTAATTTCCAGTTTGCAGAGTGTTGATATAATTTTCTACATTTTACATAATTTGATTGTGATTGTCTTCTTTCCAAGGGGCTTTGAATATATTGGAATTTTTTTGAGCAAATGCTTATTCAGAAGCAAATGGTTATTCATCTATTTATTGGTTTACAGAGAGAGGCTGTGTTGGGTCATTTAGGCAACCGGAATCCTGTCCACCAGAAAGCTAATCAACAAGATGGCTAGTTACATTTATGAGTATTTCTTTTAGAGGCATTTAGTTTCAATCCCACAGATGGTAGCTGCAGTCCATTAGTTTCCGAGCCAAGCTTTGCGGTGTCCTATTGTATTTAGTAAGATTGCTATTGCAGCAACACAATTACTCCAAGTTCTGTGAGACTCAGCAGGGCTAAAACAAAGCTATGCCATAACAATTTAATCCCAGCTCACCTTCCCCTTTACTGGATAAACAATCAAACACCTGCCGAATTCTGTTCCACATAATGAGAACATCTGAGCAACAAAGATCAAAGAACACTGACATTTGATCTTTAATGCAATATAGCATTATAGAAGAGATGTTTATTGCATGGTTTCAGATGGCTATTCTGTGGGTCAAATCATGCTGCTCAAAATAAACAATACCAAAAAAGCCTCACAGGACAGGGTTAATTTGTAGGGCAAATGTCAGCCCTATTTGTCATTATCAACATTTTTAGGGACTTCATTCTGTCAGAATTAGCTTTCTTTTTTAAAATGGTCATTTAAAATTTACAGGGGTAAGGGAATATGTGCTTTCCATTGTTTTATTTATGCTTTAAACAAACAGTAGAAATGCAAATTGAAAGGATATTAAGGATGCACATCTCCCTAGTTACACTAGAATTCCCACTTTCAAGAGCAAGCAAAATACTTTGAGCTTTGAAAATGTCCAAAGCATAACTTTTCCAGTATAATTTACATAAGACACCTTGATTGTCCCTCCTGAGTCTTTTTCTCCAATCTTAGAATGAATAAACGTATGTGACTAAAATCGGCAATGCTTTCTTTTAGGAGTTTATTGTCATTACTGAATAAACCTCCTTCTCTCAGGCATTACCTCCTTCTCCAAGCCTTTTTTCCCATATTTTACACTATAGAATGCAAATTCCCTTTTCCTTCTCCCACTACATTCAAACAATGCATGAATCCCATATTCTTTACAGAACTTCTCCTGAATGAGAGTGTAGTAGGGTGTTCTCCTGTCCTCCCAATTAAGGTCTAATTGCAAAATCTTTTTCCAGGTTCTCTATTCTGTAAAGGGCACTTGTGCAATTTCTTATGTGAAGTAAATACTTATTTTGGTGTATTTGGTCAAAAGAGTAGCTGGGTCTCTATGTTTGCTTATGAGGGCACCTGTCTTAGAAAACTTTAAGAAAGCAAACACTGAGCCAGTCACTTTGTTCTGGGTACAGCTGGAGCCTGATGAAGCTTAATGGTGTTTTCTGAAGTTCATGTTTGTGTGGACACAGGCTCTGGGAATCTAGATCCACATGAGTACCACAGTGTGCCCGAGTAAGAGGACACGATACAACAAAATCCAGAGGCTAGCCAAAGCAGTTAGTTTTATTAGAAGTGTTGTTAAATGAACTCTGTTTAGGTGAAAATAATGAGCATGGACTGATTTTCAACCCAAGTACTTGATGACAGTCAAGAAAAACATCATTAGCCATTCCCTCTTCTCTACAGAATACAAATTCTCAAATCCCTAAGTAACACTAGACCAGAAGAACCAGAGCATCCACCTAACACAAATAGCCTCATTTCTTGTTTAGCTAACGTGTTGATCTAATCAGCAAAGGCAAACTCTACTTTAAGTCTGTCTCTTCTTTCTAGTGGAGGGTATAGAATGACTACAATTTCAGACAGTGTTTAATTCATCTGGGACTAGCTTTGAGAAGTTGATAAAGAGCCGCTGTACAGAAAGTGCAATACACACGTAAAAAAGTTTACATATAATTTCAAGAGGGTTATATCCTCCAGATTTAAAACCTAAGAATTTGCAATGTCTGGAAAAATCACTTTGTGCTACCTAGAACTGAAATTTCAACTTCAAATACTCTACAGGTGATACATTTGTTCTTTCATGAAATCACTCAAAATGATTTCATTCATTGGGAGGAAGGGAGATATATACACTGTAACAAAGAGATCCCAAAGTACAGGGGCTTAAATATAATAGAAGGTTATTTCTTGCAGATCTCACAATTTGGAAGTGAATAGTCCAGTTAGTAGCGTGGCTCTACTCCATTAGGTATTCCAAGACCTAGATACGTACGTGTGCCTTCTCTTTGTTTTCAGTCATCTTCATTTTCATAGTTGAAGGAAGGTCACTGCCCTGCCAGTGCTCCTGCTCATGGAGGAGCAGAAATGAAGGGCAAGCAACTTTAAGTGAAGTGGACATTGCACACATCACTTCCACTTGCATCCTATTAGTGAAAATTCAGTCCATGGCCATATCTAGTTGCAGGGGAAGCTGGAAAATGTAATCTGTTGCAGTCTCCATCCATCTCACTGTCACTTTGGCTTGTGACAGTCAGATAGAGTCGAATATCCATGTGCTCTCAAAGTCCCTACAAGTCTTTTCCAGCACAAAGTGATGCACCATCCTCTTCAAAGGTGTAGAGAATAGCACCTTGTGTTCTGGTGATGTATAAACGAATAGTCAAGTTGCCTGGCCCTATTCATGTACCCCCAATATATAGTGTTGGAGTAAGAATAGTATAACTAAGTTAAAATCTCCCATTTGTAATATAAAGAAGGGAAATACACAGCAGTCCCTGATCCATCCATACCAATGATGACATCCTGCAACTCGGGAACTTCAGAGACTCCCTGCCCTGACACTGAACTAGTCTGCTTGGTTGGACCTTGTTGGATCTTCTTGACCATCATCCTCCATGACCTCTAACTTTCCCCTCTTGAAGGTTCCTCCTTGTCCATTTTTCTCCTTAGCCACATCTGAGGTGAAATTGGAGAGTGTTCCGGTTTGCTAATGCTGCTGTCTTGCAAAATACCAGAAATGGATTGGCTTTTTAAAAAGGGGGCTATTTGGTTACAAATTTATAGTCTGAAGGCCATGAAAACATCCAAGTTAAGGCATGAACACAAGTATACCTTCACCAAAGAAAGGCCAATGGCATCCTGAAAACCTCTGTTAGCTGGGAAGGCATGTGGCGGTGCCTGCTGATCCCAGGTTGTGTTCCAGCTCCTCTCTCAGCTCCTGTGCATTCTTCAAAGTGTTGTTCTTGGGGCATTTCTCCTCTCTTAGCTTCTCCAGAGCAAACTCTGGGCTAGCATCTCTGAAGTTTCTGCAAGTCTGCTTTCAATGACTGTCTCAAAAATGTCCTTCAGCTGCAGCTGCTCTGAGGTCCTTCTGTTTGTGAACTCTTTTATAGGGCTCCACTAATTAAATTAAGACCCACCCTGAATGGGCGGGGTCCATATCTCCATGAAAACAGCCTAATCCAAAGATTCCAACCTAATCAACACTAATATGTTGGTCCCCATAAGATTGCATTAAAGAACATGGCATTTTGGGGGACATAATACATCCAAACCATAGAGTAAGCCCAATGGGGGGCCTAATTAGGGATTGAACAATCACAAGCTTTTATAGGCCAGACTTCTGGTCTCTTTGACAATACATATTTCCTCAAAATTTAGTCAGCTTATGGGGAAGGGGGCTGCATCTGAATGTTGTTCTTAAAGAGGCTGTTGCCTCTGGGTTTTAGGACTTGTCTGGCACAGAAATACTCTGGTGGATTTAGGTTTCTGAGAGGTAAAACTTAGTGACTCTTTTATAGAATCTCAGGTAGGGACCTAGGTATTTAGGGACTACTTTTGGGTGAGGGCATGGCGTACTGTGGCCATTTGGGATGTCTAGCTGGAGCTAGCATAAGAGAAACCTCCAGGAAAGCCTCTCATCTCCATTTGTGATCTCTCAGCCACTGTGACCTCAACTTGTTACCTTTCTTTTTTCCCCCTTTTGGTCAAGTATAGATTTTCAATCCCTCACTTCCAGGGCCAGGCTCATTCCTGGGAATCAAGTCCCATGTCATCAGGAAGATTAAATATGAACAAGTTAGAATGCCCACTGCCTAGAAACCCCTGAGGATGGAGAAAAAGATTAAGTGAGAGGAAGGGGTAGTAACAAACAAGATAAGATTTAACAAAGGCCTATGAATACTGAAACTTTATGTATAAATATATATAGTTTTTTAGATGTTGGGGTGTTGGAATAGCTGGAAGGAGGTAAATGACATGGTAGAACTGTACCAATAACATCCTTTGAAATTTGCTCTACATCTACTCATTGAATTCTGCTTTGAAAGTCTTCACCTTTCTGTATATACTCTATATTGCATAATAAGGAAAGAATTGAAACTGTGGAACTGTAACCTATAACAATTTTTTAGATTACCTATATAACTGCTTATTGAGCTGTACATCAAAAGTTAACACCTTTCTGTAGGAATGTTGTATTTTATGATAATGGAAATAGCTGAAGTTATGGAACTGTGACCCATGACATTCTTTGGAGTTTGTTCTCTAGCTACTTGTTAAATGGTACCTTGAAAGTTACCACTGTTAGGTACATATGTTAAATTTCACAATAAAAAATGCATAAAAAATTAAAAAAAAAATTTAGTCAGCTTAGACCAGTTAGCATTCTCTGTCATAAAGGACAGGACAATGTTGATGTCCTTTTCTGTTTCATTCTTGAGTATCACTCACAAATTTCTATCTCAAATATACAATTTAACTGCCTTTGTGATTAGTCATTAGGATAAGGCATCTCCTATCAAGACTGTTTCTTGTAGAACTTCAGTTTGAAAAGAAGGGGCATATGTAAAACGAGCTGGGCTAGGTGATTTTTGTCTTATAAATACCCCATTTCAGTAGTAATGCTTGAAGGCAATCTTATTTCCAAATTGGACAGCTAATTCCTTCAATTGAAAATGAACCCATTTTATTCACTAGTCTCCAATAACAATCTATTTCAATGCAGCCTTGGAAAGATGTATCTTCCTTTCAGCTGTCCATTTTTTTAAAGGTGATGAGGTATATTGGTAGCAATTCAATTAAAGTTACTTCCCACAGATTCTTTAAATTCAGCTACGGCAGCTACAACACCATGGTCAGAGATGATAAGCTCAGAGAAGAGAGCTCTGGTTCGGCAGACTCTGTAGGTACAGTGGAGCCTTCACCTTCAAGGCCCTGATTGACAGCAGAGCGATGAGCCAGGGAGACAGAAAAAATTTACTAACTCCTGTTAAATGTCAGGCACCATCATAGGACCTATATATATGTGTGTGTGTGTGTGTTATTCATTTAATTCTAGCAATACCACTTTGAAGTAGGTATCAACTCTTAGCATTTTATAGATGAAGAAACTGAAATGTAGTTCAGATCAATAGCTAGTAACTGTCAGAGCTATAAATAATACCCAGATTTACCTGATGCCAAAGGTTTTGCCTTTTCAAGGCAGCAGGGGCTAGAATGTGTTTAAAAGGATCCTTGGGTTTTCTGGGCCTGCTAACTCCAGTTCTTACTTCTCTGCTCATGTGCTGGAGATGCACTAATGTTCAAGGCATCTTCTGGATAGGGATTTCTCCTTTTATTAAATAGTCAGGCTTTTCACACTGGGTACTTTCAGAGAGTTTAATTTTAGAGCCTTGCACCAGACCATTCTGCCCTTTGTCAAGGCAGCCTTAAGGATGAATCATATTTTTTACTCTGTGATATAAGCAAAAAAGGCCTTTATTGGCCTTTGATTTTATTTGTGAAATTTAAATCTAATTAAATGATGAGAAATCCAATTAATAACATGAATTAAATTAAACATTAAATTAAATTTAAATGATGAGAAATCCAATTAATAACATGAATAACATGGTCACTTTGTTAAACATATCAGTCATAGAGAATCCAAAGGTGATGGGAATTCTGCAGTCCTGCCCTGCTAACGTCTGGAAGCACTGCATACTTCTCCTTGATTCATTTTGTTTGCATCATAACAAAATGAAAATCTTTCAGCTTAAAAATACTCAAAAGCCATTTTCCTGACACTAAAATCTTTAATATTGTCAGTTAAATGCCAGTATTCTCAAGTCACGGAGTGGAGGCTAGACTCAGCTGCCACCGGGAATTCTTGGGATGTGCTCACACTGTCTGCTGTTTTTCCACTTGCTTTTCTGTTAAGGACTTCAGACCCCAAACTCTAATGTTGGAGAAGTAACAACACTACATACCTAATAACTTCCTTTTCTGCAATGGACATGGAAAAGTTCCTAAGAAAAACATAAATCCAAAATGGAAACGAGGCAATGATTATATACAGTGGACTCTGACTGAACACAACATGTGTTAATGATAATAATTATTATTAAATCACACATTTTTGTGGTGCTTATTATGCAGCTGGCATTTTTCTACACATTTATTCATTTTACCTTCACAACAGTCTTATGAACCAGGTACTGTTATAATCCCAATGTTACAGAGGAAGAAACTAAGTGTAGACCAGGTAAGTAACTTTTCCAAAGCCATATGTCTAGTAAAAAGCAACTATTAAAATTATGCTCCATATCTAAAGGAACTGATGGTGAGACAAATTTAATGAATGGCAAGTATTTTGAAGTCAGTAAAGGGAGAAGAAAGTTATCAGTAAACCTTCACTTATGTCTTACTTTAAGTCCTTCAGGCTTCTCTTTAGCCAGCATCCACCACTTGTATGTCCCCCTCCAAAAACCTGAATACTTTTCTCTGTGAATGTGTTTAGGTAGGGAGTCTGTGATACTGAAACATGGATTGGTGAAAGGGGGGTGGGGATGTTACCTAATAGCAGCCCAAAGGAAATGACACCATTCTAGGCAGCATTCTTTCCCTATCCTTCTTTTCACACCATAAAAGGGAGACTTGTAGGAAAGCCTTGTTAGAGGATGATTCCCTGCATCGAGTTCTTAAAGACTAGATCGTTAAATGCTGTTATGTTAGTCCCTCTTTTGAGACCTTGAAATAGTTTTATTATCTAGAACACTTTTATGAGCTGACATTTTCAATGCAATTTTACTTATAAGTGGAAAAAGATTATCATACTTATTGGTGATATAATTATTCATCTTTACAAATATTTTATAATAATTACCACATTTAAATTCTATTTTGCTTACACTGTTTGCATTACCTTCACCCTCCCTGGCAGTTACTTCACCCTTCTTTCCACCAGCCATCCTCATCTTCCATAACACCACTGCCTGCCACATGACCACATTCAGCATTCCACAGGAAGTGGATTTTTTTGTGAAAAAGACAAAGAAATGTGATGACATTCTTTTGATGTTATTCTATTTTTACTAGTTTCTTTAACTGGTTTGTCTAGCCTAAACTTTAGATCTTATTTGAACCAGAACTTTTTCAGTTTTATAAAGTCTAAATGCAGCTGCATAACTCCTATAAGCGGCCTGTCCATCATATCCTCACTGGGAATTCTACACAAAGATGGGAGCTTGGCGCCCTTGAAATCACCAGACATTGATTTATGGTCCAAAGAGGAAAGCTTAAGAAACAAGCGTGGTAGAGAAAGGGAGGCAGCACCAGACTGGAAACACTAAGGAGCAGGGCATTATTTTGTGAGAGGGAAAAAGAGGAAGCAATGGAAACCAGGAACTATCATGACTATTACAAACAACTGCCTGTAGGCTATGAAAAAAAAACCATAAGATAAAAAATGAATCAGGGGACTATTCATTTTATTCGGGTAATGTAAGGACCTGAGAGCCACTAAAATATTCTGGCAGTCATTAACATGGCAAGCCTGGGTGCCAAGAAACACTTGAACTATCATCTCAGATGGAGCATGAAGATGGCCAAGAGGCAAGGTGCTGAGAACCCCAGGGGTCCCTTAGCAATATCCACAGGACAGGAGCTAATGGGCAGAAAGGACGGGCTCACCTTCTCAGTCTCACCCTCCAAATATCCTCTGCTGCCTTGTCACATTCCAACCGAGTTTCCTGCATTTGGTATCATACATATTGTTAAAATGAAAATTAAAACTGTCATACTTGGGTGGCTCGGGCACATCTATAATTTATCACTTTCCTTAATAGTTAAAAAGAACAACCAGGGGAATGTGGCTTAGCTTTCACTCACAGACTCTCAGCACTGCATAAAGGATGCTTGAGCCTCCTAGGACAGATATACTGCACACATTTAGCATATTTATTTCTCCCCTTATGGAACTTTCTCTTATCCTGGGTCTGCTTAGTTTTAAATATATTCAGAGGCTATAAATATTACATGGAATTTTGAGATCTGAAAAATAACTTGTTCATCACTGATTTACTGATATACTGAAGAACAAGTTTAGCATCTATATTTACATGATAAAAATTTTCAGTTTATGCACTGGACTGTTTTTAGCCATCCATGGCAGGGCTGGGATTGCTTTCTGATACTTGAGTGAAAAGGGAGAAAAAGGAACCCATTTAAAATGACCCCAGGTTTCTGTCCTTAACTGCTGCATAAAAGGAGATTCATTGAGATGGTGGAGGCAGGGAGAGATGCAGGTTTCCTGTGGTAAAGTTGATGAGTACATTTTAATAAGGTAGTGAAGCCATAAGTCCAACTCCTTGTCCTTTCGCTATGTGTATAATACATCCATTTTCAAGATCCCATTTCGGTCATCGTATGAACAAAAAGAATTAGCTACCATTTTTTGAGTACTTGCTTTGTTCTAAGCCTTGTTGTATCAGTTTCTGTAGATTGAAGGTTACCATAAAAACTGTAAAGGAAACAAAATAATGTTATTAAAGTCTAAGCTAATATTGTCAAAATCTTTGATATTGATAGCCAGGTCTTTCTTAAGATGGAAATTAGTAATTGTTTGAGAGATGTCATAGATATTGTAGAACCAAACTGAGACTTTTCTCCTTGAAAAATTAAGAGGATTAAAAGTAGAAGGAACTAGCTCTTTCCCAGGTAGCTCAATGTTATTTAATGCCATATCTGTGCACTAGGACTACTTAGTCATTTCCAGCCTGACCAGAGGTTTGTATCCCACACTTGAGAAACTTGGGTCTTTTCTAGTCCCCATATTTTATAAATGAAGGAATTGAAATCCAGAAAAGTGAAGTAGTTTTCCATGTTCCTATGTCTGGGACCTGGCAGCAGAATTTAGTAGATGTTTGGTGAATGAATGAATGAATAAATGAGCTATTTGAAAGTATCATGGACTTTGCCACAAGTCAAAACCTAGTACAGTTGGGAGTCCAAGATGCATTAAATAAGCAATAGTCTGTGAATATTTAAATGGATATTAATCTTGTTGCCTTCATTCTGAATTCAACAATTAAGTTTGAATTCTGTCTATTGTCTGCTATCCATATAGAGTAGAATTAAAGATAAATGAGTCTCTTTACAGAAATATAAAAGCCAGTCATCAGATATATATGGAAGGGTTACAGGCCCTCAACAACCAAAGCTATCTTTTAAAAGAAGAATGCAGTTGGAGAACTCACAGTTCCTGATCTTAAAACCTATTACAAAGCCACAGTAATCAAAATATCATGGTACTGGCACAAGAACAGACATATAGATCACTGGAATCAAACTGAGAGTTCAGAAATCAACCCTCACATTTATGGTCACTTGATTTTTTAATCAGAAGCCAAGTCAACTCAATTGGGAAAGAATAGTTTCTTCAACTAATGGTGCTGGGGAAAATTGGATATCCATATACAAATACGAATACGAATATGTCCTGTCGCCTCACACCATATACAAAAATCAACTCAGAATAGATCAAAGACCTAAATACAAGAACCACAAGTATAAAACTCCTAAAAGAGGTCTCACTTTTTCTTATCCCCCCCTTCCCCTTTTTTTTTTTTTTTTTTTTTTTTTTTTTTTGCCTTTTTTCCTCTTTCCCCTTTTCACCATTTCCTCTCGGAGGCTGTTTCTCTGGGCAGGTGCAGAGCCGATCTCCCCTCCCGCCTCTCCCCGACCCCCGCCGCCCTATGGCGAGAGGGAGCCCCCTCCCCACCCGGACACAAGCGGCGGCGGTTGGAGGAGTGGGACCGGCGGTGGCGGCCTCAGGTCCAGGATCATCATGGAACTAATTCGCTGATCGACCCACCGGCCGCAGCCGTTCGTTCCGTTCCAGCCCCAGAGCTCTTGTCCCCCAGCCCGGTTCTCCCTCTTCTCCCTCCTCAGTCGGCCGGGTCCTCGCCCCGCGCGCCCCGCTGCCCGCGCTCAGGAAGATGAAGTCGTAAGGGCCTGCGGATGACCCCGCGTCACCACGGTGAGGCCTACAGCTCTGCCGGGGAGGAGGCGGAGGAAGAGGAGGAGAGGATACCTGCATCAAGCTGGCTGGCAGGCAGTTTCAAAGGATATCATAAAGTTTCCAGGATCTTCGGAAAACCAGAGATTGTCTTTTCTGTTGGAAAAGGCAGTCTCTAAGGAAGCCCAGATGTGGAAGGTGAATGCGCCCAAAACGCCTACAAATCAGGTGTTGTATCTATTGGTGAGAGTGGTGTAGTGAAGTCTCCAGCTATTATCGTAGATACATCTATTTCTCCCTTCAGTTTTGGTAGTGTTTGCCTCGTGTATTTGGGGGCAGCATGTTAGGTGCATAAATATTTATGATTGTTATTTCTTCTTGGTGGAGTGCCCCTTTTGTTAATATACAGCTTCCTTCTTTGTCTCTTGTAACGGTTTTTGCCAATATTAGTATAGCAACCCCAGCTCTTTTTTTGGTTACTGCTTGCCTTTGTCCAGGGCAGATTGGAACAGTGGCCTTAGAACCACCCAGCCAACCCAAAGTTGCTAATCCAAAGCCACAATCAGTGATCAAGTCAGCTGTTACCACCCCTGTTCTTGGGGAAGAGGATTTTATGTCCCTGTGCCGGTTTGAATATATTAGGTCCCCCAACATGCCATTATCTTTGATGTAATCTGTGTGGGCAGATGTATCAGTGTTGATTAGATTGTAATTCTTTGAGTGTTTCTATGGAGATGTGCCCCATCCAACTGTGGGTGATGACTCTGATTGGATAGTTTCTGTGGAGGTGTGGTCCTGCCCATTCAGTATGGGCCTTGATGAGTTTACTGGAGCACTGTATAAGCTCAGACAGAAGGAGCGAGCTTGGTATAGGCAAGAGGGACACTTTGAAGAATGCACAGAAGCTGAGAGAGTAGCTGCAGATGAGAGACAGTTTGAAGACGACCATTGAAAGCAGACTCTTGCTCTGGAGAAGCTAAGAGAGGACAAACACCCAAAGAGCAACTAAGAGTGACATTTTTGAGGAACTGTAGCCTAGAGAAGAACATCTTGGGAGAAAGCCATTTTGTAACCAGAACTTTGGAGCAGACACTAGCCACATGCCTTCCCAGCTAACAGAGGTTTTCCGGATATCATTGGCTATTCTCCAGTGAAGAATATTTCCCCATCCCAGAGAGATGAAGTGATTCAGTGGCTGGCCAAATTCAAGTACCAATTAACCTTTACCCAGAAATGTTTGCCCTGGCTAGCAGTCTTTTGGACAGGTTTTTAGCTACTGTAAAGGCTCACCCAAAATACTTGAGTTGTATTGCAATCAGCTGTTTTTTCCTAGCTGCCAAGACTGTTGGGGGGGATGAGAGAATTCCAGTACTGAAGGTATTGGAGAGAGACAGTTTCTGTGGATGTTCCTCTGAAATTCTGAGAATGGAGAGAATTATTCTGGATAAGCTGAATTGGGGTCTTCACACAGCTACACCATTGGATTTTCTTCGCATTTTCCATGCCATTGCAGTGTCAACTAGGCCTCAGTTACTCTTCAGTTTGTCCAAACTGAGCCCATCCCAACATTTGGCAGTCCTTAGCAAGCAACTACGTAAGTGTATGGCCTGCAATCAACTTTTGCAATTCAAAAGTTCCATGCTTGCTGTGGCCATGGTTAGTTTGGAAATGGAGAAACTCATTCCTGATTGGCTCTCTCTTACAATTGCACTGCTTCAGAAAGCACAGATGAGTAGCTCCCAGTTGATCCACTGCCGGGAGTTTGTGGCATGTCACCTTTGTACTGTGCAGTCTTCTCTGCCTCTAAATTCCATTTATGTCAACCGTCCCCTCAAGCACACCCTGGTGACCTGTGACAAAGGAGTGTTCAGATTACATCCCTCCTCTGTCCCAGGCCCAGACTTCTCCAAGGACAACAGCAAACCAGAAGTGCCAGTCAGAAGTACAGCAGCCTTCTACCATCATCTCCCAGCTGCCAGTAGGTGCAAACATACCTCTGCTAAACGCAAGGTAGAAGAAATGGAAGTGGATGATTTCTATGATGGAATCAAGCGGCTCTATAATGAAGATAGTGGTTCAGAAAATGTGGGTTCTTTGTGTGGTACTGATTTATCAAGGCAAGAGGGACATGGTTCCCCTTGCCCACCTCTGCAACCTGTTTCTGTCCTGTAGTTTCAACAAGTGTTACGTTCAAGTGCAAACTAAGGTAGTCTACTCTGGGAGTGGGACCGTGTAAAACCAGGAAAGAGGCTATAAAAGGATATAAACCTTAACAGGCTAAATTGAAGTGAGCCAGAAAAAAAAAACTCTTGTTTACTTGTGTGGCTAATTATAATTCAACATTATTTAAGCACTTAAAAGACCAAAAAAAGCATAAAATTTTCAAAAGACCCAAAAACAAAAAAAAAAAAAAAAGAAAAGGCAAAAAATTTATTTTTAGTGTTTGTCAGTTACACTGTTTTCTCCACTAAAATGTTACTTACCCCCGTAAATTCACATTTAATGTTAAAAAAGTTTCCAAAATTTATAGCTAGCAAATCTTGTCCCCAGCATCCTGATTTAATTTTCCTCTTGCTTTTGCTTGTTCCTTCATTGAATACTTAATGAATTTTATGCATGTTGATCTATACCCTGACCTCCACTGAATAGGAGACCCCCAAAATGATTTTTTAGCAATTTAGTGAACAAATTATTTCAGCATGACAGCTATGTTTAATCCATTCAAATTCAAATTGGTCTGAAAAGGGTACTTCGAAATTGCCCCATGTGAATCAGAGGTGGTAAAATAGACAAAGGACCCATGTTACATTGATTTTTCATGTTTGTCTCATTTTGATCTCTAGAGTTTAGAGACAAAATTACTGTTGTCATTTTTGTTTATCTTAAGCTGAAACTTAGTGGTATGTAATTAGAAATCTCTTATATTTGTTGAAAGCATTTTTGACATTTGTATAAAAGAATTTGTGATAAAGTTAATATATATCCAGGTGCTCCCCAAAGAACCATGTAACAACTAAAATTAAATTTTGTAACTGATAAGAATTTTCACTCATTTATAATCATAAGGAGACTGTCTAGATGTTGGGGCAGTTCTATGATTTGAGTCTGTAACATGTAATAACTGAATCCAGTACCCAAGTTTTATGTTAAGCTAAGCTATTAGGATTTTCTTGATAAAAGCCTCTCGTCCCCCACCCCCACCCCCAAATTTCTCTTGATGGCTTCTGAATCCTGAGGTCCCTGTGCAATCCAAAGAAGGTATTGTAGTCAGAACCATGTACTGATGATAAAAGCCTCTGGTAAGCAATAAAAAGTTGTCCTTAAAAAAAAAAAAAAAAAACAACTCCTAGAAGAAAACATAGGGAAGCATCACCAGGACCTTGTATTAGGCAATAGTTTCTTCCTCTTTACACCCAACGCACAAGCAACAAAAGAAAAAATATGTAAATGGTACTTCATCAAAACTTAAAAATTTTTGTGCATCAAAGGACATTATCATGAAAGTAAAATGACAACCTACACAATGGGAGAAAATATTTTGGAACTGCATATCCAATAGGGATTAATATCCAAAATATGAGAAGAAATCCTACAACATGACAAGAAAAAAGACAAGCAGCCCAATTTAAAAATATGCAAATATTTGAATAGGCGTTTCTACAGAGAAGATATACAAATGGCCAAATACACATGAAGTGATGTTCAGCACCACTTGTCATTAGGGAAATACAAATAAAAACCACAAAGAGATACCAGTTCACTCCTGCTAGAATGGCTATTAAATTAAAAAACAGAAAATTACAAATGTTGGAGAGGATATGGAGAAATAGGAACACTCGTTCATTGTGGGTGGGAATATAAAATGGTGCTCCCTCTGAGGAAGAAAATTTGGCAGTTGCTCAGAAAGTTAAGTATAGAATTATATGACCAGGCAATCCCACCTCTGTGCATATACCCAAAAGAATTGAAAACAGGGACTCAAATAGATATTTGCACACTGATGTTCACAGTGGCATCATTTGCAATTGCCAAAAGATGGAAGCAACCCATATGTCTATCAATTGATGAGTGGAAAAATAAAATGTGATATATACATACAATGGAATATTATTCAGCCATAAAAAGGAATGGATTTCTGATTCATGCAACATGGATGTCCCTTGAAGACAGCATGTTTAGTGAAATAAGCCAGAGACAAAAGGACAAATATTGTATGATCTCATTGACATGAACTAATTAGAATAAACAAATTCAGAGAATTAAAAAGTAGAATATAGGTTACCAGGGCCCGGATGGAGGTAGGGAATGGGGAGTAAATGCTTCATTGTATAGAGTTCCTATTTGGGATGATGGGGAAATTTTGGTAATAGATGGTGGTGATGGTAGCACAACACTGTGAATGTAATTAACGGCACTAAAATGTATATTTGAATATGGTTAAAAGGAGGAAATCATAGGTTCTACATATGTTAATAGAATAAAAATTTTAAAAATATGCAGAACTGCACAGCACAGTGAACCCTAATATAAACCGTGGACTATAGTTAATAGTGCAATTATAAAAATGTTCTGAGTCAATTGTATCAAACTGTAACAAATATACTACACAAATGCAAGGTGTTAATAAAAAGAAAAAAAGATAAATGTGTCTACTCATGTTGAATTAGCCAGAGTATAAAGTGGTCCAGAAGGGCATGCTCTGCCCTCTTTACCCCTTGTTTTCCCCCTTTATCCTGTGCCTTTGGGAAGTTCATGGTCTTTTCCAACTGCTTTTCCCAGTCCTTTCAATCTCCTTACCACATTTGCCCTAAAGCAGTCACCTTTAAATCTGTTATGTTAATGCTTCCCAAATGGCCTAGCTGTTCAACATCAAAGCTCCAGGACAGACAGAGACCAAAACCTGTGTCAGTCATTGCACCAAAGACAAAATAAGTGTTTCTGAAGGAAAGTGGGGAGAAGAGCCAGGCAACAGGACAAAGACGTGCCTGCGGGATCAGGTGTTCTGCTCCTGGCACAGGACACTTCCCATTGCCATCTTTGATGGCGACCATGGCCTTGCTTTCCATTCCAAGAGTTGGAGACTGAAGAAATACTTGCCTTAAATTCCTATTCTTGATGTTTACCACAAGAGCCACATAGGTCAAATCCAAAGGACTGTGAAGTGTGGTATTTTCATCCATTTTGACCTAATAATAAGAGGGAGAGAAATGCTAAGAAAGAGTTTGAAGTATATATAAGATGTTCCTGAATGATTACCTGCTATTGGGGATTGGATCATAACCCCGCTTTAACCCATGTTCCTGTGGATGTGAATCTGTTTGTAAATAGGACCTTTGAAGATATTATTAGTTAAGGTGTGGAATCAATTGTGAACAGGATCTTGAAAGATCCTATTTAGTTAAGGATATGTTGAATCAGGGTGGGCCTTAATCCATATGGCTGAAGTCCTTATAAGGGGAGGAAACTAGACAGAGACACAGATGACTGAGCAGGAAAAGTGGAAGCCAGAAGTCAGCAGAAATAAGAGAACAGACACAGAGAGAGAGAGATCACCATGTGACAGAGGACTGCCGGAACGCATCAGACTCTGGATGAAAGCTAGTCTTGCACAGACCTTGAGGGTTGACTTCTAGCCTCCAAAACTGAGGGACAATAAGTTCCTATTCTCTAAGCTAACCTGTTGTGTGGTATTTGTCAGAGACGCTCTGGCCAACTAAGATACCTGTCCATTCCAACCCAGCTTCTCCTAACTCTGGCTTCTACTTTTAATTTTTACCTGGCCTCTCCCAATGTCAGGATCTTCTTTCCGCTTGAACACCACCCCCACCCCACACCCCAGCATTCCCTCACTGAAAGTAGCAGTTACTCTAACAGCAATAGCAGACATCACATTAACCCAAATACCTTTTACTTCTAACATTAACCCAAATACCTTTTGCTTCTAACTATGCTAGTACTGTACAAGTCCGAATAAATCCTTCAATTCATTTCAGTTCAATAGGTGCAGGCAATATGACCCTCACTTTATAAGGTTAGTGACTATCCTGTCCCCAGCACCTGGAATCTATCCTGGCAGATAGTAGATGCTCAATAAGTATCTGTTGAATGAATGAATGTGCATGTGGATGTATAATGGGCTTTGGAATCTAGTTCTGTCACTGCCAGTTACTACCAGTATGACTTTAGTCAACGTACCTAACTCTCTGAGCCTCCATTTCCCCATCTACATAATGCCCAGGCTATTTTTAAGATTAGGACACATTAATTGGTTCATCAGAGAAGTTTAATAAATGATTTCTCTTATTTTTATAATTATTAAGTAATCTGTGATATTATTTGGGGGTATTGAGAAGTCTAAAATTGCCTTTCCCTTCAAAGATATACAAATCTTTATTCGTCAGTGCCACCAATAGGGAAAGCAGAGGGAAATGGGAAAAGTGGGAGAGTTGAAGTAGGAATAAAAGAATGAAATAAAAAAGGCAGGTAAAGAAGGGGAGCTAAGTGGAGGAGCAGTGTGGCATGTCACCAAAACCTGACTCCTTGGCACTTGGGACAGAGGGACTTACATTGCTCCCTTCCTTTCCTTAGAGTGTCCACTCAGACTAAAGGAGAGCAGGAACTTGGGGAATTTGAATGGCCACCTAGAAAAGTCTTATTTCCAGCCACTATTTTGTATTTCACTCTTTTATACAACCAACTTAGTATCTGTTTACCTATATAAATTTAGCAAATATTTATGGAGCAACACCAAGTCTAAAACCCATACTTGGCACTCCAAAAAGATACTAGACATTTTTAATCTAGGACTAGAGAAGATTGTATCCCTGTGAAGTCCATAAGTGTGCATTTCTTTTGTCACTTTAACAAAAGCAAACAAGTGGCTTTCTCATTTGCAATTGTTATTTCCTAGTATCCAAGAATTGAAGCCAGCATACTGTTACTTTGGTACTTTGAAACTGTCAATGGGATGTGTGCTGGTTTGAATGTATTATGTCCTCCCAAACACCATTATCTTTGATGTAATCTTGTGTGGGCAGACCTACCAGTGTTAAGTAGATTGTAATTCTTTTGAGTGTTTCTGTGGAGATGTGCCCCACCCAACTGTGGGTGATGACTCTGATTGGATAATTTCCATGAAGGTTACCCCACCCATTCAGGGTGGCTCTAAATTAAATCACTGGAGCCATATAAATGAGCTGACAGACAGAAGGAACTCAGTGCAGCTGAGAGTGACATTTTGAAGAGGAGCTACAGCCAAGAGGGACACTTTGAAGAAAGCATAGGAGCTGCAGATGAGAGACATTTTGAAGACGGCTGTTGAAAGCAGATTCTTGCTCCGGAGAAGCTAAGAGAGGACAAATACCCCAAGTGCAACTACGAATGACATTTTGAGGAACTGCAGCCTGGAGAGGAACGTCCTGGGAGAAAGCCATTTTGAAACCAGAACTTTGGAGCAGACACCAGCCATGTGCCTTCCCAGCTAACAGAGGTTTTCCAGACACCACTGGCCACCCTCCAGTGAAGGTACCCGATTGCTGATGTGTTACCTTGGACACTTTATGGCCTTAAGACTGTAACTGTGTAACCAAATAAACCCCCTTTTACAACAGCCAATCCATCTCTGGTGTTTTGCATTCCAGCAGCATAGCAAACTGGAACAGGATGTGTGAGAAGAAAGGGAAAAATGGGACTTGGTTTTCAATAAAGGAGAAAATATATTTTCCAGATAATCTAGTCAAGAAGAGATCATTCTCAGCTTTTTACTTTGGATACTGTCATTATAAGAAAGTCATTGAAATAAGATTGTTATGAAGCATTTATATTGTCATATCCACATATCCATTTAGGAAAAAAAAATATTTTGGTGAGAGTTTCTTGCCATAATACATTATGCTCTCTGAATGAGTAAGATTGAAAAGGCAAAATATTGAAGAATGATATTCTCTCCCAAAGTAATTCTTCATAAAAACACCGCGACTGTTGGCACAACATAAATATCATTTTTTTTCTAACCATTATAATTAAAAACACCCAAAGGCTGCCAGAAAGATGTAAAACTCAAAATGGAAAATGCCCCATGCCTCACTCCATGAAAATGCCCAGAATGATTTTAAGTACTTAGATTATGCAAATAAGAGGAAGAATTTTCTACAGTGACCTCCTCTTGAACTAAGCAAGGCTTTTAAGTTGCTGTAAATTCCTTGAATTGTATTCTGAAGTGAGTTAGTGCCAGAATCATAAAATAAGGGCAGGATATCACAGCAGCCTACAACCAAACAAACAAACTGGCCCCTCCAGGACAAGCTGAAGATTTCAAGTTAATGCCCAATTCAGTTCATACAGCAAATATATGCTAACTTTTATGTACAGGGTATTTTGAGAGATACAAGAGGGACACAGTGCAGTCCTGTTCCTTGGAGGTTTGAAATCTGATGTACTAGACAGACTCCTTCTCTAGTAAAATCATAATGTAAGGCAGTGTTCATTCATTTGTCCAACCAGCCTACACTGAACACCTACTGTAACAGTCCCTGTTCTAGGTGCTAGAATAAAGCAAAGAAAAAAAAATCATGGCATGGAATTCTAATAATATGGCATGTTAAAATGATAATGAGTGATACAGAGAGAAACAAAGCCAGGCAGGAGGATAGGGTGTTGGCTCTGGTGATAAATAAGGCTCAGAGAGGCCTCACTGAGAAAGTGACTTTTGAGTAACAACATGAAGGAGGTAAAGGAATTAGTCATTGGGATGTCTAGGAAAGAACATACCAGGCAAACGGAAGGCAAGGACAAAGCACAGGAGGTGAGAGTATGCCTGACATGTTCAAGAAAAAAATCAAATGAATGAAAGAGGTTTTCTCTTAGGTATCTCCAGTTATCACTGGAGTCACCGTCTAATCTAGATGCTCTTGTGCTATGAATGACACAAAGGATTGGTAGGGGATGTAGGAAATGTTGGCAGCCACTCACCCTATAGGAAGATCACCTGTAGCTGTTGGTCACTTTGACCTAAACGTTCTGGAGAAGGAGCCCATGGCCTTCCCTCCACCTTCGTCTCTTTGCCAGTTCAGGCCTTCTTCTTTCTCATGTCCCTGCCACTCTCATTTCCACAAACCATCAATCATTTATACAGAAGTTCACACCACCCACCCCAGGGTTTCTGAGTTTTCTCACCCTGGGGAGCCACTTTACTTCGACACCTGGATGGTTTGTCAGTGGAATAAGCAGAAAAGACAATATTGTGGGTTTAATGGGGACCCAAATATGCCCTAAAATTCAGTATGCTGGAGAAAAAGAAACAGATCAACAGAGGTCAGGGAAAAGAGGGAATGAACACAGAGCATATAGTGAGAAGAATCCCTCCCCCTCCAGACAGGCTCTGCGTAGAAGCAGCAAGAAACAGTAAGAAGCCTTGGTTTCCAACAACCCTGGCTGTGCAGCAAAATCGCCTGAGGAGCTTTTTTTAAAAAACTGACACTAGGACCCCAATTAAATGAGAATCTCCAGGGATTAGGCCCAGGCAGGCATATCCTTGGGCCAAGAACTACTGGAGCCGGAGCTGCCTCAGAGGCCTTCTCCTGGAGATCTCTCCTTCCGCATGGCCGCATGCAGAGGATTCTGTCCACCTCCCTAAGGACTCATTTCTTGGCTTCCTAAGGCTCCTGGTCCCAAACGGGGCTCCAACCCAACAGCCTTTCCGTGAGCGGGAAAGAGATGGCTAAGTGACCCGGCGTGAGTGGGAGAATCTTGCCCAGACCTATAATCAAGGCCAGCACAGCATCCTCTTGAGGCCTCATTTCCTTCCCCTGTAACACAGATGGTAATAACAGTGTCCACCTCGTGGGTCCTGATGGTCCCATGGGATTGTGAATGTAAAGCTCCTCAGGTAGTGTCTGGCGCCACAGTGAGCCGCTGCTGTTTGCTGTCAGTGTTACATGTTCCAACCTGGCATAAGCAAGTCTCTACCCAGCCTTCCAGCTTCAAGGGCAGCCAGTTTCTTGACTCAATGCATTCTCAAATTTGATTATTTTTAATTTCCTCCTCTTTTTCTCTCTCTCTTCTCTTTCTCTCTCTTCCTCCTTTCCTCTCTCCCTATCCCTATTTCTCCCTCTCCCTTCTGCTCCCTCTCCCTCTCTCTGTCTCCACTATGTCTCTCTCCTCCCAGTCCCATTCCCTCCCCCAGAACTGGTGTCCCCCTGTCCTTCTCCAGCCTTCATGGACCCCTGTGCATCCTCAAGATTCAAAAACTTTCCCTGAACAGCTCCCTCCCAAGCAGTCTTCTTGCTACTGAAGCATCCTGTACATAACTCTAACTCTAACTCACTGGAATTGAGCTCCTTAGAGTGCTTTATTTTCCTCATATCATTGGTCCTTAAAACCATAAGCACTCAATAGGTGCTAACTGACCAGATGGACCCTCTAAACTATCTTCCCCAATGGCCTATTAGGAAACCCACTCTCCTCCTCCCTGCCAGAAATTTCTACCACTGGAATCATCACCTGGGGTTAAACAAGAAAAACAATAACACATGTCCAGATTCTCCAAAAATCTAGTTAAAATGCAATTGTGTCTACACACCCTCACACACAGACCCATGGAGACATAACACCACAGGAGAACAAGGACCATTCTCTACAGCCAACTCCTTTCCTTCCCTTTGCCTCAGTGTCCTCAGATGAGCAGTGGGGTCATGGGCTAGAGAAGCTCTTGGGTTCCTTCCAGCTCTAGAACCTCACGATTCTGTTGTAGGCCCAGATCTTTAGGAGGTTCAGACTGAGGGAAAAAGTTGGAGATCTAGTCAGATCAGGTGGAAAGCAGGCCCATTGTTTACCCCAGATGGGCAGAAGACAGGATGAGCAATGATGGATGGGATTTGTGTCAGAAGAAGAATCCAGGAAGGGTGGTCCTGGCTGCAGGACCTGGAGGAGGGAACGGGGAGTGGGGTGAGTAGGAGAATGTTGACACCTCCAGAGAGCAAAAGATCCTTGCCCTCCCTCTCCCTTCTCTCCATCTCCTTCCTCTCTCTCTCATTTTTTCTCTCTTTCTTTGTCTCTGTCTCTATTTCTCATAAACCACATGGGAGCCTCAATGAAAAGGTTTGGGAGAGAGAGATGAATTTGGAGGGTTGGTCATTAGAAAGACAAAGGTATAATGTAGATAAGAGAACAAGGAGAACAAAATAGGGAAAAAGACATATAAGGCAAAGTCTTCCTAGCCTTGAGCATCACCTGCAAGAAGGTCAAAACTTAGGTCCTCAGAATTGAGACTGGCCTGGAAGGGGGCCTGGGTTCCTGGTGGGATAGGACAGGAACCCCAAGGTCCAGCTGTTCGCTTGCTTTCAGGTAGGTTTCAGCACTACCAAGCCTAGCCCCTGTTCACCCTAGGTGCACAAGCATAGTTTGGTGCAGACCTTATTTAATGGTTATAGAGCTTGCAACTATTTACAAGTCTGCCTTTTCCCCTTGAACCTAGCCTAGAGCCCAGCTAAAAGCAGGCCAGCCGGTCTCCATTGCTTCACCACAACACTGCTCTGTTTGCTATTGCTCTTATGTCATAGCTGGACAGCACAGAAAATGTATGTGACCACTAGCACAATCTTAGAAAATGCCCAGCCTGCTGCTATTTGGCTGGACTTTAAATAGCTGTCTAACTACCTTGGCTGTTCAGCTGCTATGTGAACAAAAGGGTGATCTTTATTCATTTGAAATATTTATTACATCCTTACTGTGTCTCAGACCCTTGGGCTACTGAGATCAATAAGAAATATTTCTTGGCTTCAAGCCCCTGCAGACCTTGGGGGGAAAACAGCAGTGAAAATGTTATACACAGCAGTGAAGTATTGATGTGGACTTATGTGGCGTGTAACAGTAACACAAAGTAGACCTTGCTAACAGCCGTGGGATGCCAGGTTGTCCCAAGATTTTCCTGGAAGAGGAGTCACATTATCTAAACTGGCATTATACTGTGATGAGAAAGGAGAAGCAGCACGAAGAACCTACAAAAAGACAATGGGCTGGACTTGGATACTGATGGAAGCTCAAACAGCCAGCTCTTCTTGAAGACAAGTTATAACCAGGGATGAGGCTAAAGAGGCCATTGTAGGAGTCAGCTCTACCCTGTGATCACTGAAGAACCTTTGAAGGTTTGAGCAAGGGCATTTCATGGTCCAGTTTGCATTTTGGAAAGATTACTTTAGCTGTGGAATGAATTTGAAGGAGACAAATTAGGAGGTTGCTGCAGGGATACAGATGCTGAGGGAATGAACTTGGACAGGATGGAGAAGAGGAGATGAACCACCTGTGATCAGTCTTATTCTGCCAGTTTTAGAGAAGATGGTAACAGTCTTTATTATTGTTGTTCTAGACTTTGATCCTAAGCAAATGTTGTGTCTGAAATGGATTTGAAGTTGTTTTTATAACATCATTCCCAGTGCTTAAACACCTTAAGAAGATATGACAAACTTAACAGTAAAAGCTATGCATAAGTTGGTATCAATAATTTATGTATTGAGTGTCTGAAAACAGAATCACATTTGTCAGTAAGTTTTAATTCATTGTGGGAGCAAATGATAAAATGAAGTTGTTTTTGCAGAATTTTTCTGGGAATCTATATAATCATGAGAGTGTACTGGTTACAAATCCACAGTCTATACCATACTTTATATATACATGGTCATGCATGATCCTTTTTTTTCTCATTTTGTCACTTATAGCACCAGTTAGTGGACTGATGTTTGGGAGGCTCTAAACTGGGTTATAAGCTATGAGAATATTGAAAAAATAAATGATTAACATGAAAAAGGAAACATAAAGGTAGATGCAAATAAGATAAAGAACCAAAAGACTTATAAAGTAGAAGATAGCAAAATAAAACTGAAGGAGAAAATCTGCTGAATGATAATGGGAGAGAAATTTCCAAATGGAAGCCACACTGCGGTCACTCCCTTGACATTGGCGAAAGAGTCGTTTGGTATATTGAATGGACACATGGCTAAGGCCAAGGCTCCTGGTGGCCACTGATAATGAATTTCACTAGTCAGAAAAAAAATGATGGGGGGGAAAACAGCAAAGAATAATTTTGAAGAAGTGAAATTCATGGATTTTTATGCATGAAAAAAAGCAGAGGAAGATACTCAATAATATAGTATAGAATAATAATATTATAGTAAATATGTGACATAATAAAAATAACATCAATGCCAGCAATAATAATACAATAAAGGTAATGATGACTTCTCAGGTCTAAGAGAAGAGCAAGCTCTAAAATAGAATATTCAAGATTTTCAAAAGTGTTTTTTTTTAAATCCCCTACAGTGCTTAAAAGAGTGTTGAGCACGAAATATTTTTTCATAAAAAGATATCATTTACAAGAGTAGTTTGTAATAATCCCTGCTATTCTGAAACATCTACTGCAAATGTTAAGACACCTTTTTTTTAACTAATCTTTGAGCATATCATAAAATACAGACCTTAGAAATCATCTGATCCCAGTCAGAGATTTTACAAATGAGAGAACTCTTCATTGAATACTTCCATAAACCATTAAGATCTGTAAATAATTGTACCTAATTATTAATAATGTATAAATATATTTTTATCCCTTTATATTCATTAAGTCAAGGGCAAACTACTAAAACTTGTCTAAGATTTGGGTTTAGATTGTACTTTTTCCTTTTTTGTATTTTTTTGTAATTTTTTTTTCATTAGAGAAGTTGTGGGTTCACAGAACAATCTTTTTTTTCTTTTTTTCATTTTTTCTTTTTTTTGTAATTGTTGTTAGAGAAGTTGTGGGTTTACAAAACAATCATTTTTTTCTTTTTTTCCTTTTTTTCTTTTTTTTCTTTTTTCTTTTTCTCCTTTTTTTTTTTTTTTTGGTAATTTTTTGTTGTTGTTAGAGAAGTTGTGGGTTTACAGAACAATCATGCATGAAATACAGGATTCCCACCCTATTATTAACTTGTACTGGGGTGTTGTTTCAATAAATTGTACATGTATTACAACTGATGAAAACACATTCTTATACTATTAACTATAGTCCATGGTTTAACTTAGGGTTCACTGTTTGTGTCATGCAGCTCCACAGATTTTTAAAGAAATTTTTATTCAATTTATTCTAGTAATATATAGACAACCTAAAATTTCCCCATTTAACCACACTCAAATATATAATTCAGTGCTGTTATGTTCACAATGTTGTGCTACTATCACCATCAGTTACCGAAACTTTTCCATTGTCCCAAATAGAAACTCTGTACATTTTAAGCCTTAACTCGTTTCAAATCATCCCTCCAGTTTCTAATTATCATAAAGAAGTTGTGTCTGCCTCGAAGTTTAAGAATATTTTTTTCTCCATACAACATATTCTTTTTTTAAACATATCTTCTAAGACCTGATAATTTATGTATTATTGTACTATGAAAAATTATTGTCAAATCAGGAAAAGTTCTTTATCCTTTGTACTTCTTAAATTTATAGGAAAAGTCACTTTTTAAAAGTTTTATTTTGCAGCATTTTAAGAACAATAAAACCTATGTTCACTATTTTGTTTTCTATTGTATAAACTCTCTCCTTAAATCATTGTCTATTTAAATTTCATTTACATCCTTTTTCTTGTTTTTGAACATACATGTAATAGATATTTGCATTAGATTGCTCCTGAGGTGTATGACAGTTGCAGCATTAAAATGGCTTCTATCCCATTTCTGAAATTACGCATGCAAGTTTGATGCATCCAAAAGCTATGCATTCTATGATAATGCCTGCCCAAATTTTACTGCAAAATATTTGCCTGCCGAATTAGATTCTTCCATAGGCTACAATTATGTTAAGTAATTTTAGAAGCACATTTTACAAATTTGGTCATAATGTTAAATAAGCTCTTTTCTTTATTCATTGTGAAATGTCTCTAATAGTGACAGAAAGTTACTTTTCTCTCTCGCTGCATAAAACTAACATAGTGCTGTCCAATGGAATATCTAGGATGATGGCGATGTTCTGTATCTGTGCTGTCCAACATGGTAGCTACTAGTTACATGTGGTTATTAAGCACTTGGAATGTAGCTCGTTCAGCTGAGGAATTGAATTTTTAATTTATTTAATTTGAATTACTTTAAATTTAAATGGCCACATGTGTCTAGTGGCTACCCTAGTGGAGAGCACAAAATGATCAGTTAGGGATTGTTGCCTAAGTACTTTGTTCCATTGAGACCAAATCTGTGTTTGTGTTTTCACTTACCCTACCTGCATCCCAGCTTTCTCTTCTGAAGAATTCTGTGATTTCTAACATTCTTTTCAATTCAAATTTGCCTGACTCTGCTCTCTATCATAACATATCACCCTCTTTACAACCAGCTTTAATTTTATCACAGACCTAAACCTTAACTCCAATAATATGGGTTTTAATGGTATTAATGAGAACGTCCCTATACATTTGGATTTCATACAAAACCTTTGATAACCAGGTCTATCACAACCACTTTTCACACAGATGGCAGAATTTTTTTTTTCCTTGAAACTGACTGCCTAATTGCAGTTACATCAAAAGCCAATAAGCAAAATCTCCTGGAAGGCTCACCTTAATCTTCCTCCCCGCTTCCTTCCACTCCAGAGAACTCCTTTTTTAGGGATGCCACTGAGCTGTACAATAGCAATTATGCTTCATGTTTTGTGTCCCTCCCCCTGCGAGATGGTAAGATGCTTGTTGGCTGAGGCATGTCTTCTTTGTCTTCTGCATGCCCAGCTCCTGGAGGGGTGCCTGGCCAGTCATGCGACCACTATACCAATGATGCTAGTTAACATATACTGAGATCTTATTATGTAGCAGGCATTGTGTTAAGGACCTTATGTTCTCATTTGTCCCTCACAAAGTCTATGAGGTAGGTATTATACAATCTCTGTTTAATACGTTACTAAGCGATAATGTTTAGTGCATTATTAAACAATCTGTTATTAAACAATCAGTTTAAAAATGTGTGATAAGGGGACAAAGAAACAATAGAGACTTGGCTTTTCATTTTAATGGAGTTTTCTTTGCCCATTACAGACAAAAAAGAACTCATCAGCAGTCTTTTCCACAAAGACAAGGCCTCTGCAGCAATTTTTCTTCACTGCGAAACATGTGTGACTATCTAATATTTGTAGCAACTAAGGCTTGGAAAAACAATGTTGAGGAGCTATAAAGAGCCCGGATTCACTTGTTGACATTCACACTGGACTGGAGTTAATTGCTTCCTCTGTTTTCCTGGACTTTTACTCTCAGTAGTTGTCTTCATCACCCCAGGGTGCTACTTAACTCCTGGTTCAGTGCTTTCAGCTAAATTGTATGATAAACAACATAAGTTTTAAGATATATAGGATTGTTTCAGGTTTTTGTTTTGTTTTGTTTTCTTAATCTATTGGCAGAGTCCAATATGTTGCCTATTGAGCAGTCTTTATTTTTTAATGAAAACCATGTTTATGGCTTAGTCCTAATTTGCTTCTCTCTAAAGACTCCTCTACTAGTCTATAAGCTCCATGAGGGCAGGGATTTTTTTTGACTTGTTCATCTCTACATATATCCCTAGTCCTTAGAATGGTGCTTTACATATTACAGGCACTCAGTCAACATTTGTTAAATGAATGATGAGCAGAATTCCAAGAATTCACATGGTTGTACTATGTTCCTTTGTCCAACATTTTTTGGTTCCAATTTGTCTCCTTTTTAAAATGTTTTATTATTTATATAAAATACTGAGAAACATGGAAGAAAAAAGCATACATACAAAATTTGAAATGTTTAAGAAATCTGAAAATGCTAATTACTTAACTAGATTAAGATGTGATTGCAGAACACTTCTAATTCTTAACCAGGAACGTGTATCAGAAGTACCTGGAGGAGCTTGGTAAAACTACATAGGCCCAGGTCTTACCCCAAAGATTCTGATTTAATAAGTCTAGGGTGCAGTCGTAGCATCTATTTTCATAGAGAATGCCTAGAAATTTTCTTTTCTTTTCCTTTTAAATCAACTTTATGAGATTTAATTTGTGTACAATAAAATGCACCCATTTTAAGTGTGCAGTTAAATGAGTTTTGAAAAATGTACATTCCCTATACCTATCACCCTTTTCAAAATATAGGACATTCCCTTCCTCCCAGAAAGTTCTCTCCTGACCCTTTACAACCATTGATTTGCTTTGTGTTACTATAAATTGTTTGTCTGTTCTAGAACTTCCTTAAATTGAGTCATACAGTATGTACTCTTTGTGTCTGGTTTCTTCGCTGAGCATGCTTTAAGCTTCACCCAGGTTGTTACTTATATCTGTAGTTGCCCCAGGTAGTTTGATGGTTCTCAAACTCTACTAGCCAAATGAACTCTGTACCCAAATTTGGATTCAGTATTATAGTGTTTTGTGTTGTATTGTGTTGTGTTTTTGTTTTCCTTTCTCTGGCTGATAGTTGGCAGTTAGATTATTATTTGACCCTCAATGGGAATAAATTTTGATCACTCTTGGGGTGGATTCCATGACAAGGGCAAGGAATGGATTGTGGTAATAGTGGTAATAGTTTATAGCTGCGCGTGGTACTCAACCATTGATAGCACTCATTTTCAAGCCTTGTCTCATGTAATCCCCTTAATAACCCTGTGATACATCATTATCCCCAAATTTCCAATGAGAAAGCTTAGACCAAGAAGGATTATGTAATGATGTGCCCAAGTTTGCACAGTTGGCAAGTAACAGAAATGTGGTTTGAACCCAATTCATCTGATGTAGATTCAGCTCTCACAATTTCCTGTGCATTTATTTGAAGGCCCACAAGGAAAGCTCAGCTACCATGACAAAAGTTAACTCAACCCCCAGCCTATCAGAAAGCCTGAAATTGTGAAAGTAAATTGAATTATTTGAGTTGTGAGAGCTCTGCAATCCTCTAAAAACCTCTTTTAAAACAGAAATATCCTAGCGATGGGGTGCAGTTACATCAAGTTCACCCAGTAGCAATCAGTTTATAATAAAAATGACTGCCATTTACTGAACCTGCACCAAACCCACTGTGCTAGGCTCCTACATGCTTTAGGTACCTCACTTGATTCTCAGAAAAATCCTATGAGGTAGATATTATCATCCCCATATTATAGATGAATAAACTGGAGCCAGAATGGTTAAGTGACTTCCCCAGAGTTACACAGCAAATAACTGGAGGAATCTGTTTCCTAATCCCAGATCTGCCTGGCTCTGTAGCCGGTGTGTTTAATCACTATGTCATACTACCTCTTGACAGGCTGTCTTCCCTTGAACCAGGGAGATGAGAGGTGAGGCAAGTAGCTGAAAAAAAGGGAGTCAGGTTGTACTTTCTGCTTAAGTTTGTCTGGAGCTGGCTTGAATTACTCTTTATGAATGATTTGCTATGAAAAACTTATAATGGCCTCTCTGTTTTATTTAACTTTTATTCTTTAAAAAAAAAAAAAAAAAAGCATGCCTCCCTCTACGCTAAATTTTTTATTTATACAGAATGTGTATTTGACACTTTTTTCTTGATGTATCCACAGAGTGTCTTTGAAATGTTGTTTCTTACTGAGTGCCCTAAGGAACTGATGATATTAATTGGAGTGAAGAAAGGACAAGAATATGAGATTCATGCTGCTCTTTGATTAAAGAGTCTTAGATAGAATTTTACCTCAAGAGCTTTGTTTGTTTTAATGGCCTCCTATAGGTATTTTTCTGAGAGGTCACTGAGGGTTTTGTTTCCTAGCTCCTTGAAATAGCGCCTGTCAGCTTCCATGCTGCAGGTATTTTACTTCAAAAGAGAACTGGGGTAATTTGCCTATGTCTGTACTTTAAGGCAGAGTCAAACAATGCCAAATAGGCTATCTAGTGTTGACCAGGAGCCAGCAGGAAAGGCTAGTCAGGTAGTCATCGGCTTGACATACTGGAGACTCTGCAGTCATGTCGGCTTCCCATCAACTAATTACTCTCCCTGCACTGTGGGAATTGATTAATCAGGGGGAGTTCAATTAAGGGTCCTAGTTTTGCCATTCATTGTATTAGTGCCTTAAATAGGAATATGCGATACAAGGGTCCATTACTGGAATAAAATTCTACCTAATTAGCAATTTCTTAAGAATTGCCTTTGATGTCAGTGATGCCAGAAATAGAATGCCTTTTGATCTTGGTGAATATTTAACAACCTTCAGGAAAAAGTGTAAGTTTAGAAAACTGGTTTTCCAGAATTCAGTGGTTCTTTTACTGAATTAAAATCAGGTTTTTGTACACTTAAAACTAGTTTTGATATATTATCCTAGAATTTTACAGCAATTTTTCTCAGCACACTCAAACATTTTTAAATGACCTTTATTGGTATTGTATGCTTTGGTAAAGGAATTATTACTGAAAAATATAACAATTCCAAATTGTATCTGCTTTTTCACTTGAAAGGGATATATTAGATCGATCTTGATAAGTGATGCAAGATAAACTAAAATAGTAATTCTTTCTAAAGTCATTTCAATTTCAGAAGTGTTTTTTTTAGAAGGACAATAAAATCCATTAATTTATTGAATACATTCCATTTTACATTATTTCAGTGGAACATCACACCTTCCAAAGAAAAATCAATTACATTTTATTTATTTTTCCCCTGACCGAGTTCAAGGCCAATCTGAGATGTATAAACTATCTTGGCTGCCTGTCTTAAGAAATCTCCAGCAAAATTTGCCACCCCAGCCAATTGCCTATGCCACACAGCTACAATTACCCCATGGGCCAAAATTTGAAATACTGCATCCTACTTGCTCATTTTATAGAACTACCTCTCCCATTAAGCAATTGCTGGAGAGAAATATGTCAAATGACCCGAAAAGTGTAAATCTGAACATCAATAGCTGATTGTTAATAATATGGTTCCTTTATCTTCTGAAAAAGGAGACACATTTCAATTACATTGCCCAAATGTACCAAGAAATAAGGATAATGTAATTAAGTCCCATGTGTTGTTCTTTTCCCCATTTGGTTTGTTTTTCACCAGCTGGTACCAGTTTGATAAATAAAGACCTGTCCTCGGACAGATTTGCTCACCAACAAATTGAACCACAGCAGTGGAAATGATAAACTAAAATATTTCCCAAACTCTTTTACCTAAATTATTGGTCTGATATGGGCAGAAAACCCACATAATTCTTTTAGTCTCCTAAGTGGTTGCCACTGGCAGCAAGGGGTATGGCTAGGTGAAATACTTGCAGGATAAGGAGCTATGGACTGAGCGAAATGAAGAGATTAGTAACCCAGCCCCAGGAGTTTCAATCTGGCTCAAAGTGCATCCTTGGAGCAACCTGTATTCCTGGGTTTCTTACTCCCTCCAGTTCTAACTGGGCTTGGTCTCAGGAGCTGGGATTGTAAAGGGTAGTCAACCCCAGCAGTGCTGGGATGGGGTCCAAAGTATTGGGGCCACAGTGGCAAAGTCAGTAAGAGCACGAGCTAGACAAAAGGGAAGGGACAGCAATGGGAAAATTGAAGCTGAAGAAGCCGAAGCGTTGGAGGACTGGGAGGGGAAGCTCACTGTGGGAGGGAGCTGTTAATTACACTCCTGGCTTTGATCTCAACCACAGAGGGTGTAAGTGATGTGACCACGGTGAAGATAAGAAAGGAAGCAGCTGGCATCCTTATATAATGTTCACTTCTCCCTGGTGCATGCTAGCTAGCAAACTCACCTGATTGTAAACTCTTGAAAGGAAAGAAACAGTTTGGGAGATACCAAATACCAACATATGCAAAGAGTTATTAAATTTTCAAAGTAATGTTTTGTTCTTGCAAGTGAATATGTTTTCCTTACTGAGTACATATAAGCCAAGGATCCATAGCCAAGGACATACCATTTGTCAGGCAATATCCAGGACTGGGTTTCTGAGCAAGGTGTAAAGGTCAAGGTCGGGGTTAGAATGCCTAGATGGTATAATATATCTATATACTTGTGACAAAATATTGTGTTCAAAAATTGTCTTGGCTGAAGAGGAGAACCTGTGTTGGTGAGGAACAAGAGATGGACCTTAATGTCAAGCTAAAGAGTTTGGACAACAATTATTCATTAGTTTTTATTTTAATTTTCCTGCTACCACTTAAAGAATTTATTTATTATTTATTTATTTATTTATTTATTTATTTATTTATTTATTAATTTTGCATAGACTTTGCTCTCTTCACTTTTTTGCCACATAAACTCATAATTGCTTTTGGATAGTCAGACTCTGAAGTGAAGGAACCTCGAGCCATTTAAACTTGTCTCAGTGTTCTCATAAAAATCGTGGGCTAGAAGGTTTCTGAGGTCTCTTCCCATTTACTATTGGGAGTATGTATAGTATAAGAAAGTGTTGTACATACACGCCAGACACTGAAATAAAGAAGAGAAAACTTTTCACCTGCTCAGTGACTCAATTTCTAAAAATAGACGTCACTGCAGATTGGGAGTTAGGTGTGTCCTGTGTGTAAGTCTCTGTAAATGATGACAATGTTATGACCCATGAGTCATCCTGCTCTCTTTGCTTCTGTATCCACACCTCACTATTTAACTCACACCCCTCCAGAGGTGGGTCATGTATACATGGTGGAGACCCAGTTGGTTGCATGTATTATCATGTATCTGTAACATATGTCAACAAAATTGTAGTTTAAACATCCTAGTGATTTATTTTCTTCCAAGATTGTGTTAACAAGGATTGTCATACATTTAAAAGGGAAAATCATGGAAATAAAACACACAGGGCTAAAGACATCAGAAATATCTAATGCTGTAGTCTCTCCAAACTAAACATAGTCTGGAGAATTCATAAAATGAGTTCCAGAGATTTCTCAGCTGGCTGTAATAAATGCCTTCTCTTTTGGCTCTGAATTCCCCAGGAGTTCTGAAACATAGACCCATTTGGGAAAGACAGAGATTGTGTCTTATTCCCAGTTGTATCCTCAGGCCCAGACTGGGTCTACCAAAAAAGTGGTACCAATTTAGGTGCTCACTAAACTGTGAGATGGGTGAAGGAATGAATGTTGATGTGAATGGTGAAATGCTTAAGCACAGCTATAAAGGTCAACTTCAGACGGTGGCAGGGATCCTACCGAGGCCGCCCCGGGGGCTGCAGGCAGTCAAGGCATGACTCTAAGGGCTCATCAGACATTCTAGAAAGCGTGAGCAACACGGCTGGTTAAGCAGAGTGGCAGAGGATCCAGGCTGGACCTGTCCTTCAGCATTCCGAGTGCTAGGTCCATCCGCGGGCCAGGGGCAAGTGTCTGGGCAGGGCCCGGGGAAGAGCTCCAGTCTCAGAAAGGAGACAAGCAAGGGCAGTGGAGGCAGCAGGACCAGGATTCAAGCCCCTGGGCTGGGACCGGGGTGGGAAGTCCAGGGGGAAGGATAAACTGTCAGAACTAAGATCTAATACTATGTCCTTATTCATCATGCATAATATGCATTCCTACCTCCACAGTGTTTTTTACCATTTGCTAAAAATGAACAAATACACAAATAAATGACAGAAACTTTTTAAAATATAAACATTTAATTTCCTTCCAAAGACCATGACAAATACCTTTAAAGAATGATATAATAACCAAATATTGGAGATGACTAGAATATTCAAATATAATGGTTGGTTTTTAACAAAATGGAATTACTAGGCACTTTTTGTATACAGCTTTATAAAATTATTTGTAAATATTCTTTGACTATGTCATTAAGTGAAAAAAGTTAACAAATCACTAGTATTATATTATTTTACAAAAAGAAAATTTCATTTATCTGCAGAGAAAAGGGTTTTAAAAGATAAGAACCACAATATTGCCAGTGTTTTTTTGTTAGGTCATTGGATTACATACTTTTTATTCTTCTTTTGGCTTATCTGGAATTCTTCATTTTCCTATAATGAACATGTATTACTCTTATAATGAAAATAAAACAACAGAAAATATAAAGGAACTAACAGACCGTTGGTTCACTGGGTCACAGAAAGGAGTCCCAGTGGAATGTCCCGTGTCTTTAGAGGTCCTAAGAATGGGTTCATCTTCTGGTTGCCATGTGCCTGTGTTAGTGGGAGCTAGCGTTTCTGCAGAAACCTGCAGTGTGGAGGTTTCATTTCTGTTATATCTGAAGAGTTTAAAACACTGTTATGTGGTATATAAACTGTGGGTCAGAACAGTAATACAAAAATCATAAGAGTAGTTTTGCTTCAAGAAATCCAACTTAATTTAAAGTGACTGAATTCCAGTTTATAAGCCTGAGGTACATTAGAGTTTGAACGCTTTTTGCTTCCTTTCAAATCAACATTAATATTTGGCTTACCGCTCATAGGGAAGCAATTCAGCACCAGAGGCGCAGTTTTTCTTCCAGAATGCCGAAATCAGTTTAGCTGTTTGACTTGTAATAAATGGTGAGTTGTATTTTAGGATGCCAGATTTCCCTTCACGTATAGGTGTATGTTACTGGGACTTCTGACAAAGAAATATGTAAGTCCTCCCTTTTTTAATTCCTGGAATTCAAGTCCTGAAGAAAAAGAACTAAATGCTCCTAAGAGAAGAAAACATCTATTCTGCACTATAAATTTGTAAAACCAATTTGATCACAGCTCGTATTTATAGAGGATTTTGTTATTTTCTGAGTACCCTTTTTCCTGTATTAAATATGATTTCTAGATTCTTTGCTGAAAAGCAGCTTTGTATTTTGCATGTGACTTTATAGCAGATTCTCAAAACATGGCTTATAAATCTTTAATGTCCCATGATTTTCTAAAACTATCTTCTAAGTAAACTAAAAAATTACATAAAAGGGTATTCTTTTTCTATGGGATAAATCTATTGTCCATTTATGGCATACACACCCACACACCCACACAAAACTAACATTTCAAAAAATGTAAAAAAGATCACATAATCTTAGAATTAGATTTGAAAGGCACCAATGTGTGGTTGAAAGAATACGGATGTTGAAATCTACACACAAAAAAATTGTTAGCACACCCCAATTGGTCAACTACTGTATGAACTTGGGCCAAATCACTTCATCTATTGAGCCTGGGTTTCTCCTCTTTAAAATGAGGGCCATAAATTCTACCTAGCAGGTTTGTAAGAATTAGGGGGAAAAATACATAAGGATCCTATCATAATCATGGACAAATACTAAGTATTTAACAAATGCTAGCTGAGGGTTGGTTGGTTATCTGTTTGTTTCAATATAATATAAATTTCTTGAAGAGAGGAACTATGTCTTCTTTGGGTGTCCAACATTTTAGCACAATTCCTAACTCCTAGTAGTTGCTCAATAAACATTTGTTGAATGAATAAACAATATAGCCTCCAGCAAGGATTGAAGTTTCTAATCATGATGATCTGTAACTTTATTGTAATGTCATATACTAAATCTTCCCATCCTGCCAGATTTTCGGTCCCTTTTAAACTTTATGTTTATGGTATCAGGCAAATATCTTCTTTCTAAATCTTTTGTATCTACTTCTCTAAGACACAGAGTACATTCTTATGTCCAGTGTTCCCTATTTTGATTGCTATTTATTCTCCAACATTTTCCATTACTTCCTTGACAATAAGCAGTTCTTCCTTTTTGAATTAAATTAATTCCAATTTGCATTTCCCCTCACTGCATTTCCAGCTTTTGAAAGACCACATTGACATTATTTTCTGGGTAAGTCAAGAATTTATCAGATGCTGCCATTTTATCAGAACAAATTTTGAACATATATCAAATGGACAAAGTCTCCCAACAGTAGTGTAACCACCACACCAGTTTTACCATCTGCGTTAGGAGAGCTTTTGGCTGATACACCACAATAGTCCCTTCCTATTCCTTTTATTTTTTCTCAGACACTCTGCATCCTACTTTTCCTTTAGGCTTGTGGATTGCCATTTGGTGTGTCCCTTTTTACATGCTTTGCTACTCTTACTCCTTTTATTAGATCTATTCCTTTTGAATAAGGTGAATTGTATCAGGACAGTGGACATTCTGCTTGGATTACAAAAAATCCTTAAATTGAAGTGGTTTAAAATACATTTTTTTCTTTCTCAAGCTAATATTCACCATGGATTGGCTGCTGCTCTGCTCTACTTGGCCTCAGTCCAGGACCAGGCACAGGAGTCGTGATCTGGAACATTGCCTGACACCAGACATGGTGGCAGAGGGAATGAGCCTGTGGCACGTTGCACACTGGACCGTAAAGCTCTCTCCTAGAAGTGACACATGTCACTTTTGCTCCTGTTTATTAGCCAGAGCAAGCCCTATGCTATACCTGTCTCCAAAAGGAATAGGGAAGTACAATCCTACCATGTGTTTGAAAGAAGAACTGGAAATACATGGTGAAGAGATTAATTCCTAAGACATACCTTTCTACCAATTCATTCTGGTCAAAAGCCCTGTCCCACCCATGGGGGCTCATATTTATTTCCACGTTGGAAATTTTCAAGTTCACTGAATTTATTAACCCTACACTCTTTAATAGACAAACGAGAACCAGTAGTCAAGATAATGGTAAATATTGGTATTGATCCTACACAATCGCTTTATTAGATACAGATTGTTTTTAGTGCAGGTAACCCATCCTTAAGAAGTGCATACACTATTTGATAATCACTGGTCTATTAGAAAGAACATCATTTTAAGACAAAACACTGACTTGCCCTCTGTCTCTGCTTTGTATGTCCTGCCTGGCTATCTATAGGTAAACTTCTTTCTGTATGTCAGTTTTTCCACTGAAAATTGTGCTTGCCGATGACTTACATGGGAATGACTAAGCTGACGAGAATTGTAGGGGTCTCTATACCTGCCCCCTTGGACCCCTCAACAGTACCTCAAGATCACCTGCCTTGAAGGTTGGTAAATATGGTCATAATACAGATAACCATAACTAGAGAAATGAAGGAGTTGACCTTGCCCTGGAGAGAGGGCCTTCCAAATGTTAATATCAGCATTAATTCCCTGTATGACCTGAGGCAAATCACTTAATTGCTAACTGTCTTCTTTTTCTGATCCAAGGATAATATTAAATACTTCACTAGGTCCTTGTGAGGCATAATATGTAGAATTGATTGCAAAGGCACTTTCATAATATGAGACATTGTAGAGACATTTGATGTACCCTGAATTCCCTGTGGTGTCTGTAGTGCCACTGTTAGAGGTGAGAGTTTGGGCAGAGAGAAATGTTTGAAGCAAGGGAGAGTAACACAGAGAGCAGAGGTATCCCTTCCTCAACTCCCAGTTAGCCAGTGTCAGCTTTCTATGTTTGAACTATATCTGGGCTCCTTGATGCCCTGATCTTCCTCCTTTCTGTAGGTTTTTGCTGTTTTCTATCCTATCCACTTGGGAGAGGTGATGAATGCAAATTAATCTTCTTTTTCTTTCCCTTGATATAGTAGTTCCAGAAAAAAGTTAGATTTGAGAACTGGTTTTAAACAATACTGACACTTTGGGCTTAGTGGTTAGAGAAATAACATATTTGGTTGGTGTTTAACTGCAAAATGCTTTCACATCACATCTCTTATTTAAACCTCACTGTAACTCTGTAAGGTGGCTATCATCCTAATTTACAGAAGAGAAAACTGAGGTCCAAGAAAGTTGTGTATATTGTCCAAGGTCGCCACACTAAGAAATGACAAACTCAAACCCAGATTTTCTATTTCCACATGTAGTGATCCTTCCTTCCATTGCCCAAGACTGCCTCTGTTTCCTGGCAGAGATAGGTGACACCCAACTATAAACCATGATCAGATGGAGCCAAAATAGAGTAGGAAAGGGGGGCACTTGCTTGAAGAAGCAAGCACAAAGGAACTTAGTTGAACCCAGATTAGGTTAGGAAATGGAAGGAACTAACTGTTCCTTCAAGATTAATTTCAGTATTCTAATGAATTAAAATTAATTCAGTTACTTAATTAGTAATTTTCCACTAGAGCATTCAGCTAGGATTGGGGGTGGGGGGTGGGGAAAGCAGGGTATTTTAAATTCCCAGTAAAAATGATGACTTGATTTCTTGATGATGGTATTAGCCAATGACTCAAGCTCCCTCACCCCCAAGAAAATAAAAGAAATGAGGCAAGTTGATTTTCATTCATTCCTTATGCATTTTGCTACCATCTGCCAAGAAGCTTTAGTCTAGTGGGTGGAGGGAGAGGAATAACAGAATAAACAGATAATTATACTACAGTAGGTACTATAATACAACAAAGGATGACACCAAACCCAGAAGGAAGGATCAGGAAAATTTCTTAGAAGAAAGAGATGAATCTTGAAATCTGAGTTAGGTCAGTGGGGGGGGGGGATGGGGAGGGGAGGGGGGCTGTGTTCTGACTATGAGTAGTTCTGAATAGTGAGAGGATGGAGGAAGGAGACTGGAGGTGGGAGAGATAGGCTAGAAAAGTAAGCAAGACTTGTATCTCTGTGCCAGTTTAGGTGTATTATGTACCCCAAAACACCATTATCTTTGATGCAGTCTTGTGGGGGCAGACATATTAGTGTTGATTAAATTGGAATCCTTTGATAGAGTGTTTTCATGGAAATGAGACTCAGTCAATTGTGAATGAAATGTTTGGTTGAATAATTTCCACGGAGGTGTTACCCCACCCATTGAGAATGGGTGTTAATTGGATCACTGGAGTCCTGTAAAGGAGTTCACAGACAGAAGGACTTCAGAGCAACAGAGAGTGACATTTTGGAGAAAGCTGCAGCCAAGAGAGACATTTTGAAGAATGCACAAGAGCAGAGAGCTGCAGCTGAGAGACACATTTTGAAGACAGCCATTGGAAGCTGACACTGACGCTTTGGAGAAAGCCATTTTGAAACCAGAACTCCAGAGCAGATGCCAGCCACGTGCCTTCCCAGCTAACAGAGGTTTTCCAGATGCCTTTGGCCATCTCCAGGGAAGGTACCAGATTGTTGATGACTCACCTTGGACACTTTATGGCCTTAAGACTGTAACTGTGTAACCAAAAAAACAAAACCAATCCATTTCTGGTATTTTGCGTAACGGGCAGCATTAGCAAACCAGAACAATCTCAAAAGACTTTTTGTGGCCTGCCAAGTAATTATAATATTATTCTTAATACCATTGGAACCACTGATTAATCTGTACAAATTAGAAAGATCTGTGGGGGCAAGTAGATTTAGGCATATGGTACATCTGCCCACTGACTCAGAAACATTCAAGCAAGAAATCCAAGCAAGAAATGACAGAGTAAGGAGAGGTTATGGCTTCATTGCAAATCATTTAGCTCATTCCTGGGAAAATCAAAAACTAGAATTCAGATCTCCTAATTCTTAGGTTGGCATATTTTTCTCCCATCCCACAATACCTTCCTGTCTCTTTGGCATTTTCTTATTTTGAAGAATGTCATCCCTTTTAAAATGCATGCTGAGAAGCTAGAACATTTTTTAAGAATCTCATTCTTACTGGAACCAACCATTTATCATAATGATGTTAACTATTAGACAGTTCTCACCTGCAGTCCCATACAGGTGATCTTATTTGGTTTTCTTTGGAGATTTCTAAAGCTATTTTTACCTCTACAGGTAAAAATGAAGTTGCCTTAAACTTCTCTAGCTTGATACTTTAAACTTCAAGCTTTCACTTTTCTTTATATTATAGTTTGGAGAAAAAGGCAAAGCAGTTATTTTATTTTATTCTTTCGTATCCATTGTTAATGAGAATTGTTAATTATAATTGTAGGACCAGTTCAACTTCAGTGATAAGTTCAGAGCGTAAAAGATCATATATCAACATGACCTTACTAACCTCCTCTGTACTAAATGACAAACTCCTAGAAATAGCCTTTGGATCAGGTCATGAAGACACTAAAATACCCTTTGCCACAGAACTCTATTGAACCTTGTCTGTCATTTATCACCTTCAATCACAGAAGCCTGCTTCAATGCTAAATAGAATTTCAAATAAAAAAATGAGAGGAGAAATGACTTCCTCCAAATAGTTCAACTCACAATTTTATTTAGCCTCTCTTTGGGCTTTTGAAATAATGTGGAGAAAGATCACAGCAAGATGCAGTATGCTTTTTGCATTTGTAGAGAGAGTGTAGTGAAAGGGAAAGAGGAGGGCTTTAGAGCCAGCAGCTTTCTCTCTGGAGTCTGTGCCTCACTGACACTCTTGGCACTGCAATGATTTAAAGAACTATAAACAGTTCCCACCATCAAAAGGATTCCATTCTTGTCTTGAGAAGCCAAAACAAGGCATGTGTAAGAATTGTAGAGAAAGCTCAAACCCATTACTGCAATGGCAGAAAAAAAATTAAGGTACAGGCATTCTCAGTTAGGTATAAGCTGTTCATTGGAGATGCTTATTGCCGTCCTTAGTCCTGCCACAGAATCAGCCATAGAGGGAAAAAAAAAAAAAAAAAAAAAAAAGATGAGTGCTATAGCCAATCACCCAGATTTCTAAGGATGTCAACTCTGGCCATAACTGGCAGGAGTTACCAGAATCTTGTTTTCATGCAAGGGACAAGTAAATGGCCACATGGACAAGACTGGCAGCTACCTTGTCAAAATCTTGCTTGAAGTTAAGAATATAAAAATCGTAAAAATTCATTGAGAGAGGATATGCAAGGCCAACTTCTGGTAGTGACAAGCAGACAATGAATGAATAAGATTTGGATACTGATATATGCTAGGAAGAAGATGTTTTACAAGTAATGTAACAGAGAAACTTCAGGTTTGATCAACGAGGGTCAAAGAAGCCTTCTTGGATGAGGTGACATTTGAGTTGAGATATGAATGAGAAGAAAGAGGCAGTCATTCAATGAAGTCGAATTAAGATCTTTCCAAAGCAGAAGGTTTAAAAAGTGTGAAGGCCCTGAGTTTGGAACAAGCTTGTTGAATTTGAGGGAAAGTAGGCCAGCATGACTGGAGTATAGTAAATGTAGGGTAGAGTTGTAGAAGATAAGGCTGGAGAAGCAGAAAGCTTTCCAATTATATAGATTCTTATAACCCATAGGAGAGTATGGATTGTTCACTGGTTGCAGCAGAGAGACTTGAGGATTATAGATGGAAAAAATAGTAAAATATAATCTGCACTTTAGAAATACCACTACAGAATGATGGAGAAGGAAGACAGAGGCTACTGCATCTGTCCAGGTTAGAGATGAAGGGGAATTAGACTAAGCTATAGCAGTAGAGATAAGAGAAGTTATTGGTCTTAGGGCATATTTTGTGTGTGTGTGTGTGTGTAATTTTTATTTTAGTAACATACACACCTAAAATTTACCGCTTTAACCACACTGAGATATATAATTCAGTGGTGTTAATCACATTTACATTGTTGTGCAACTATTACCATCATCCATTATCACAATTTTTCCATCACCCCCAACAGAAATTCTTTACCAATTAAGCTTTAGATCCCACTTTCCTACCCCTCCCCAACCCCTGATAACTGATATTCTAGTTTCTGACACTGAATTGGCATCTTCTAAGTTTCATATCAGTGAAATATTTGTCCTTTTGTGTCTGGATTATTCCACTCAACATGAGGTATTCAAGGTCATCCATGTTGTCACATGCATCAGAACCTTGTCCCTTTTCACAGCTGCATAATGTTCCATTATATCTACCTACCACATTTTGTTTATTCATTCATCTCTTGATGGATGCTTGCATTGCTTCCATTTTTTGGAAATTGTAAATAATGCTGCTATAAATGGATGTGTAAATATCTGTCCCAGTCCCTGCTTACAATTCTTTTATGTATACACCCAGAAATGAGATTAACAGATCATATGTTAATTCTATATTTAACTTTCTGAGGAATTGCCAAACTGTTTGCCATGACAGCTGCACCATTTTACATTTCCATCAAAAACGAATGAGATGATCATTTTATTTTTCTCTTTTGATTTGTTAATGTGTTGTAATACATTGATTTTCTTATGTTGAGCCATCCTTGCATGCCTGGAATGAACCCCACTTGGTCATGGTGTAAGATTTTTTTAATGTGTCTTTGGAATCGATTTGCAAGTATTTTGTTGAGAATTTTTGCATCTTATATTCATTAGGGAGATAGGCCTGTAGTTTTCCTTTTTTGTAGCATCTTTGCCTGGTTTTGGTATTAGATTGACGTTAACTTCATAAAATGAGTTAGGTAGTGTCCCATTTTCTTCGATGTTTTGAAAGAGTTTAAGTAAGATTGGTGTCAGTTCTTTTTGGACAGTTTGGTAGAATTCCCCTGTGAAGCCATCAGGCCCTGGGCATTTATTTGTGGGAAGCTTTTTGATGACTGATTGGATCTCTTTGCTTGTGATTGGTTGGTTGAGGTCTTCTGTTTCTTCTCTGGTCAGTCTAGGTTGTTCATATGTTTCCAGGAAATTGTCCATTTCCTCTACATTATCCAGTTTGTTGGCATACAGTTGTTCATAGTATCCTCTTATAATTTTTTTAATATCTTCGGAATCCACAGTAATGTCACTGTTCTCATTCATGATTTTGTTTATATGGGTCTTCTCTCTTTTTGATTTTGTCAGTCTAGCTAGGGGCTTGTCAATCTTGTTGATCTTCTCAAAGAACCAACTTTTGGTATTATTTATCCTCTCTATTGTTTTTTTGTTCTCTATGTCTTTTATTTCTGCTTTAATCCTTGTTATTTCTTTTCTTCTACTTGATTTAGGATTGGTTTGCTGTTCATTTTCTAGCTTCTTCAGTTGATCCATTAGTTCTTTGATTTTGGCTCTTTCTTCCTTTTTAATGTATGCATTTAGTGCGATAAATTTCCCCCTCAGTACCGCTTTTGCTGCATCCCATGGGTTTTGGTATGTTGTATTCTTGTTTTCAGTCGTCTCTATATATTTAGCAATTTCTCTTGCTATTTCTTCTTTAACCCACTGATTATTTAGGAGCATGTTGTTTAACCTCCAGGTATTTGTGAATTTTCTAAGTCTCTGATGGTTACTGGCTTCTAATTGTTTTCCATTGTGGTCAGAGAATGTGCTTTGAATAATTTCAATTTTTTTAAATTTATTGAGGCTTGTTTTATGTCCCAGCATATGATCTATTCTGGAGAAAATTCCATGAGCACTAGAGAAGAATGTGTATCCAGGTGATTTGGGATGTAATGTTCTATGTAAGTCTGTTAAATCCAATTCATTTATCAGGTTGTTTAGGTTTTCAATTTCCTCATTGGTCTTCTGTCTGGTTAATCTATCTATAGGTGAGAGTGATGTGTTGAAGTCTCCCACAATTATTGTGGAAACATCCATTGCTTCCTTTAGTTTTGCCAGTGTTTGTCTCATGTATTTTGTGGCACCATGATTGGGTGCATAAACATTTATGATTGTTATTTCTTTGTGTTGAATTGCCCCTTTTATTAGTATGTAGTGGCCTTCTTTGTAAGGCATTTCTTGAATCAGCCATCCTATCCTTGTCTTTTTCTTACTCCCTTGTTATGGTTCATTTGAAATGTTTTTTTATTGTATGTTTTTTTAAAAATTTTTTTAATATAGTTGATTTTTAAAAAAAGAGTTAATTAAAAAAAAACAATGAAAAAAATATGCAGAGCCCCCTTGAGGAGCTGGTGGAGAATGCAGGGGTATTGGGCTTCCCTACCTCGATGACTCTGATGTGCTCACAGACACAGGGGATGGGTGGTTTGATGGGCTGAGCCCTCCACCACAGGACTTGCCCTTGGCAAGACTGCTGCTGCAAAGGAGAGACTAGGGCTCCCCATAATTATGCCTAAGAGCCTCCTCCTGAATGCCTCTTTGTTGCTCAGATGTGGCCCTCCCTCTCCAGCCAAGCCAACCTGGCAGGTGAAATCACTCACCTCCCCGCTACATGGGATCCAACACCCAGGATAGTGAATCTCCCCGGCAACATGGAATATGACTCCCAGGGAGGAATGTAGACCCGGCATCATGGGATGGAGAACATCTTCTTGACCAAAAGGGGGATGTGAATGGAAATGAAATAAGCTTCAGTGGCAAAGAGATTCCAAAAGGAGCTGAGAGGTCACTCTGGTGGGCACTCTCACGCACAATACAAACAACCCTTTTTAGGTTCCAATGAATAGGAATAGCTAGCAATGAATACCTGAACCATCACTCTACAACCCAGAACCCATGAATCTCGAAGACAACCGCATAAAAATGTAGCTTATGCGGGGTGACAACACGACTGGGAAAGCCACATGGACCACACTCCCCTCTGTCTAGTCCATGGATGGATGAGTAGAAAAATGGGGGAAGGAAAAACAAAACAAAACAAAACAAAACAAACAAAAGGCACCCAGTGTTCTCCTTCACTTTAATTTCTCTTTTTCACTTTGATTTTTATTCTTATTATTTTTGTGTGTGTGGCAACAAAAATGTCAAAAATTAATTTGGGTGATGAATGCACAACTATATAATGGTACTGTAAACAACTGAATGCACACTTTGTTTTGCACGACTGCATGGTGTGTGAACATATCTCAATCAAATCAATAAAAAAAATGAGAGTTCCTGTTTCTCCACATCATCTCCAACACTTGATATTTTTCACTTTTTTAAATAGTAGCTATTCTACTTGGTATAAAGTGGTATCTCATTGTGGCTTTGATTTGCATTTCCCTGATGGCTAATGATGTTGAGCATTTTTACTTGCCCTTTTTGGCCATTTCAAAAGCTTCTTAGAAGAAATGCCTATTCAAGTCTTTTGTACATTTTTTGACCGGGTTGTTTGTCTTTTTGTTGTTGTCCTCCAGTCTCTATCATCCTCCAGAGTTCTAATAACATGGGATTTGTTCTTTTATTTTTTTACTCTGAGGGGACACTGTTCCATGGGAGTCTTACATAGCCATGGTGATGATGTCACTCAGGATTTTTTATCTATAGGATCATGTTTTCTGTGAATAAGGATAGTTTTACTTCTGCCTTTCAAACTCAGATGTCTTTCATTTCTTTTTTTGCCCAATTACTCTAACTAGAGTTCCAATAAAATATTGAATAGCAATGGTAAAACCAGGCATATTGTCTTGTTCCTGATTTTAGGGAGAAACTTTTCAGTCTTTCACCATTGAGTATGATGTTAGCTGTGCATTTTTCATATATACCCTTTATCATATTGATGAAATTCACTTCTATTCTTAGTTGTCTGAGTGTTTCCATCATGAAAGATTTTCGGTTTCATCATATGCCCCCAGCATACTTGAAATAGCAAAATAGCATGGACAGGGAGTGAGTGGGTCCAGTGTGTATTTCCAGGCCACCTTTGGTTCCTTTGTGGGGTGGCAGTCATTTGGCAAAAGACTTTTCATCAGTAACATCTGAGCTCTTTTGTGCCTGTATGGATTGGAAGCAAGTGTACAGAGTACCTGGCCAGTCTTTGTGTTTTTATCTTCTATGAAACAGGAAAAAATAAGTCCTACAAAGCCTTGATCCATCATCTGGTACATGGCTTGTGTGCGAACATCGACATGTGAAGGCCAAACAGTTATATGAGGATGGGAATGATACCAGCCCACAGCTCTCATGGGGTGGCCTGTTAGTTCAGCCAACCTCTCCACCTCTGTTGAAGCTGCAGACAGCTGCTCTGGAGAAGTTTCCACATGGTCCTTCCTCTTATCAGAACATCACAAGATGATGATGGAATGAATATGAACAATTTTCACAGTGTCAATCTTTTCAGCAACTGTGCACATTTCAGTTCCAGTATATGCAAATTTTGAGTCATTCCTTGGGTCATCATTCAACTCCCCTATACACAGCCCCATCATCTCCTCCTTTTCTGTGCTCAGGGCATGGTTGAGACAAACCAGGAAAGCGTCAGACTCGAGATGAAACACCTGCACTGCCTGCACCACCTGCCTTAGGGCATATTTTGGTGTAGAGATGACTAAGATTGTTTTAGTAATACATTTGGATGTGGAATGTGGGGAGATTTTAAACATTTACATGTGTTGCCTGAACAACTGAATAAATATTAGTACTATTAGGGAGACCCCTGCGAAGTCAAAAGAGATGACATACAGGGACCAAATGAAGGGATTGGCTTTAGATTGGCTCGTGGACAGTTCATCCATTAAAACATTTAGGAAGGCAGAGTTCATATAAGCAATGAAGTAGATTAGGGAACTGGAGGAAAGATGCCCAATCAGTTACAATAATTATTCCATGCAGTAACAGATATAAGCTGATAGTAAATTGAGGAAAGGCAATGTTTGAAATGTGAGGCAAGAGAAAGGGTAAAATCATCACCATGGAAAGGAGAAAGCAAATTTATAGAGGAGTTAATAAGAATTGTCTGGAAATCTCAAAAGGCCAATTGTGATATCATAAATTTGAAGTGAGTTCAAGTTGCATTGTTGTGTGATTTTTCCAGCAATCTGCACGGTGAGTACAGGCAGAGAACAGATTTAAAATAGTAGGATTTAACCATCTGTATTAGTTTCCTCCAGCTGCTGTAGCACATTGCCACAAACCTAGTGGCTTAAAACAACACACATTTATGATGTACATTTCTGAAGGCCAGAAGTCTAAAATGGGTCTCACTGTACTAAAATGAAGGTGTCACCAGGACTGCCTTCCTCCTGTAGGCTCTTGGGGGTAATCTGTTTGCTTGTCTTTTCCAGCTTGAAGAGCACATTTCTTGGCTTGTGGATCCCTTTGAACTTCAAGGCTAGCAATGGCAGGTCAAGTCCTTCTTATGCTGTCATCCTTCTGGTTCTCCCTCTTCTGCCTCCCTTTTCTACTTATAAGAAGCTGCATAGTTACCCTGGACCTCCTTCAATAATCCAGGATAATCTCCCCAACTGATTAGCCACCTTAATTCCATCTGCAGCCTTAATTCCCCTTTGCCATATAATTGAACATATTCACACCTCTCAGGATTAGGAGGGGAAGGTAGAAGGGGCATGATTCTTCATATCATATCAAGGTCGGGGTTTTCTCAGGTGAAGGTATGATGAAAAGAAGGGAGAGGTGGAAGGAAGTTCAGAGTTATTTTCAAGAAATGGTTATAGAGTTGAACAATGGAATCCAAGTTGTAAGGAGAGCATCAGAGTGGGTGGGAAAAATAGACGGGGGCAAACTAGTAACGTCAAGGAGAGATAGGTCAATGAGGTCAATAATTTCTGAGTGAGAGAACTGGAATCAGTAAGCCAGAAAAATAGGAGATGAATGTCAGTGGACAGAGGTTTAAAAATGGGATTTCAGAGATGGTGGAGTTATTGGTAATAGCAAGGTATATGAGTTTTGAAATTGAAGGACACAAAGAAACCAATAACTAGTCATTTTCCTCTAGAATAAGTCAGGTACGTAGCAGTGACCCCGATGTTACTGTAAGTTTTCAGGGTGCTTATTCTTGAAGAGAATAAGTGCAGTTTGTGCAGTTTGAAACATAAACTCAGTTTCATATTCTGTCCCTGGCATTTCTGCCTCTCACAAGGAGGAAGCCCTTGTCTCAGCCTCAGGTGGGTGGGGGTATGGAGAGGGTGCCCAGAGAAGTGGTGGTCAAAAGACAATGCAGGAGGCTGACTCTATGTGCAAGGTGGGTGGGCCACTCTATTTGGGGACTAGTAAATGGCTTAGAAAATTATTTGCAAGAGCTTCCACTATAGTGTGGCAGAGTTATTTGGGATGCCTTCTGTGGTACCTAGGGAACAGTTTGTATGGAATCATCTAAAGATGTTTCCATTTTGGACTTAAAACTGTTTCATGCTTTATTTTGTAATAAAAATATTGATCATCTCACTGCAGTTTTCATCGAAAGATTTCTTTCTAGGGTACTATGCCCCAAAAGCATTGAATTAGTTCTACTCTATTGGAAGCGGTACAAAATGGGCTAAGAAGTACATATTTTCCATGCCACATTATTAGAATATTGTTATTTTTCTAGGTCTCTGCATATACTTTTTTCACAAACAGTATAAAATGATAACCTCCTGAAAACAGGTTAACATGTTCTCCATAATTTGTGAATATGAATTGGATAAAAATTATGCTGGATAAAATTAGAGAATAAATGAAATGGTGCGTTATGCATTCCGAGGTCAATAATTAATTTACTGTAATTATTGCAATGATATTATTAAAAAATAAGCATTTGTCTTGTGCCATTAGAAGAGAGTTTAAAAACAAATGTTCAGAGACTTCAGGGAAGATGGTGGAGTAGAGAGCTCCAAGACCAGCCCTCCCACCAAAACAACTATTAAATAGGCAGGAACTGTCTGAAACAACTATTTTGAAACTCCAGAGGCCAGAAGAACACTGCACAGCATCCAGGGAAGAGCAGGAGGAAGAGGTGGACACATTACAGTAAAGTACTCTGAAGTGCTTTCTCTGCACAGTAGCTACTAGTGCCCATCTCCCACTCTCACAGCAGGCCACCAAGGGGTCCAGTCCCTGGCTAGCCCACTGGTGACAGAAAGGGACATAAAAATCTTCTTCCCCAAGAACTAGGGTGGGCACGGATGATTACTAATCAAGGATTTTGATTAGCAAATTCGAATGGCTGTTTCCTGGCTCTGAGGGTGGCTGTTGTTTCAACCCAACCCAGACAAAGGCAGTGGCAGCCATTGTTTCACCCCTCCCGAGACAGGGGTGGAAGCAGTGGCGATTTAAGATACTGGCCTCCCCAGGGCTGCAGGGGACAGTTAGCTGAAGGGCTGCATTTGTCAGGCAGGAAAGGAAAGCTCAGCATTAGAGAAGCTTTTGAAGCCCTTTCTGATCCCCTCCCCAGGGCACTTGGAGCCAATCTATGCTCCCTTCTTGGGTCCCTGGCCCTGTCTTGGCTGGGAAAGATTGATTTGGGAAAGTCCTCTCTGGGGTGACCCTCCTCTCAGAATTTGCCCTCAAGACAAAAGCAGCACAGAGGCAATGAAGGCAGTGTTAAAAACTGTAGAGGCAGATAGTCTAGGACAAAGGCCTGCCAGCATCAAATACCCAGGAGAGGGAGGTCTGTCTCCAGGAAAACAGAGGGGACAACCAAACTGCTGTAAACAGGGGAACTCCACAACAATTAATAAGCAAAAACCCAGGACAAGACAGAGGTTCAGAAAAAAACAGGGAAAACCCTGCACACTGCATTTGTTTGGGGCAGACCTTTGTGATAGGAGGGCTGAAGCTCAAGAAAATCTCTGTTTTATCACCAGCTGCTTACAAAACCAGGAAACAGATATCTCAGGGAATAAATCATAGAGTTAACATTTTAAAATACCAAAATGTACAGTGTGCAATAAAAGAGTACAAGAGAAACAAAGAAGCAGGATACAATGGTTCATCCAAAGGAAGGGGATAAAAATACAGAAGACACCAACAAAGAGGAGAATGCAGATATACCAAAAACAAACAAACAAACAAAAAAAGCCTTTTAAAAAATGACTTTAAAAATACTCAAGGAGATGAAGAAAAGTACAGAGAAAGAACTAAAGGATATCAGGAAAACAATGGAGCTGGCAGAAGAAAGAATGAGTGTATTTGAAGATGACACAATTGAAATGAGTCAGGTTGAGGAGCAGAAAGTGAAAACAGCCTAAGAAGTTCTGGGACCCCATCAAGTGCACCAAGATATTCATTTTTCAAGTCCCAGAAGGAAAAGAAATAGAGAAAGGGGCAGAAGGAATAGTCAAAGAAATAATGACAGAGAACTTCCCAAACTTAGCAAAAAAACATGAATATGCACATCCAGTAAGCTCAGAGAACATCAAATAGGATAAACATGAAGAAAAATGCACCCTGTCATATATTGATTATACTATCAAATGCAAAGGACAAGGAGAGAGTTCTGAAGGCTGCAAGAGAAAAGCAATGTGTTATTTACAAGGGAGTCCCAGTTAGATGGAGTGCTGATTTCTCATCAGAAACAATGGAGTCAAGAAGACAGTGGGTTGATATACTTAATGTGCTGAAGGAAAAGAACTTCAGGCAAGAATTTTGTATCTGGTGAGACTCTCTTTGAAAAATGAAGGAGAGAGTAAGACATTCTCAGTTAAACAAAAGCTAGGGGAGTTCATCACCACCAGACTGGCTATACAAGCAATGCTAAAGGGAGTTCTTCAGACTGAAAGGAAAAGACAGAGGTTCAAAACAGCATAAAGAAATAAAAACCTGTGGTAAAGGTAACCATTTGGGTAATTATACATGCCAGTATTATTGTATTGTATTGTTTGGTATATAACTCCACTTTTTACTTGCTACAGGTGCTACAATGCAAATGCATAAAAAGTAATGATAAATCTAGGTTTGTAGACATAAAATGTTCAAAGATATAGGTGGCAACAAGCACAAAAAAATGGAGAGGGGTGAACAGAGGGGTATAAGAAAAGTGTATGTACATGTCATTGAAGTTAAGTTGATAGCAAACCAAATGTGATTGTTGTTATTAGGATGTTAAATTTTAACCCCATAGTAACCACAAGGAAAAATAGATGAAAAATATATCCAGATAGAAATAAAAAGGCATTCAATATGATACAGCACAAAAAAGCAAATAAATATAAAAGTACACTTTAATGGAAAGGACAAAAAAGGTATAAAACTTACAAAGGTTAAATAGCAAAATGGCAGAAGAAAGTCCTGTATTATCAGTAGTGACTTTAAATGTAAATGGATTAAACTCTCCAGTCAAAAGACAGAGATTGGAAGAATGGATAAAAAAGCATGACCCAACTATATGCTATCTTCAAGAGACTCACCTTACAGTCAAAGATACAAGTAGGTTGAATGTGAAAGGATGGAAAAAGTATACAATGTACATAGTAACAAAGAGAAAGCTGAGGTGGCTATACTAATATGAGATAAAATAGACTTTAAGTCAAAAACAGTTATGAGGGACAAAGATGGTCATTATATACTGATAAAGGGGATAATTCAAAAGGAAGATGTAACAATTTTAAATATATATGCACCTAACCACAGAGTCCCAAAATATATGAAGCAAATACTGACAGATTTGAAGGGAGAAATTGATGGTTCTGCATTAATAGTAGAAGACTTTAACACACCACTCTCAATAATGAATAGAACATTTAGTCAGTAGATCAATAAGGAAGTACAGGATTTGAATGATGCACTAAACCAACTAGACCTAACAGACATATATAGAACACTGCACCCAACAAAAACAGAGTACATATTCTTCTTGAGTGCACATGGATCATTCTCCAAGATAGACCATATGTTGGGTCACAAAACAAGTCTCAATATATTCAAAACTATTGAAATCATACAATATATCTTCTCCAATCACAACAGAATGAAGCTAGAAATCAATAACAGAGGGAGAAATGGAAAATTTACAAATATATGGAAATTAAACAACATACTCTTAAGCAACCAATGAGTTGAGGAAATCAGAAGCAAAATTAGGAAATATCTTGAAGTGAATGAAAATCAAAATACAACATACCAAAACTTATAGGATGCATCAAAGCAGTGCTGAGAGGGAAATTTAGAGCTCTAAATGCTTACATAAAAAAAGAAGCAAGTCTTCAAATCAGAGACCTAACCTCAAAACTGGATGAACTAGAAAAAGAAGAGCAAACTAAACCCAAAGTGATCCGAAGGAAGGAAATAACAAAGATTAGAGAAGAGATAAATGAAATAGAAAAAAGAAACAATAGAAAGACTCAACAAAACCAGAAGTTGATTTTTTGAAAAGGTCAATGAAATAAAATTGACTAACCTTTAACTAGATTAACAAAGAAAGAAAGAGAGAGGACATGTGCCAGTTTCAATGTATCATGTCCCCCAAAACGCCATTAACTTTGATGTAATCTTGTGTGGGCAGAAGTATCAGTGTTGATTAGATTGTAATTCTTTGAGTGTTTCCATGAAGGTACACCCCACCCAACTGTGGGTGATGACTCTGATTGGATAATTTCCATGGAGGTGTTACCCGACCCATTCAGGGTGGGTCTAAATTACATCACTGGAGCCATATAAATGAGCTGACAAACAGAAGGAACTCAGTGCAGCTGAGAGTGACAGTTTGAAGAGGAACTACAGCCAAAAAGGACACTTTGAAGAACACACTGGAACTGAGAGAGGAGCTGCAACTTACAGAGACATTTTGGAGATAGCCTTTGAAAGCAGACTTTTGCTCCGGAGAAGCTAAGAGAGAACAAATGCCCCAAGAGCAACTAAGAGTGACATTTTTGAGGAGCTGAAGCCTAGAGAGGAATATCCTGGGAGAAAGCCACTTTGAAACCAGAACTTGGAGCAGACACCGGCCACGTGCCTTCCCAGCTAACAGAGGTTTTCTGGATGCATCAGCCATCTTCCAGTGAAGGTACCCAATTGTTGATGCATTACCTTGGACACTTTATGGCCTTAAGACTGTAACTGTGTAACCAATAAACCCCCTTTTATAAAAGCCAATCCATTTCTGGTGTTTTGCATTCTGGCAGCATTAGCAAACTAGAACAGGACACAAATAACAAAAATCAGAAATGAAAAGGGAGCATTACTATTGACCCAACTGAAAAAAAAAGGACTATAAGAGGATACTATGAACAACTATATGCTAATAAATTAGGTAGCCTGGATGAAATGGACACAGTCTTAGAAACACACAAACTACCTACGTTGACTCAACAAACCAATTACTAGTAAAGAGATAAAATCACTAATCAAAACCTCCTAACAAAGAAAAGCCCAGAACCAGATGGCTGCACAGGTGAATTCTACCAAACATTCCAAGACTTAACTCCAATTCTGCTCAAACCCTTTCAAAAAATTGAAGAGGAAGGAACACCCCCTAATTCATTCTACGAAGCCAACATCCCTGTCATACCAAAGCTGGATAAAGATACCACAAGAAAACTACAGACCAATACTCTTATGAATATAGATGCAAAAATCGTCAATGAAATGCTAGCAAACCAAATCCAACAGCATATTAAATGAATTATACACCACGATCAAGTGGGATTTATCCCTGGTATGCAAGGTTGATTCAAAATAAGAAAATCTGTTAATGTAATATAGCACATTAACAGAATGAAGGGGGAAAAAGCACATGATCATCTCAATTAATGCAGGAAAGGCATTTGACAAGATACAACACCCTTGCTTGATAAAAACACTTAGAACACTAGGAATAGAAGGAAACTTCCTCAACATGATCACAGGCATATAGAAGTAGCCCACAGTTAGCATCATACTTAACAGTGAAAGATTGAAAGCTTTCCTTCTATGATCAGTAACAAGAGAAGGATACCCACTGCCACCACTGTTATTCAACATTGTACTGGAAGTTCTTATCAGAGCAATTAGGCAAGAAAAAGAAATGGCATTCAAATTGGAAAGGAAGAAGTAAAACTATTTGCAGATGACATGATCCTATATACATAAAACCCTGAGAAATTCACAACAGAGCTCCTAGAGCTAATAAATGAATTCAGCAAAGTAGCAGGGTCAAAGATCAACACACAAAAGTCAGTAGGATTTCTATACACAAGCAAGGAACAATCAGAAGAAGAAACCAAGAAAAAAATTCCATTCACAATAGCAAATGAATCAAATACCTAGGAGTAAATCTAACCAAAAATGTAAAGAATTTGTACAAAGAAAACAACAAAACATTGCTAAAAGAAATTAAAGAAGACCTAAATAAATGGAAATATATACTGTGTTCATGGATTGGAAAACTAAATATTATTAAGATGTCAATTCTACCCAAAACAATTTGTAGACTCAATCGAAATCTCAGCCATCTTCTTTGCAAAAATGGAAAAGCCAATCATCAAATTTATATGGAAGGGTATGGGACCCCGAATAGCTAAAGCCATCTTGAAAAAGAAGAATGAAATTTGAGGACTCAGACTTCCCAATCCTCAAACTTATTGCAAAACCACAGTAATCAAACATCACAGTACTGGAACAAGGACAGGCATATAGAGCAATGGAACAGAATTGAGAGCTCAGAAATCAACCTTCACATTTATGGCCAACTGATTTCTGACAAGGTACCAAAGACCACTCAATTGTGAAAGAATAGTCTCTTCATCAAAAGGTGCTGGGAAAACTGGATCTCCATATACCAAAAAGAAGGGGGGGGGGGGGGAATTGTCCCTTACCTCACAACATATACAAAAATCAACTCAAAATTGATCAAAGACCTTAATAGAAAAGTTAGAACTATCAAATTCCTGGAAGAAAATGTAGGGAAATATTTTCAGGACCTTGTGTTAGATAATAGTTTCTTAGACTTTGCACCTAAAGCACAAGCAACAAAAGAAAAAAATAAATAAGTGGGACCTCATCAAAATTAGAGACTTTTGTTCCTCAAAGGATGTTATTATGCAAGTAAAACCACAACCTATTCAATCCAATAGAGGATTACTATCCAGTATTTATAAAGAAATCTTTCAATTTAACAATAAAAAGACAAACAACCCAATTTAACAATAGGCAAAAGACTTGAACAGACATCTCTCCAAAGAAGATATAAAATGACCAAAAAGCACATGAAAAGATATTCATCATTAGCCATCAGGGAATTAAAAATCAAAACTTCAATGAGATACCATTTCACAATCATTAAAATGACTGTCATTTTTTTTAAAAAATGGAAAAGAAAAAGTATTGGAGAGGATACAGAGAAATAGGAACACTCACTCATTGCTGGTGACAATGTAAAATCGTGCAGCCACTGTGGAAGACAGTTTGGCAGTTCCTCAGAAAGCTAAATACAGAATTACCATATGACTTAGCAATCCCACCACTAGGTATAAACCCAAAAGAATTGAAAGCACGGACTTGAACACGTATTTGCACATTGATGGTCATAGCAACATCATTCATGATTACCAAAATATGGAAACAACCCAGTTGCTTTCATCAACCAATGAATGGATAAACAAAATATGGTATATACATTCAATGGAATATTATTCAGCTGTAAAAAGGAATGAAGTTCTGATCCGAGTGACAACATGGATGAAACTTGATGACATCATGCTGAGTGAAATAAGCCAGACACAAAAGGACAAATACTGTATGATCTCACTGTTTTGAAACAGTTAGAATAAACAAACTCATAGAGTCAGAATCTAGAATATAGGATACCAGAGGATGGGGAGGGGATAGGGAATGGAAGGTTAAGGCTTAAAATATACAAGGTTCCTATTTGGAACGATGGGAAAGTTTTGGTAATGGATGATGGGTGATGATAGCACAACATTGTGAATGCAAATAATAGCACTGATATAAATATATATACCTGAATATGATTAATAAGGAAATACCAGATTATATATATGGTAGCATAAGAATTTTTAAATAAATCCATGGAACTACACTACATAAACAGTGAATCCTACGTTAAACCATGGACTTTAATTAATAGTACAATTATAAAAATGTGCTACCATCAACTGTAACAAATGTTCCACACCAATGCAAGGTGGTGGTGGTGGGGTGATATATGGGAATAGTGTATTTTATTTGTGATTGTTTTGTGGACGCACAACTTCTCTAACCAAAAAAAAAATGTTCAGTTGATGTTTTATTATTTAGAAACTAGTGCACTATAGGTCTTTTAAAAGATTTTACTAAAATAATAGAAGCTTCTATATTATGTAATATGCTAATATAAGTTGCATTTTAAAAAGGTGTGAAGATTATTTCCATAAAACTTGTATTAGCCTTACATATCTCTTTCCAACTAATGGTCTTCATTCATGCTCTTATCTCTACCCTCTCAAAACACTTCCTTCTTTCCTTCAACCTTTCAACTTCCTAAACATCTTGGGAATCCCAGCTCTTCCACTGACACTTCTTTGACCATGAGACCCACATACTGCCCACCGATGACCTCTGTTTTGTTGGTCACGAGAGACTCCTGAAGGGATATCAGCCAACTCCAATACAGGTGTCAGGTTCACCAGCAAAAGTACAATTCACATAGACTCTGCTGTAAAGATCTTTTGCTTACACAGAGAAGAGAAAGAGCAAGGTCAGCTTTACTAGTGGGCATCAGTTCCCCATCATCAGTGTGTCTCAATCTGTGGCCAACGTGACGCAGGGAGATGTTCTTCTCTGTTGAGTTTGTGCACCAGAATGGAGGAACCCTGCCCCTCCATGCAAGGAACAGATATACCTCTGGGACATGAGCTGGATATCATAAAAAGTGCCCACCAGAACTGGTCAGTTTCCAGTGCATATTTACACATGCTCAGGAAAATAGGGAAAGGTACAGCAGTCCCTGTGTCTACTAGGGGATTGTGTTTTGTCCCGCCAGGCCAACACAGCTGGCCCTGACCATAGAATATAGTTGTGGGTCCCAGGGAAAGGTGGCAGGCCACACCAGGACTGTCCACTACCACAATTCTGGCCTAGTCAAATTACCTCTGATGGCTAGTTTTAACTTTTAACATTTTAAGGTCTTTACGAGCAAGTTCAGTTGTTTCATGACTCTTCCACATCCCACCAGGCCCTGGCACAAAATCATAATCAAAAAACTTTTATTGATCGATTTAATGAATAATTGATTGCCTGCCTCATCTACCCAGTCCCCCCCCCAGCCACTGTTTATAAAACATCTCGTTTCAGTTTCATTTAGTGCTGGCAGTGGTAACTGTGGCAGAGAAATGAAAATACAGACAGACTCTAAGCCACATGTTTTATGAACAATTTTAATTACTTGTAGACAGATTGATCTAAAGAAAGCTAAGGGAAAAACAAACCAATTTTCAAATAAACAACCAGCAAGATGCCATGCAAAAGGGTGAACACTTTATAGGTATGTGAGTGCACACTTAAATGGTATTATAGCACCCCATTTCTGAGTCCCTGCCCTCAAGGAGCTTACATTAATTCTGGTTTGCAGAATGAAATGACATGTTGAGAGAGAAATGACCACATCATGTCCATGTGATCATGATACAAGACCAGCTACAGTGGGATTTTTTTTAATGCTTTCTACAGTTTCTGTTAAAATGTGCATCTCCCAAGGGCAAAGCCCATGTCTGTGCTGTTCGTTGTTGTATCCTTAATAACTAGCACAATGCCTGTAGATGCCAGGCACTAAATAAATTTTAAATAAAGGCAGAATTACCCCTTTAACATACAGCTGAGGACAGTCAGTACTTTTTAAGACTGCAAAGTAGGAGACACTGCTATACTCCCAAATATTGTCTAAATCTTTTCATAAACAGCAGTCCTGGACCATGTCCTCCAAAAGAGTTTGGAGATATGAAGACCCAGAGATATTCAGTCAGATCAAGTAGCATAACATGGCTGAGGACAGAGATACAGTCAGACACCCAGAGCTCACCAAGTCCCAGTGAAGGCTAGCTCAGGGTGGTTGGGGGGAAGTGGGAGGCAGCATCAGTGCCTCCAGTTCCTGAGCCACTGGATTTCCATAAGGGAGGCTTGTTTTATACCTGACTCCACTGGGAGGCAGGTGGAGGTAAGCTTCCTCAGTCAGAATTGGCTCCTGAACTAGAATTAGAGTGGACTGCAGGTGGCTCCCTTAGGGAGTTTCTCACAGAGTTAAGCAAGTTGTCCCTAATGGTCAGCAAATTTCTCTTTTGGTGAGAAAAAGAATGAATGAATGAATGAATGAATGAATACACCTTTCACTTAAGCCTCTAACAGATGCAAGAGTCAATTATATTAGAAGAGTAGTAAAGGAATGCTATAAACATTTTAAACCAAGTTTTTGAGGAATAATTGACATACAATAAACTGTACATATTTTAAGTGTGCAATTTTGATGAGTTTTGACCTATGTATACACTTGTAAAGGTATCACCACAATCAAGATCATGAACATATCCATCATCAGTTGGCATCCATCCCTTTGTGCCAATTATTGCTTTATTGCCTCTCAGCTCCAAGTACATCTTTTGTTGTTTGTTCTGGGAAAATGGACCAGAGCTCTGCATTTTTCCTTTCCAGCCGGCACAGGGTTAAGCGGTGCCAGTAGAGGGCGCCGGAGAGACATTGCAGAAGGAAGGGGTTTAGCTTCCAGGTACTGGTGCGCTCTCTGGGCTGGCCCCTGCAGCCTGTGAGGCTTTTCCAGGGCTGGGTTCCAGCCAAGTCCAACAGCCAGCAGCACTGGGTGGACAGCAGCTTCCCCCAGCACTGCTGGAGAGTTTCATAGCTGAGTGTCTCTGGTGACACGCTTCCCTGTGAACATCTCCCCCAGGCACTCTAAAGAACAGATTTCCATCAAGTTCCACTGGTTGCTGCACCACAGCAAGTTCCTATCCAGTGAGACAAGTCTGCCCTCTTCAACAAAAAAGAATCTCAACCTTGAGAGGGCAGGGGTGGTGGGACTTTTCCTTGGGTGCTCTATCTCAGCCCTAGTGGGGGTTCATATCTGCTTTTCTTAGATTTCTCTTTACCTCTTCCTGGCCGATCCCTTGTTAAGCCAGTTCCCTCTTATAGGTAATAATTCTTTATGTTAAACTTTCCCTGTTTGAATTACTGTATCATTTCCCTCTCCTAATTGGGCCCGACTATAAATGCACACTACCATCCAACCCTTTCTGTTACCCCTTCCCCCATCCTCTTGAGACCACTGATCTGCTTTAAGCCGCTATAGATTAGAATGTATTCTATAATTTTATATAAATGGAATTCAAATGTTTTCTCCTTTGTTTATTTCTATATAAGTTTTATAGTTTTCAATGGTCTATAGTCCATTTTGAGTTAATTTTTTTATTTGGTGCAAGATATGAATCCAAGTTCTTTTTTCTTTTTTTTTTCCTCTTCTTTTTGCATACGGACATCGAATTGTTACAGCAACATTTGTTGAAAAGACAATCATTTATCCACTGAGTTGCACTGATATCAAAAAGCGGTTGCTCTTACAGATGTAAGTTTATTTCTGGAGTCTCTCTTCTGTTCCATTGATCTAAATGTCCATCCTTATGACAATGCCCCACTGTATTAGTTAATGTAACTTTTTAATAAATCTTGAAATCAGGAAATATTAGTCTTCCAACTTTGTTCTTTTTCAAATTTGATTTGGCTATTGTAGGTCCTTTTCCTATTTCCATGTAAATTTTAGAATCCCTTTGTCAATTTCTGCACAAAAATAAAGCCTGCTGGGATTTTCTTTGGGATTACGTTGACTCTATAAATGAATTTAGGGAGAATTTGTCATCTTCACAATATTGACTCTTCCAACTCATGGCAAGGTATAACTATTTATTTAGGTCATCTTCGGTTTCTCTCAGCCATGTTTTATCATTTTTTGATGTACAGGGTTTGCACATCTTTTGTCAAATTTATTACTGAAGTATTTCATATTTTGTGCTATTGTAATGATATTGATTTTTCAATCTCAATTTCATATTTATCATTGCTAACATAAAAATATAACTGATTTTTATATATTGATCTTGTACTCTGCAACCTTGCTTAATTCACTTAGTTCTAGCAGCATTTTTATAGATTCCATCTGATTTTCCACAATTGATCATGTCTTCAGTGAAAAAAGACCTTTTTACCTCTACCTTTCCATTCTGCATGTCTTTTATTTCTTTTTCTTGCCTTAGTACTTTGGCTGAAACTTCTAACACAATGATAAGCAGTAGTGACAGCAGACACTCTTGTCTTATTCTTGATTGTAGGGGGAAAGCATTAAGTCTTTCATTGTTAAATCTGATATTGATTGTAGGTTTTTCATGAATGAACTTTATCAGGTTGAAGAAATACTCTTTCATTTCTCATTTGCTGAGAGATTTTATCAGGAATGGATATTGGATTTTGACAAATGCTTTTTCAACATTTATTGTGGTGATCATATGGTTTTTCTTTTTTGCTCTGTAAATATGGTGAGTTTCATTGATGTTTTTAATGTTAAATCAACCTTTCATTCTTGGGATAAGCCTGATTTGGTCATGATGTATTATTTTAAAGATGTTTTTCTGCTTTTTATCTCAAATGGTAAGAACAGCAGGAAATTGATGATGCTGTCTTAATTCCTTACCCAATATTAATAAGTAAATTGGGCAGTGGGGAAGACTAGAATTTATATTTGGCTTCCCATCACCTCTTAAAATTATTTCTAACACAAGTTATTTTGTCCAATTTCTGAGATGTGCTTATTGAAACATTTTTAGAAATATGCCATCCGGTGGTCTTCTAATTTTACTACCAGGAACAGAGGCTAAGATTTGTTTTGGTAAAATGCATAACAACCTTATAGAATTTATGTCTTGTGACTTTTTCTCCAACGGAAATACTGTTCAAGAAGGTTTTCCTTTTAATTGTTTTCTAGGAATAAATGTTAGTATGCTGTATCAGAACCTTCTCCTGGTTTTCAATTTTTAATTGTACCTGATGTTTCAGAATGGCTGTGTACAAATAATTTCAGTAATGATATCAACTTCAACAGCAATAATTTTTTCTCAAAAGTAAAGTTTCAACTCTATCCTAAATGTTCTACCATACTCTTAGGACACCACCTTCTGGACAGTCATTTCACCTGTTGTTGTCACAAATCAGTACATCATTTTTATATACTGCATAAAAGAGGTAGCTATAGATAAGATGTAAAATAGAATAAATATCCACCCATTACATGCAGTTTGTACCCTATAGTGTTATTTACAGAAGAGTACAAATAGAATATATTGTGAGTAGGGAATGGAGAGTCTCTTTTACGTAAGTCTTTATTGTTTATTCAATTCAGGAAACATTTATGGAATGCCAATCTATACAGGGCTGTTTTGTTAACAGTATTTTTTAATTGGTAATCACTCTCCTAAATAATGGTATTTAATCATTTCATTTGATAGGCCTATTTTAACAGAGAGATGACTACTCTTGGATTAGTCATATGATGGATGATAATGTAATTTATTTCATTCAAGTAGGGGCAGTTCTTACATTTCTGGTAATGCCATTATCATTATAACTTTGCCCTATTTTCTCTTTTTTTTTTTAATGAAATTACCTCCTAGCTTAATTACAAGTGCAGTGTTTTCCCACAGGCAATATAATATCTACTTACCCTAAACACTCCAAAGTCAAGAAAACTTAGAGTGTTAAGAAAAATTGATTTGTTCAGTACAGATCGAAAAACAACATTACAGCTTACTGGTTAATCAATGTTAAATTTTGTGAATGCCTTAAGGAATCAGATCCATTTGTAAAAGAGTAAGTGTGCAACCTACTTCGTACATCTGCGTCTTTTATGCAGTGCTAATTTGATCTTGCTAAGGTAATTTTGTGAGGAAAAAATATCAAAATCCTCTATTTAATTGTATAACATGAGATGTATCTAGATAGGGCAAGGGTGTGCACGGAATTGTATAGAATCATTAACATAGAAAACTACTTGCTGTTTATGAATTGAAAACCTGATTAATTAGCTATTGCAGCAAATGTATAGAGTATTCATCCTAAGGAAAATCTATTCAATAGTGACCAAAGAACAGGAAGTCCCAAATTTTCACCAAATTCAACTCTTAAAAATTGTTTCAAAGCTGACAAGAGTATTTCTTCATAGGGGAAAAATGTTATTGTGGCTACATTTCCTGATCAAGTGAATATTCAATATCAAATAAATAAAAAATATAATCAAATATTAGAATAGCAAAGATGCAACAAATACAAACTTCTGTGATCAGCTAAAAGAAAAATTATGCTACAAGGCTCAAAGAGGCTGAAAACCATACCTCTTGTATGCATAATACCTAACAGTTCCACCCCACTATGTAGTAACCTAAAGTAGTATACTAGCTAAAACATTCATTAGAATTTTCCTGACATTTCTTTGGCTTAGAGTTTAGGAGCGCTTTTGAAAGATTGTATGGCTGTTTCATCTCTCCTGAAGTTATCCAAAGGCACTTGAGCAGCCGCCTCCTTTTCCCTAATGTATTTTTCTCTCTAGCAAGCAAAAGCTTTCATTCATAATTATTCCATTGACCTTAAAAGTCACCTCAAAATAATGTAGCCACTGGTTACTCAGTACTTCTGTCGACAACTCTCAGAGTAGTTCACACTTCACTGGGAGGCTATCAAAACATTTTTTTCTTTTTTTATGGAACTTTAGAAGTTTCTTGGGAATTAAAAGGATAAGGGGTATCCCAGAGCACCAGGTCTTGTTCCAAAACCTGACAATGTTTCAAGTAAATGGATAAAGGACAATGAAAACCAAGGTTTGGATATTAAGCCTGAATTGAGGAAGGTGATAGTCAAAGCCACAAAAAAATGAGTCTTATGACATAATCCTTAATCTGTGGATAACTTTTAATAAAAGTATTCTCCTAAGAGCATCAGGTCAGCCTTTAGGGAAGCAACATTAACTTTTCATTGCTAGTGCCTGCATATTTCATGCCTAACATGTAGCTGAACAAAATCAAGGAAAGCACCAGAATAAAATCAGCTCTGTCCACATGGCCTCCGGAGTGCCTGTTGAGATGAGACTGGGATCAGTCCTGGGAAGCCCCAAAGTTCAGCAGATTTGGAGAAAATACCAGGAGTAAAGTGACAGTGTGGGGCCTGGGCTCAAAGTACCAAGCACCTCTGACTTAAACACTGATTCTCAGAAAAGAAGAATGTGGATTTGTATTTCTCAAGACTTTAATCTATAACTAGTCAATAGAGGTGAAAGGCAGGGTGAGTCTGTTTCCCTGGCATCAGTATGAGCACACAGTACCTTAGTTGTCCGTATTTTTTCCAATATACCACATAGATTAGGGGTCAGAGGAACTAAGTTCATTTTCAAGCACTGTCACTGGCTTGTCATATGATTTTTGTAACTTACAAAAATCTCCACTCTTTAATAATTTTTAAAACAAAAGTCAAATATTTGCCCCCTTTGGATCTCAGAATTGTTATAAATATCAAAAAGGATAAAGTATATAGGAATGCTTTGGAAGTGAGAGCACTAGATAAGATGGTATGAAGACAGTCAGTCAGCAAGTAATGAATTGCTGGCTGTGTTCTCTGTGGTCAGCTAGGAACTGTGGAGCTGTGCTTCCCCAAGCTGAGCCATTCGCAATCAGTCTTCATGAGCTTTTCCATATCCTCTAATATCTATACTATTATTTAGTTAATATTTCTGCCTTAAATCAACTCACCTTTTTTTCTTTATGCCTACTTTAGTCTCATCCTAAAAATAATAGCCATAAATGAAAAGTTGATATGCTTATTATATAATTTCAGTACACATTAAAATAAATTCATATACTAATTAAAATTATTTAGAGTTCTCTATTCCATGCTTCATTAAACATTTCTGGAGGAGAGATGGAGAGATAGATAGATAGATAGATAAGTGATAGATAGATAGATAAAGGAAAAGTGACAGTGCAGACAAAAGAAGACCTTAAAATACAGACAAGTAGTTGAGACTGAACATGGTAGGATATAGAAGCCATCATAGGTTTTGCAATTCTTATTTGATCCTTTTTCAGGTACACTCACTGTGCGATGTTGATTTTTAACTTAAGGGGAGTTAGAATTTTATTTTGGAGATTCTTTGCAATGCATAAGGTCACCTGGGAAGTGTGGAATCACAAGAATAATTTTCATTTGAGGTTTTAAAAATACATTCTGGCTTAGCAGCTTCTGTTCACCAAAGGAAGGTCACATTCCCACATCAGGCAGTTCAGAAGGGTAGGCTTTTCTGAAATGCATGTTTAAGAAGCCAGATTTTAAACTTCTTATACTGCCCTACCTATGACTCAACAGGTTGGCATAATAATGTGATCTGAGTGATAAAATTGGAAGTCAGGTTACATTGTGTGAGTTTTTGGCACAAGCATTCAACCCAATAAACTGATCATTCTAGAAGGGAAATGGAAATCATGTAAATCCGTTCAGGCCAGAAAACCTAACTCTTGCTTCCTGGGGTATGGTTGCCATGATCAAGGTTTACTGCCTTTCAAGTTACCCCTGTCTGCACCCTCCTCCGTCACCCCAAGATTCTTCATAGGCGTCTGAAGCATTGGGATCTGGAGGGTGTTGGGGGTGGAGTAAGATGCATCATCGGGCCTCTCCAGAATGCCAGAGTCCTCTACTTCTAAGCCAGAGTTCAGTAACTTACACTAGAATGGTTAAGCAGCAGTGGAAACTAACTACAAAGTTTTCTTTACCAAAGATATATTTGGAGCCTTTGTATACCCATAAGTACTGTAAATCAACAAGAGGGAGACTCCATATGCACCATTCCTCAAACTGATTTTACCATATAATCCTATTTTAAGGGAGCATTTGAGGAGACTAATGTCCCAGGAGAGCACTGCTCTAAAAAAGATATATATCATTGCTGTTTGGAAATAATATAAAAATAATGCAATATAATATAGAAGGTTATCTTTCCAAATATTTTCAAAATAAGTTACTTTTGTGCTTTGGCATTGTACTGAATATGTTGTACACCTTTGTAAATCTCCACTTATTCGGCTTAATAACGCTCTGTGGCTTCTGAATAATGTAAGAATTTGATTCATTATTTAGGAATTGTAATAGATGCAGTAATGAACTAGCTATTGCATTTACTTGAGACTGTCAGTATTGCAGAGGTTGCCAGTCTTACACTGGCATCAGACCTAACTGAATCTGCATTCTCACATCAAAAAAAAAAAAAAAAAAAGAAAGAAGGAAAGAAAAGAAAAGAAATTCACTTCCAAAAGTTAGAGAAAATACTTTGCCAATTGCTTGTGACTCTTGATGGGACTTTTAGTTTATGACAAGGCACAGATTGCTTTCAATCTGTGACTCTTAGCTAGCACTTGCATTTTACACAAACCTTATTCTCCATCTTATCTGTGAGATCCTACCTGCAAAACGATAAGGCTGGTAATAACTGTCTGGCATGGTGTCAACAGTAGGAGCCGTATACTATATATGTTTGGGAACTAAATATTTCTTCTTCCCGTTGACTCTTGACCCCCTTGGAACAACTGTTGCCTCCTTCAGAGGCTTTCACTAAGTAAAAAGACAATTGGCTATAAGTGGTGATGAAGCAAATGTCATGTGATTAATGCTACAGTTCAGGCTGTTGTGATTAGTCACAGGAGAAACAGTTACACTTCCTCCCCAAGCAACGTGGTACGCTAACGGCAAATGGCCTGCCTGAAGCCCAACAGGAGAAATTGTTGGGCAGTGTTAAAAGCTGCCTATTGATTTGTGCCCCGACTGAAAGCCATGTGCTGATGTAAATGAAAATGTGTCAAGAGTTGATATCGATTTTTTTTTAAATCGGACCATCTCTGGGGAAATACTGCTAGCCATACTGCTGCATTTGTCTATGAGTGAAATAAGGTTTCTTTCCACAAGACTACACATGTCCAGACATCAAAATTTCCTCTTTAACTGAGGTATGGGAGGAGGCCAGTCAATCGTATGCAATCTCTGCTGGGAGAAGATGACTCAGAGTCTGATATGCAGGAATAAAATGAGAAAGAGAATATACAGTTTGTGTTTATGAGGGATGTGTATAGGGGAGAAGGTGTGGACCCACACCCACTCACCTACAAATTGGTCTGTGTGTACATAGCTCATAACACACATATGTAGGCTTAAGCATAGGAATTTTCATCCCATGTACCCCAAATAAATCTTTCCAGAAGGATAAATTTATTTCTAGAAAGTTCTATTCAAAGATAGCAACAATAAATAATAAGATAGAAAGTGAAATATAGTAAGATAGAACTATGAAGTTAGGGCCTTGCTACTTCAGCCTGTAGGAAAACTAGCCTCTTTTATTTTCTCTTAGGAATAATTTCCCGAGCTGTGCTTTGTTCATAGACCCAGGTGCTTATAAATATTGACAACCAATATAAGAAAAGGCCAGGAGTGATAATAATCATACAGCTTTGGGTCAAATCTGTGGGTGCTTCAGCTGCCTAGAAAGGTTGCACTTCGTGTCTCAACTGGGGTAAGGCATGGACTCTAATATTAGGCAATTAGAATGGAAAATTGGTATGGAAGAGGAACGAGGTCATCACCAGCCAATATCTGAGGATTATTTGGAGTCAGCTACTGAGATTAGAGAAAACCCTGATAAACTGATGAGGGAAAGGGTCATTCCCTCCATGGTAGCTTAGAGAGCTAAATCCACTTAGTTTGATTCACCAGCCTTAGCCACAAACACATGATGAAAACTCCACATTGCAAATTGATTCACTTTTTGTTGATTATTCACTGACCTTTGAGATACTATATATTTTATGATCCGTATACATTACTCTCAAGATTAAAGGAAAAACAATGAACTGAATTAGACCATAAGACAATGAGAATGTATTATGATGAGGTAATTCTATACTGAATGCCGGCATTAAAATTTAGGAATGTATAGCAAAAACTTTCAGGAGACTATTAATTGCTTTGCTAGTAACTAGGAGGACAAATGAGGTTAATGAATGATCTAAGTAGATAGAACTTCTCAATTTTGGGTCCCTGTCTTATAAAAATTACAGTTAATCTGTAGGTCATAAAACAGGTGTAGCTTGCTGGACTTGTAGCTTGATTGGCAAGCTGAGGCTTGGAGCCAATTCTCCAGGGTATCCCTGAGGCAGCTACAAGAGCAACTCTTTCTGCAGCCTGCAAAATCAGTGCAGGCCTGAAGATCTTTGAATATGATGAGTTCAAGACCAGCTCTTAACTGATCCACCTCCTGTCATTTCTTGTATTGTTGTCTTATATTGTTACTGAACTTTGGATATATATTTATTAAGTATTTCCAACAGGAGAATAAGCTCAGTAAAGATGGAAGCCATGCATTATTGGTCATTATGTTGCTGTCAACACATAATTTCATAATTGCTCAATGGAAAAATATACAAACATACATATATATACATACACATACATATCTATATATATATTTAAATGTGGGAAGAGCTAGCCATTCCTATGATATTACATTACCCAGCCACTTCTTACACTGAAATCAAAGTTAAATAAATCAGTGGCCTTCACAGTTATTCATCCTAGGATAAGTTCAAGTCAACTCAGAAAACATTATTCAGAATAAAAATAAATGCTTTTCCTTTCTTTCTTTTCCTGGTATATTCAGCTGCTTAATGTATTGCGTCCATCAAGTAGTTCCTAGTTGCCTTTCTTTCTCTTATGTACAAGAATATAAAAATCATTTTCAAATGCACACCCTTGAGGCAATGAGATAAAATGATTTGAAGATGGCCATAAAGATGATATTTATCATCTGTATATAATATATTATTGATAAATCATTCTTTTTATATTTGCCTACGTTTCCAGACTTAGAGACCACCCAGTATTTTCAAATATATCATCTAAACATGTTCATTTAAGAAACCAATTAACCCTCTAACTTGGACTTGGTCTAGTGAGTTGAAGATTTTTGTTGTTGTTGCATTTTAAATAAAAAGAAGCAAAATATTTTAGCAAGAGAATCGTCATAGACTAAAACTTGCAAGTTAAGCAAAAGATCATAATAACTATACCATACTAACTGCCTTGAATTGGTTTAGTATGTTCTTCACTTGTTTGGTAAAAGTCTGAGTTAGAAAGCACATGTTTGTATTTAATTCCCATCCTTTCCTTTGAGAGGCACCTTTACTTTTTCAAGTACTAGAGAAATGGGTAGATAACTAAATGTCTATACTTGAGTTATACATTTGTCTTTTGTACATAGGGAAGAAACACAGAGAAAATATATACACATATTTAAACCTAAAGATAAGAGTGAATTATTGCCAGCTTGCAAAATTTTATTACTAGTTTTTTTCTCCATTAGTTGTACAGTTGGCTTATCATTTTAATATGAGATTAAAAGGCTGAGATGGGAAAGAAAGATAGAAAGAGAGGGAGACAGGAAGAGAAGAAGGAAGGAAAAGAGGGAGGGAGGGAGAGAGAGAAGGAGGGAGGGAGGAAGGGAGGGAGGGAGAAAGGACAGAAGGAAGGAAGTAAATGAGGATGTATATTATGCACTGATACAAAGAAAAATAATATAGAAGGAAAGCTATTTGCGTTTCCTTTCTCATCCCCCAAAATTCCCTCTCCCAAAATAATACTGATTACTTGAATTCAAAGGATACATATTTTCCAGAGAAAAACAAAACAGGCTCCAAATAGTTTTACGTGAAATTTTCATATATCCATGCCACAACCTTTGACAAGAATAGAAACAAATAAGAAATATGTAATACAATACTCATAATTTGAATATATCTGAAAGTCTGTGGAAACAAGCATAAAATGGAATGTACCAAATAAATGATGTTAAATACCCAGTATTTTCCTTACCTAGTAATAATGCTTTAGTGTAAATATGATTAATGTTACTGGGCAACAATTTCCAAACCAGTTTTACATTTCTTGTGCCTTAGAACAATAAGTGAAATATATGCTAATAACTAAAGTTAACTTTCCTTGAGTACGTCTACACAGGACGGAGCTTTTCAGGGATTCTTTTAACTGGTGATAGATTAGTATTCACAATTTAAAATTTTGGTTCTGTATACTCTGTTGAATAGAGTTAACCAAGCTATTATCAAATTATATGTGTGAGAGAGTTCATATCAATAAATCAGTATTTATTGATGTGATAGAATTTAGGTGGTGAAAATGTTAATCTTTCTGCTTTGTATTACTCAGGAAGCAAAGTAATCTGGAAGCTAGATGAAGTTCTTTTTTTTTTTTTTCCTTTTATTACACAAAAGAAATTGAGTTCACTGAAGCACATTATGCCTTTCCCTATCAGGTGCATATTTACATTTGCATTGCTAAATTATTTACCATAAATACATTTTTAACTCTAACAAACCTTAAAATAATAAAGTTCCATTTTCAAGCTCTATGCAAACATGCAAATGTTAATGTGACTAAAGAATATACTTTCAATTACAGAGCATTTTTATTCATTATTCTATTACCCCTTGCTGTGATCTCAGGCTTCCCAACAATTGTGGAATATCAGGGAGCCCCCTTGTGGCACATGCATTCCTAGTAAATTTCCGAATTAAAGAATAAAGTAGGTCCTTTCTTTTCCTTACTGACTAGTTGGACCGGTTTTGGTGCCTAAACATATTTCACTGATTTTCTTTCCCAGTTTTTAAACCCAAGTGGACCTCCTTTCATGTTTCACGTATGCTATGCAAGTTTCCAGCATCAAAACTATAATAACTGTCTCTAGTTATTTGAATGCCCAATTGCTAAAATCTCTTTTCATTCTTTCTCACCTTGCCACCATCCCAGTCATCTCAGAAACCATTTACAGAATCTCTGTGAAAAGCATTTTCATGGGAAATAAAATGCCTACATTAAATTGTGAAATTACACAGCTACCCAAATAGATGTTAGTTTAATATTATTGCAGTGAAGAGGCATATCTTTATTATACTTTCATCCAGCCAAAGGAAATGATAAAAGAAATGAGACATAAAGTGCATTATCATTGAGGTAGCCATAGAACATGTTTAGAAGTTTCTAACGTTACTATTAATTATGGTCAAGACTTGATGATGTGCTGAAGATGATGCTCCCTTTGATCAAGTGAGCAATGTGCAGTAGTTCTAATGTTTTCTCGACTGGATACCCACAGGCTTCTGCCCTGCCCTAGAATGAGCTTCCTTAATTGGTCAGTGAAGGCTTCCTAGGGGTTACAAAACCTCCATGTAATCTTAAAGGTTATGTAAGAAATGGTAGAGAACAGCATTCCTTTCAGCAAGAACAACTTCAACAGGAGCATGGAGGTGAGCCCTGGAAATTATACTACAAACTCTCAGTATTATTGAAACACAGAATGTGGGATGGAAGCATAGAAAATGAGTCCAGAGAGTTATCAGGGGCCAGCCAGACTATAGGAGGCTTTAGGGGTTACGCTGATGAGTTTTAATTTATCCTGAACATCAATGGAAAACATTTTGAGATGTTCAGATTTGTGTTTTAGGAAATCAGTCTGGGAACAGGATAGAGGATAAATTTGGGAGTGAATAGGATCCAAGTAAGAGCAACCATTTGGCCCAGGCAGAAGATGGTGAGAGCCCGCAGAGGAAATTGTAAAGTGCCTCTGCAGTAAAGTGAGGTCACTCCTGAGCCATCAGTACCTTGGGCAACAATGGAATTAACGGATCTGAGCAAAGACCCTGACCCCACCCTGCCTGGGCTCAGGACCCCATCAATTTTGCCTTCTTCAGTTATTTGCCCATTGCCCTTGGTGATACCACTGCCTCCCCACCTCTCCTAGAGGGTGAGCTCATATGGTCATCTCAGAGCTTTGAAACCTGAAGAAAAACATGGGTTGTATAGTCTGAATTTCACCACTTTAAAGGATGTAATAAAGGTCTTAGGTACAAAGTGTGAAAAAGAACTGGATGGGAGGTAGGATCACAGAGCTTGGAGAGTGGTTAGATGTTGGAGGTAAAGGGAGGAGAGAAGCCCAGAATAACAGCTAGGTCTCTGGTGTGGTAATTGGGAAGATGGCAACACTAATCAGGGATTTCTAGGACCAATAGAAAGGAGGTACAAAAGTGAACTGTATTGGTTTTCTATGCTGCATACTAAATTCCCACAAATTAACTTAAAACCACACACATTTATTACCTCATCATTCCTGTGGGTCAGAAGCCTAGCATGACTTAGCTGGGTTCTCTGGTTCAGTATCTCATGTGGCTACAATCAGGGTATCAGCCAGGGCTGGGTTCCCATCTGGAAGCTCAGCTACAGAAGGATCTGCTTCCCCACTCATGTGGTTGTTGAGAGCATTCAGTTTCTTGCAGTTGTAGGTTTCATGGCAACTTCTTTCTTCAAAGCCAGCAACTGAGAGAGACAAAAAGAGGCTAGAGCAAGCCTGCTAGCAAGACAGTCTTATATAATGTAACAAAATCCTAAAAGTGGTATCACTTCACTTTTGTCCCATATTCTATGGATTAGAAGCAAGTCACAGGTCCCACCTACACTCATGGGGAGGGGATTATAGAAGGGTGTGAATACCCCTTCTCTAATCAGAAATTGTAGAAGGCCACCCTAACTGTCCATCATGGAGTTGGTGATTATGGGGCTACCCTAACTGTCCACTACATGAGTCTTTTTATAGCATTTAGAAAATGTGAAATTTCAGGATGCCCCTACTTCTGTCAATTAATGAAAATTCCATTGTACTGTAATTTGGATCACTTTTACACTGGTTTAGGTATATTAGAATAAGAATATATGTCTTGACAATATCTATTATATGGGAATTAAAAAAAAGGAATAACTCCATTCATTCTGATTTCAACACCCATCCAGGAAGGATTGTATTGCACATTTTTAACAAAAATATGTTCTTCAAAGCCCCATATGCCTATGAGTAACCTCAGTTCATGGTTTTCAAACTATAAAAGAGCAAATCCAAGAATACTAAATACTAAATGACATTATAATAGCATTGGGCTGTTGTTGCTTGCTTTCCTGTCCATCAAGGTTTGACTTGACATGAATTTTTAGAGAAATATTGAAACTGACTTTAACTCCTTTCTTTGGACACCTTTTCTTGATCTCCTCCAAAAAAGAAATCAAGGTTTTTTTTTGAAAACTAGAGACACTCATAAGAAAAGCATATATTATATCCAATCTTCTTCCAAATGCTATTGACTCTTCAAAATTCCTGCTCTACTCACCCTTTTTTCTCCCTTCATATAACCTCTCTACTCTAGTTCCAGCTGTTACTACCTCATGTCTGGTTAAAACAGAATCAACCCCTACCTGGTGCCTTTATTCTTATCTTCCCTTCCTTCTTCTGTCAGTGACATTTGGAATGGGATTTCGTCCCTTATAAACAGCCTTTAACAAGAAGTTTCTCTTTTCACTCATTTACGCTGGGGCTCTGTTTCCTATACTGCCATATACACACCTGTGTTTGGCTTTTGGGGAGCCCTAATGTCTCATGTACCTGGCTATTCAATTTTATTTCCATTCTTCAGTACAAACCATCATTTCCCTTCCAAATGATCCCCTCCTGGCCCCTAAACAAGGCCAGCTTAGCCCTTTTTCCATATCTCTGCTCTTATACCCCAGCTTGGGTTGCCCATGCCCCTGTCATCATGCATGCCCTAAATCACAGTGAATAGCAAGTGGAAGAATGGGGAACCCAGGTAGAGATTGAGGTGAAATTAGATCTATATAATAGAAAAGAAGGAAGGTGAGGTGAACCTGTGACTAAACTCAGAAACCAGTGGTCAAGGCTGAGCCAGAAGGTAGGAACAAGGTCAGAAAAATGAGCAGGAATGTTACCAAATCCTGGAAATTGAAACGAATCCCCAAAGCCAGACCAAGTAGATCATCCCAGACAAACATAAATGTCAAGGGTTGAGACAAGCAGAGAGGGGCAGGCAGAAAGCATCCAAGAAAACAAAATTCCAGTGACATCATCAACATGGTGACATAAACACATGAAAACCTCTCCCCAGAGATTTAGTTAAAAAAAAAAGGACAATTCTCACTTGTTCAGAACTCTAGAAGAAAGTATAGATAGAAGAAGGACCCCACAAACACGGAATCAAAGAAAGAAAAAAATATCATGTAATAAACTTCTGTCCCAGATCAGCCAGTCCTCTCCCCTCCCCATCACTTGATCCCATCCTGCTTGGGAAATGCCCAGAGGCAGCAGTCAGGATCCCTCCCATCTCCCACTGGGGACACAGACTATAAAATCTCTCACAGTAGTGAGACATATCCCCACCTATATCCAGACACAGAGACCCAAGCCCTCAGGGACACACAGCAGGACTTAAGCTGTGGGGGAGAGTGGAATACAAAAGGGCAGCAAGGAAGAGTTTCCAAATGGAGGATCAGGGAGGGGACTGCAAAATCTTCCCTAAAAGTGGCAAGTAGCCAGGCAGAAACAACCCAAATCAACTCTTTGGGTACTTGAGGGAAAGGGGAGGACAGTTTATGGCCCAAGTCAGTGAGGGATGAAAAATCTGAGAAAATATGAACAGAGACTGTGTTTCCAGTCCTATGCCCATCCCCCACCCTTGAGGAAAACAGTACCAGGAGGCCTGATCCTTGCCTGGGGATGGCTGCAGACTGGGGCAGCTGGTGAAACCTCTACCACAAGTAAAGTATATGGGGAGGGGGCACAGCCCTACATTGAGACAGATTTTGGCCAGTGAAGTGAGGGCACAGGAACTCTGCAATTTCAGCCCTGTGCAGTCAGACACTGCCAGACTCCTGGAGATAAACAGCTTCTGAGGAGGATTAAGTCACCAAACAGCACCATCCGCTGAGCAGACCAGAAAGTGCAGGGGAACTGTGGGGCTTCTCAACGCCTCTCCAGACCCTATCCCAGGCCCATTGAAGCTGGTCTACAGCCTCTGCACCTGTACAAGGTCCTGTTTTGGCTGAGAAATATAGATGATCCAACTGTCAAAGCAGTCCCCTAATACAAACCCAGGCAACAACTAAACCCTAGACAAGGGAGAGAAACTGACCTTCAGAATAGACTCATCAAGATAATCAGATGAGCAGATATCAGCAAAAAATCACAAGGCATACCAAAACTCAAGAAGAAATGTCCCAGTTGAAGGAACAGATCAAAAAGTCAAAGGAGATATACAATCTGTAACAACTAATTAAAGATGTACAAACAAGTCTCCTGAATCAATTCAAAGAAATGAAGAAAAATGTGTATAAATAGATAAAGATATTAAGAAGACACTAGAAGTGTGTAAAGAAGAATTTGAAAGAAAAAATAGAAAAATAACAGATATTATGGAAATGAAAGACACTGTAGATGAAATTAAAAATACACTGGAGACACACAATAGCAGATTTGAAGAGGCAGAAGAAAGAATCAGTGAACTAGAAAACAGATCATCTGAATTTAAACCAACAAAAGAAAAAATGGAGGAAAAAAATGGAAAAATTTGAGCAGGGTCTCAGGGAAATGATTGACAACACAAAATGCACAATGATACACATCATGGGTGTCCCAAAAGAAGAGACAGGAAAAAGTTCAGGAAGAATATTCAAAGAAATAATGGCTAAAAATTTCCAAACCTTTATAAAAGACATAAATATGCAAATCTAAGAAGCCCAATGTACTCCAAACAGAATGAATATGAATAGATCCTCTCCAAGACACATTGTAATAAGCCTGTCAAATGTGATAGAGGAGGAAATTCTGAAAGCAGAGAAAGTAGAGTAAAGTGATTCACCATGTACAGAGGAAGCCAAATAAGACAAAGTGCTGATTTCTCATCAGACACCATGGAGGCAAAAGGGCATGATAAATTTAAGATACTGAAAGAGAAAAACTGCCAGCCAAGAATTCTCTATCCAACAAATCTGTCCTTCAAAAATGAGGAAGAGTTTAAAATATTCACAGATAATCAGAGGCTGAGACTTCATTAACAAGAGATTGGCCCTGCAAGATCTACCAAAGGGGATCCTGCTGGATGAAAAGAAAAGACAGGAGAGAGAGGTCTGAAGGAGGGTCCAGAATGGAAGAATATTAGTAAGGGTAGCTTAAAGGATAAAAAAAAAAAAGAGGGAGAAAAAAAATAGATTTGATGAATAAAAACCAAAGGATAAGATGGTTGAATCAAGAACTGCCTTTAAAGTAATAACTTTGAATGTTAATGTATTAAACTCCTCAATCAAAAGACACAGATTGGCAGAATGGATTAAGAAAACAAAATCCCAGAAAACAAAAGAGGCATAATGTCGTATAGGAAGATGTTCTCAGGCTCTATAGGGATGAGCAAGCAAAGAGGGTAGGCAAGTGTATAGTCACCAAGAACAGCTTGATAAGAGAGGCAGCATTCTGCATGAGACCCAGGTTCTTCAAAAGCCTGGTGTTCTTCCCAGACAGCATAGTGCAGGTGGATTATTGTGGTCTTGATTACCAATCAGAACTAGTTTCAAATTCCTCTTCCACCCTTTGTTAGCTGTATGAGCTCCCCAAGCCCCAATTCCCTTATCAGGAAAATGCAGATAATCATACCAATCTAATGGGATCATAAAGTTTACATGTAATACATGAAATGCCTGACACCTAGCATATTGGTTTGAAACTGTTATGTCCCCCAGAAAAGCCATGCTCTTTTAATCCAATCTTGTGGATGCAGACTTATTGTGGGTGGGATCTTTTGATTAAGTTGTTTCCATGGAGATGTGACCACAGCCATTCAAGGTGGGTCTTAATTAGTTTACTGGAGTCCTTAAGAGAGCTCAGGGAGAGAGAGAGAGCTCGGAGCCAACACAGACCCAGAATCTTGTAGAGGAAGACAGAAAGACACTTGGAGATGCTAAGCTACGAGATGAAGCCCAGAGTTTGCCCTGGGGAAGCTAAGTGTGAACCCACAGATGCTTAAAGAGAAAACCACTGGAATCAGAAGCTAAAAGCAATGCAACCCAGGAGAAAAGGACCAGCAAACACCAGCCACATGCCCTCCCAGCTGACAGAGGTGTTCTTGATGCCATCAACCTTTCTTCAATGAAGGTATCCTCTGGTTGATGCCTTAGTTTGGACACTTTTATGTCATTAGAACTGTAAATTTGCAACCTAATAAATCCCCCTTATGAAACCTAATCTATTTCTGGTATATTGCATTCCAGCAGCTTTAGCAAACCAAAATAGATTTTGGTACCTGAGAAGTGGGGTGCTGCTGAATTTGCAAATATCAAAAATGTTGTTGTGGCTTTGTAAATGAGTAGGTGGAAGATTCTGGAAGAATTGTGAGGCATTTGATAGAAAAGGCCTAGATTGCTTTGAAGAGACTTTTGGTAGAAATATGGATGCTAAAGATACTTCCAACGAGGACTTAAACAGAAATAGTGAATGTGTCATTGCAAACTGGAAGGAAGGTGATCCTTGTTGTAAAGTGGCAGAGAGTTTGGCAAAATTAAGTCTTGATATCAGATGGAAGGCAGAATTTGGCAAAATTAAGTCCTGATATCGGATAGAAAGCAATGAGTTTGGATACTTACCTGAAGAGATTTTAAAACTAAATGTGGAAAATGCAGCCTGGCTTCTCCTTGCAGCTTATAGCAAAATATGAGAGGAAAGAAATAAACTGAGAACTGAAACCTTGGGTACAAAAAAACTAGGAATTGATGTTCTGGAAAATTCTGGGCTTCCAGAAAGTGAGACCCCAGAGGATAGTGCCACATGTGAGGATTTAATGAAACCTGGAACCAGCCAGCCAAGCTAGGATTGGAGACGGAGTTATGCATGAGGATTTGTGGAAAGTCCTATTGTCTTTTGGTTTTGACCCCTGTATGCTGCATGCCAAGCCAACAATTTTTTTTGTAAGTTCTGTGTAAATGGAAATACTGCCAGTCTGGACTAAAAGGAACAGAAAAGGGATGGATTGAAAGGAAAATTACTTCAAAGGCAGAACAATGGAAACTGAGGTCTGAAGTCAAGAAACTTTGGGCCAGGAGAGCAGATCCATCCATGTATGTATAGAGGGTAAGTTTGCCCCAAAGTTCAAAGAGGATGGAGCACATTCCCCAGGATTGGGGAGAGCTTGGCCACCAGTCCACTGTTATGAAAGGGCTGAGCCTGTGCCCTGGAGATGGCAAAGAGTCTGGTACCACCCAGATGTTTGAGGAGGATGCAGCTGAGAACAAGGTGGTCCCCCCACCTTGGATATGTTGGAGCAAACACCTCAGCATTTGGAGAGAGCAAGCCACTGTGAAAACCTTTGGAAAGGGTGGGACTGCTGCTGTCTCAAGCACCAAGGATAAACATCATTCTTTAAATGCCTCTCAGACTTTGAAATCTAATGGAACTTGCCCTGCAGGTTTTGGGAAATGTTTGGTACCTTTGACCCTTGTTTTCCTTCCCATTTCTTCCTATGGAAATGGGATTGTTTATTCTGACTGTCCCTCCTTTGTATATTGGCAGCAGATAACTTGTTCTGAGTTTCACAGGTCCACAGCCAGAGAATTTTGCCTTAGGACAGACCATGCCTGTAGCTGATTTTGATGAGATTTTGTAGTGTTTTTGACTTGGTATTGTATCTGTTTTGTTACTGAAATGATTTAAGGCCTTTGTGATGTTGTGATGGAATGAATGTATTTTGCGTTTTGAAAGAACTTGTCTTTCTGGGGTCCAGTGGGTCGAATGTGCCAGTTTGAAACTGTTATGTACACTTGTTGATGCCTTAGTTTGGACACTTTTATGGCCTTAGAACTATACATTTATAACCTAATAAATCCCCTTTATAAAAGTCAATTCATTTCTGGTATATGCAGCTTTAGCAAACCGAAACACCTAGCAAGTATACTACATAAGTATTGATTATTTCATTTAATATTATTTTCATTTTTCCAAAAACTAAATGACCACCAAATTGTATCTATACCTCACACCTTCATGAAGCCTGCATGACCTTTTCTAAGCTCTTGTGATCCATACAGTCTTTCTCATACATTTTACCACTTACCACAGAAGCTTCTGGGGGTTTGCCAATCTTCAGGTTATTTAAGCTAATATCCCCAATGATATTAGAAGTCCTTGAGGAGAGGTTTCCCAGTGCTGAGCCCATCGTAAAGACTCAGCCAGCACTTTCTATTACAGTGCATTTCAAGGTCCCCACTTCATTCACTCATTCATTCATTCATTCATTCAACAAATATTGAGCACCCCCTGTGTGAGGCACTTGGGATATAACAATGAAGAGTAAAAGCTTGGCTTCCTGGAGCAAGGCATGGAATCCCTGAAGTAAAAGCAGTGTGAATCTTGAAAATGGAAGGACCCACAGAGATTATCTAGCCCAGCCCTTTAATTCTTCAAAGGTATAATGGAAGATCAAAGAGGTGACACTGGCTGTCTTAGGGCTGACATAACAAAGTGCCACAAATGGGTGGATTAAAACAACAGAATTGATTGTCTCTGAATCAAGGTGTCAGCAGGTTCATGCTTCCTCTGAATTCTGTAGGGCTCTAGCTGTGACTTGAAGCAATCCATGGCATTCTTTGGTTTGTGGCATTACTCAATGCCTGCCTTCATCACATGGCCGTCTTTTCTCTCTGTTTCTATGTCCAAATTTCCTCACCTTATGAGAATACCAGTCATATTGGATTAGGGCCCCACCCTAATCCAGTTTGGTCTCATTTTAACTAAATAACATCTTCAAAGATACTATTTCCAAATAGGGTCACATTCATAAAACTGGGAGTTAGGGCTTGAGCATATCTTTTTTGGGGGCACACAATTCAACCCATAGTCTTGGCTTTTGATTTCTTCTTCATTTACCACTTTATTTTTTTGCCTTTTGAGTCACTATAGTTTTGAAAAACAAAGAGAGAAATGTCTGGAATGTTTTCAATTGAAAATGAGTTTTGACATGCCTTCTGCCATATCACTGTGAAACTCAGCCCATCCCTCTTGGAGACCAGCATGGCCTCATAGCCTCCTGCCAGTCTTTCCCAGAAAACTGAGGCAAGTTCTCTGTGGCTGCTGTGCTCTGGCCAATTTGCTTCTTCACCAGCATGAATAAAAAATCCACCACAAAAAGAATTGTGTGGCAATTCAGGATAAATGTAAAGATTCTTTTGTTTTCTTTTCTGGAAAAGGCCCAGGTGGTGTAGCTTCTCCAGTCATTCCAGACCACTGCTTAGTACATCTGAAAGGACCCATTTAAGCATTTTCATATTGAGATGCATTGGGATCAATAATATGAGACTGGCATCTGAAAACTCAGTGGCCTTAACCAAACTGTTTGATCAACATCCTTCCATATTTGACCCACAAACTTATTCCAAGATTAGAACCCCAAGGTGAAGATTAACACCTCTAGCTCAGTGAAGCTAATGAAACGTGACTTATTAATCCTACAAGAAAATCTTAATTAGACACTGGAGCACTGCTTTTTTCATTGTTAAAAACTACCCAATCCCCGGAGAACTGGAAAATAAGTAGGTACTAAAATAAAAAGTGGTATTATAATTAGGCCCAGAGAAAAATGAAATGCATTACTTTTCTCCCCCGACATGAAAAGTGTTTGTCACTTTTTCCCTAAATAACACAGTATTAGCATTTGTAATAAAAGTTTGATACAAACATCCTTGAAATAGCTAGACATGTGGACACCAGGGAAATAGGGGATTATGATTCACCAGAACTCTGCTAAGAAGGCAATTTTATTGCTGAGTTTCAGCTGTATCAATATTCCAGTTCAATTAGCAAGATGGCTTCATTACTTTTTATCCATTTAACAATTTCTTATTAAGATACACTCATTTTTAAAAATTCATTTTTATTGAGATATATTCACGTACCATACAGTCATCCACAATGTACAATCAACCATTCACAGCACCATCATATAGCCGTGCACTCATCACCCCAATCAATTTTTGAACATTTTCCTTACTCCAAAAAGAATAAAAATAAGAATAAAAATGAAAGTAAAGAACACCTGAAGCATCCCCCATCCCACCCTATTTTTCATCTAGTTTTTGTCCCCATTTTTCTATTCATCTGTCCATACACTGGATAAAGGGAGTGAGCCTCGTGGTTTTCATAATCACAGTCACACCGTGTAAACTGCATAGTTATGCAAAGTCATCTTCAAGAATCAAGGCTACCGGGTTGCAGTTTGACAGTTTCAGGTATTTCCTTCTAGCTATTCCAATACACTAAAAACTAAAAAGGGTTATCTGCTTAGCACATAAGAATGCCCTCCAGAGTGACCTCTTGACTCCGCTTGAGATTTCTCAGCCACTGAAAGTTTATTTTGTTTCATTTCACTCCCCCCTTTTGGTCAAGAAGATTGTCTCAATCCCATGATACTGGGCCCAGGCTCATCCCTGGGAGTCATGTCCCACATTGCCAGGGAGATTTACATCCCTGGGAGTCATGGCCCATGTGGGGGTGTGGGGCAGTGAGTTCATCTGCCAAGTGGGCCCAGAAACAGAGAGAGGGCCACATCTGAGCAACTAAGAGATTCTCTGGGGGAGACTCTTAGGCACAATTATAAGTAGGCTTAGCTGCTTCTTTGCAGTAACAAGCTTCATAAGGACAAGTCCCAAGATCAAGGGCTCAGCCTGCTAAGTTGTTAGTCCTTAAAGTTTGGATATACTCATTTTTAACACTAAGGATTTCATAATGCAAATGCAATATTTGAGAACTGCTTCATTTTATTTCATTGGCTTTTTTTTTTCAACCTACTTATCACACCCAAAAGGGAAGTGAGAAGCAGGGTGGGGTAGGGCTGCAACATTATGGAATAGTAGACATTTATTCAAATGTCCTAAAACTAAAAAGGTAGAGCATAGCATACCCGTGGTAATATGCATGATCAACAAGCTTTCCCATACTGTTTGATGTTCTAAATTTTGTTTTCATTAGTGGGTTCAAGAGGGAAGGAGGCTAGGGAGGGAGGGAAGGAAGGAGTGAAGGAGAAAACCTTTGTGACATTCATTTACTACTACAGAATGTGTCCCCTTGCTAAGAAAAAGCTGGAAAAAAAATTGTCATTTTTCATGCAATTAGTTACAAGTGTGCTAGTAAACCAGATTGTCAAATTATATCAATAGTATCTAAATAACAACAAGCAAATTGCTTTACACAGATGGAAAATGCCTAAGATGAATAGAGCTCCTGCGTAAACAACCTCAACTAAGACTTATTGATTATTTGCCCTGCTTATCTATTCTCTTTCTTTGTTTTAATGCTGAAAATCATAGCCTTCATACTTTTCACCTTCTCTTTTATAAAAAGGTCGTTAAAGCCTGAGCTTCACATTTCAAAATCTCGAGCTTTCAGAAGGTTCCTAATGTTGGGCAGAGGGGGAATTATACCATAAAGGGCTCCCAAAGAAATGTCAGTGAAAACTTCCCCACCACTGGAGTTTGGGAAATGCAGCAAGGGTATCACTAATATAAAGTTTTGGGGAGCCAACTTAGCAATTATTTTGGTTATTTATGGTTATATTGGATAAAAAATAAAAATTATTTTTTCTTTCCACACATACAAAACCTCAAAAGTTTTGTGTTTTTGAAGGAAATATTATGAAGAATAAGAAATTAGCCAGATGAGTCTAAGATCATGAGGTTGACCAATGACTTCTGTGTGTTCAGTGGACACAAATTATATCCCTGCCTAAGCTATGATGATTGTGTGTTCTTATTCACAAGTGGAAATGGAAAACAATGGGGAAAATAATTATAATACTTGGAAATAATATTGGAGATGCATACAACTCCCATGCTTTTAAGCTGTGCAATATTGAATCAAAGATAACTTCTCCAAGTCTTCGGTTCCACCTTCCAAAGTGTAGTACTAATAACATCTAATAAGGTTGATTTGAGAATATGATGATATATGTGGGAGAAGTGCTTTATACAATATCAAGCAACAAATAAATGTATGAAAGGGACCAGGAAAATTAAGAATGGCAGGGATCAATTAAAACTGACCTGTGCTATTGGGAAAATTATCCAAAGCCATGCCTTTTTCGGTAGATAAAGGGCAGCATGGTCCTCGGAACAGGGGAAAGGTGTAAGTCCCTCTTGTAAACCTACATATGTCTGGATGCCACTGCCAGGAAAAACTGTATGTGGTTGATAGGAATGTTTTATATAGAGCTCCCAATTGCATGTCATCTTTCCTTCCCCTCTCACAAGGTAGAGTGAAAATCTCACTACTCTGCAAATCAGGAGTTTGTAGTCTGGTTTCAGTTCACCAGGTTTGCCTACTTTGGTTTGTTCATTCATTCATTCATTCATTCATTGAACCAGTGTTTATTGTCCTCCTAAGTGTCAGGTTTACCATCTAGCAAGGGTCACTTAACTTCTCCAGCCCCAGCTTCTTCACATATAAGATGCTAGGAATGGATGTAATTCACTCTACAGTCTCTTCCAGCTCTAATGTTCTTAGTCTTCTCCTCTCTGCAGATTTTCAGTCTTTATTCTTCTACACATAATTGTAGAATCTTCATGCTGATCATCTATGTGGGCATGTATACATACACATGTGTGTATATAGATATATACCCCATAGCCTATTTACTAAATAGAATTTCTCCATTCATTTTTTGCACTGCACATTATTGAGAGCCATTGAGGCACATAACTATGCTATTTGTGGATGAGATACAGATATGTGTATTAAACAGCCCTTATTTGCTAAGTACTTATAATGTAGTAGAAGAGGCAATATAATTACAAATAATTGCAAAATCAAAATCTTTCTTGTCAATCAGAAGGAGGGAGGCACCTAAAAAGATGTCAACCCACTTCAGCATAGGTGTCGGGGTTGCCGTCAGAAGAACGACCCACACAGCACTGGATGGAACAACATTTTACTCACATCGAGAAGATGTGACAGAGTGAGGTCAGCTTCACTAGTAGGTGCTGGTTCCCAAGGCCATGGCTAGTGTAGGGAGATGTTCTAAGTGCTGTACCCCTCTCTTGTGTTCACGTGCTGCTGCAGTGGAGGAAGCCCACTCCTTCCCCGCCAGCGACAGATATGCCACCAGGGTGGGAGCTGGATGTCCTAAAACCTTCCCACCAGAGTCAGACTGTTTCCAGTGAATGTTACATCTGCTTGGGACAAGAGGGAAGGCATGCACTGCAGTCCAGTTATCCACAGGAGATTGTGTTTTATCTAGCAAGGCTGACTCAGCGGGCCTGAGCACAGAGTATATTTGTGGGTCCCAGGGAAAGGTGGCAGGCCATACCAGGATTGTACCCTACCACACTTCTTTTGGAAAAAAGGAATCCCTTTCAGTGGGGTTAGGGGAGGTTTCTTGTAGGCAGTAGAGCTAACATGAGCCTTGAAGAAGGGATAAGACTTTGATAAGCAAAAATAAAAGAAGAGAAGGCCTTCCAGGGAAAGCTATGGACATAGGAAAAGAAAAAGAAAGCAAAAGGTTTCTTAAAAACTTCTGACTACGATGGACATTTCATATGTGAGACATAAGAGATGAGGCTGGTAGAGAAGATTGAACCACATGTGAATCACGATGCCTCCTGCAGGTGCTAGGACTTTATGGTCTCGGCCAGCGCTGTCCAATGGAATATAATGCAAGCCACAAGCGTGAGTCACATATGCAATTTTTCTAATTTTTGTGGCTTCATTAAAAAAGGTAAAAAAAAATCAGGTGAAATTAATTTTAGAAATATATTTTATTTTACTTAATGGATACAGAATATCATTTCAGCCTATAAGCAGTATAAACATTTTTGATATTTTACAATCCTTTTCATACTATGTCTCTGAACTCTAGTGGGTAATTTCAACTCAGCACATCTCAAGTTGTGCTAGCCACCTTAATAGACAGTGCAACACTAGGCCATGGAGAGACACTGTTGGGTTTTGAGGTGGAGAGTGGTTCAGTAAAGGCAATATTTTAAGCACCTGAATGAGACTTTTGTATGTAGGCATGTATCAGATAGTGCAAATGATATGGACACAAGTCAGGGAGATGATACTTCTGAAATAATCTGGATGTGAGGTGATTGAGGATGGACTATGGTGGTGGACTGGTGAATTATAAGAATTTGGGAGAGAGTTTCAGGTCTACACAATCCTGTTGAAGGGAAAGTAATGAGCAATAGGCCAACTCATAGAGGTATAAAGGAAAAGTAGAACTATTCTTTTGTGTCACCTGATTATCTTGCTTATCTCACTGGGCCTGCACCTGATGTGGTTCACTCAATTCCACAAATGTGTATCCAACATCCTCTAGTGAACTGTGCCAGGCTCTGGGGGCCCATTTATATGTGGATGGTTCTCCTTAACATCAGTTATTTAGCAATGGCATGGAGAAAATGGGCATTTACACAACAGAGGACAAACACTGTTTCTGAATGTTTTGGGACTGCAAAAGAGGGAATATCCAATTCTGCCTGGAAGAACCTAGAGAGGATTTTTCTGGGAAATGACATGGGCTGAATCTTGAAGGATAAGTAAAGTTTCTAGAGGTGTAAACAGAAGAAAGGCCATTATAAGCAGAAGTAAGCGCAAGAGGGAAAATAGGAGAGTATCCGGCATGTCTGGGAAAAAAATGAGTAGTTGCCAAGTTTAGGATCTGTGTAGACATATCATAAGAAATGAAGCTAAAAAGAGGTTAAGGACAGATTGGGCGGGGGAAGCAGGCTCCAACACCCAGCTACACACATTTCTCCACGTAGTTGAGACCTGGAGTATCATTAGGGAGAGAAGCCACTTTCGGGAGCCCACAGGTGAGCATTGGGGGTGCATGGCTTTGGCTTGAGAAAAAGGGACAGAGGAGCCAGCCTCTGGAAGACTAATATGAAGACAATGGCTTGCACATTATAACTCATAGCACTGACATGGTGTCAGATATAATGATCTGCCTTTTCACTGAAAAGTATTCGACATTTCACTAAATTGACCTTTTCTTGTCGATAGCAAACTCAATCGCATTATCTTCTCTGTTCAAAGTTTGAGCATAAGAGCTAGTATTGTTACAGGTACAATGTATCTCTTGAAGATGAGCTTTTGCTGTGTGACACTCAGTATTCTATGCTAAGAAATGTCTTGGAGGGGTCACTACTTTTTTTTTTCTTAAAGCAACAGATGAGATAGATATAGATATAGATACAGATATAGATACACACACACACACACACACCAGTTTGCAGATCTCTGTTTGTATTAGTTTTCTGTTGCTGTGAAACAAATTATCACAAACTTAGTGACTGAAAACAACACCCATTTATTAGTCCATGGTTCTGTGGGTTATAAGTCCAGGAAGGCTTAACTGGGTATTCAGGTTAGGGCCTCACAAGGCTGAAATCAAGCTGCCAGCAGGATGGGGCTCTTATCTGGAGACTTGTGGGGAAAAATCCACTTCCAAATTCAGTCTTATACTTGGCAGAATCCAGTTCACTGGGCTTGTAGGAAGGAGGTACCTGTTTTCTTGCTGGCTGTTGGCTGGGGGTCATTCTCAACTCCTAGAGACTGCTCTTTAGTCCTTAACATGTGGCCACTTCCATCTTCAAGCTAGCAACAGCATGGCACATGGAATCCTTTCAGTGCTTCAAATCTCTCTGACCACCCTTTTTGCTACCAGCCAAAGAAAAGTATATGCTTTTTACAAGCCCATGTGATTAGATTAGGCCCACCCAGCTAATCTCCCTTCCTTAAATCAACTGATTAGTAACCTCAATTACAATTGGCAAATTCTTTTGCCTTATAACACCAAGAAGCAAAGCTCATGGGGGCTTTCTGGAATTCTGCCTAACACAGTGCCCTTTAGTTTTATGACAGAGTACATTTCAAATGGAACTATTCCATTGTTCCTTGTAAATTAAAAGAAACTGTTACCACTCTACAAGGTGAAACAAGGACATTTCTTTGAATATTTATAGAAAGAGAGATTTCTCCTGGCTAAATGGCTGATTGAATAGGTAGACAAAAACTTTATTTGAGTTGAAGGGAAAAGGAATAAAATAAAATAGACTTTCATTTCTGTAAAGTATGGAAGAATAGGTACCCTGAATCACCTTCCCTATTGAGATTATGAAGAGGTATAGTGATACAACTAAAATAGATGTCTGCATCTATAACTATATATTTACATATATGGGCTCACTTCAAAGTCAGGAATCAACAGAGCTTCAAAATGAAATAAAATCAGGAACCCTGATTGCTAAGCAAATTCCAAAGTAGCCATTGCTTTGAGAATTTCAGTCAACCTCTAGAATCCTTTAGCTTCCACTTTGATGGCTATGTGGGCCCAGTTGTGAGGTAAAGCCTAGGACCTAGCCATTGCAGGGAATCTAAAAGGAGAAACCTCATAAACTAGATTCCAGACGTCTATTCTGTCAATGTAAGGATGCATTAGAAGTAAACCCTGATATTCCACAAGGAAACTTCCTGGCTCAGTTTTGGAACAGAGTGAAGGGACCAAATTCCCTGATGATTCGTAGTCACAAATTGGTCCTCACTTGAGGTCATGGTCCTAATTCATGCTATGTGTGGTCCAAAAAAATCTCAAGCCTGATCCCAGCCCAGGCAAGTCCTTGGGCAGATAGCAGAAGCAAGTTTACATCTCCTCTGGAGGAACTCAACTATTCAGCCTTCAAAGAATCCCAAGAGGCAAAGTTCTTAGAAAATGAATACCATACCCTACAGTAAAGAATCACAAAATAAACAGGAAAATAAGGCAATGTGCGTGAGAACCAGTAAAATCATAAATACACAACGGCCTCAGATAATGGAATTTTTGACATAGAGTATAAAATAGCTCTGTTTAAGGAACTTTTGTAAATCTTAAAAATATGAGCAAAGAACATGAAACCATAAAAAGTGACCAAGCAGATTTGACTAGTAATAGAATCTGGAAATTAAAATATACTGATTGAAATTTAAAATGCAATGAAGTACTGGCCCAAAGATTTGATATAGTGAAGAGTGGGAACTTGCGATGATCAAGTCTAAGAAGCAATCTAGAATGCAGTGCAGAGAGGCAAAGAAGTGGAAAATTTAAAACCTAGATTATTGGGGATCAACTCACATCTCCCATAAGACACGTGTAAGTCCTAAGCTCCAGTCCCAAGGATATAAACACATTTGTATTTAGGATCTTCAAAGATACTATTAAGATGAGGTCAAATTGAATCAGGCTGGGCCTTAATCCAATATAACCGAAGTTCTTATAAGCAGAGGAAATTTGGATGCCATTAGTCAGTAGAAGTTGCCATGTGTCAGAGGATTGCCAGAAAGCTACCACCAGGATATTAAATACACTTTAGAGAAAGTACGCTCTGAAAATAACCTTGATTTTAAACTTCTAACCTCCGAAACTATGAGGCAATAAATTCCTGTTGTTAAAGCCAACCGTTTGGTATTTATCATAGCATCCCTGGCTAAATGAGACACAGGTTAAGATACATAGAGGATAGAGTTAGAAGACTCAACATACATCTAATCAGAGTTTCAGAATAAAGATAATGGAAAAGGTGCAACACTCAATGAGATGCTGAGAATTTTCCAAAATTGTCGAAAGATGTCAACCCTGAGAACCAGAAAACCCAGTGAATTACAAACAAGATAAATGAAAAGATTTCTACCAAGACATATTATTGTAAAAGTCAAGAACACCAAAATGAACAAAATGATCTTAAAAGCATAAAGAGTGAAAAGGGACATTTATTTCATAGGACCAACATTTAGCTTGATTGTCAGTTTTTAATTAGCAACAATGGAAGTCAGAAGATGATGGTATAATATATTTAATAGAACATGCTGAAAGAAAATAACTTCTTTGCTTGAATTCAGTACCCGGACTACTATATAAAAATGACTGTGAGAAAAGGCATCATATTTAAACAAAAATTGTGTTCACAGACAAAAGACTTTTACTAAAGAAAATTCTACTTTAAATAAAAGGTAAATGATGCAAATATTTATTTTGTTAAACAAAGACAATAATGTCAAAGTAGTAGAAGAAAAAAATCAGGCTTAAATGAAAATCAGGCCAGAACAAAAATAACTTAATTGTTAAAAACCCAGGCTTTGTTGTTTTACAACCTTGGGCAAGGAATCCTAGCTCTTCTGTGACCCTAGTTTCTTCATGTGACAAATATGTATAACAATAATCTCACAGTCATTAAATGGGATAAAGTATGTTAAGCACTTACTACAATAACTGCTTCTATTAAGTGGTCAGTAAATGATAGCTGTTACTATTATGACTATTATTATAATCTGAGATAATTTTCCAAATTTTGTTTTGATTTTCCAGTCAAATAAAGGAGCATGTAGTTCACAAATGCTAAGAGCTAGACCCATTAGCTGTCACATGGTAGCTACTCAATAAAGGAGCTTTGTTATGACATCTCAACATATCTCTTCTTCCCAGTTCCCAGTAAACTCATTTTGCCTCCTAGGTGGTGACTTTACTTTCCTGGTTCCTATTTTCTTTATGTTTTCAAGGTAGTCACTATTAAATCTTTTTTTTTAAAAATTAAATAACGCATAATGATAAAAATACCACCATATTTTTAATCTATTTATTTCACTAAAAGTCATTTTTATATACATTATCTCTTTAAACCTCACTAAAAAAGGACAAAACTTGCAAGATAGGATATAATATTTTAAAAGTGATTTACTCTGGTAGTAAGTGATACAATTGAATTGAAAATAAATGCATTCAGCCATTACTGAATATGACAAGTAGGACTAATTTACTAGAAAATTGAGTTTACACAGGACAGAGAGAAGAATTATCCATTTAATTTGACCTCTTAATTGCATGAACCAGATCACTGGAATAATCTGTTTGGACCATGTATATTAATTAATCACCTTTATAATTTTCACCTCTCCAACTCACCTTTTCTATATCAACACAAGATTAGAAAAGGAAAGATTCTGCTTCTGAACTCAGCAGCATGGCAAATTTACTAAACTTCAACAACTATTTAACAAAGTGAAAAGAAACTTTAGAGGGAAAAAACCACCTTTCTTGTATAAACATTAGTTATATATTCCAATGAGATACTGAGATCAAGAGTAATTAGGATTCCAGGGCCAAACAAAATTCAGTTCCCATCTCTTTTCTTAAGATATAATTCTGCTAAATGAGCCCCCTGAGCAGAAGCAGAATTAACTGGCTCCTTTTAAGTTTGGTGATTACAAATGCAAAATGAGTCTCCTCCTGCAGACAGAGAGCCAGAGGACAGTAATGGTAGCTGTGATAAGTAATGTATGCATGCTATCAAAAGCTGAATGAAGGGAAGAAATGGTAAAACCATTTGAAAATTTGGAATTCACTCTTAAGCTGCTCCTGCAAATAACTCCCAGGAGGATAAGCACAGAGCAGCAATAAACTCTGCATTTCTGAATAATTTATCAACTTTCATCCTTTCATTGCCAACAGTGACCCTTCATGGTTAACTGAAGAAACAAAGAGCTCAATGACTTCCTTAGCCATTCGGTAGAGCAATTACAAGCATACTGACTGATACGTTTTCTGCTTAATCTACTAACAAATGGTGTCCATTTTCTTCTTAATCTATACCCCTATCTCCACATTTGACTTGACCATGGTGAACACAGCTTTCCGTGCCCTTGTTCCTGTGTCCCTCTTTTGTTTCTTTCTCATTACAGCTCTCTTATGTGATCACTGTAATAGAAGGAAGGCAAATTCTTCATGACAATTTTCCTCAGTTGCCCTTGGTTAATTTTTTCAAAATGTGATTCCTGTGGGCTCTCTGACAGCAGGGCAAACTGAAAGCTAATCAGAAGAGTCTTCCTCAAGTGTCAGTATCTTTTCAAAGAAATTTCATGTTTTAGAATGAGAGAGTTGTTTTTCACAGCAGTAAGCAGTATAACGTGGTACAACCATCTTTAAAGAGGCCAGGCCTTTTTAAAACTGGGTGAAAAAAAGAAATTAAAAAGGAAATTTACCTCAGGCACTAATTTCCACCCCCCACTACAGTTGTCTTTACTTCCCTACACATTAATTTCTCATTATAAGAACAGTCATTTAGTGCTACTCTGGCAGAATCACTTAGAATGACAGAAATTTAAACCCAGAAGGGATCACTGAATGAACTCATCCCTTTCAAGCCCTTTGTTTCTTAGGTGGAGAAATAGAAGTTCAGGGAGGTTAAATGATTTATCCAAGATCATATAGCAATTGAGTAACATAGTTTGAGCTCCCTGTTTCATTTTACATTGAAGGGAGGAGGGGTGGGGAGGTAGTTTTCTGCCCTACGGTAGGAGCAGGTGCCTATTGTACTTGGGCTTTCTCATCTGTAGGGTGGGGATAATGATATCACCTTCCTAACTTCAAAGAATTTCTTCCACTCCTCCCCTCTGGAGTCATGTGTGTGTGTCTTGCAATGCTAACTGTGTGACATACTCTCTCCATTGGTTATTGTATTTAAGACTTTAAGGTCTTGTGGTCGCTACTACCATGTTTCTAAAGACAGACACCATTCCCAATACAGGGAAGACCATGAATCTGTGAAGGAGAAATAAAGGAGAGTGGAATTCCCAGCTCTGTAAGAAGATAGATGTGGAGGGTTGTGTTCCTACATGTGGTAGGTTGAATAATGTATCCACATGAAAGACATGACCTTAATCTTAATCCACATTTCTGTGGGTATGAACTCATAAATAGAACCTTTTGAAGATGTTATTTTTAGTTAAGATGTGGTCCCATTGAATCAAGGTGGGCTTTTAACCATAATACAGGAGGGTCATAAAGGGAAGTCAGAGAAAGCCAGGGAAGAGGCAGAAGCTACAAGTCAGTGGAAGCCAGAAAAGCAGAGACAAGGAGAGAGACAGAGATCACTATGTGATACAAGGCAGAGATACACACCACAGAAACCCAAAGATTATGGCAAGTCAGTACCAGAATTCTAGACTTGGGGGGAAAAGCATTGTCTTGCTGACACCTTGATTTTGGACTGCCAATCAAAAATGCGAGCCAGTACATTCTTGTTGTTTAATCCAACCCATTGTGTGATGTGTCATAGCAGCCTGGCAAACGAAGACATGCCGTGATGGAATTAGGATGAAGATAGTGTCTGTCTCTTTAAGCCAAGGGGGTGGAGAAGGAAGGACACTGTGCAGAGCCAGAGCCTATACATGAGTAATCCATGCTTTGAAGTCTGGAAGATCTGGCTGTGAGACACAGTATAAAATGAAAATGCAGGGCTCATTGTTAAAAAAAAAAAACAGTATTATGAATTTCAAGGCAGTGACAGCAGAGCCTTAAACGGAGTGGAGGACATCCAAGCACAGAGCCCCATGTGACTGCACAGGTCACATGTGCACGAAGCTGGCCCTGCCTGACACACTCTGGTCACTTTGAAAGTCTGGTCTAAACACACCCAATGAAGTCATCACTCTGCAGATAGTTTTTAAACAATATTCTCATGAAAGGAGAGTAGAGCTGTTAGAGAGTGGTCTGATTGGAACTGGTTTGGTAGGAGGCGACGACTCTCCAGTGGGGAGGTAGATCTTAGGACCAGGAGTCGAGACTCTGAAGCCGAGTAGACCTTGCCCTTGTGCAAATTTTTCCTTCACTGCTAGTGTAGAAGTATCTAGGCACTGTTTTTATTTTTGTTTGTGAGAGGGGATATATCTACATTCCTTTTAAAATATCATTTTGGTAATATAGATATAACATACACCCATTTTAACCATTTTTAAGTTTACATATTAGTAGTATTAATTACATTCATGATGTTGTTCTTTCATCACTGTCATTCATTACTAAGCCTTTTTCATCACCCCAAAGAAGTTATTACCCATAGAGTAATAACTCCACGGTTCCTCCTCCTCCCAGCCCCTAGTAACCTCTAGTCTACTTTCTGTCTCTATGAATTTGCTTATTCTAGATATTTCAATTAAGTGGGACCATACAATATTTGACCTTCTGTTTGGTGTATTTCATGCAACATAATGTTCTCAAGTTTTATGCATGTTATAGCATGCTTCAGGACTTCATTCCTTTGCTGAGTAGTATTCCATTCATCTGTTGATGAACATTTGGGTTGTTTTGCCTTTTGCCTATTGTGAATAATGTAGCTATGAAACATCAGTGTACAAGTATCCATTTGAGTCCCTGCTTTCAATTCTTTGGGGTATATACCTAGAAGTGGGATTGTCAGGTCATAAGGTAGTTCTGTATTTAACTTTTTGAGCAACAGCCAAACTGTTTTCCACAGCAGCTGTACTATTTTTCATTCCCACCAAAATGTAAGAGCGTTCCTATTTCTCCACATCCTCACCAACACTTGTTTTCTGTTGTTTTTTTTTTTAATAGTAGCCAGCCTAGTGGGTTTGAATTTCTTTGTGATTTTGGTATGCAATTCTCTAATGACTAATGTTTTGAGCATATTTTCATATGCTTATTGGCCAGGAGAAATTACCTATTCTAATCTGTTGCCCATTTTTAAATTGGGTTATCTCTCTTTATGTTGTTTACTTGTAGAGATTCTTTATATTCTAGATATTAAACCCTTATGAGATATATGATTTGCAACTATTTTCTCCCATACAGTAGTTTGTCTTCACTTTCGATAATACCTTTGATGCACAAAAGTCCAATTTCTCTAATTTTTCTTTTATTGCTCATGCTATTGGTGTCATATCTAAGAAATCATTGCCAAATCCAAAGTCATAAAGATTTCCTCCTATGTTTTCTTCAAAGAGTTTATGGTTTTAGCTCTTATATTTAGGTCTTTTATCCATTTAGAGTTAATTTTTGTATATGGTATGAATTAAGGATTTTTTTTCTTTGCTAAGGATTCATATTTTTTTTTCTTTGCATGTGGACAGTTTTCCTAGAACTATTTGTTGAAGACCCTATCTAATGTATTAGGTACCCTTGTTGAAAAGCAGTTGGCCTTAAATGTATTGATTTATTTCTGACTCTTAATTCTAGTCTCTTGGTCTATATATCTTGCCTTATGCCAGTACCACACTGTTTGGTTACTGTAGCTTTGTAGTAAGTTTTGAAATTGGAAATTATGAGACCTCCAACTTTGTTCTTCTTTTTAAAAATTGTTTTGGCTATTTGGGACCACTTATCATTCCATACGAATTTAAGATTGCATTTTCCATTTTTACCAAAAGGATCCTAGAATTTTGATAGGGATTACATTGAATCTGTAGATCACTTTGAGTAGTGCTGACATCTTCAGAATATTAAGTCTTCCAATCCATGAACATGGGGTGTCTTTCCATTTATTTAAGTCTTCTTTAATTTCTTTTGACAGTGTTTTGTAGTTTTCAGTGTACAGGTATATTAGTCAGGGTTCTCTAGGGAAACAAAACAACAGGAGATAGCTGTAAATATCATGAGATTTTGTGTCTCATGCAACTGTGGGGATGCACAAGTCCAAATTCTGTAGGGCAGGCTGCAAGCTGGCAACTACAATGAAGGTTTTTGATGAATTCTCTAAGAAAGGCTGGCTGGCTGTTGTAGAGGTGAAAATTCTCTCTTCTGACTGCTGAAGTCATCACCTATCCCTTAAAAGCCTTCAACTGATTAGATTCTTATTGCAGAAGGCACTCCTCATAGTTGATTTTAGATGTAATCAGACATAGATGCAATCAACTTACTGATTACTTAAGTCCACAAAATGTCCTCACAGTAATGGTTAGGCCAGTGCTTGCTTGACCAGACAACTGGGCACCATTACCTGGCCAAATTGACACATGAGCCTAACCATCACAGTGCACCCCTTGTCAACTTGGCAGCAGTACACATCACCTTAAACTATACTTAATCTCTAAATAAAAAACAATAATGGCTATATTTTTCACCTAACAACACTCAACTGGAAATACGCTAAATAGTCCTGAGGTAATATTTGCTCTTAAACTTGATGTCCTATAACTTAAATACTATGACACGAACAGTACAACTTATGCTATATGATAAGGGGATAAGATAGAGAAGAAAACAAAGATATTTGCTTTACGTACAAATGCAAACATACTTATAATGAAACAAGAAAGGAATATTCATACAATTACAGTCCTTGTTTCTGTAACTGGTCATGTGGTCATAGTTCATATTTACCACTACCTTCTTCCACTATTCCATGTTTCCTTTACCCTCAGCAAGCACCTCAGCTGGCTGTGGTTCTTTGCTTGGTAGGGTGACCCATACCTTCCTTCCTGCAGTTTCTGGGCCGCTGGTAGTTCTGCCTGGATTCGGTTGTTGCAGTTTTCCATTGACTTTAATCACAGGGCATGGTAATCCTAAGAGTGCCGTAGGAGATCTCTTGTATTCCAGGCAAACTCTTCTTCACTGCCATTGTATAGATGCAGTCCTATTTCCCCTTGATAGGCAACCCAGCCAGGGGTGATAGTCACCTTCTTCACCTGTTGATATAGAGGCATGAGAAGCCCGAAGTGGCCAGGTGGCAGTCTTAACTTCTAGTTCAGTGGAATCAGTGTTGTGTCTCCTGGTGGAAGCAGTCTTTCTTTTGGAACTAAGACATGTAGACCATCTGAGCTTAAGGTTGCAGGGACAAGAAGCAAAAATTTTTCTAGTGGATCACTAGGGGTAATAGTGAGTGGTGACACTCCCATTTCCACCCCTTGATTCCTGGACCCATGAATCCTGGCTATGGAAGAAACAGCACCATAGAGTGGACACTGATTCAGAGCATATACAGCTTCCTGGAAAACATTGCCTCAGCCCTGCAAGATATTGCTACCAAATTGGTGCCATAATTGAGTCTTCGTAAGGCCATTCCACCATTCCATCAACCCAGCTGCTTCAGCATGATGGGGAACATGGTAAGAACAGAGAATTCTTTGAGCATATGCTCATTTCCACACTTCATTTGCTGTGAAGTGAGTTCCTTGATCAGAAGCAATGCTGTGTGGAATACTATGATAGTGGATAAGGAACTGTGTAAGTTCATGGATGGTAGTTTTGGCAGAAGCATTGCATGCAGGGAAAGCAAACCCATATCGAGAGTATGTGTCTATACCAGTTAAAACAAATCACCACTCCTTCCATGACGGAAGTGGTCCACTGTAATCAACCTGCCACCAGGTAGCAGGCTGATCACCTTGAGGAATGGTGCCATATTGGGGGCTGAGTGTAGTGTAGGTCTCTGCTGCTGGCATGATATCATCAATATAATGGACCAGTTTGATGCCTTGTGGGAGGGAGAAACAATCAAGGTTCCTGCAAACAAGATTATGACACAGGTCTGGAGAGTAGATATACTCCTGAGGTGAGACAGTGAAGGTATACTGCTGATCTTGCCAGCTGAAAGCAAGCTGTTTCTTGTGGTCCTTACTAATAGCAATTGAGAAAAAGTGTTTTCCAGACTGATAGCTGCATACCAGGTATCAGGGGATGTGTTGATTTGCTTAAGCAATGATACCACATCTAGAACAGCAGCTGCAATTGAAGTCATCACCCGGTTAAGTTTATGATAATCCACTGTTATCCTCCAAGACACATCTGTTTTCTGCACAGACCAAATAGAAGAGTTGAATGAGGATGTGGTGGGAGTCACCACTCCTGCATCTGTCAAGTCCTTGATGGTGGCACTAATCTCTGAAGTTTCTCCAGGAATCTGATATTGCTTCTGATATGCTCTTTTGCTAGGTAGGAGCAGTTCTAGTAGCTTCCACTAGATAATAGCCCTCACTCCATGAGTCAGGGAACCAATGTGGGTATTCTGCCAGTTGTTGAGTATGTCTACTACAATTACATATTCCAGCACTGGGTAAATAACCAAGAATGCATCTGGGACACACTGGACCCACTGTGAGAGGGACTTGAACTAAAATTCCATCAATCACCTGACCTCCATAAGCCCCTACTCTGATGGGTAGACCAGAGTGATGTTTTGGGTCTCCTGGAATTGTCACTTCTGAGCCAGTGTCTAATAACCCCCAAAGTGTCTGATCATTTCCTTTTCCCCAATGCACAGTTACCATGGCAGAATGCTTTAGGTCTCCCTGGGGAAGGCTGGGAGGAAGACCAACTGTAAATTTTTGGCAGTGTAACAGGGTCCTTCCCCAAGGGGACCTGGCCTTCTCCTCATTCAAGGGGCTTTGGGTCTGTAAACTGTCTCAAGTCTGGGAATTGATTAAGGGGCCATGACTCGGTGTTTTTGTAATTCAAGTTAGGTTTTGTTCACTTGACCGAGAACTCTTCTGCTTGTACAGATCAAGTAGGAATTTAGTAGACTGCCCTTCTACTTTACTTCTAGGTAGTAGCCAATGTTACAGGTCTCTGTGAGTCAGATTATTCTGACAGCTGCTTTGAGTCTGCTGTCCATTATGGTAGCCACGCCCACCTTGTCTTTGGTGATTAAATGCTGCCACATGGCTTCTGCCAACTCAGGATCCTGTCATCCCCATTGTGTTTAAGAATTCCAGCTCAATGACAGCAGTTCCTGCAGTAATTTCTGAACTATAGTGAAGGGTGATGACAGAGCTTTTCAGAGATGATAATGTTAATCTCACAAATTTATTCATCACAGTCCTAGTAAAAGATGTGTCCTCTAGACATTCCTGGGGTATGTGAGCAGGTCTTCCATGATAAATCCACTCTGACATTCCAATCTCTCTAAGCCTTTGAATCCCCTCCTCTACATTATACCAGGGCAGTTCTGGCTTTTCAGCCTCAGGTAATATCAGCCACCTATTGATCCATGTTTCAGTCAACCACCCAAACAAACTGTTAATGCCCTTTCTAACCCTTCAAGCTACAACATTGAATGCAGAATCTCTGCTTAGTGGGCCCATACCAATAAATTCAGCCTGATCCAACTTTATATTCCTTCCACCATTATCCCACACCCTTAATATCTGTTCCCATACATATTACCCTGATTTCTGTCTATATATATTGGAAAACTCATGCAGTTCTTTTGGAGTATAATGTACCTCCTCATGGTCACACTTTTTACCTCACCTTTCAGGGCCTGTTGGAACATTAGTCTAATTATAGGTCTGGGAGAAAAGAGAAGTCATGGGGGTTGGTTCATGAAAAGAATTGGAAGTGTCTTCCAAGCCAATTACCTCAGGGCATTCCACTGCAATTTCATCTGGTGGAACAGGATTAATCTCTCCAAACAGAGGAGTGAGGGCTGTTTCCTCAGGGGAGGTGGTTACAGATTTCGCAGGCACTGAAGGTTTAATCTCCTCAGGTGGATGTTTGATGGCCAACTCCTCAGGGCAGAGTGGAGGTTGGGAAGCTATTTCCTCAAGGCAGGCTGGAGGTTGGGTAGCTGTCTCCTCGGGGCAAGCTAGAGATTGGGTGGCTGTTCTCTCAGGGAAGTCTGGAGGTAGTTTCCTCAAGGCAGATCATTACAGATTTATCTAGCAAAGAGTCAGCAGAATCTAAAGTTTCAGTGTCCCCATTGTCATCATTATCAACCCATATGTCCCCTTCCCAATTTTCAGGATCCCATTCCTTTCCAATCAATGCCCTCACTTTAGCAGCAGACACCCTTCAAGGTTGAGAATTTAGTTTACATTTTAAATCTGCTACTCACACAATGAGATTCTTGTCTGGTTTTCAGAGATCTCAAGTCTGTAGCCATAAGAAATAAGATTTTCTTTCAGGGCACACATAGGAACGTTTACATCTTCATACAGTGTTTAAGCTGCAAATCTGAAGCTTTCAGCTCATCCCTTTGTTATGTAATTGTATCCAGTGTATCTAGGAACAACCAGCCGACATCATTATACCTTTATCTCCACAAGACTCTCTGTTAAGGTGTCAAAAACACTGTCACCCCAAACCTTGCCACATATAAGTGTATGATTAGCAGAACCAAATGGTGATATTTTGTGTATCTCTACTGCCAACTCATGGCATGGACTGTCAGTGCCATCCTGATAAATGGAAATAGAGTCATCCATGCCCTTGAATCTAATCATAGTAGAAAAGCAATTGCAAAAACCCATTTTTAAGATTCTGTTTCTCAAGAACCACACCTGGTACCAAAGCTGTATTAGTCAGGGTTCTCTAAGGAAACAGAACCAACAGAGATAGCTGTAAACATTATGAGATTTTATAAAAGTGTCTCATTCAACTGTGGGGATGCACAAGTCCAGATTCTGCAGGGCAGGCTGCAAGCTGGGAACTCTGATGAAGACTTTTCACCTGCTTGGTTAAATTTTTGCCCATGTATTTTACTCTTTTAGATGCTATTCTAAAATGGAATTGTTTCCTTAGTTTTGAATTGTTCGTTGCGGATGTATAGAAATGCAATTGATTTTTGCATGTTAATCTTGTACCTTGCAACTTCACTGAATTTGTTTATCATCTCTAATAGTTTTCTTATGGATTCTTTGGGATTTTCTGTATCTTATTGTTTTAGTTTCCTATGATGCTTAAGCAAATACCATGCAAAGGGATGGCTTAAACAATGGGAATTTATTAGCTCACAGTTTTGAAGCCAGGAAAAAAAAAGTCCAAATCAAGGCATCATCATGGCTATGCTTTCTCCCCAGAGACTGTGGTGTTCTGGGGCTGACTGCTGGCAATCTGTGGTCCTTGGTTCCCCTGTCACATGGCAATGCATATGGCGGCCTCTCTGGCTTTCCTCTTCTCTTTCAGATTCTGCTGACTTTCAGCTTCTTGCTTCCTATGGCTTTCTCCCTATATCTGTCTGAGTTTCATTCTGCTTATAAAAGACTCCAGTAATAAGAATAAGGCACATCCTGATTGGTTTGGCCTACACCTTAACTGAAACAACCTCATAAAATAACCTCACAATGGGCTCATAATCACAGGAATGGATTCAAGAACATGTTTTTTTCTGGGGTACATACAACTCCAAACCACCACAGTCATCTATGAACAAAGAAAGCTTTACTTCTTCCTTTCTAATTCAGATGTCTTTTCTTTCTTTTTCTTACCTAATTGCTCTGGCTAGAATGTACAGTACAGTGTTGAATAGCATTGGTGAAAATGGTCACACTTGTCTTTTCCCCCATCTTGCTGGGGGGTGGGGCGGAGGCTTTTGCCATTGGGCATGTTAGCTGTGGGTTTTTCATAAACATGGGCTCTGTATTTATGGGAAGATACAGTTTTCTTACACTTTTATCAAGAGTTGACCTTGAACATTAGAAGACTGTGAAAGTAATGAGGCAGGGTAAGTGTCTGTTGTTCTCCACATTATTCCTGGTGTCTGGCATGGTGCCTGGTACATGTTAGGTGCTCAGTAAATATTTGTTGATGCCTATGTTTTTGAGGAAACATATAGGCAGTTATTTTAGTGACAGAATTTGCTGGTGCCCTTCCAGCCCTGAAAGAAAGATCTGAGATTGAGAGAAGAGAGGGCTCTCTGGTAATAAAAAGAAGAAGCTTTTGAAGTATGCTAATAATACTGCAAATTAAGAAAATGTTAGCCTGCTTAAGAACGGAGGCTTTTAGCATTTGTTTTGGCATGCACACTAATTATAAATTATTTTATAGATTTATTAAATACTCATAAGGTTTTCTGAGACACTTAGCTGCACTTTTTTTCCCTTATTGCTGTTACTTAAAAATAATTGCTCTGCATTCTTTTCTTTTTAAGTTCTGTTTTTTAGAGGACATAATCAGTCATTGGCAGGGTGCAGGGAGAAACTGAAAGAAGGTACAGAAAGCTGAGAAAAACAGGGACCAAGAGAAGTAGAAATAGGAAGAAAGAGTAAAGGATTACAGGGGCTTCAGATGAAAATAGGCCTCTGTAGAAAGACAGAATAGAGGAGAGGGAAGGGAAGATAAGCATTAAGCCCTCTCTTACCATCTTTTCTTACCCTCTATTCCCCAGCAGCATCACACTGGAAATTAAGAAAGATCTGATTAATAAATGCACAAAAGAGAAATTAATAGGGCATAGTCAGTGGTGAGCTGGTAAGTATTTGACAATAGGCCCTTGTGGAGGAGGACATTTATCCATTTCTGTTGCATAAATACCCCCTCTGTGGCCGATTTCAAATTACCAATGTGTGTTGCTGGATGTAGAACAATGTAAAAATCCCAAAACTAGTATTTAAAAACTCCAGATTTAATAGCTTAAGGCTTTGAGCTGGTCATTTCACTTTCCTAGCCCTTTGGGACAATGATGCCTTATATTACAGGCCTGTGTGGGGATTAGATAGGATCCTCTAACATGCTGAAGGGTTGATATATACCACTTATTCTCAAATGATTTAGTCAAATGTATTTATATAGAGATAAAGAGAAAGATAAAGCAAATGTGGCAAAACATTAATTGGTGAATCTAAGTGAAGGATATATGAGCCTTCAAATTTTTCCAAATATAAAGGTGGGGAAAATAAGGTCAGTTATATACAAATAGCACTCTGTAAGCCTGAAAAGTTTTCCGAAGATGAAGTACTATTATCTAGTTAAAGAGATGTAGTGTCCAGATGCTATAGCTATTGGGATATTGAAAGTTCATTCCATCTGACTGATTCAAATATTCAGCAAATATTTACTGAACATCTGTGATACCCTAAAAGCTGGTGATACAATAATAAACAAGACACAGCCTCTAATCTCATGGAGTTTACAATCCAGTTGGAGGGACACACAAGTAAATAGACAATTACAATTTGGTGGGATAAATTACAATAGAATTAAATAGAGGATGCTGAGTAGGAGAGGCCCCTGCTGAGTGCCGAGCCAGCCATGCCCCAAGGCCCTGCCCTGGGGGTGGGGAGCCGCACCGTGGCTGGAAACTTTACTGACAGACTGGCAGCCTGACAAGTGAGAGAACTAGATTTCCAGAGTGACCACAAAATAATACACAGAGCATCCAGATCTCAGCAAACATTATAAAACATTCAAAGAGACAGGAAAATATGACCCAGTCGTAGGAAAGAAAGGATTCAACAGAAGATATTCTGGAGGGAGCACAGTCTCTAGACTTACTGATCAAAGATCATAGAACAAGTCTCATAAATAGTATCAATGAACTAAAAAAAAAACATGGGCAAAGAACTAAAGGAACATCGAAAACAATATGAACAAAATGAGAATTTCAGTAATGAGATAGAAATTATAACGAGAAACCAAGTGGAAATCCTGAAACACAAAAGCACCATAACTAAGTGAAAAAATTCAATAGAGAGATTTAAGGCAGAGAAAAGACTAGTGAACTTGAAGGCAAATAGTGGAAAGTGTCCAAGTTAAGGAGCAGGAATAAAAAAGAATGAAGAAAGAACAAAGAGCAGTGCCTGAGGAACCTGTGGGACATCTTCAAGCATAATGATATATACATCATAGGAGTACCAGAAAGAGAAGAGAATGATAAAGGGTCAGAAAAAATATTTGAAGAAATGATGGCAGAAAACTTCCCAAATCTAATAAAAATCCAGGATGCTCAATGAATGCCAAGCAGGATGAACCCAAACAGATCTGCACTAAGACGTTATGATCCAACTGTTCAATACCAAGGACAAAGATGGAATCTTAAGAACAGCAAGAGGGAAGCCATGTGTCACATAGAAGAGATTCTTAACAAGATTAACATCCGATTTCTCAGTAGAAACCATGGAAGCCAGAAGGCAGTCAGAGGGCATATTTAAAGTGCTGAAAGAAAAAAACTGTTACTCAAGAACAATATATCTGAGGGAGAAATTAAGACATTTCCAGACAAATGAAATTTAAGGGAGTTTATTACCAAATAAACTTACAGGAAATACTAAAGGGAGTCCTCCATGTTGAAACAAAAGGACACTGGACAGTATCTCAATGCTGAATGAGGAAATAAAGACCTCTGGTGAAAGCAATATGTGTAAATATATATGTAAGTATTACTTCATTTTTTTCATTTGTAATGCTCTCTTTTAGTTCTTAAAAGACTGAAAATTCCAATGCATAAAAAACAAGTGTAAATCTTTATCAGTGGGTACACAGTACATAAAGATGTAATTTGTGATCTGAACAACATAAAAGAGAGGAATGGAAGGGTTACAGAAACTGTGTAGTATAGGCTATTGAAGTCGAGTTGGAATCAATGTAAACTGAATCGTAATAGATTTAGTTTGATAAATGTAGTCCCCATAGTAACCATAAAGAAAATATCTTTAAAAATCTACACAAAGGGACAGGATATGTGTTTCAAAATAGTTTATTATTAAAGATCCTGTAAACAAAAAGGAGGTCGGTAATGGAAGCAAGGAGGGACCAAAAAGGTATAAGACTTACAAAGAAGAATTACAAAATGGAAGAAGCAAATTTTGCCTAATCTGTAATTTTCTTAAATGTGAATGGATTAAACTCTCCAATCAAAAGGCAGAGATTGGAAGAATGGATAAAGAAACATGAGCCAACTATGTGCTGTTTATGAGAGACACATCTTATATCCATAGATCCAAATAGGTTAAAAATGAAAGGATGGGAAAAAAACATTCCATGCAAATTGTAATCAAAAGAGAGTAGGGGTAGCTATATGACTATCAGTCAAAATAGATTTTAGGTGAAAAACTATTACAAGAGACAAAGAAGGACATTATATATTGATGCAGTGGTAAATTCAACAAGAAGATTTCACATTTACAAACATATGTAAATATACCTAAATGCAGAGCACCAAAATAGATGAAGCAAACATTGATAGAATTGAAGGGAGAAATAGACAGTTCTACACCATATGAACTATAAAAACATTGCTGAAAGAAATAAAACATAAATATATAATGACCTAAATAAATGTCAAGACATCCCATGTTCATGGTTTGGAAGAGTTAACATTTTAATATGTCAATATTTCCCAAAACAATATATAAATTCAGTACAATCCCTTTTCAAATTCTAGTAGTCTTTTTTTTGCAGAAATGGAAAAACCAATCCTCAAATGTATATGGAACTGCAAGGGACCCAATTTAAAAAATGGAAAAAGGACTTGAATAGACATTTCTCCACAGAAGATACACAAATGGCTAAAAAACACATGAAAAGGTCCTCAATATCATTAGCCATTAGGGAAATACAAATTAAAACCACAAGGAGATACCACTTCGCACCACAAGGATGGTTATTATTAAAAGAATGGAAAATAAGAAGATTGGAGAAGATATGGAGAAATTGAAACTCTAGTGCATTTTTTTGATGGAAATGTAAAATGATGCAGCCATTGTGGAACACAATATGGCCATTCATCAAAAAGAATTAAATACAGGATTACTGTTTGACCCAGCAATCCCACATCTACATATATACCCAAAGAGAGTGAAAGCAGGGCCCCAACAAGTGTTTGGACACCAGTATTTGTAGCAGCATTATGCATAATAGCCAAACTGGAAACAACCAAAGTGTCTGTGCCGGTTTGAGTGTGTTGTGTCCCCCAAATGCCATTATCTTTGTGGTCTTGTGTGGGGCAGGCGTTTTGGTGATGGTTGGATTTGCTTGGAATGTGCCCCACCCAGCTGTGGGCAATGATTCTGATGAGATGTTCCCATGGAGGCATGGCCCCACCCATTCAGGGTGGGCCTTTATCGGTGGAGCTATATAAATGAGCTGACTCGGGGGGAGGAAAGAGAGTGCAGCTGGGAGTGATGTTTTGAAGAGAAGCAAGCTTGCTAGAAAGGAACGTCCTGGGAGAAAGCCGTTTTGAGGCCGGAGCTTTGGAGCAGATGCCAGCTGCTTTCCTAGCTAACAGAGGTTTTCCGGAGGCCATTGGCCATCCTCCGGTGAGGGTACCCGATTGCTGATGTGTTACCTTGGATGCTTTGTGGCCTTAAGACTGTAATTGTGTAGTGAAATAAATCCCCATTTTATAAAAGCCTATCCATCTCTGGTGTTTTGCATTCTGCAGCATTAGCAAACTAGGACAGTGTCCATCAACAGGTATACGGATAAATAAAATGTGATACCTACACATAGTGGAATCTTACTCAGCCATAAGAAAAAAAATGAAATTATGAGACATGTTGCAATAAGGAAGAACCTTGAAAACATTATGCTCAGTGAAATAAGCAAGACATACAAAGAAAAAAAATTGCATGATATTACTTATAAGAGATAGAAAGTAGATTAGAGGTTACCTTGGGACGTGGGGATGCAGGAGGGTGGATAGTGCAGCATTTGTGTTTGAAAGAAAAAAAGTAAACACAATGTTTCTGACCAAATATATAAACTGAGGAGTAATATCAGCAAAATGAAATATGTGGATCTTGTTGGGATCCTGATTTAAAAAAAAAAAAAAACTGAAACTGTGGGGAAAATATGAATATAGACTGAATATTAGAATGGCAAATGGAAGTGATAATAGTACTAATTGTTGTTTGGTAGTTTTAAAATTCTTTATGAGGTGGATGTTGTGCCAGTTTGGAGGTATTGTTTCCCCCAAAATTCCATGCATGTTCTTTGATGCAGTCTTATGTGGGCAGACATGTTAGTGTTGATTAAGTTGAAACCTTTGGATTAGGTTATTTCCATGGAGATGTGACCCACCCAACTATAGGTGATGACTCTGATTAGATAATTTCCATGGAGGCATGGCCCCGCCCATTCAGCATCAGCCTTGTTTAGTTTACTGAAGCCTTATAAAAGCTCTGACAGAAGGAGCTCAGCAGAGCAACTAAGAGTGACATTTTGGAAGAGCTACAGCTGAGAGACACATTTTGAAGACGGCCATTGGAAGCTGACACTGACATTTTGGAGAAAGCTATTTTTGAAACCAGAACTCTGGAGCAGATGCCAGCCACATGTCTTCTCGGCTAACAGAGGTTTTCCGGACACCATTGGCCATCCTCCAGTGAAGGTACCCGATTGTTGATGCCTTACCTTGGAACTTTATGGCCTTCGGACTGTGGCTGTGTGGCCAGGTGAACCCCCTTTATAAAAGCCAAAAAAAATAAATAAATAGAGAATGCTGTGGTGACACACAAGAGGAACATCTAAGCCAGGCTTACATGATCAAGAGAGACTTTCCCAAGGAACCTAAGATCTAAATGATAGGAATTACGCTGACTGAGAGGTGGAGGGGTAAACCACTAATAAAGGTGGCTTACATTTATTATTACTATGTACCAGACGGTGTCCTAATTACTCTACATACTCATTGAATCTTCACAGCAGGGTTATGGAACCAGCTACTTTTACCTCCATTCTGAGCCCGAGAGTTAGTGTTTCAGGCTATGGAAACCTTACATGGAATGGCCCTAAAGCAAAGCTGACTATAGTCTGTTACCTATTCAGAAGAACTTCCAAGTTGTGAGCTAAAGTTTCTATGAGTGAGTGTTGGGGTGTATGTGGAGTTGCAATAAAAAGGAATGAAGGGTCTTTATAAACCACGTGCATGATAAGGGGCCATTTAAAGGGTTTTAAGCCTAAAGGCAACTTGATCAAATTTCCGTTTGGAAAGACAACTCTGGTAGCAGTCTGGAATATAAATTGAGGCAGGAACAAGACTAATAGTGGGAAGACATGTTAGGAACCTATTACAGTTAATATAAGAGAAAAGATGGTGGCATGAACTAAGGCAGTCACAAATGACAGAGAAGAGAACTAGGTGGATTCTAATAGTACTTTGGCTGTAGACTCTGGGGAACTTACTGGCTGATTGGACATGGAGGGGCATGGGAGAACCAAGGATGATGGATCCCAAGGTTTCTGACATGGGCTTCTGAGTGGGTAGATAGGGAGCAGTTCACTGAGACACAGAGAGGAAAAGCCAATGAGAGGGGTTGGGGATGGGGTGATGATGAGAAGGTGATAAACAGATTTAACCAAGATCTTATGGCAATCAACACATAAGAATCTGAGTTAGTGATGAGTAGCACTCAAAACCAATGTTATTTTCATCACCTACTATAAAAATCTTTCAAAAGGGAAAGTCAGTTCTTGAATTATGGGGAAAAGAAGTGGGGTTTCCATAATTCTAGTCAGTTTTAATTAAAATGGTATGGTTAATATGAAAAATACTTTGGAAACTATAAAACACACCTTTCTATGACATTATTACCTTTCATTACTATTATTATCATTGTTTATTAATATTTCCCCTCTTATCAGGTTCAAACCACCCAAATGATCCCTTTTACCTGCCCTTCCATGGAAACATTTTTCCTCTTTTACTCTCCTTTTTCACCTCCCCATCTTCAAGTTTCAGAGGCAGGTTTAATTTGACTGGAGTTAAGTGGTTTTTGTCTGCTCTTATTAACCAACAAACAATTATTTATTGTCTCCCAGAAGCATCCAAAACCCTATGAATAGCCTTGCCATCATGAGGTCATGTTCTTTAGAGTCAGATAATTCTGGATTTAAATCCCCATTCTACATTCACCAGCTATATGTCCTTTGGCAAATAATTTGCTCATCTCTCTGCTCTTCCATCTCCATCAGAAAAAATAAAATGGATAATATTTCTCAGGGCTGTTGTATTGCAAGAGACAATAAATGCAAAAGAAGGTAGCAGAGTCTAGTGCTCAATAAATGTAGTTCCCGTCCACCTTGTAAGGTTGTTGCCCAAGACAAATAACCTAATATTCATGTAGAGTTATGATTTCCTTCGAATAATTCTACTATATAAATTCAGTCATTTTTAACAAACTTTTCTGCTCTTGTTCCTTTTATTGTTTTTACTGGCACCAGGGCCTGCAGTAACCAATCTACAAGCCCTTGAGTGGTACTTGAACACATCTTTATTACCATTATTTTTGAATCCCTTCATTTCTTTGTTTCACCTTGGGGAACATTTCTTTCTCTGCTTAGAGCTGCTTTAGAAAAACAGTCAGATATCTCTACAATTTGTCACTTCTGGCCATGTACTCTGTTATTTAGATACTCTGCTTTTCTGCTTTGTTCAGCTAAGATGCAGTGTCTATTAAAGCTTTCATAGTTTGGAGAAACTATAATTGTGCTGTTCTTAGCATGCAAAATGAAAGACACTGAGAGATTGAGGGCTTAAATGTCATTGTTGGTCTTTTACCTTTTTTAATAAAAAGAAATAATATGCTTAAAAGAACATTAATTTTATATAAATTGCCTATTAGCAATATGACTGCTCTGCTGAAATATTATTATACTATTCATTCAAGCTGTCATAGCACAAAGAAAGGGATTTTGGGGTTGGAGAAGCAGTTAAACTTCTACTCAATTTAACAGCACTGTCCATAAGGATTAAGAGTTGGGTGACTTCTCTTCGGCTTGTATTCCTGGACCAAGAGCAACAACTCCCAGTTTTTAAGACTTCATCCTGGCACACTCTCAAGCATTTCATGACGTTGTTGACAATCAAAGAGGCATCTTAACCAGGCACCTTTGATCTTTCCTGAGTAAGGTTTATTCAGGGTCTGTCATGATATTGTTTCCTTGCACCTCGTCTGAGACTGGTTACAAGACAGAAGGAGATTTTACTTCCTGTCTTCACTAGAAACTGTATGTTTGGCCTCCTCACTTCCCAAAAATTCCCAAAGAGATTTCAACCCCACAAGATCAGTATTGACTTTTTTTCTTTTTTTAATTTTGCCATCTTGCTTTAAGCAGAAATATAGTCTTAGCATTCTAATATTTAATATGAATTTCCATTAAAAATTATTAATACTTAAAAATAGGCTTATGTTTTTCACAATTCAATTATACTATTAATGAGAACTGCATTTATTTTATTCTTTTCCTCTTTAAAGTGAATTGCAAGAGTAATTTTCCCAGCCTCCTGAAGATATTAATAATGCCTCATTTTTGTTAAGTGCTGAACTGTTCACCAAGTTCTATCCTATAGTGTCTTCTTCAGTGCTCACGTCATAACAATCCTGTGAGACAGATGTTAATATTTCCATTTTACATATGAGGACACCAAAATTCAGAAAGCTTCAATCACAGATCTGAACCAAAACGTAAATCAAGGTCTCTTGACTCAAAATCCAGGAGTCTTCATGCTTTACCACGGACAACTCACTCCTATTAGTTGAAGTCTTAAATCAAAATTCTGTTTCTCCTCCTAGACACGGAGATGCTTCAGGGGGTACAATGCAGCCATCCCTATCTAGAGGAGGCAGGGTAAGGAGCTGGGTGAGCCCTGCCAACAAAAGGCTGGGGAAATTAGGTCTTTTAGACACAGACAAGCTGGCCTGGCAGTACCAGTTTATCCCACAGAGCAAAACCTCCACAGCAGTAACTGCATATATCATAAAGGATGAGTCTGTAGGTAGAGTACTAGGGCCTCTGAGACTGGAAAAGGCCTCAGTGGCGATAGAAAAAATAATGAATTCATTTTCTGTAAGGTTCAATAACTTAATGAACATGCCAGGTTACATGTGTTTTGTAGTAGGACTCCTGAGAGCCTTGTGATATTCTTCTAAGTCTTGGATTACTTTCACGTTCTCAGTCACTTGTTTCTTCTTTTTACTGCCTGCTAATCTTGAGCCGAGTTCAACCATGAGGTCACTTCATAACTTCACTCACCACCTGAATGTAGCAAATGTCTCCCAAGTTTTATCTCCAAGTGTAGCCATCACCCATTGGTCATGTAGTTGTCTACACATGGACCTGATACATTCCTGCCCCACCAATGGGAAGTGTATTAGAATTACCTGGGGTGATTTTCTCCCCAAATTCCACATCCACCAGGACTCACCCTCCCGGGAGATATCATAGGATCTTGAAGGAAAAAACTAGGGAAGACATTCCAGCCAGTGAGGAAATTGATAAAATCATAGGGATGAGAGTGAAGGAGCATGGAGAGCAGTAAGGACATGGATCCGAGACATGGAGGACAGTGCTGGTGGGTAGTAAGAAGGCATCTCAGAAGGAAGGGCTGGGGCTTTCAAGAGGGAAGAGATTAGATTTGATCTGGTGAACCATCGAAAACAGAAGAGGGACAAACTAATTTATATTAGGAAGATTAATCAGGCAGTACAGGGTCACTGGCAATGAACAGGGAGAATGTTCCAGTTTGCTAATGCTGCCATTAAGCAAAATACCAGAAATGGATTGGCTTTTATAAAAGGGGTCTATTTGGTTACACAGTTATGGTCTTAAAGCCATAAAGTGTCCAAGGTAAGACATCAATAATCAGGTACCTTCATCAAAGGAAGGCCAGTGACATCCAGGAAAACCTCTCTAAGCTGGGAAGGCACGTGGCTGGCATCTGCTGATCCCAGGTTGTGTTCCAGCTCGTCTCTCAGTTCCTGTGGGTTCTTCAAAATGTTGCTTTTGGGGCGTTTGTCCTCTCTTAGCTTCTCTGGAGAAAAAGTCTGCTTTTAACAGCCATCTTCAAACTGTTTCTCTCAGTTGCTCTCCAAAATGTCACTCAAAGCTGCTCTGAGGTCCTTGTGTCTGCAAATTCCTTCATACAACTCCAGTGATCCAATTAACACCCACCCTGAATGGGTGGGGTAACAACTCCATGGAAATTATCAATCAAACATTTCACTCAGTTGATTGAGTCACATCTCCATGGAAACACTCAATAAAAGGATTCCAATCGAATCAACACCAATACATCTGCCCCCACAAGATTGCATCAAAGATAATGGCGTTTGGGGGGACATAATACATACAAATTGGCACATTCCACCCCCTGGGCCCCAAATGACATGATCTTTCCATATGCAAAATACATTCATCCCACTACAATATCACAGAAACTTAAATCATTTCAGTAACAATAGTTAAATACAAGCTCCCGTCAAACTCAGTCACAGGCATGGTCTGTCCAAAAGCAAAATTCTCCTCCAGCTATGAACCTGTGAAACTTAGAACAAATTCTCTGCTTCCAATATACAAAGAAGGGACAGTCATAGGGTAAACATTCCCATTGCCATAGGGAGAAACTGAAAGGAAAACAGGGTTTACAGCACAGAGAACATAGCAAATGATTAAGGAATAAAGAGGGCACTAAGTGCCTGGACAGGACAAGGCAAGAAGAAATCGAGGAAAACTAGTTTACTGACCTTGGTGACCAAAGAGAAAAAAAAAAAAGCAGGGAATGAATTTAAGTTTTGTGACTTTCTTCTGGTATTATTCACCCCACTGTAAAAATGCAAGTTCAAGAATAATGCAGATCAATTGAATTGGAATCTCTGAGGGCAGTGACAGGCTCACCATAGAGAGCCACTAGCCTATATAGAAAATCAGGCCACTTCTGGGCTCAGGGCCTCTCAGTTCGATTTCTAGTCCTTGTCAGCTAGTAGGATTAGCTCACTGCTAGGAGACAGTGGTAACATACACAGCAGAAGAGAACAGCAAACACTCATCAAATGCTTATGGAACAATGAAATGCCTGAATAAGAGGAGTTCAGTAGAGGTTGGGGGAATGACTGTGGATGGGGACATCAGCTGGAGAAGACTTCATGGAGGTACTAGGATGTCATCCAGAACTGGAAGAATGGGTGGGCTGTAGCTGAACACAGACAGGCAGCCCCCTGGGCTGGTGGGAGGAATTGAAGTGTTGTGCAGTAGTATTACATGTAGGAGGGTGTGGAGAGCCGTCTCCCGGGATGGGCATAGCGCATGCGCTGTAAACCTGCTCCAAAGTCCCCCCGCCCATTGAGTGGTGTCAAGATGGCGCCCACATCCTGCTTCCGCCTTTCGATGTATGTAACCACCCGCTGTATTCACCAATCATGCTTGTGTGCGTGGCGTTAGCCCATTGGATACACGCAAGGTTTATAAGAAAGTTCCCGGGCGGAGCTCGGAGAGACAGCCCACAAGGAGCCGTACCTGACGGCCGCATCGAGGTTGTTCTCCCCCGAGGTGTCTCGCCCCGGGTGGAACCTGTAAAGATGATGATTGCCTAGTCCCATTAAAAGTTTATCTGCTTTACCACCGCGAGTCCTGAGTGATCACAAGTGCTCCGGGTAAGACGTTGTCCGCACCCTCTCTCCCCTTATCTCTCTGGTCCCCATCGCCGGCCGACCGAGGACTCGAGGCGGGGCGGAGAAGCGCCGGACAGGAGGGAGATAGGAACTACCTTTGGATGGCACAGAGGCCACCTTCCCCAGCCTCCCTCTGAGTTCCACCTCAGCAGGAGGCTAGCGGCCCTAGATAAGGCCATGGGCAAGCACATTTTTCCTTTTCCTTTCCCATTCCTCCCATTTGGGCCTGGCCCTCCTCAGCCATTAGTACCTTATTCTCTCACACTAATCTGTAAATTCACCTTAAATTAATTAACACTAAGATATAAATGACACAGAATCTCTTACATTAGTCTGGCAAGTTAATGAACCTTTGTATAATGATTTAACTTGCAGAAACCTTGTTTCATTCTGAGTACAGCAGAGTGGAATGAGGAAGTCAGGTATTGCCCCCATTTTACAGATAAGGAAAAAAAAGGTCCCCAATATTACATAGCTACTAAGGAGAAGACTCGATTGGGGAATTTGAACACAATTGTCTTTCTGCCACTCTCTCCTTCATCTTGCTGCAACATTTGCACTTTAGTCCTATGCTAAAGGCACGTGGCTCTGAGGAGACAGGAGACTGATTACTTCAGGCCTGGAAGCCCTGAATCACCCCCTATAGATCATTGCTTTTGCCTCACATTACCTGCCAGTTGTGTAGTCTCAGACAGGTTAGAGAAAATTCTGTGAGCTTCAGTTTAGCCATCTGTAAAATGGAAATAACAATTATCTACTTCCTAGGGTTTTTCTGAGAATTTCCAGAAATACTACCTAGCACAATGTTCTTGCCACATAGGAGATTCTCAATAAACCTCATTTTCTTTTCAATTTCTCTTCCCCATTTTACACAAGGCAAGCCATGCTAAGTCAGAAACTCTAGGCTCACCCCAGTCCCTGCAATTACCCTTCTTATTCCCTGTCTTTATATTTGTTTTGTTTTGTTTTTTTCTCACCTTTTCTCTCTCCCCCTCCATCCCTGCATCCAGCCACACCAGTTTCTTTCACTTCCCGAACTAGCCAAGCATTTTCCCTTCTCAGTCGTGTTGCACACTATGGGTCCTCTATCTGAAACCCACTATATCCTACTCCTGCCCTCCTTCCTCCTTTACCTCCAGAATTGGGTCCCTCCTATTGTGCTTTCTCCCTGCATCCTGTGCTTTTCCTTTGTAACATTATTATAGTTTGTAAGTAGATACAGTAATGTTTAATCATTTAATGTCGACCTTCTCCACCACATACAGGCACCATGGGCAGGAACCATCCCTGTTTAGTTTACCATTCTCTCTGTAGCACCCAGCACAGAACCCAGCACATAAAGGAGGCTCCGTAAGTATTTGTCAGCTCTGTGTTGGATGAATGCTGCTATTATCTCTCTTGAGCTGTTCTTTTGCAGCCTCCTGACCAAGCCATGTACCATATTCTACAAGAAGGCATTTCCCATGGACCCACATTCTTGTCCTTTTCCTTAATTTTCTTTCCCCAGCATTTATTCATACATTATCAAGAATTTCATGAATTGGATTGTGTTCTCTGGTTGTTTCATGATTCTCCAGTCACATTATTAGTTTTTCAATGGCTAAAACTCTCAGAATCTTTTTAACAGAATCCTCCATAAGCCTAGTACTATAGCTGGAAAGCTATCAATACTCAATAAATTCTTGATCAATGAATAAATCATCAACCAATTCTAATATATCCCTTTTTTTTTTTTTTAATTCAGTTTTATTGAAATATATTCACAAACCATACAGTCATCCATGGTATACAATCAACTGTTCACAGTATGATCATATAGTTATGCGTTCATCACCACAATCTATTTCTGAACATTTTCCTTACATCAGAAAGAATCAGAATAAGAATAAAAAATAAAAGTGAAAAGAGAATACCCAAACCATCCCCCCATCCCACCCTACTTGTCATTTAGTTTTTACTCCCATTTTTCTACTGATTTTTTTTCAATTTTTTAACTTTGTTTATCAAAAAATTAAAAACAAACAGGCAAACAACAACCAAAAAAACCCCACAACATTTCAAACAAAGCAATGGATTAAGGAAAACAAATAACCTAAAATAACTACTTTGCTTCCAATATGTTCCTACCATAACCCAAGAAAATTAATAAACCATGTCCAAACAGAGGAGTAAGAAAAACAAATAATCTAAAATAACTACATTGCTTCCAACATGTTCCTACCATACCCCAAGAAAATTAACAACCCCTAAGAAAACAAAGGAAGAAGAGAAAATAAAAAACCTAAAATAACTCTATTGCTTCCAACATGATCTTACTTCTAATATATCCCTTTTTGCACAGAGAAAGCCTTCACATAGCAAGTACCGAGTTACATTGAAGCGTAACAATTCTTAACCATGACTCATTGCTGTAGTTTCCCTTTTCTTGGTTACTATTTTGAATTTCAATAAGAAGCAACCTATCTTATCTTGAAAGGAGAATTGGATTTATTTTTAATAAGAAAGGCTGAATTGGGAGCTTGCATTTTTTTCCCAAAATTTAATGAGAGCACTAGGTAAATCTCTACCCACCTCAGCTGGCCTTATTTCAGGTATAAAAGTGCAAAGCTTCAAGGTAATGTCCTTTCGTGATGTTAGAGGAACCGGATATCGCCAAACATGTTTAAATTCATTGAGAGCCAGGAGGGGTCACACAGCAAGGGCATCTAGTCTGAGCACGTTTTCAGAATCCAGGACTGGGCAGAGGAGATGAAGGGAAACGTCAGGTTCCTTTAGAGCTACTGTCCTCAATCAGACAACCTCAGTAAGTGGAAAAATAGCTTTTGATCTTGCCCCCTTCCTCCATGCACAATTAAAAGAAAACACAACTGTCTAAGTTAGATATGTCATTGCTGTGCCCAAAATGATAAGTCACTGAACTGGGATTTCAGTTCCTACATTTGCTCTCTTGTTCTGAGACAGAGCTTTCAGTTCACTGGGGCCCTGCTGGGAAATCTCAAGTTGCTCGTTTCATTTCACCAGTACTTTTTAACTCTGATTGATTTAATAACAGCGGCAGCAGCAGCAAAAAAAAAAAAAAAAAAAGAATATATATATGTATATATATACACACACATATGTATGTATGCATATATACACATATATAAATACATCATGACCCTGTATAACTTATATATATGCATTTTAATTTACTTTGACAGTTGGTAGATTCTGCTACTGCTGGTTGATTCTACCTAGTAGATTCTGTCTAGTTAGTGTCTTCCCCTTAGATTTTGTATTTGCTCTTGTAACATGGGCCAGGAAAACGAAGGTAAGTTTTGTTAAATATCTGTTACATCATGGAGCTGTCAAGAATGGGGTCTGTTCTTGGTGTAACATCATTTAATCCCCTCTATTCCCTCTGCTGGTTTCTTTGTGAGAACCAACAGAGTCTACAAGAGATAACTGCTGATGAGTTACCTTTGTGCCCCTCTCCCCAGGCTGCAGAAGCCCTGAAGGTTGATGGAGGGCCATGCTATTCAAACAGCAGGTGTGGCTGAGACAGAAACTCCTGGTGCTGGGAAGCCTTGCCATTGGGAGTCTCCTGTATCTAGTCGCCAGAGTTGGGAGCTTGGATAGGTAGGTGATTAAACACAGGCTTATGCCCGTGTGACTTTAAGTGTCTTTTGATTTCAACCTCCATAGGACAAAATTTTAGATCTATCTATTTGTTTTCCTCCCTCAAAGTTCCCAAGAGACATGCTTTCTGCAGTATTGATTTTGATTTATTGAGCTTTTAAAAGAAAGAGATCCAACTTGCTCACACCAAGGTGTTTGTCAAGATCCATTCATATTCTGTGTGCACTGACACTTGTTTTCAGGAAGGGATAAAGCTGTGTATAGTGAAAATGTCATTTACAAGAACTCATTGTGGTCTGTGTGAATCTGGTGTTGACCTCTAGCCATAGCAAAACAGTGATGATAAATTATGTAACTTCATTTTGAAATTTATGAGTAGCCAATTAATGTGCTACCAGGAGAGTTAAAATTACAGATGATCCTGTAAAGGAGCTCATCAAGTTTGGAATCCATTACCCTGGAAATACGGCTGTAGGCTTGGGGAGTTTTAACTATGTTAATTAGCTCTGGTTTCCAGGAGCTGAATGCACCAGACCAGGAGGCTGTCGCTCAGAGTAATTGCCCATGGAAAATCCATGGAGAGGAAATTACATAGCTAGAGTTTGGCTTGCAGAAGTCCCATCAATATCAGCTGGCTCACATTGAATGCCTCTGGACTGTACAAGATCCAGTGTGATTGCAAAATTCAAAGAAGTTAATTCCTGAAATGTGAAGTTTCTTTCTTTGCCCTTTGAATTTAATTTCTTGCACTGGAAAGACTCAAGCATGTTCTTCATGAATCAATTCCCATTTTCCCTGAAAATACAGTTACACTTTAAAATGAAAATATTCCCCTTCCAATTTTTCTTTTCCTTCCAAAACTTAAATTAATCTTCAGATCTCATGACTCAGATATTTCACAAAGAATATAGCAGTGGTCCTTGCTTGTTTTGACTGGTAAAGTGAACCTCTTTAATGCTCTTCAAATCAAATTCCTGAGTAATCTTCCCACTTATTAGTTGTTACCAATAGGAAATGGTGTAATTGAGAGCCCATGACTGACTTCAAGTAGTTTCCTAAAGTAGCATGTAGGTATTAATGAAAAGCCTCGAGGTTGTACAACTTCCTATGTCTATCATAGACCTTTTATGTCAGGTCTTCTTACCAGTACCTTTAATTAGCTTCCAATCATCTGCTTTTTATTGAGCTACTGATCTAATGATCATTAAAGCAGTATTATTTAGTTATTGTTTTGTTGATTACTCTTCTTATTTGTATCCCTGTCCCTGGTGTCTGATCTGAAGCTTATATAAGGAATTGGATTGCCTGGTTGGCTTTCTTAATGCCTCTTACTTGAGTGTGCAAGCAGATTATGTCTGAAATTGACATATGCTTATGTGGGACCACCCTTTCTTAACCAAACACCACCTCTTTGGGAGGCAAGCCAAGCTCAGTTACTTCTAATGTCCTTTGCAATGGAAGAATTTTATTCATTTTAGTCTTGGTACTATGCCCATAATCATCTACTCTATGGGATGTGGGAAATAATGTAATATTTACTCCTAACTTGCATTAGGGAGTCTCATTTATGATGCAGGGTATGAGCTCCTGGGATAGAAGGTGGAAAGAGGAAGGGAGTTAAAAAAAGGGGGAAGGGATTGTCCTTTCTAGAGATAAGGAGATTTATTCCACCTTAAACAGGACAGAGACCTTCTATGTTAGCCTCTCTCAACCAAAGTTCTGCAAGAGAATTAAGTCCTACAGAAAAGGATTTGAGTGACTATTTCCCAGTTCTCCCAAGGACAGTAATAGCTTCATTCATGAGAGAAGTCTGTTCATTACATTCACTGGAGGCCTGAGAGAACTAGGGCTTAATTCTCAACCAGAACCCAAAAAGAGCTGAAAGATGAGTTTTTTGTATCCCAGTATCGCAACTAAAAACATCTTTGATCAAGTGTTGGTAATTTTATGTCTCCTATTTATAGCCCCAGAATACTAATCCTGTGACAAATTTATAAAAACAAAATGTATATTTTTCTAAAATTTTAACCATCTATTTACCCTGTTATTATTTTATAGTTTTCTATATTTCTACAATGAGCATTTTTTTAAATCTTAAATCATGAAAACCAAACACCACAAAAAAGTAAATATATGTTTATATTTTATCTTAAACATTATGATTGATAATTGTTTAAATACTCCAAGCCTTCTCCCCCTAGGTCCACAGAACAGCTTTGGTAAGATCTTGAGGTTGTTTTCTCTTCTGCCTTTAACCACAAACAGTACAGAAGACAAGAAAGGTCCAGAAGGACCTTCTCTTGAAAAAAGTAAGCAAAAGGTTCATTACCACAGAGAAGGAGACACAGACTCCAAATTATTAGGCTAGTTGAAAGCTTCAGTTAGAGGAATTGCTTTAACAGCCATTTTGTACTAATGTTACCCCCTTTTACCAAGAAAACTAAAATGCCTTCCCTGATCAACTGAGGGAAATTAGAATGAGCTTTAGTTCAGTTTCATACTGTACCCAAAAGGAAAATCAATTTGCTAGCCTTAGTTTATAATGGTGATGCCAAATTCAAGTCACTCCCATCTAGCATCTTCGTGACTATTAACACATTTTTCTTTCTCAGAGAAAAGTATAGGTGGTTGTTCATTATTAAGAGGAACATCAAAGTGGAAATTCTCCTTCCTGGTTCCACCCATTGGACTCCTTTCTTTGGGCATGAGCCCTGATTTCTATGGGCTTGGCAATGAAGACCTGAGGTTTCTGGCCCCATTAAGTCTTGTTGATTTCTGGTCCCTGGTGCGGTAGGTGATATACAGCACTTGCTGATAGCAAGTGAGCTTGTTACTACATTCAGCAAAGTGAAAACATTATCCAGATCTCTTTAGCTAGAAAGAAGAGAGGCAGAAGAAATATCATACCCTCCAGCTGTCCTTAAGCCAAGGGCAGAAATTCTCATAAAGAAAACCTCAGCAAATGCCAAGATTGGAACTTTGCAAGTTGTTAATGCAAGTAGCCAAGGACCAGAAACTGGAGCCTCTTTTCAGATTGTATCACAAAGATTTTTAAGAGCATTATGAATGCTCCTGAGCTACAAGAATATAATAGCACAGAAAACCCAAAAGCCATGGCCTCCATGCTGCCCTTCAGCCTCCCAGCAGAAGATTATAATCTTTTGCCTTTCATGTTTTCTAAATGATGTTAACTGTTAAACTGTTAAAAAGCTATTAGTATGGCTGGTGTCACTTGTCTATCCTCTACTGGGAACATAAGTACATGACGTAGTCAATTAAGTGCTTGGTGAATAAAAATTTGAAGGAGCACTAAATAAAAAATCCCATCCATTATGTTGCTCCATTTAATACTGGGTTGCTTAAAATAAAATTTCTCAAACATATGTGCATTATGGATTATAGCAGGCTGGGAAGCCAGTGGTTTTATTTACAGGTTTAAAATCTTAGTCTGACTAGGGAGCTAGAAACAGGAGAAGTTAGTTGGAACAAGCTTCTTAAAGTATCTCTCTATTCTTGCAGGCTGCAACCCATTTGCCCCATTGAAAGCCGTTTCGGAGCCCGCAGTCAGGCTGAATTCCCACTGCACGCCCTGCAGTTTAAGCGTGGCCTGCTACACGAGTTCCGGAAGGGTAACGCATCCAAGGAGCAGGTCCGTCTTCATGACCTGGTCCAGCAGCTCCCCAAGGCCATTATCATTGGGGTGAGGAAAGGAGGCACAAGGGCCCTGCTTGAGATGCTGAATCTTCATCCCGCAGTGGTCAAAGCCTCTCAAGAAATCCACTTTTTTGACAATGATGAGAATTATGCCAAGGGCATTGAGTGGTATAGGAAAAAGATGCCTTTTTCCTACCCTCAGCAAATCACAATTGAGAAGAGCCCAGCATATTTTATCACAGAGGAAGTTCCTGAAAGGATTTACAAAATGAACTCATCCATCAAGTTGTTGATCATTGTCAGGGAGCCAACCACAAGAGCTATTTCTGATTACACTCAGGTGCTAGAGGGGAAAGAGAGGAAGAACAAAACTTATTACAAATTTGAGAAGCTGGCAATAGACCCTAATACCTGCGAAGTAAACACCAAGTACAAGGCCGTAAGAACCAGCATCTACACCAAACATCTGGAAAGGTGGTTGAAATACTTTCCAATCGAGCAGTTTCACATCGTTGATGGAGATCGCCTCATCATGGAACCTCTTCCGGAACTGCAGCTCGTGGAGAAGTTCCTAAATCTCCCTCCAAGGATAAGTCAATACAATTTATATTTCAATGCTACCAGAGGGTTTTACTGCTTGCGATTTAATATTATCTTTAATAAGTGCCTGGCGGGCAGCAAGGGGCGCATTCATCCAGAGGTGGACCCCTCTGTCATTACCAAATTGCGCAAATTCTTTCATCCTTTTAATCAAAAATTTTACCAGATCACTGGAAGGACATTGAACTGGCCATAAAATAATATGTCATGCAACACTATGTGTTGTGCCTGGAGACACACAACGTCTCCTCCTAGATTAAAATATGCACTCTTCCTAGACACAGCTATCCAAGTCATTTTTCCATGTATACTTGTACATATGCAGTGTGTGACCAAATATAAGATTAGTTCTTTTTCTACTGAAAATTTACAGAAAAATTTCCCGCTACATAATTGCATCTTTTAAGCTATTTACAAAAGAAGAGGTGGTGGTATTGGGGAAAAGTGACTTCAGCTATTCTCAAAGAGTTAGTCTTCCTTTGACTCAGAATTTGTTACCCGCCATTTTCATAGATTTAAGCCAAAAGATTAATGTGTGAAAATGTACCAATGGCTGTGAAGCTTCAGGAAGTAAAGGATTCAGTTATGCATTTTTTCTAAGGGAAAGTGGGCGCTTTAATTCAGATGCTGAATTGGTGCCATGAAAACAGAAAATACTATTTTCTTATTATTTAAAAGAATGTCTTGTCTCATAAAATTGACATTGTTCCAAAGTTCCTGTGGTGAGTTTGCACTATTGTTTTCTTGTATGGACCATGGTGTCACTTATAGCATGTCAATCACAGATTGAAAAGTCAAGTCCTTTTACTTCCATGTTGTATGTCAACAAAGAGAAATGTCATGTACATAGTGTATAATGTTGTAAATACTGGTTTCACACTAAGTAATTCTATTTTGTAAACTGAATAAGGCTATTTAATTTATTGTGAAAATTAAATTTATTGTGGTATTTAAAAATGGAATGGATTAAAATTACTTTATGTGCAACTTCTCTTTTTTTTTTTTTTTACTCATTTTGTTTTTCCGGGCCCCCACTGGCTACCAAAATCGAAGCTGTTTATGTGAATATGAGTGCACTTGGAAATAGCTGCTTCTCCACTGGATTTCCGTACCCTTGAGAAAAAGTATTTATGAAGTGAGGCTGAATATATTAAAAAGAAAATCTCAGCCATCTGGAAATCTAGTAGAATAGCCACCTCGAAGAACACTAGGGCTGCTCTGCTACAACTTTGTGACAGTTAATTTACTTGCAGTTACTGCTCTGTCAAGAGAGGGACTAGGAATACTTGAACAAAATCAAGGCATAAAAGAATCACAGTTTTATTTGAACTCTAATCAGAGTCAGACCAGTAGGAAGATTAAATAAAATAAGATTAGAAAACTTGTGTGGCCTCTGTGCTGCTGATACTTCAAAAAATAAATATGAGCTTTCAGAACTCCCTCTTTTAGGAGATAATATATCAGTTCTGCTCAGAAATGATCCAACTGCATACAGAGTTGTTATTACTAACATAAACATATGGCTCATATTTCCGTCTAGAGAAATTAATTCTAAATTGGATGCCTTGCTGACATCAGTCACTCTGCTAGAGTTAAATATAATTCAGAAAAACATGGCAAGAGGCATAAACAAAGACAAGGTGGATTTTTCACAGTTTCTTGTCCAATAGAAGATACTGGAGGGAGTTCTGTTCAACATCACACTGAGAGTTCCTAAAGAATTCAGCAAATTACAATGAATTCCCCATTGATTGTAATAAGTGTTGATTTTCTCCATGAGCTGTTTATTCTGTCCAGTGATTTGATGGTGAGCTTTTCTAAATAAATAGCCCTTTCCCCACCGGTGTCAGTATTTACGGCTTCTCAAGCCATGGCCTTGGTAATCATCTATTGCTGTTTCAATTAGCAGTGACTGTTCTCTCAGCGTGAAACAGGCACAACACTGACACACGCTGGCATCCCAGCTTCTCCCACACTCTGATGATTCTGGATTGAGCATCTCAGGTCTAAATGTGAGTCCCTTCTCCCCTGAGCCAGGAAGGAATTCAAAGATAAGAAACCTGGTGTCGGATTTCCCTGTGCCTTGACTCCCAGCTAACCATCAGAATACACTCTCCGAATATGACATTCAAGGACATAATCACAAAGTTGTCCTCAATTTTATTATAACTATAACTAGAGCACTAAACAGCCAATAGAGTTTTAGACCAGTGACTGTCAGAGAATGCCCCATTGGAACACTGATGTTTCAAAAAAACTTGGTCTAAGTATTCCACAAGTAAAGTTGAAAAATGGCAATCATTTCTCAGACTCATAGAGGAATCAAAAAATAAGTTAATGAGCAGAAATTTGTCAATGATATTCTTTTATATTACAATCTTTTCTTAAGCTTTTACTACCACTACCAATTGTATGTATCAGAGTTTATTCTAAGACTCTGTTTGGTTTAGCCTGACTTTTATTTTAAGCTCAATAGTCAGTAATTCTTCATAATAGTCATAAAAAAGCACTATGACTTCCAGTTACCCCACTTCCTAAACAAAACCTTGTTTTCAACCTTGGAGCCACCCCCACAGAGAACCAGTGCGGGAGGCCTGGCCTGGGAGGATGTTTTGGGGTGACAGGTTTCATTTCCCTGAAAAGACAGCCACAGCCACTGCTGACTGAGCTAGGCAGAGAAATGAAAATGCTATGTCTTAATAGCAAGCATACCTCCACTGGAAATTTTAAACCTTCTTGTTTAGAAAAATGTTTCCTGTTGTTATCAAACAGGCAAAAGGACCATCTAGAGAAATCTTCAGCTCATTACAAACAACTCCACTAAGGCTCTCTTTAATAAGTTACTCCATTTACACCATGAAAACTTTGCATTCCTTCCGGAGGCTTGGCCACACCATATGGCCTTGTGAAGCAGTTCTAAGCTGCAAAGAGAAAAACTGTGTATGCAGTGGTGAAATTGCTGCTGGACCATAAAGCTGAGACTAAACTATTTTGGAGGCCAGGGAATTCTAATTCTAATCATACAAAAAGGAACTAGATTCTCAAAGGGAGGAGAGAAAGACTGGGGAACAGTGAAAGAAAGAAAGAAAAAGAGACATACAAATCCATAGAATGACATTTCCAAATTCCAAGTCCATCACCTATCCACCTGGCACCATATCATATAAACACTCAGTTTATTAAGATGCTAATTCTCTTCCTCATTGCAAAGTAGTATAGGAAAAGTCTAAAGCTTTTGGGTCCTTAGCTAATGCATAAAGCATTGTATAGCAAAAGCTTATAAACCCTTCATAATCACATCTGATTTTAGACCTGAAGACTTTTATGTTGATGGACTAGAGAGAAAGTTCATTAACTGCTGGTCCGATTTCCACTCATCAGGCTGCTGGAGCCCTGTGGCAGGGCTGTCTGAGGGGCTGCATGTAGCGGGAAGACCCTCCTTAAGGACAAGCTCCAGGACCCCGGGGAGCGTTACCTGGGACACTCTGAAGATGCATTGCTGCTAAGGAAACTGGAAACCAAGGAGAAGTGCAGTTCGGATTCCAGGCCTGCTGCTAAGCATTGGCTTTGTCCAATTAGCTAAATCGGGTTGTCTTCATAAGCCTAATTTGAGAATTTTCCAGGGATGGAGAATTTCACATGAACATAAATAGCACCTTCCTGCTGAAGTCCTTTGTACTCTTTTTTGCACACTCAGCAGCCATTTTCCACTTGGAATAAACTACACTCTAATCAAAAAAGAAAACTTTGCTTAAAACATTCCTCCTAAAAAAATGGCTAAATACACAAATTCTTAGCAATACAGGCTAACAAGGTGAAAATATAGACTATTTTAAAGCAAACTCATTGCAATTATTTCCAAGTATAGTACCAAACTATACTGACAACGTATTGAAAAATAAATATCCAATTGTGTCTGCTTTACTAAATAAAAGCCTCTCAATCGCCTTATTGGTTTTTTGTCCAAACTAGCATTATTCAAATATTTCAAAACAGTCTTCTAAAATAAATTATTCAGGCCCCCTAACATCTGTTTATAAGTTTTTATAGCAAAGCCTCTTCTATAGTCAGTGTAAGGATAAAATTTAGGCCAAAATATGATTTGGTAAGATTCTAATTAATGATGCCTTCCTACACACCTTACAAAAACAATTCTTTTACATTTTCAGCTTTCAAAGATTTCTTTTCAATGACATTTTATTATACCTTTTAGGAAGGAGGTTGCTATTTTGTAATGATTAGAAATGGATTGGTGAGTTGAAAAGGCAGAACTGAATGGATAGCAATATGCATTCCCGATAAAAAGTACTTGATTGGTATTCCAAGAACAAGTGTCTGTTATTTAAAGGCACCTTGGTTGAAAAGCAATGCCCTTTCGGTCATATCAAGTAGGTAGCAGCATGCTTGGTTGTCAGGCTGATTCCAACGCTGCTGAATTTGTGAATCATATCACTCTACCAGTTCTGGGGGAGCTGTTGGTGAAAGGGTTTTATTGTTTCTGAACATATGTGTTATCCCCCTTTAAAAACAGTCCACCAAGGAGGTGAGTCACTCCCCGTATTAGTTAGGGTTTTTGAGGGAAACAGATTCAATGAGTGATATCTATAAATACAAGATTTATAAAAGTGCCTCATGCAACTGTGGGTATGCACAAGTCCAAATTCTGTAGAGCAGGCACCAAACTGGCAACTCCACTGAAGATGTACGATGGACTCCTCAGGCAGCAAACTAGCAACTTTGACGAATGTGCTCGATGGACTCCTCAGGAAATGAACTGACAACTTTGACAAACTCCTTAGGAAACGCTTCGCTGGTTAGCCAAAGAAGAAGTGAAGGTCCTCTATCTGTCTGGCTTAAAAGTCTTCAACTGATTGGATTAAATCCAGCTGATAGAATTCTCTCATTGTGGAAGACATGCCGTTCATTGACGTCATCAGTCACAGCTGCAGCCAATTGATTGATGATTTAACAAACCAGCCTTCTGGTTTATTAAGCAGCCCCAAGCATCCTTGTAGTAACGGTTAGGCCAGTGCTTGCTTGACCAGATACTTGGGTACCATCACCTGGCCAAGTTCACACATGAACCTAACCATCACACTCCCTATAGAAATGTAACATCATTTCAAACAGCCAGCTCATCTCAAACATTTCTAAAGGCTCACACCTCTTCTTTGCCTTTCCTCCTTCGTTAATAGCACCAGAGAACAATCTTTAAGGCCAACTGCAAAACTGCCTGTTTCTTTAGTGAGGCCACACTGAAACTCAACTAAAGTTTTGGACGTAGAGTACAAAAGAACTTCAAACTGCTGTGTGTCAGGTCATCTAACACTAGGTCCTGGAAGTAAATTTAATGCAAACTCTTCAAAGGTGAGACTTGCCATTAACACTGGATGACAGACTTAGGGATGGGAGAGGTGTGAATTCAGAGGCCAGAGGAGGGAACAACTAAGTCAACCTAGAGGAGTCAAGGAGGCTTTAAGGAGCTGATGCTCACACTAAGCAAAAGACAATCATTGCATTTCACCAGGTAGACCAGCAGGTTAAGACAATCAGCAGTGCAAAATCATGAAGTATGAGATTAGCAAGTCCAGCAAACATGGAGAGCAGACCATATGCAGGAAAGGGTAGAAGTAAGATTGGAGCTGTTAGAGCTTCTTAGGCTCTGAGTGAGGTCCTACCTGTTTGGCATACCCGCCTCCAAGGATGAGGGACTCCCTGCTTGTACCCAGGCCAGGACCACCTCCTTGGGTCTGCACCCTGCTGATCCTTAGAAGCTAAGGGCTCGAGAATGGAAAGGAGATGACGAAATTAATATCTCAAAGGTTTTCTTCCAAGGAGAACAATATCAAACAATCAGTGCCCTTAGAATCAGGGTTTTCCTTCACACTGTTCTTTCCTCTTCTCTTTGGTTCTCTCATTTCTTTCTCTCTCCATGGTCAGTAACTTTGCTGCAGCTGTTGGTCTCCTCCAATTTGGTTCATTTTTTTTCCCCAGGATTGATTAAGGCAAGGACATCTTTTCAAGCCAAATTTTCTGGGGATGCCTGCCATCTGAGAGTCATGTTGTCCCTTTGCCACTGAGCTTCTCATTATGGCTCCACCCATCTGGGACTATATCAGGGAAGAAAAAAATTGAACACAGCCTTCACTTTCAGGTGAGATATAACAGCATCCTCTGAAATGTGTAGGGAATATATTTGTTTCACTGAAAACAAAGCAGATATAAGCTAAACTTTCTGGGTGAAACGGAGCAAGTCGAATTGTCTCTGTAGGATTGAGCTTCCTATTCAAGAAAATAGGGGAATTAGAATAGAAGATGCTTAGGATCTTTCAGTCTGGCATTATATCGTTCCATGGAAGTGATTATTGGAGCATTCCTTGTGACAATGAATTTCCAGAGGATTGGGGGCATGAAGGGGGAGGAAGGAGGAGTCACACTTAGTGTCCTTTCCTGTTCTTGTGCGTAGGGTCTCCCCGTAAAGCTTTGTGTCTATGATTTAACCCTCGAAAGGATATTCTTCATCACATTTCCTTTACAATTGAACTTTCCTTCAAATCAACCTAATTTGCAACTTTGGTTTCTGTTTCACTTTTCCCTTCCTGTATCACTGAACTTTTTCTGAATAACACACCACTCCCAAAACATTTTATTTAGCTCATGACTCTATTGGTCAGCTGGGCGGTTCTTCTAGGTCTAGCCCAGTTTGGTTCCTCTCTACTGGCATCTCTCATGCACCTATGTCACTGGAAAGTCAGTTGGTGACTGGGTGATCTAAGGTGGTCTCGGATCTGGTGGCAGGTGCCACCTGTCAGTGCTGTTAGCTGGGGTGACAGAGGTGACTGTGTCTCATCACTTAGTAGGCTCACCTAGGCTTCTTCACAGGGTACTCAGCAGGGTCTATAGAGCAGCAGGAGAGGATTTCCCCCAGTGTGCAAGCACCTGTCAGTATCTGCTTGTTTCATGTCTGCTATTATCCCATTGACCAAAGCATGTCACACCAACAAGCTCAGAGTCAATGCAGGGGGCAACTACCTAAGGGCAGGGGTACAGAAAAGGAAATTATTGTGACCGTTTTTTTCAAATAATCTACCACACCACTCAACCTTGATTTTATCATGATGAACACTATAAGTATAGTAATAATTCAGTAAACAACTCTATCATCCTTAATTCCTAAAGAAACAAATAATGCTAATAAAAAGTGTGGTCCCCAAAGATGTCCACACCCCAATCCCTGGAACCTGTGCATTGTTACTTTATATGGAAAAGATACTTTTTAGATAGGATTAAATTGAGGACCTTGAGATAGAGAGATTATCCTGGATTATCAGGGTGGGCCCAGTGTAGTCACAAGAGTTTTAAAAGTGGAAAAAGGAGAAAGAAGAGAAAAATCAGAGGGAGATGTGATTATGGAAGAATGGGTTAAGACTTTGGGGACTTTCAGAAGATGCAATGTTGCTGACTTTGAAGATGAAGGAAGGGGGCCATCAGCCAAGAATGTGAGTGACCTCTAGAAGGTGGAAAAGTCAAGGAATGAATTCCCTCCTAGACCCTCCAGCAGGGCACATAGCCCTGCCAACACCTTGTTTTAGCCCATTGAGTCCTAGCTCAGACTTCTAACCTAATAAATGTAAGATAAATGTATGTTGTTTTAATCTGCTAAGTTTGTGGTAATTGATTATGGCAGCCATGGAAAATCAACAAAAGAAGTAAGGGGATATGGAATGCACACAAAATGTTGTCATGTTTAATCAGTTCATGCTCCTTCACCATGAATGAGGGATTGGGCAACAGCCATCAATCACAAAGGGCATTTCCAACCAAAGCCAGCAGAAGACACAAAGATAGTGGCACTCCTACAAGTTCCCAAAGGTTGACCAGGCCTAGCAAATGCCAGTAGAGTTTCCCCTAGTGATAGAAACATAGAGGGAATCTCATTTCTCCTGGACATTTCACTGAAGCTCGAAGGCTACAAAACAGTTTTAATGGCAAATTGCCTATGAGTTTTTGGCAAGGTATAGACTGCATGACTTTTTCATGTCTTTAACTTCATGGTGTTTATGCTAAAAAGAGGAAGTATTTCCTGTCTTCTTACAAGTGCACAGAATCTGGCCTTGATCCAGAAAATTTGAACTCCCCAAATTGGAGCCAGGAGCTTTATTCTTGTCCTAAATTGGGCACAGGATCTCCTCCAAATGCCCTCAAAAATTGTCCTATGGGGAAGACAAAGACCTGAGATTTTTTTCTTCTTGGCCTAATGAAATTCAAAGGCATATATTGACCACCAAATATGTTCCTAACTCCTGAAGGATCTATCAGGCAATTACTAAAGGTCACTAAGAAAGACAGAGTTAGAGGTATGACCAGAATGCAGCCCTCCAGAATTCCATCACAAGGCCACTTATCAAGAAAAGTCTTGAAATGGTTCTATTTATTATTTATGCCTGCCTATTTCCTAAAAGGATTTGCAGTAGCAATTCTCTAATTAAAATTTGTTTCTAATCTCTTTCTAATCTTGTTTTACTGGCTGCGTTTCAATCCTTTGTACTTAATCAACCCTGAATTCTAACATGTATTGAGTCTGTATAAAAATATGAATTAGCACTAAAATTAAAATGTACACACATTTAATATACATGTAATATGTGTGGACATATTTACATTTGTAAGCCTGTTGAGAAAGGCTAATGATAATGATTCATTATGGGACTTATCAAAACCGTTCTTCTGGTAGCAATTATCTGTCAAATTTGCACAGCTGCCTTTTGAAAATTACATTCTATAGGTGCACAGTCCAGTCAAACAAAGCAAGTCTACATGAAGGAAAGAAAATTTCAATACATTAATATTTCAAAAGCACATCAACTGATTTAGAAACAAATACTTTGATAAAAGAACACAACTTCCCTAAAAAAAGTGACACTGCATATAGTATAAGCCTCCATGGTAAACAGACATATGTCTTGATAATTAAGGATAGCGAAGGCTCCTGCATAGGAAGTACTGCACATGCCACCACTGTGTGTGCATGCATGTGTGCATGTTGCATACACGCATCCCTGTATGTGACTCACAACAATTCCATGATAGTGTCTCATCCCTGTGCAATTAGCACACTGCCTTCCTTCCTGACCATCAGCACCACAGGTTTTCCACCTTGGAATCATATCTGGTTTCTCTGAAAGCACAATTAAATTTGAAGATAAATTTAGGAACCAAGTGTATACTTGGCATTATTAACTGCATCTATCATGTTTAAGGCCTGCTTCATTAATGTAAAAGTAGTGTGAGAACAGTAAATGCACAAACCCAAGCCTAAAACTCTGGGAGCATGGAATTGATGACTCTCTCTGGGATCCTGAAATGCCCTTGGAAACTCTATACTAAAGGTCCAAACACAACTGGAAACAAGAGGTGTTTGAAGTGAGGGGTCAGAATCAAAGAGTGACTGAACACCTCCACCACTCAGCTTTCCACCTGCAACCTGGTGGGAAGGACTGTGAAGGGAGCAGATACCTGCTGAGCCTCAGCTGGGTGGGTATCCACAGACCCACCAGCTGAGTTCAGCCACACAAACCCTTATTTCAGATGTAGTGAGTTGTGAGCTGACATTGGTCAAATTACAAAATACCTTCACAACAACATCTAGATTAGTGTTTAACAAACAACTGGATTCCATAACCTAGCCAAGTTGTCACCTAAAATTGATCACCACAGGGGGATCCTTTCTCCCCTTCTTAAGTTGTACTTTAAAAATTACCAAAACCACTCAGAGATCTAAGATGGTGGCATAGAGAAGAGTGGAAGCTAGGTAGTCCCCTGGAACAGCTAATAAACAACAAGGACCAACTAGTAAATAATCCAGAATAACTGCGGGTGGACAAATGTGACTGTCCACTCATCATACACCAACCTGAATTGGGAGGAATGCCCAAGATCGCAGTATAAAATCTGTAAGTAAAAACTGCAGATCCAAGCCAGGAGACCCCTCCCCCCATGGCCCAAGCTGCAAAGCCTCCTGGAGCTAGAGAGCAGCTTTCTCTGAGCAAGCAAATATAGCTCAGCTGAGCTCCAACTGGGGTTTTGATTAAAAAGTGTGGGCTGCTCGATACAAGCTACGAATCCCCAACAAGCAGACAGAGGCTTTGGGTGAAGACTGACCTTGGAGAGCTGGAGGGTGGCCACAGACTGGCCCTGAAGGGGGCTTTCTGTCCCTGTTTCAGCTCAGTGGAGAAAGCCCCAGCCATTTTCAGTTCCCAGTGCTCTGACCCAGACAAGGGTGGAGATAGCACAGGTAGAGAGAGACCATTGAAATGCTAATAACCTCTCCCTAGGGGGTCTATCTTCCCTAAGAGGAAAGGGGCGGGACACAGCTCTACTACCTGCCTTCCATTCAGAACCAGACCCCAGAGGCTGGGGGAAAACACCCACAGGCCACACCTCCTTACACCAGTCGGGAGTGACAGGCTGACAGGCGCCACCTGTTGGGCAGAAAAGCACAGTGGCTTGAGGCGTCAGGGTGAACCAATTTCCTAAGACACACCCTCAGGGAAACCAGATACTGAATAGTTCTTCCTTCTGGGACCAGATTCCATTTTGGTCTGGGAAAACCTGATGGGAGTAACCAAGGAAACCATGCCTAGAAAACAGAAAAGAACCTAAACTAAGAAAAACAAAGTTATGGCCCAGTCAAAGGAACAAACTTACACTTCAACTGGGATAAGGAATTTAAACAACTAATAATAAGTCAATTCAAAAAGTTTAGGGAACATAAGGTAAAAGAGATGAAGCACATAATGAAAACACTGGGCATATGTAACGTAGAAATTGAAAGTTCGAAAAAACAACTGACAGAATCTATGGAATTGAAAGGCACAACACAAGAGATGAAAGACACAATGGAGACATACAACAGCATACCTCAAGAGGGAGAAGAAAACATTCAGGGATTCCATAACAAGGCACCTGAAAGCACACACAAAAAAGAACAGACAGAGAAAAGAATGGAAAAGTATGAGCAACATCTCCGGGAACATAAGGACAAAATGAAAATCAGGAATGTACGTGTCATGGGTGTCCCAGAAGGAGAAGAAAAGGGAAAAGGGGCAGAAGCAATAATAGAGGAAATAATCAATGAAAATTTCCCATCTGTTATGAAAGACATAAGATTACAGATCCAAGAAGTGCAGCATATCCCAAACAGAATAAATCTGAATAGGCCTATGCCAAGACACTTAATAAGCAGATTATCAAACATCAAAGATAAAAAGAGAATCCTGAAAGCAGCAAGAGAAAAGCAATCTATCACATACAAAGGAAGCTTGATAAGACTATGTGTGGATTTCTCCATAGAAACCATGGAGGCAAGAAGGAAGTGGGGTGATATATTTAATATACTGAAAGAGAAAAACCACCAACCAAGAATCCTATATCTGGCAAAACTATCCTTCAGATATGAGGGAAAGCTTAAAATATTCTCTGACAGACAACGACAGAGTTTGTGAATAAGATACCTGCTCTATAGGAAACACTGAAGGAAGCACTGTAGACAGAAAGGAAAAGACAGGAGTGAGAGATTTGTAACACAATTTTGGAAGATAGTAGCACAGCAATGTAAGTACACTGAACAAAGATGACTGTGAGTATGGTTGAAAGAGGAAGACTGAGATCATGTGGGACTAGAACAAAAGATGAAGGATAAAGACTGAGACTTTGTAACTCAGGGAAACCTAGGGTGTTCAACAATTGTAATGAAAGATACTAATATGTTTTTACATGAGGTAGAACAAATGAATGTCAACATTGCAAGGTATTGAAAATAGGGTGGGATTGGGGGTAAAATACAATCAATGTAAACTAGAGACTATAATTAACAGAAACATTGTATTATGCTTCCTTTAATATAACAAAGGCAATATACCATAGCTAAATGCACCTGGCATTGGTGATGTTGTCTGACTCTTTATGCTACTTTAGGTCAATGCTATCTTTCCTTTTGTTGCTTCCTAGCTGTCATATTTTTTGTTGTTATTGCTGTTGTTGCTTTTCTCTCTCTTTCTCTTTTCTTTTTCTTTTGTCTCTCTGCCTTCTTTGACTCTTCCTCCTTCTTTGTGGAAGAAATGGAGATGTCCTTGTATAGATAATGGCGATGGTGCTGAATACATAAATATATGACTATACAGGGAATCAGTGATTGTTTACTTAGAACAGAATGTATGGTGTGTGACCAAAACTGTCTTAAAAGAAAGGAGTTGATGAAGAAACCTTGAGGACACTATATTGAGTGAAATAAGACAGACACATAAAGGCAAATATTGCAGGGTCTCACTGATGTGAGCTAATTATAATATGTAAACTCGTAGACATAAAATATAAGTTACCAGGATATAGAATGAGGCTAAAGAATGGGGAGAGGTTGCTTATTATGAGCAGAATGTTCAACTAGGGTGAACTTAAACATTTGGAAATGGACAGGGGTGATGGTAGCATGTTGTGAGAATAATTAACAGTGCTGAAAGGTGTGTGAAGGTGGTGGAAAGAGTAAGCTCAGAGTCACACATGTCACCAGACGGAAAGTTGGAGGTTAAAACATGGGAATGTATAAAACAGCAAACCTTGTGGTGAACAATGTCCATGATTAACTATGCAAATATTAGAAATCTCTCTCATGAACTAGAACAAATGTATGACACTATAACTAGAAGTTAATAATAGAAAGGCATATAGGAAAAAAATATATACCTATTGCAAACTATATACTACAGTTAGTACTTTAACATTCTTTCATCAACAGTAACAAAACTATGAATCAGTATTGGAGGGGAGGTGGTTAGGTGTATGGGAGGATTTATGTTTCCTTTTTTTGTCTTTATTTTTTTTCTGGAGTAACGAAAATGTTCTAAAAATTGAAAAAAAATTAATTTTGGTGATGGATGCACAGCTGTATGATGGTATCATGGGCAATTGATTGTACACTTTGGATCTTTGGATAGTTGTATGGTATGTGAACAATCTTAATTATATATATATATAGATATAGATATATAGATATATAGAAATATAGATATATATTTAAATGCACCAAATCCATCTGTGCCAGTTTGAATGTATTATGTTTCCCAAAACACCATTATCTTTGATGCAGTCTTGTGTAGGCAGATGTATTAGTGTCGATTAGACTGCAATTGTTTGATTGTTTCCATGGAGATGCGATCCACCCAACTGTAGGTGATAACTCTGATTAGACAAATTCCATGGAGGTGGGGCCCTGCCCATTCAGCGTGGGCCTTGATTAGTTTATTAGAGCACTATATAAACTCAGACAGAAGGCGCGAGCTTGCTACAGCCAAGAGGGGCACTTTGAAGAATGCACAGGAGCCAAGAGAGGAACTGCAGCTTACAGAGACATTTTGGAGATGACCTTTGAAAGCAGTCTTTTGCTCCTGAGAAGCTAAGAGAGGACAAAGCCCCCCAAGAGCAACTAAGAGTGACATTTTTGAGGAGCTGCAGCCTAAAGAGGAACATCCTGGGAGAAAGCCATTTTGAAACCAGAACTCTGGAGCAGATGCCGGCCACGTGCCTTCCCAGTGAACAGAGGTTTTCTGGATGCCATTGGCCATCCTCCAGTGAAGGTACCCAATTATTGATGACTTACCTTGGACACTTTATGGCCTTAAGACTGTTAACTTTGTAATCAAATAAAGCCCCTTTATAAAAGCCTATCCATTTCTGGCATTTTGTGAAAAGGCAGCATTAGCAAACCGGAACACCATCCTATGGAGATATCCACGAAGCAGCTCTTTCAGTTTCTGTGTTCAGAATCTTCTACCCTCTCCATACTGCCAGACTGGAACAGAAAACAAATCTGGGAAACAGGTGCCATGTTAAACTCATGAGAGGCAGCCAGTAAACATCCATAGAGTGAATGAATCACTCTTTCCCTATAAGGATGAAGACTTTACTGCTGGATTAAGCTTGTCTGCTTTTTTCTTCCCTTAAAATGAATTCATTGCTGGGAGATCCTATAGTCAAATAGTATATATAAATAGGCATCTAGTGATAAACTCAGCAGACAGCCAGACATAGCCCCCACCAGTGTATACCCTGCAAGCTCTTGCAGTGTCCCCAAATGCCCCATTATACTATTAATGTGTATAAGATATAAATACTAAGAACCAAGGACTATTTTCAAGCTATGCTCTTCAAAGCTTTCTTGTGCCACTTTGCTCCTCTCTGACTTGTAATAATATAATATACAGCTGTTGACTTCTCTGTATTAAAAGAGTCCTTGCCCTTCACTAACATGAATCCCTAAATTTGGTTTATTAAGTTGCTAAATTTTACTCATAATTAAACGTGAATTAAAATTAAAATTTTTAGGGTTTTATGTTATTAAAGGTGAAAAGCTTAGTTCACTGATTTTTTTAATTGCTCTTGAATTCTCTCTCTCTTGTATTTTTTTAATTTTTATTTTTATTGAGATTATTCACATATCTTACAATTATCCAAAGATCCAAAGTGTACAATCAGTTGCTCCCAGTGCCTTATACAACTGTGCATCCATCACCACACTTAATTTTTGTCCAATTTTTAGAAACTTTTCATTACTCCAGACAAGAAATAAAGCCCTATTATACTTTTAATGTATATAAGATATAAATACTAAGAACTTTAATGTGTATAAGATATAAGTACTGAGAAAGTTTTCATTACTTCAGACAAGAAATAAAGAAAAAAAAAAAGGAAACTCAAATCCTCCCATATCCCTAAGAAACCCCCCTCCAATGTTGACTCGTAGTATTGGTATAGTACATTTGTTACTATTTATGAAAGAACATTGAAATACTACTCACTGTATTATACAGTAGTATACAGTTTGCAATAGGTATATATTTCTTCCCTATATGCCCGTCTATTATTAACTTCTAGTTGTATTGTCACACATTTGTTCTTGTTCATGGAAGAGATTTCTAATATTTGTACAGTTAATCATGGACATTGCCCACCATAGGATTCAATTTTATACATTCCCATCTTTTGACCTCCAACTTTCCTTCTGGTGACATATATGACTCTGAGCTTCCCCTTTCCACCTCATTCATGCACCATTCAGCACTGTTAGTTATTTTCACAATGTGCTACCGACACCTCTGTTCATTTCCAAACTTTTAAATTCATCCTAGTTGAACATTCTGCTCATAATAAGCAACCACTCCCCATTCTTTAGCCTTGTTCTGTATCTTGGTACTTTATATTTCATGTCTATGAGTTTACATATTATAATTATTTCCTATCAGTGAGACCCTGCAATATTTGTCCTTATGTGTCTGACTTAGTTCACTTAGTATAGTGCCTTCAAGGTTTCGTCATCAATCCATTTTTTTTTAAGATTGTTTGGTTCACATGCCATAAATTCCATCCTAAGTAAACAATCAATGGTTCCCTGTATAGCCACATATTTATGTGTTCACCACCCTCACCACTACCTATATAAGGGCATCTACATTTCTTCCACAAAGCAGGAGGAAGAGTCAAAGAAGGTAGAGAGGCAAAAGAAAAAGAAAAAAGAAAAAGGAAAAAAAAAATGACAGCTAGGAAGCAGCAAAAAGGAAAGATAACCTTAAATCAAAATAGAATAAAGAGTCAGACAACAACACCAAAGTCAAGTGTCTCACACCCCTCTCCTATCCTCACCTCTTACCTGCATTTACCTTGGTATATCGCCTTTGTTACATGAAAGGAAGCATAATACAAGGATTCTGTTAATTATAGTCTCTAGTTTACATTGATTGCATCCCTCTCCCAATGCCTCCCCATTTTTAACACCATGCAAAGTTGACATTCACTTGTTCTCCCTCATGAAAGAACATATTTGTACATTTTATCACAATTGTTGAACACTCTAGATTTCACTGATTTACACAGTCCTAGTCTTTATCTTTTCTCCTTTCTTCTGGTGTCTCACATGCTCCCAACCTTCCTCTCTCAACCATATTCATAGTTATCTTTGTTTAGTGTACTTACATTGCTGTGCTACCATCTCCCAAAATGGTGTTTGAAACCTCTCACTCCTGTCTTCTCCTATCACTCTGTAGTGCTCCCTCTAGTATTTCCTGTAGGCGGGTGTCTTGTTCACAGAGTCTCTCATTGTCCATTTGCCAGAGAATATTTTAAACTCTCCCTCATATTTGAAGGACAGTTTTGCTGGATATAGGATTCTTGGTTGGCAGTTTTTCTCTTTCAGTATCTCAAATATGTCACCCCACTTCCTTCTTGCCTCCATGGTTTCTATTGAGAAATCTGCACATAGTCTTATCAAGCTTCCTTTGTATGTGATGGATTGCTTTTCTCTTGCTGCTTTCAGGAGTCTCTCTTTGTCTTTGACATTTGATAATATGATTATTAAGTGTCTTGGCATAGGCCTATTCAGATCTATTCTGTGTGGGGTATGTTGTGCTTCTTGGATCTGTAATTTTATGTCTTTCATAAGAGGTGGGAAATTTTCATTGATTATTTCCTCTATAATTGCTTCTGACCCTTTTCCCTTCTCTTCTCCTTCTGGGACACCAGTGATACACATATTCTTGTATTTCATTTCATCTTTAAGTTCCTGGAGATGTTGCTCATACTTTTCCATTCTTTTCTCCATCTGCTCCTTTGCATGTAGGCTTTCAGGTGTTTTGTTCTCCAGTTCCTGAGTGTTTTCTTCTGCCTCTTGAGATCTGCTATTGTATGTTTCCATTGGTGTCTTTCATCTCTTGTGTTGTGCCTTTCATTTCCATAGATTCTGCTAGTTGTTTTTTGAACTTTCGACTTCTGCCTTATGTATGCCTAGTGTTTCTTTATAGCCTTTATCTCTTTTGCCGTATCTTCTCTAAACTTTTTGAATTGATTTAGCATTTGTTGTTTAAATTCCTGTGTCTCAGTTGAAGTGTAAGTTTGTTCCTTTGACTGGGCCATAACTTCATTTTTCTTAGTGTGGTTGTAGTTTGCTGTTATCTAGGCATCTGACCTCCTTGGCCACCCCAATCAGGTTTTCCCAGAGGAGAACAAGCTCAGGTCACAAAAGGAGGAAATATTCAGTATCTGGTTTCCCTGATGGTGTGTCTTAGAGGGCTTTGCTTTGCTACCCAGTGGGTGGCACCTGTCAGCCTGTCACAGGCTGGCATACGGGGGTATGGCCCACAGCTTTCCTCCCCCAGGCTCCAGGATCTGGTTCTGAATTTAAGGCAGGTAGTAGAGCTGGGCTCCTCCTCTTTCCTCTTGGGAAGGTATACCCCTTAGAAAGAGGTCATTTGCATATAAATAGATTCTTTGTTTCTCTGACTCTGCTATCTCCACCCTTGTCTGGGTCAGAGTGCTGCAATTTTAAAATGTCTGAGGCTTTCTCTACTGCAAAGCACTGTGAGCTGAAAATGGCTGAGGCTTCTCCACTGAGCCACCCAGGTTGACAGAGAGAGAAAGGAACAGAAAGCCCCCAGATTCAACCATCAGCCAGAGATAGCACCTGATCCTCTGGGCTCCCCGTCCTAGACAGATATGTCCCCTGACTCTCCCAAGGTCAATCATCATCAAAAGCCTCTGTCTGCTTATTGGGGATTTGCTGTTTGTATTGAGCAGTTAACATTAAAACCCCAGTTGGAGCTCGGCTGAGGTACACTCGCTTGTTCAGAGAGTGCTGCTCTCTAGCACCATGAAGTTTCCATGAGGGGGATGCTCTCAGTTCTTGGCATGGGTCTGCAGTTTTTACTTACAGATTTTATGCTGTGATCTCGGGCATTCCTCCCAATTCAGGTTGGTCTATGATGAGTGGACAGTCACATTTGTCTCCCTGCAGTTATTCCAGGTTATTTACTAATTTTTCTGTCATTTTTGAATTGTTCCAGGGGGACTAACTATCTTCCACTCCTCTCTATGCTGCCATCTTAGCTCTCTCTCTCTCTTGTATTTTAATGCATCTTAGTCTAGAAAAATGCCAGAAGCAATATAGTGGATTCAAAGACATGCAGGCAGTTCATAGGAGACAAGGACTCTGGAGAAAAGGAATCTACATATAAACAATAACTTCCCAATCATAGATTACGAGAAACACTCACTTTTATTTGTTTTGACACATTTAAGAAGTCATTATTAGATATTAATTAAAGAGTGATTGAAGCTAATTATGTGAATAAGGCTTCATATGTACAAATGAAATAATCAGACCATGGATGATCCACTTATTTCTACCCTATCATGGTGGAAATACCTGCAAGTTCAAATTGCCATTCTATGAATCTAATTGATTATTGCATCTCACTTGATTTAGTTATATCATATAGACACAGAAACACACTTTAATGCATGAATGCTTAGAAAATTCACAAATGAAGATGCAGCTATGAAAGATGAAAAATCTTGGCCTGAATATCCACCTCCATCAATATAGCTGCATCAGTCCAAGACATGGTGGATAATATGGTTAATATCTACCCACTGACCTGCTATTTCAGTAGCTCACAGGTAATTTACAGAGACTCAAAAGAAATGTTACTCCTTGTATTACAGATGAGAAAACTGAGATATACAATGGTTCAGAGACCATTCCAAATTTGCACAACGGGTGATGGCAAAGCTGGGACCAGATCCCAGTATTCCAATCCCCATCATGGAGCCCAGCTGTTCTTACTATGTTTAGGAGATAAGAATCATTGCCTTTGTGACAATTCATGATGAAGAAAGGTAGAAAGCAGAAAGGAGGACCATAATTACTTCCTAAAAGTACCAGGGAGAACCCATCAAAATCTGTTTGACAACACAGGGTCAGGGTGCAGGGTTACCCATGCTTTCCCATGACACAGCAAACATAACATGATAATACGCATTTGGCAATCTGGGGCAAACACCATAGCTGTTATTACTGACCCTGGGGATTCCCTGGCTATCCAGACCCTGCCCAGCCTCTATGAGGGCATCAAATTACCCTCTGAATGGACTAATTTATCTTGGCACACCTCTAATCCATTCACAGCTCACCCAGGCACCTTGGCACAGAGTTGGGACATTCTTGCATATTGTAGACATCCTCTTAGTTAATAGAATTAAATGTGAAAACTGGAAGTACCATAGCTTCTTGGCTTTCACTTAAGGAGGTGTCAAGTAAAGAGAAAAAGATTAGAGATGCTGAAAATACAACAGTGCACCTGATTTAGAAAAAATGAGGACATAAAAACTGTAAGTTACCTGACTAAGGGTGATTCCTTTTTTATTTCAACCCTTGATATAATTAAAAAAATATTTCTAAAACATTAGTCTTCAACTCTGGCTGCACATTATAATCACCACTAGAATGTTGAAAAATACTGATTCTGCAATCACATCTCCAGAGATCCTGATTTAATTAGTCTGGGGTGCAACCTGGCCATTGGGATTTTAATTTTTTTATAGCAGTCAAAGTGATTCTGATGTACAGCCCAAGTTAAGAGCCAGTATTCTAAAACATAGGTGTTAATCTTTTGCTTTAGGGAATACAGCACAAATTAATGATATCTGTCTTTGACATTTCTTCTGTATTCTTCTGTATTATAAGCAACTTACAAGTATTATGTCATCTACATCTCCATATCCCCTGCAGAGCCTAGACCCAAACTTAATACCATAGTATGTGCTAAGAAAAAATATGAATAAAAAAATTGAACTCATTATTTATCTATTTAAATAATATCAAGAATCTCAAAAGTTCAGTATCTGCTGAAAAATAGCTTTTAATATACAATAATGTTCAGATACTACCAATACCAGATGCTCTTAGGTGTATGCATTTAATGCAGGGCCCATTATGGAAGGTTGGGGAGAGGGGCAAGGAGGGCCATTGGCTCCAAGCCTCCCATTGAACAGATTGCCCAAACTTAAACTAGTGACGTTACCTCCAAATGACCCTAGACTGCAGTCCTGAAAAACTCTGCTGCATGCTACACATCTTGACATGCCTCATTTTTAAATACACCTGAAATCTCAGAAAATAGTGGTGAGCCTCTTGACCTCTGAGGCAAAATCTCCTACCACTGGCCTCAACTTGTTCACAGCAGGATGGCTGGGGTGCAGGGGATACCCCTTTAGCACATTCACTCTGCTCAGCCTTATCAGTTCAGCTGAGAAACAACAGTGTAGGATGCACACGTCTGTGTTTTTGAACAGAGCAAGTGCTAAAGGGAGAAAAGGCGCAGGAACGCTAATCCCTATTCCCATGGAAATGCTCTGGCTTCAACATTCCTTTTGAAAACAATGTAGCCTCTCTGGAAAGTTGGTCACACTCCAAGAGGAATTAAGCTTGAAAGATAACAGAACTTCAAAAGCCAAATCAAAAAGCCCAGACTTGAGGCTGTGAAGGGCATTCAGAAGAGAGAAGGGTTTTTACTTTGGCTTTCAATGCATGTTCTCCCTCCCCTTTGAAAGTTTCCGACACTTTTGGAGTTGCTGAAGATTTTCCCACCCATGACATCTTTCATCAGAAAACCATGAAATAACAAAAATCTCTCCAGCTAGAACAGGGGAAAAAATGCAAAAGTAAGTTAAAGTAAGTTGCTTCTTGTTTTGCTTATTCTTGAGCCTAACAAGTTACTTCCAAGGAACTTGCTTGAGCCTATCTCACTGCAAATCAGCAGGGCACACATTCTGCAGTGAGTGGAAATGAAGCCTCTAGCCCATGGCCCCTGTGCCAGTTTGAATGTATTATGTCCCCAAACACCATTATCTTTGATGTAATCTTGTGTGTGCAGACCTATCAGTGTTAATTAGATTGTAATTCTTTGCGCTCCACCCAATTGTGGGTGATGACTCTGACTGGATAATTTCCATGGAGACGTTGGCCCACCCATTCAGGGTGGGTCTGAATTAAATTACTGGAGCACTATATAAGATCAGACAGAAGGAGCAAGCTGCTACAGCCAAGAGGGACACTTTGAAGAAAGCACAGGAGCTGCAGATGAGAAACAGTTTGAGGACAGCCATTGAAAGTGGACTCTTGCTTCAGAGAAGCTAAGAGAGGACAAATACCCCAAGAGCAACCAAGAGTGACATTTTTGAGGAACTGCTGCCTGGAGAGGAATGTCCTAGGAGAGAGCCATTTTGAAACCAGAACTTTGGAGCAGACACCGGCCATGTGCCTTCCCAGCTAATAGAGGTTTTCCAGACACCATTGACCATCCTCCAGTGAAGGTACCCAGTTGCTGATGTGTTACCTTGGACACTTTATGGCCTTAAGACTGTAACTGTGTAACCGAATAAACCCCCTTTTATAAAAGCCAATCCATCTCTGGTGTTTTGCATTCTGGCAGCATTAGCAAACTAGAACAGTCCCCAAAGGGAAGCACAGGCCTCTGCAGGCTGCCAGAACAAAAGGTATAAATACAAGATTCAACAATTATATCCATTCCTTTTTCACGCTATATCCTCTATCCAGAATTCCTTGTTGTCCTGCATTTTCCTGAGTAACCCCTACTGACTCTTCTTGGCTCAGCTGAGAATCATTCCAAATAACATTCAAAAGTATGTACTGAGTGCCCACTGGGTGCCCACTTGGTACACCATACAAGATGCCCGCCCTCAAGGAACTGTTTGCCAGTCTTGCAACTGGGCACAATTAATGGACAGTAATTAATTCCATACCAAGTTCATCAAGAGCACAAAGAAAGTGACAGTGCACAATATAAGGTGCCTTTACACAAGGAGCTGAGTGCCCAAATCTGCATTGGGCCCAAGCAACTCAACAACACACAATGCCAGCTGCCTTCCTTAAGGAACTGAGTGCCAGACTCAGCCAGTGCCTGAGGAACAAACACAGCAAAGTGAAAGATACCTACCCTTCAGGAGTGGAGTACCTGCTCAATTCAGGGCACAAAGAAAGTGACAGCACACAATGCAAGGCCTGTACACAGGGAGCTGAGTGCAAGCTCAGAGCTGGGTAAAAAGAACCAGACAATGCACAATGCAAAGCACCTACTCTCAAAGGATGGAATATCAGGTTTGAAAGAGGGCACATGTAATATGAACACCCAAAATGCAAGGTGCCTATCACCAAAGGGCTTCATGCCAGACTTGGTAATGGGCACAAGGAAAGCAACAGTGCATAACTCAAGGTGTCTACCCACCAGTAGCTGTGCTCCAGGCTCAGGACTGGGCACAAGGAACATGACAATGCATAATGCAAAGGGGTCAAACCACAACAGCCATGTGCCAGGCTCTGGACATAAGTGCGTGATAGTGCACAATGCAAGGTGTTTACTCTCAAGGAGCTGTCTTCTAGCCTCCATGATGGGCACAAGGATCACATTAGTGCAAAATGCAAGGTGCCCACTCATAAGTAGATGGGCACCAGGATCAATATGAACAAAGTGAGGCTAGCAGTGCATAATGCAAGTGTCCACCCTCGAGGAGCTGAGCATCAGCCTCCGTGATGGGCAAAATGAACCTGACAGTTCACGGTGCAAGGTGCCTACTTTCAAGGAGCTGCCTCCTCTGAAATCCCTGGCCTGGTAATTGCTTCCAGAACCCCCATTTATACCCTTATAAATGCCACAAATTTTGAGTGAAATATTTTCAGTGTCCATTTCCCCCACTGACTGTAAGCACATTGAGGGTATCGATTTGCAACCTGTTTGTATATTCCCAGAACTAAGCAGAGTGACCCCCAAAAAACAAAACCACCACCACCAATGGCAACACTGGTGTGTGTGGCACTGAATCAAATTACTAAATTTCTGCTCAAAAAATGAACGTCAGCAAGATTTTAGGGAAGCATTGTCTTACTGATCTGTAGTTTTCTTTCTTTGTATTGTCTTTATCTGGCTTAAGTATCACTGCTATGCTTGTTTCATAAAAGGAGTTTAGGAAGTGTGCCAGTTTGACCATTATCTTTGATGTAATCTTGTGTAGGCAGATGTAATCAGTGTTGATTAGATTGTAATTCTTTGAGTGTTTCTTTGGAATGCGCCCCACCCAGCTGTGGGTGACAACTCTAACTGGATAATTTCCATGGAGTGTTGGCCCACCCATTGGGTGGGCCTTGATCAGTGGAGCCATATAAATGAGCTGACAGGCAGAGGGAACTCAGTGCAGCTGCGAGTGATGTTTTGAAGAGGAGCTACAGCCAAGAGGGACACTTTGAAGAAAGCACAGGAGCTGCAGATGAGACACAGTTTGAAGACGGCCGTTGAAAGCAGACTCTTGCTCCAGAGAAGCTAAGAGAGGACAAATACCCCAAGTGCAACTAAGAGTGACATTTTTGAGGAACTGCAGCCTAGAGAGGAACGTCCTGGGAGAAAACCATTTTGAAACCAGAACTTTGGAGCAGACGCCAGCCCATGCCTTCCCAGCTAACAGAGGCTTTCCGGATGCCATTGGCCATCCTCCAGTGAAAGGACCCGATTGTTGATGTGTTACCTTGGACACTTTATGGCCTTAAGACTGTAACTGTGTAACCAAATAGACCCCCTTTTATAAAAGCCAATCCATCTCTGGTGTTTTGCATTTCGGCAGCATTAGCAAACTAGAACAGGAAGTTTTCCTTCTTTTTCAGTCCTCAGGAACAGGTGCTAGCACACTTCATCCGCAATGGACCAGATAGTAAACATTCTAGGCTTTGCTGTCCACATAGTCTCTGTCACAACTACCCAACTCTGCCCAAAAGCAGCCAGGGACAATACATAAACAAATGGGCATGGCTGTGTTCCAGTTAACTTTATTTTTAAAAACAGGTGGCAGCAAGCAGATTGGTCTGTGGGCCTTGGTTTGCTGATGCTGACTCTGGAATAATTGGTAAAATATTTGGACTGTGAATTTGAAAGTTTAGGAGACCTTCCCTGGGCCTGATCTTAGTGGGAAAGCCTCTAGTGTTGCCCCATGAAATAAGACCACAAAATCTTCCATGTCTGTCTTCTATTTTCCTGGGTCCTGGCTCCACTTCTCCAAGAAGCCAGTACCACATTGTTTTCATTATAGAGGCTTTAAAGTACATTTTAATGTCTAGTAGGCTAGTTCCCCTTTATAGTTTTGCTTCTGTCATATTTTGTGGCAAGGACTTCCCAGTCTCAGCAAACCACAGAAGGGCAGAGAAGACTAGGAGGGTACCTGCTCACAGGGACAGAGGAGGGGCTGGGAGGAAGAAGCCCAGTCCAGCAGGCCTGTGGGAGCTAATAGGCTGTGTGTGGCAATCTGTGACCAGAAGGCATGGCCTTGGTCTGGTGCAGGAGGCTGAGTCTTCACAGTGACATGAAGCTCTGCCAGCAGTGTGTCCAGGTGCAAGGGACATCCTGAGACCAACTCTGTGGGCAGCAACAGGTAGCAAGGAACTGCCTCAGGCAGGTTTGCCATCCCTGGGGAGGAAGTTTGGCCTGGGAGGGACAAGGCAGGTTGCAGGGTACCAAGACAGGGACTCCAGCAGATAGAGCAAGGGAAATCTGAGGAGACTAAGACCCCAGAATAAGACCCAAGATGAATTTCCAAAACAGGAGCACAAAATGGGACCAAGTGGCATTTATGCTGAATTCCCAATGTCAAGTTGGAGCTCCTAAATCCCTCCTCACCAATGCCCTATCAGTTCCATAGCCTCCAGATGGAGTTAATTACTCTAGCTTTGAAGAAAGGAAGGAGAGACCCTGGAAAACATCAAGGTTAGACACTAGTAAATGAGTCTCAGAGGACGTCCCTAAATAGCCAAATGAACTTGGACAGGCCACTTCACATCTCTGGGTCATAGAGGGAACTGAATGAGGTTATATCTAAGGCTCCTGTCACTTCTAAGAGTCTAATTAATTAATCCAATTAAGAGCAAAGGGGAATAATATTTCCCAGCCCATTCTGTGTGCCATGTACACCACCAGATGCTTTGCATGTGTTAAAGGGAAGGAAACTAATGTTGATAAATGTCTAACAACTGGCTCTCTTAGGGGGAAAAAAAGCCCTGATTTAGCATTTGTCAATATCTGTGTTGTATACTCTCACCATGGTTTCAAGCTACCACCATGATGTCACTGAACACAGAGTTCAGAAGAAATGTACAGTGTAATACCATTATATAGTATTTTCTTCATAGTGATACAATGGACATAAATTGCAGCAAAGCATAGATAATGGCAAAAGATAATAAAATGATTAGGAAGGGATAAGTTGGGGTAGCTATTAATTTTTTTAATATAAGTTATTTAATTATAAGTAAATGTAATGTATTTCAAAATAATGCCTGTATTTAATGACTGTCTCTCAAAATTCCTGATAAATTATCAACCAGTTCTTGAGAGCTGGTATGAACCCATTGTTTACTGGGTGCCATGATTGACATTATAGATACATTATTTCATTAATCTTCACTGTGAACTTTTTTTTTAATTTTAAAATGTTTTTTTAATTGAGATTATTCACATACCATACGATTATCCAAAGACCCAAAGTGCACAATCAATTGCCCATGGTACCATTATATAGCTGTGCATCCCTCACCACAATTAATTTTTTTCAATTTTTACAACATTTTCATATACTCCAGAAAAAAAATAAAGACAAAAAAAGAAAACTCAAATCCTCCCATTCCCCTAACCATCCCCCCTCTGTTATGATTTATAGTTTTGGTATAGTACATTTGTTTACTGTTGGTGAATGAATGTTAAAATACTACTAATTAACTATATAGTTTGCAATACGTATATATTTTCCTATATACCCCTCTATTATTAACTTCTAGTTATAGTGTCATACGTTTGTTCTAGTTCATGAGAGAGATTTCTAATATTTATAGTTAATCACAGAAATTGTCCATCTTTTAACTTCCAACTTTCCTTCTGGTGACATATATGACTCTGAGCATACCCTTTCCACCACCTTCACACACCTTTCAGCACTGTTAGTTATTCTCACAACATGCTACATCACCCCTGTCCATTTCCAAATGTTTAAGTTCCCCCTAGCTGAACATTCCGCTCATAATAAGCAACCTCTCCCCATTCTTTAGCCTCATTCTATATCCTGGTAACTTATATTTCATGTCTATGAGTTTACATAATATAATTAGTTCATATCAGTGAGACCCTGCAATATTTGTCCATATGTGTCTGTCTTATTTCACTCAACATAATGCCCTCAAGATTTCTTCATCAGCCCATTTTTTAAGATGGTTTTGTTCACACACCATGCATTCTGTCCTAAATAAACAATCATTCATTCCCTGTATAGTCACGTATTTATGTATTCAGCACCATCACCACTATCTATATAAGGAAATCTCCATTTCTTTCACAAAGAAGGAGGAAGAGTCAAAGGAGGTAGAGGGACAAAAGGAAAAGAGAAAAGAAAGAGAGAGAAAAGGAAAAAAACATGACAGCTATAAGGCAACAAAAAAGAAAGATAGCATTAACCTAAAGTAGAATAAAGAGTCAGACAACATCACCAATGCCAGGAGTCCCATACCCTTCCTCTATTTCCCGACCCCCCCCCCCCACCATATGCATTTAGCTTTGGTATATTGCCTTTGTTATATTAGAGGAAACATAATACAATGTTTCTGTTAATTATAGTCTCTAGTTTGCATTGATTATATTTTCCCACCCTATTTTTAACACCTTGCAATGTTGACATTCATTTGTTCTACCTCATGTAAAAACATATTTGTACCTTTTATTACAATCGTTGAGAACCCTAGGTTTCACCGAGTTACACGGTCCCGTACTTTATCTTTCCTCTTTCCTTCTGGTGTGCCACATGGTCCTAACCTTCCTCTTTCAACCACGCTCACAGTCATCTTTGTTCAGTGTACTTACATTGCTGTGCTACTATCTCCCAAAATTGTGTTCCAAACCTCTCACTCCTGTCTTTTCCTTTCTGTCTACAGTGCTTCCTGTAGTGTTTCCTGTACAGCAGGTATCTTGTTCACAAACTCTGTCATTGTCTGTTTGTCTGAGAATATTTTAAGCTCTCCCTTATATTTGAAGGACAGGTTTGCCGGGTATAGGATTCTTGGTTGGTGGTTTTTTTCTTTCAGTATCTTAAATATATCACCCCTCTTCCTTCTTGCCTCCATGGTTTCTATTGAGAAATCTGAACATAGTCTTATCAAGCTTCCTTTGTATGTGATGGATTGCTTTTCTCTTGCTGCTTTCAGGATTCTCTTTTTATCTTTGATGTTTGATAACCTGATTATTAAGTATCTTGGTGTAGGCCTATTCAGATCTAGTCTGTTTGGGGTATGCTGTGCTTCTTGGATCTGTAATTTTATGTCTTTCATAAGAGGTGGGAAATTTTCATTGATTATTTCCTCTATTATTGCTTCTGCCCCCTTTCCCTTCTCTTCTCCTTCTGGGACACCAATGACACATAATTCCTGCATTTCATTTTGTTCTTAAGTTCCCAGAGACATTACTCATATTTTTCCATTCTTTTTTCTATCTGTTCTTTTGTGTGTAGGCTTTCAGGTGCATTGTTCTCCATTTCCTGAGTGTTTTCTTCTGCCTCTTGAGATCTGCTGTTGTATGTTTCCATTGTGTCTTTCATCTCTTGTGTAGTGCCTTTCATTTCCATAGATTCTGCCAGTTGTTTTTCTTGAACTTTCAATTTCTACCTTACTTATGCCCAGTGTTTTCATTATATGTTTCATCTTTTTTGCCATATCTTCCCTAAACTTTTTGAATTGATATAGTATTGGTTATTTAAATTTCTGTATCTCAGTTGAAGTGTACAACTGGGTCATAACAACTGGGCCATAACTTTGTTTTTCTTAGTGTAGATTGCAGTTTTCTGTTGTCTAGGCATCTGGTTTCCTTGGTTACCCTAATCAGGTTTTCCCAGACCAGAATGGGCTCTGGTCTTGGAAGGAGGCAATAGTATCACATTTCCCTGAAGGTGTGTCTTAGAATGTTGGTATACCCTGTAAGGCCTCAAGTCACTGTGCTTTCCACCCAGCAGGTGGCGCCTGTCAGTCTGTAGCTCCAGACTGGTGTAAGGAGGTGTGGTCCATGGCTGTTTTCCCCCAGACTCTGGGGTCTGGTTCTGAGTGGAAGGCAGGTAGTAGAGCTTGGCACCACCCCTTTCCTTTTAGGGAATATATGCCCTCTAGGGAGAGGTCATTTACATTTGAATAGTCTCTCTGCCTGTGCTATCTCCACCCTTGTCTGGTCAGAGTTCTGGGAACTGAAAATGACTGAGGCTTTCTCCACTGAGCTGAAAAAGGGATAGCAAGCCCCCTTCAGGACCAGTCCGCAGCCACCCTCCGGCTTTCCAAGGTCAGTCGTCACCCAAAGCCTCTGTCTGCTTGTTGGGGATTTGTATCTTGTATTGAGCAGTCCACATTTGTTAATTAAAACCCCAGTTGGAGCTCAGCTGAGCTATATTTGCTTGCTGGGAGAAAGCTTCTTTCTGGCACCACAAGGCTTTGCAGCTTGGGCTGTTGGGGGAGGGGTCTCCCAGCTTGGATCTGTGGTTTTTACTTACAGATTATGCTGTGATCTCGAGCATTCCTCCCAATTCAGGCTAGTGTATGATGAATGGACAGACACGTTTGTCCCCCCACAGTTATTCCAGATTATTTACTAGTTGTTCCTGGTTGTTTATTAGTTGTTCCAGGGGGACTAACTAGCTTCCACTCCTCTCTATGCCACCATCTTCTTCCATCTCCTCACTGTGAACTTTTGAAATTCTTATTATGTTATTCACAAATAAAAGGATCTCAGATTTAAAATAACTTGCCTGGAATCACACAGCCAGTCTATGACTGTGATCTCTACCCCACAAGTCCCCATATTCTATCATACTACACTGTCATTCATATAACAGAAATTTGATTTTAAACTGTTTTATTCTTTAGCTAAGAGTAGATTGTGTTCCATCTAAGCAGGATTTTCTGTATCCAGCGAGTTTGTGAACATTGATGTGTGTTGCCATCATTTACATTGAGTGGGTTTGGTTACAGACGGTGCCATTAAGCTGCATAAGATGCTGGCATTAGGTGGGACTTACCTGCATGGTCTTCCAGAGGGGGATTCTGCAGCACCAGTTACTCCGTAAGAAGTTATGATGGTTAATTTCATGTGTCACCTCGGCTAGGGTACGGTGTCCAGTTGTTTAGTCAAGCACTGGCCTGCTTGTTTATGTGAAGATATTTGGAGGTGGGATTTGCTTCTATAATCAGTTGATTGCATCAATGGTGAACACAGAAGATGGCCCTCAGCTAGGTAGGGAATCTCCTCATCCTATCAACTGGAGGTTTTAAAAGCCAAAACTCATGATTCCAGAGGTGAGAAGAGGAATTTGGACTCAACTTCAGCATTAGTTCTTGCTGACATTTCTAATTCTAAGGACTTCAGACTCAACTTTATCAGTTTCCGGTTTGCAGCCTTTCCTATGGAGTTCAGACTTGCCATTCCCCATAGTTGTGTGAGTCAATTCCTATAGTAAATATACACACACACAAACACACACACACACATGCAGGTATACACATATACACATATATATGCATACACATCCTGTTGGTTCTGTTTCTCTGAGGAACCCTGACTAATAGATGTCTTCCATGCAGAAAAGCTTGGAATCACCACAATTCTTCTCTTATTTTCCTTTCTTTTCATTAAATTAATTCCAATTCAACAAAATGAATTCCTTTTTAATCCAGTCAACTTTTTGCACAATGGACCTAAAGGTAAATACCTAATAACATTTCAACTACTATTTTCAACTAATTCACAATATTTTTTGTTTGTGTTATAATCTTAGTGATTCAAAGTTATTGTTATTTCTTAAAAGTAACATAAAGGTTTTTCTTTCCAATAAGCAGCTTCATTTTAAAGTCACAATAGAAACCCTTTGGAAGAAATGACAAAAAAATTAATAATGTATTTCCCCCAAATAGGAAGAAGTTATAAAACACACATATCTTATAATTCAAAAATGTTAGTGAATACCTACTAGGCAATATTCAAACATTTATATAATCTACCTAAAACTTTCACAGTTGTGAGTGGAAAGGTACCATGGGCAATGTATTAAAATTGACTACTGTCATCTATATTGAGCAACAGTACATCTTTTTGAAAAACTCTGGCCCTGCTATGAAAACTCATTTTCTCTATCACCATTTCATTCAGTTATTCTCATTTGCCTTTACTGTAAAATCATTTTAGGAATTTGAAGGTATATAACATATTACTTTTAATCATGGCATCAGTTCAGAATGTGATTTTTTCCTTCGTGTTTGCTTCAGGGACCACACAGGAAGCTCTAAAGAACAGTAAGCATCTTAGAAGCCTGATCTGATATTGAATGTGCTTCTCTTATCTTCACCAGTCCTGCTTCTCTGTCCCCTACCTCCAGTTATGCCCTTTCTTTGTTCTCTCTCTGACTCTCTCATTTCCTCCCTTTTCTTCTCCATTTACCTCCTGGCATTCAGTAGGGAGGAGATGAAAGAAGAGAAAGGAAATGGAAGGGATAAAGGAAATGGAAATGGAAAGAGAAAGGAAATGGAAATGGAAGGGAGGAGATGGAAGAAGAGAAAGGAAAATGGGTATGTGGGATCTTGATGTGTCCAGAGCCTGTCACAGTGCCAAACACCTCCTAGGAGATGATAGGAGTCCAGGGGATGAGTGAACAAAGAGAGAGGAGACGTGTGCAAGATCCAGGACATCTGTACCCATCTCATTCGTAAGGTACTTTAATATACAGGGTTTTCTATTTTATTTTATTTTATATTTTGTTTTATTTTATTTTGCTTTGAAATTGAGGGCATAAAGCAGAGATGGAATAAGGAAAAGATATAAAATAGAGTAACTGAGCAATTCAGAGCAAGTGCATCTGAACAAACTTTGTCCTGCCTCCCTTTTGGCCTAACAGCCACCCTGTGAGTACAATCTGCAGTGTTTTCAGTGTTAAACTAAAGGTTCCAATAGTTCGGAGGTGATTAGACAAAACTATTCCATGTTGGTGTGATTGGTGCTATTGGGAAAAGGGCAAAGATTTACTGAATCAAGGCATAACCCAAGCAAAGGAGACTGATGATGGATGATGAAAGGGATCTTTCATTTTACTTAATGTACTTGCTTTTTGCTTTATTTATTTAAAAAATGACATTTTTATTTTTAAAAAAAAGTTTAAAAGAAAGAAAAGTGGGGAGGAAGAGAAGGAATTCACTGAAAATAAATGTACCAGGTGTGAATCTCAGTCCACACACTAGATGTGCCAAAAAGATAACTTTATTTTTCTAGAAGTCATCTTAATTTCTGTTTTCAGCAGAATTCTGCCATGGTCTCAGGAACTCAACCTCAGTCCATTGAGGGATCTCCTCCTTTCTTTGGGGTAGGCCTAAGTTCTGGGAGGCAGACATAGCGATAAGTTATTTTGGGGTCCCCCTACACAGTTGTCTCCTGAGACTCCCAACTTTCTGGCTGGTCCTTGGGCACTAGTCCACTCAGGTTCTAACCACTGTCCGGTGACCAGGTTCCACCATGAGTCCATCAGTTTCCTGAAAGTATTTTTCAGTCATTTCCTGCCATGGAACTTCTCTCTGAAGGGGACTTGGGACACCCAAGGTGAACCACTCCCCTTAACTACCCACTGCAGGATAACACTTGACCAGTGAGAGACAGAGCTGATGGGTGGATGCTTTCCCCTTGCTTCCCCTAGGACAGGTAGGCAGGTCTGAGACGCATTTCATGACGCTTCCAAGAAGGTCCGGCAGGGTTGAGCAGCCATACCCCTGAGGCAATGGCCAGCTCACCATCCTTGTGAGGCCTTTCCCTCTCTCTCAGTTTCACTCTTGCTCACATCCCCTCAAAACTACCTGTGCTTCAGCCTTTGTCTCAACCTCTGCTTTTAGGGGAGCCCAAGCTAAAACAACAGGGACACTCCTCATATCTCACCTCTTCTGAACATTTTGTCTATACACTAGTCCCCCATTAAGAGTTTGGCTTTTGGAACGCAAATCTGGAAGAGACTGGCAGGCTATTTTCTGCATTCTACAATATCACATCCTTCCTCAAGGAAATGAGCACAGAGAGAACTACCTCCTTGATGAGGGCTGGAAAAGAAGGAATGAGGACAATTAGGAAAAAGAGAGCTATAATTAATATTGTGACACATTTCCTAAGCACGGGCAGATCCAGATTTGTAGGATGTGAAACCTATACTATTTTGATGGTCCTCTTCTTTAAGGAAAAGGATATAAAAATTTTGAATGCAAAATTAGGTCCAAGAGTAAATATTTGTTTATTATGAGAAAAGAAATCACAGAAATTTTAAAAATTAAAAAGCCAACAAATAACAGAAATATCACAAATCCCCCAAAATAACATAATATTTTTGCTAATTAACTGCTTACTATTATCTCTATATTATTTTTCCCATACATACTTTAGTTACATACTTTTTGATTGCCTTCATGAAAACAATTTTGTAATATAATTTTCATAGAAAGAATAGAAAGATAATTCTGTCTTTCCTCTAGCATGGTTGATGGAAATTTGTTTTTACTGAGAGTTCAGAAAAGTTTCCTTCAACATTGCAAGTCATTATTGTTAATGGTATGAAGTTTTTAGGAGAGTTGTCATATTCGAGAAAATTCTATTGTTTCTTTGCATATAAGCTGGTAAAGACATAATTCCTTTTGAAGTTCTGCTACAGTCCTGCCACAAATACATGAGTTTGGATCAATTCTATATTACACATTTCCCATTAAAAAAGAAAACAGCGTGGTGTGTTTATAGTTAAGTATCCTGCCTTATTGATCATATTCCTGACAGGAGAGACCTTGGCACCAATGAAAGCTGAATCCTCCACTTACAATATTACTTTCCTGGTGAACCACAGGTGCCATTCAGACTCTGGACATTTCAAACATTGTTTCTACCCCTCTGCCCACATACTCCTGGTGCTGGGCATCCCAGGAAAAGTTCGTGTTGTGAACTGGTCCTGCACTTCATTCCCTGATGCCAGATGAATAGGCACAGGGGGTCACAGGAGTATTTACGAAATCCATCCGTAGAGCAGAAAGGGACAGAAGTGATACAAACTACATAAATATACCCTGTGAAACCCAAACTAAATCATCTCCACTCTTTCCCTTTGCTGGGTTCCAAAAATGCTCACAGCTACTATGGCACCACCAAACAGAAGGGCAAGAATGATTAAAGGTAAGTTGGAGTGGAAAAGGACAGCTGTCTTAATGGATGATAGTTAAAATTTCTCACTTTTGCTCATTTTACAAAAATAAACGGCCATGGAACATGGTGCTGGGGCCCTGGCCAGTGCTTGGAAGGTGCCTGTGGAATTGAGAGCTCTGAAGCATCATGTTCAAGTAGCTTCTGCTTACTTGAAGCAGTGACCCTACAAAGGAAATGGATGCTATAACCAACTTCCAACCCCAAGCATTTTGTCACTAATCCCTTCTATTGCTCTCTGCACAGAGCTTAAGGTGCTTGCTCTTCAAATCATAAAGACCCCAACAGTATGGGAGAAGGTGGCATTAAAAATTGTGAAAGCCTTTATCAGATGCCAGGCCAGACAAAAGCAATGGTGTCTGTGGATGGACCACTGGGCCCCCGCCCCTCCGGAAGTGCTACAGATGTCCACTGCTGCTTTTATCCCTGCCTTCCCATGATCTGAGCCTCCTTTCTCCAAGACTCCCTCCCCTGAACCTCCACTCTGGCTCTCAGCCACAACCATAGACTGCTCCCCAGCTGAAGCTGGTATTCTGTTGGCCAGTGAGCCCTGGTGACAGGAGAAACTGGGCAAGAGTACGATGAGTCAGCACACAGCCATCACGAACCTAGAAAATCCTTCTCAGAACCTGACCTTTCAGTGGTGGATTAAACAGCAGATTCGTTCTGCTCAAAGAACTCGTGATTTTCCACAGTGGTCAGAGAGAACAAGTGAAGGGCTTTGCTAAAGGTAAAGGCAGTATTTTGGCGCCTGTATTGTAACATCCATTCGATCTGTCAGTGGTTCTGTTCAAGCATGCTTGTGTTCATGAAAGTGCTGCTTCATCAAACAATCTTCCTCATGGGAGATCCACCCTCTGGATTATTTTTCTCCTGTGTGGAAAGAAAAATACCTGAAAAACACCTCCCTGCTCTCCCCACCCCCTCTTTATCCAGATAGCCTCACTTTCAACTTTAAACGCTTTTTGTTCTGACTTCTATGATGCTCCCCTGCCAGTGTGAATTATTTATTTAGATGTCCATGAGACATGACATTTTCTTTCTTAAAATTTAGCAATTTGAAGATCAATTTGTGAATGGTTACCCAAGGAAGCTCTTCTGTACACCTCTGAGGGGATTGTTTGCCTTTAGGTATCTTCATAATGCTCCTTTCTGCTCATTAATGAGAATAATCATTAACACAGATTGAGTGCCAAGCACGGTTCTAAATACTTTATATGCATTAATTCAATTATTTCTCACAACTATCCTATAAAATAGGAACTCTTATTATCCTAACTTTACAGAAAACTGAAGCACAAAGAGGTTATATTAGATCCCTTTATTCTAAAACATTAACTCCAGATTCCTTAGACTACCAATCAAGGCCCTCCATGATTTGGCCCCAAATGCCTTTTCAAAATTAAGTCTCATCACTAGCTGACAACAACACTACTCACTAGGACATGAATACACTTCTGCTCCCAGCGCTCATCCCAACTAAGATTTCCTCTTCCTTTACCCAATTACATCCTTCCCATCATTCAAAACTCTTACCCAGCCTCAACTCTCTTGTGAAGACGTCCCCAACCATTCTCACTCAATGACCTTACCTTCCTCTGAATCCACAACCCACTTTTGCCAACATGACTTGTAACATTTCTTATATTGTCATTTAACTTTCCATGTCAAAGTGTTGTTCCTCCAGCTAAATGCTAACTTGATATAAATCATGTCTCCACAACAGCTCCACATGCTTAGCATAGTTCCAAGCACACAGTTACTCTCAAGACCTTTTTGACAAATAATGCATTCTGTAGCTTATGCTGAGGTTTCTCATGCTCAGAAATGCACTCTGCTCTTCTTGGGCCCATGCCTTACACACCTGGTGCACACACCTTGGAGCATGAAAAAATGTTCATATGCCCTAAGACTGCATGCATTCTGGTAAGAGGAATTGGCAAGATTTATCTAGTAATCAGGATATTTGCTATCTCAAACTCACATTTTCATTTTGTTTTCATATTCTATAAAAAATACAATACCTGAAAAATCACCCACTTTAAGCAACCTGGTTAAAACAATTTTGGGAAAACTAACAGCTTAGGCAAGAAATAAGACTTTTCTTTTAATAATGATTTTTCTTTTAATAATGTACAAGATCAAAGGTAAGGCAGGTACAAGAGAGGTAGAGTGCCACATATTTTAATAACTTCAAAGATCCTTGAAGAAAGAAAAGGTACAAAATTTAAATGAGAAAAAATATATATTTTTTTTAAATGGAAGGCAGATTTGGAAGTTTGGAAAACTTTCAGGATAGTACTTCACAGCTTACTGAATGTATATAAATGATGTGGAAATTGAATTGTTTTGGAAAACTAATGGAGAATAGAAAAGGAGCAGATGGGAGGATTATGCCTGTGAACACATTGCAAGCTACTTAACTCCAGTTTGGGGATTGACCATTAGGCTAAAAATAAGAAAGAAAAAGAAGAACACATTTAACTCGAAATGAAAGACGTAAACAAGCTAGCAACTTTCAAAGTACTCTGCCTAATTTTATTTCAAACTTCTCTTTAGGGCATCCAAAGTACATCACTCTCTGCAAGCAGGCAGTGGAACCTGGCTTCGTGTTCCCATACGAGGCTCATTTTCTGATAAAACAAAAGAAGGAACGAGTCTGCAGTGTCAACATTTACTGATCACATTGTCAAAATTAGTGTTAAGTCATTTTGAGAAATCCTAATTGGCAAAATTCTTGGCACAACATTTCGACACCAAGGTGATATAAATGGAGTAACATTGACCAAGAAGTCAGGAGAAATTCTTGAGAAATTGAAACTAGGTAATGCCATAAAGGCCCAGGGATGCTCTAGATTCAGAAAATTGTAGACTTGTTGTTTTAACTTCTGTCTTAAAGAAAGTGTTAAGCCTTATTTTTAGAAACCAATTGGGATACTAATAGACAGAGTTTCCCCTCATTAAGGGGAACTAGCCTGTTTGCAGGAAAATATGATCACTCTCACTAACAGAGGAAATCAAAGATGTCATTTGAAGATATTAAAGCCAAGGTGTACAAAATGGAAAAGCCAACATCATAATTAGATTGCTACAAAGAGTATGAGAGCCTGTCACACTCTGAATAACAGGTGTAAAGGACAAAGTCAGGGAAATGTTAGTAACAACCCTCTAAGCAGCCAAGGCAACCCTCAGAGGCAGGATAAAACAGATGCTAACCCTTGGATTCTTAGAGGTTTGGGATGGCAAATAAGTGTGAAATTGTAATGTACTGAGGAGCAGTTTGTGTTAAGTATGAATAATAAATTGCAACTTGTCTAAAAACATGTTCCAATTTGATAGGCAATATGATACTAAGAACCATGACTAAGTAAATAAAAATTCAGTCTAGCATAAAACTTGGTAAGTCAGAGCTATTTCTCATCTGTACTGCCTTCTGAGAAAGTTGTAAGCAGGAAAAAGTACACATCTAGAAGCTTCTGAGAAAAAAATAAATGCCCTGATTTCTTGTCATAGACCTTCATTCTAAAAATATACATCTGGCTTTGAACAGAACAGCTGGCCAATTCAGTCCAAAGTTCCATCAATCATTGGAATCTAACCAGCAAGCTGGATTAACGACCTTTTTAATGTATTGACTTTCCATTTGGGTGTTGTGATGGTTAGGTTCATGTGTCAACTTGGCCAGGTGATGATACCCAGCTGTCTGGTCAAGCAAGCACAGGCCTAACAATTGCTGTGAGGACGTTTTGTGGCTGGTTAATAAACCAACAGGCTGGTTTATTAAATCATCAGTCAATTGGATGTAGCTGTGACTGATGACTCAGTGAAGGGCATGTCTTCCACAATGAGAGAATGCAGTTGGCTGGATTTAATCCAATCAATCAGTTGAAGACTTTTAAGCAAGACAGATAAAGGATCTTCACTTTTTCTTCAGCTGCCCAGCGAAGCGTTTCCAGAGGAGTTCGTCGAAGATTCCAGTTCATTTCCTGAGGAGTTCGTCAAAGTTGCCAGTTTGTTTCCTGAGTTCATCGAACATCTTTGTTGAACTTGCCAGTTTTCTGACTGCCCTATGGAATTTGGACTCATGCATACCCACAGTTGTGTGAGTCACTTTTATTCCTAGATATCTTGCATTGTTTCTGTTTCCCCAGAGAACCCTAACTAATACAGGTGTCATGTAAGACATAAGTGACTTCTTAAGAAAGTAGGTTCTTGGTGGGCATGTTAACTCTTTTATTTCCTAGACTTTGAAGCAGCATATACTATTCTAAATTTCTCACCATCACCAAGCATATATTAAGGAGACAAAACCAACACTCAAAAGAATACGTAGCACAATAACAACATGGTATATACAGAGCAAATGAATGCTAAGGACAACAAATACTACAAAAAGAGGTAACAATGGTCTGGAAAGGTCAAGAAAAAAATTCACACACACAAAAAAATGTAGACATGAAGTGAATTTGAAAGTATAGTAAGAATTGAATAAATGAAGAAGAGGTTGTCCCAGGGTAGGGATAACATGTCAGCAAAGATCCAGAGGTTGGAATTTACATAGCCTGTCTAATTTGAATATGGTGCAGGTTCTGAATAGTAGATGTAATGGAATATAAGGTTGGAAAGGTAATTAAGAGCATAATGATGTAGTTTCTTGAATGTCACTTTTAGCACTTTATATTTTTTGGTTAGATAAATGGACTGATGACTTAGAAAGATTGAGGATGTCTAGGAACAGGATGGGTCCAAAGGAGTAAAGCATGAAGGTAGAGAAATCAGCAAGAAAACTATTTCAATGATCCAAGTTGATCGGAATAACTTTACACAGCAGTGGCTGATAGGCCTGATCGGACCCACAGCAGATTTTATTTGGCCTTCAAACTTTTTTAAAAACTCAAAATTAGTTGCTAACATTTATAATGGGAATGTTTGATACCAAAACCCAAATTTCCAACTTTTCCTGCAAGGCTATTTCAAGACCTTCATAGACCCTGGGGCCTAGACCTTGACTTTCTAAGCCCCACCCTACCTTCTACCAAATATAACCAACTGAACCCAAATACCACATTAAGCATAATTTATGCATACATGTATAGAAGTTGAATTGCATTTGATTAGTTGACAAACTTTAGGTTTTGCACACATTTATTTAAAATGTTCAATAATTTTAATTTGTAGTTTTGTTTTTAAAGCCAAACTTTTTTTATTCTAGGTAATATAACATTTCATCAGTTTTGGAAAGCTCTAGACTTGCAGGCACCAGGTCTTTGTGCCTAATACATAAAACAATGCTATTCTTCTGAAAATTCAAAGAGGACAGCACTGGGTCTGTACTCATACATAGTTAATGTCTTTGTTACATGGAACTTGTGACTTGCAGTTTGCTACAGTTGCCACCAGACTACTTCATTCATTTCCATTAGCTGCCTGGCTCCTGTGAGCATTTAAGGTGGGGACTACTGCCTTAGATCCTGCTACTTGGAGTGTCGTCTGCAGCTGCTCCACATTGGCATTGGTGGGAGAGAGAAAGGCAGAATCTTAGGTCTAACTGTGGGCCTGCATTTTAATATGTCTTAGAACATTTAAATATCATCTGAACATTAAAGTTTGAAAAGAACTCTTTTGATCAATGTGTGGTCCCTGGGCCAAAATCTTCAGCAGCAGCCTATGGGAAATGAAAATTCTCAAGTCCCACTCCAGATTTTCTATATTAGAACTCTGAGATTGGGATCAACAATCTTTGTATTAGAAAGTCCTACAGGTGATTCTGATAAACATTAAGGTTTGAGAACCACTCTTTCAGATGATATAATAGTAGTAGTGGGAAAGGAGATAGGGAGTTGAATATATAAGTTACTGAAAACAGAACTTAGTGAATATTTGAAGCTGAGAAATGGAAAAAGAGAAGATTCAAATGTGGCCAAAAAAGGAACCGTGTATTTTGGATTGTGTTAAAGATGTAAATTTTCCAGAATATCACCATAAGGATTTCTCACTAGTAAAGAAATCAGAGGGAGAGAAGATATTTCTCAGGAAGGGTCCTTGGCTTCAGTAAAATGGTGGTGGAGAGGGGAGGATAGGGAGGTGGGGGAAAAGCAGAGAACTGCCAGGAGCACCCACTTTCTAGGAGCTGTGGGACATGGCTGGGAGAAAAATCCCCTCACCTCTGGGGACGAGGTGGACAGTGCTGGCATTAAAGAGCACCATGTGTGGGCATCAGTGAGAGAGCAGAAAGTGAGAGAGTAGAGGAGGAAGAAGCAATAGAAATATGGGGGAACACTAAAAGGAAAATTATTAAAATGTTAGCTCTGCATTAAGCACTCAGTCACCAACTTCACCCCCTTTTGTAGTTTCCTCAAAAGACTTAAGTTTAGAAATTAATTAAAATTCATTTCATGCTTACCTCATGGACCACACCACATGGAACTGGGAACTACTTTGACTTAGAAAAGAAAAATAATGCATTTCACTAAAGTAGGAAAATCAGGAAAAGAAAGGGATTAGAAGGAATCATTTTGGACATGTTGAATTTGGGTGTCAGCAGAAAAATCTAAGTAACATATCCAACAGGCCATTGTGGATACTGGGACTTGAAATAGATAGGCTCTGGAGATTAGATTTTATAGTTATCCCCACAAAAGTAACCACTGAGGTTATAAAAAATAAGCCTTGGAGAACATGAAGATTCACAGACTGGAGGAAGTAGAGTCAAGGAAAGAGAGAGAAAAGAAAATGAAACAACATACTCTAGGGTTTGGAGGCCTAGAGAATACTGACATTTAAGTCAAGCCCAATTCTGAGCCCAAATCAGCTAGGCACTCTTAACATAAATTAGCTCATTTAACTCATGCAACAGCCCTTCAAGATGGCATATTATACCCATTTGATAGATGATAATACCAAGGTACAGAGAGAGTTCCTGATTTTTCCAGTGTCACACAGCTTATAAGTGATGAATAGTGATTCCCAACTAGGGGTGATTTTCACCCCTGAGGATATTTGACAATATCTGGAGACATTGTTGATTGTCATAGTCAAGGAGAAGAAGGGTGGATTGTTATCAACATGTAGTGGGTAGAGGCCAGGGATGCTGCTAAACCTCCTCAGATGTACAAGACAACCCCCCACAACACAGATTTGTCTGGCCCAAAATGTGAATAGTCATCCAGCCTATAGTCTTTCAAATGTGGTGCATAGTTTTTCCATGACATCACTCTATCCATTCCTGTCCAACTAGGTGGCTGTACTGTCAATGTTAGACTGAGGGAGTCTTGGTAGAAAGTTCTGCAATCTGTTTTTGGGTAGTGCACAAAACTGAATTAGGAACTCTGGGGGTAAGGCCCAACAATCTGTGATGATTCTGATGCACTTTAACATTTGAAAACCAGTAAAGTTTTATTTTTTTAAGTCTGATGAATTTGATAATAGAAGGCCATTGTTGCCTACTGAGAGTGCATCTTTTGAGAAGGTGTCAGAATACTGGAGGCAAAGGAATGAATGTTTGATAAGAAAGCAGGAGTGACTCAACCTGATTTGGCTACAGTAAATAAAATGCTGTCTTGTGTTTTCAGAATAGTGACCCCTGTAAATCATCACATGTTTCTAGAGCTGATTCCTCAATGGTAAGAGCCATGTCTTCCTCATTTATAATTTTCCCTTGTTACTGAGCACAAGAACATCATGTAGCAAGTTGAATGAAAATAATCACACTTACAAAGGCCCTACTTTGCATTTTGGGCAAGCCAATGTTCACTGTTACCTTTACAACTCAAGGTCTTACAAGGAACCTAGAAAGTTCATTCTCCTAGCCTAATTCTCTGACATAATGGTCAGAAGTAAATTAATCAAGGAAATTCCTAAATAAGTTTATTAGGAAGGGAGAATTAGTAGATAATGGGGAAAGAATTTTCTTTCTGAGTTCCCATTGGGTCAATTGTTAGCCCATATATAACTGTGTGAGATAATTTGGTTATTTCAGTATTATAGACCATTCATTCATTCATTCTAAACATATTGCAAGTTTGCCTTGTTCCAAGCACTGTGCTAAGTTCTAGGACCCAGGCCTCAAATAATTCATGGTTAATTGGAACAAAGATGAAAACACATTGTTAAGTGTGTGCAGGTGTTTAAAGATGTCTAAAAGAGGTTCAGTGGGGGATCAAGGATAAAGTGATGTATAATATGGGGTTTGGGGGATTCCTAGTACTCTAGGTTAAGAGAAACAAAAATCCAGTGAAGCTAGCTTTTTGAAAAGTTAAGAATTTGGGAATGTCAGATGAATTCCAAACTCAGTGAACTTCAAAGCCAGGAACCAGACACTGGAGCAGGGGTTGGGAGCAGTGTCCCGGATGCTAAATCCCACCACTGAAAGTAAAAACTCCATAGGAAAGATGATTCTTAAGATGAGTTACAAAGATGAGAAAGCCTTTGCCCTGAGGGGAAGTTGCGAGAGGTCTTTTAAGCAAGGAAGCTGAATGAACGAAAATAAGGAGGCCTGTATCAGCAACGTTTACGTTAACTACAAGCAGTTTAGCATGACCAAAGGGTAGCTGGGAAATATTAGCAGAAGAGGAGTCAGTTTGAGAGGCAGGAGTGAAGAGTTTGGTGATATAGACAGGAGGCAGATCTTAGAGCTAATGAAGGAGGTGGAAAGGTGGCAAAGAGTTTCAAGCATGGAAAGACTGTAATTATATATGCATTTTAAAAGGAGACTCTAGCAGCTGTTTGGAGGGTAATCTCAAATGGGACAAGAGGCTAGCAAAGAGTTGGAGGACCTATTATATTCATTTCACCAGTGGTCTCCAAAGTACAAGCAATGTACTCAAATTGGGTATAAGCTTATTTATTATAGGATGGACAGGAAATATCAGAACTTCTGTTTCCATGTATTTATTATATTTATTTTCATTTCAAAAATTACATTTTACTAGACTATATGGATTAATACTGAGGCTTTCACTTTGTCCATGTGCCAGAAGTTCACGTGCTACTTATCCTGATGGAACAGAGAAGAGAGCTCTACAATGCAGAAAGGTTGGTAGCGTACCTCCTCATCTCATACATTTTCAGAGTATGTTTCAGCAACAATGTGCCAGTTAAGTGAATTTATGGATTATATTATCTAATTTAAACCAAATTAGTTCTCATAAAATGAGCAAATGATTTTTAAAAGATTCCTATAAAGAGATATTAGATAGTAGATACTGTTAATAATTCAAGCACAAGAAAATGCAAAGCTGTAGCTTCCCCTTCTCCTAGCTCAAACCCTTCCTCAACTACAACTATGAGTTAAAAGCAATAGCCCTATATTCAGATCTGACAAGAAGTTGACCAAAACAGTCTAAATTATCTGTAAGTCCATTTGAAATATGGCTTTGCATCTATAAAGATAAACCTTATCTAAATTATACATTATGCCTTGAGATGTTAGCTACTGGTAGTATGAAGTCATCAAAATCGGTAAGATATTTAAGCAATAAGGATGAAAAATATATATATATATTGCTACTCACAACAATATGAATAAATCTCAGAAGCCTCATTTTGAACAAAAGATGTCAGACACAAGGAGGACATGCTATTCATTGCATTTATATAAAGAACAAAGCAAGCAAATCTCCTCTGTGGTGTCAGAGGTCAGGCTGGTGGTTACCCTTGGCAATGGTGGAAGGGGAGAGGATGTAGTGACTGGGCAGGGGCACAAGGGGGGCTTTTTGGACCTGGCAGTGTTCTAATTTCTTGATCCAAGTGCTGGTTACAAGTGTCTTGGTTTGCCAAAGTTGCTATGACAAATACCACACAGTGCACTGGCTTAAACAACAAGCATTTATTATCTCACAGTTATGAAGGCTAGATGTCCATAATCAAATGTCAGCAAGGCCATGCTTTCTCCTGGAGTTGGTAGTATTCTGGTGAAGGCGGTCCTCTTTCATATGGCAATCTGTCTTCTCTTCTCTTCTGATTTCTGGTTTCTTCTGGTTTCTGGTTTCTATCAACTAACTGCATCCAAATTTCCACTCTTTATAAGGCCTCCAGTCACATAGATCAAGACCCAACCTGACTCAGTTGGGTTACAACTTAACTATTATTTTCAAAATGTCCTATTTACAAGCTGAAAGAGGTGGGATAGGAGAATGTATGACACCAGAGGTAAACATAGATGATAAAGACTGGGACTGTATAACCTGGCAAAAACTGGAGTGGTCAATGACTGTTGCTAAATATACAAATATAAAAATATTTTTGCATGTGGGAAAGCAAATGAATGTCAACCATGTAGAGAGTTGAAAAGGGGATGGTAGTCAGGAAAAAACATAATCAAAGCAAACTGGAGTCTATGGTCAACAGTAACATTGTAATATACCTCCATTAAATGTAACAAAGGCAATATGCCAATGCTAAATGTATATGAGAGGGGGATATAGGGGGGGAATATGGGATTCTTGGTAGTGGTGTTATTTGCTGTCCTTACTAGTATATTGTATTGTATGACGTTATTTTTCTTTTTATCATTTTTTTCTTATTGCTAAAAAAAAAACAATTTTTCTTGTAGTAATCAATATGTTCAAGTGCTGATTGTGGTGATAAATGTACAACTTTATGATTATACCATGAACAACTGATTGTACACTGTGGATAAATACATGGTATGTGAATATAACTCTATAAAATTGTAGGAAAATACATATATAGAAGTAAAAGTGTTGGAGAAAACATGGTGAGAGGGATGATGCCTCACCAATATGGACTAACTACAATGTGTAAACTCAGAATTGAATCTTAGAACATAGCCTAATGTGGACATAATAATTGTAATAGTCCCTAGATTGTAAGCTCTTACAGCAGTTAACTCTATCCTGAATTGTAATGCCTATCTCTAAACTTTGAGATGCTGATCCCCTATCGTATAACCTGATTGGTCTCTGGAACAATGCATATCTCTGAGACACCTGAAACTCAGAGCTAGAGCTCGGCAGATATGAATGTCAGTATTAGTGCATACAGCCACTGTCAAAAAAAAAAAAAAAAAATGCTGGAAAAGAGCCCAGACTTCAATTAGTGATATGAATGAAGCAGGTCTGGTTAAGACCAGGACAAGCCGGACCAAAGGGTAAAGGTCGAAACTGACTGTGTTTTAAAACTTCAACTTCCATATGAGACCAAGGGAAGAGATATCTATTTGGTACAGGATCTAAATTTTCTAAACGGTACAACTCTACAGTTGATTTGTTCAAACACCACAATTGCATGGAACTTTGAATAGGAAGTGAGATATGGTAGGTTAGTATAGGCTGGAGTGAAATAGTGACACATCCCAGAGTAATTTGGGCAGATAATAAAAAACATATTTACAGCCTCCCCCTCCCCAGCCCTGAGGATCTGGGAGAAGGTGCAGATGTGTTGGACATCCTCACCTGAACTGGTGTTGATGTTGTCACAAACATTGGGACTGGTGGTTTGATGTGCTGAGCCCTCGAGCATGGGACTTGCCCTTATGAAGCTCGTTACCGCAAAGGAGAGTCTAAACTTGCATGTAATTGTGCCTAAGAGTCTCCCCCTGAGTACCTCTTTGTTGCTCAGATGTGGCCCTCTCTCTCTCTAACTGAGCCATCTCAACAGGTGAACTCGCTGCCCTCCCCGCTACGTGGGACCCAACTCCCAGGGTTGTAAATCTCCCTGGCAATGCAGAATATGACTCCTGGGGATGAATGTGGACCTGGCATTGTGGGACTGAGAGTATCTTCTTGACCAAAAGGGGGATGCAAAATGAGACGAAATGGTTTCAGTGGCTGAGAGATTTCAAATAGAGTCGAGAGGTCACTCTGGTGGACATTCTTATGCACTATATAGATAACACCTCTTAGGCTTTAATGTATTGGAATAGCTAGAAGTAAATATCTGAAACTACCAAACTCCAATCCAGCAGTCTGGACTCCTGAAGACAATTATATAATAATGTAGATTACAAGAGGTGACAGTGTGATTGTGAAGACCTTGTGGATCACACCCCCTTTATCTAGTGTATGGATGAGTAGAAAAATGGGGATAAAAACTAAAGGACAAATGGGGTGGGATGGGGGATGATTTGGGTGTTCTTTTTTCACTTTTATTTTTTATTCTTGTTCTGGTTCTTTCTAATGCAAGGAAAATGTTCAGAGATAGATTGTGGTGATGAACGTGTAACTATGTTATCATACTGTGGACAGTGGATTGTATACCATGGATGATTGTATGGTGTGTGAATGTATTTCAATAAAATTGAATTTAATTAAAAAAAAAAGTCCTGTTTACAAATGGGTTCACACCCAGAGGAACATGGATTATCATTTGAACATATCTTTTGTGGGGTATATGATTCAATCCGCAGCACACTGCTATGTTGCAAAACAGCTAGACACTTACAATTTGTCCTCCTTTCTTTATATACATTGTTCTTGAATAAAAAGTTGACTTAAAATTAATTTTAAAAAGCAAAATATTTAACAAGGCATATCAAGTACACACACAAAACTCTATAATTTGTGAGAAAATTGCTTTTTGTCCTCTTAATAAAACACAATACTGTTTAATAAATGATTGTTCTGTTGGTCTTTATTTCATCTCCTAAAATTTACATTTAATGTGTATCAGTCAAATAGTGCATTTATTTAATTTCATAAATAGTAATATATTGGACTGTTTGAGCTCATTGTTTTACTGATGGAGATGTGCCATAAAAAACCACCGATCTATGTCAAGAGTTGATGAGAGTCTGAAGTGCACCAGCAGCCTTGAGGATAAAAGGAGGGGATGGAGAGGAAAGAGGACAAGAAGAACCATTTTCATTTTGAGCCACAACAATAGCCCATGTCATGCAGTCAGCACCTAAACAATGATTAATTTATTATTTTCTAAAGCCACACAAAGAAATGTCACTCCTAAGAAGAAATCTTAACTAATTAATGTTAACTTTCTGTATAACTAGAAATGAAGTACTTGCTTTTCAAAGAAGCCCTAGGAAAAATTATTATAAAATCAAATACTGTAATTATTTTCTTATGTGTGCAAAAAAAAAGTGCACGATGTTTTATTATCAGGTCTATGAGAAAGGACAGTGTAATTAATCACCAATTATATTCTTAAAATTAGACTTCCTTTAAAACACAAAAGTCAGAGAACTGCATTCATTTTTAATTGGGGTTTTAAAACTACATTTTAAATTAGCATCATGAAAATATTATTAAGACACAAGCCATTTGCATCACCCACAAAAGACCCCATCCTCAGTAATGTGCATCTAGTGTATCATCTGTAATAAGACTTTGCCCTTGCTTGGCATTTTTTAATCAAAAAAAAAAAAGCTTTAATTTCTTTACAAATATTTATCCAGCTCTCATGAGCCTCCTGAGGATGATTCTCTGAGAAATTAAACCCCCCAAAAAATGTCTGACTTTCCATCAGGTCACCTGGGGATCAACTGAGTAGCTGAGACAGAAAGAGCAACCCAGTCAAGATTTCTGGGTAGTCCAGGTTGCTCCCTTTGCAATAAAATACTGTTCTGCAAAGCTATGAAATTCAGGAGAGAACCCATACAATGTGCTGAAAGACTGTGAAAACACTCCCAACTTTTGAAAAGAAAAAAGGAACGTATTAGAGGATGAAAGATAAGAACTGGCCTCAGCATTTAGAGGGTCACTCCCCACCAGCATCTCACTCTTGCTTAGAGTGTTTCCATCCTATTACACTAATTTTCTACAATTGACGGAAGTTTCCCTTCCTTACTTCCCCTTTTCCTTTTCTTCATTAGTTTTTCTTCTTTTCCCCTATAATCATTTGTTCATTCACTACTACGGGCATGTGCTATGCCAAATATTAGGGATGCCAACACGAATAGAACATGTTTTCCACCCTCCAGGAGCTCACAGTTCAGTAAGTAACCAAAGGTTTGATAAAGGGTAAGTCATGACCTTTATAAATTTTTTGACCTACAGAGCATTTGAATTTTTTAATTTGACCAGGAAACTACCAATATTTTCACTCTGAAATCTTAAATAGATTGATATCTTAAAGATTCCTACTTTAAACTGGTCTTATAGAAATGAATCTCTTTCACAAAGGACTGAAAAGTAAAGAAATGTTATTTTACCTGCAGATGGTGGTTTTCCATGACTGGAAGTTACTGTTAAAAATATGATTATTTTTAATGACACCTTTGTATACTGTAAACATTTGAGTGTCATCCTAAAACCCTGGGCCCAGAGGTTTATTGCTTTAAAAATCCTCGCTATTTTTCTCCACTTTTTTTTTTTTTGATCACTCTAAGAATATTTCAGACAATGAATCACAAGCACAAGCAAACATTCTTTCCTTCTAATGGACACTGCAGCCCCTTGCCCTTCAGCAATCCGTTAAAGTTGAAAGATCTTGGTTTTCCCGTGTGGGTCAGAGACCTCTTAGAGACTCACACAGAGGTCTGGAGTCTGTGATTGCTGCTTTCTTAATGCAGCAACAAGCCAAACAGGTGGACCCAAGATTGATGCTGTATGTAATGAAATGGATTTGTGAACATCAGCCACTTCTCCTGAGTGTCCTCCCTCCAGGCTCTGTGGTATAAAAAGTCCTCTGATGTGCTTGGGAGAGCAGGGTACTACACGGGATGCTTCTGATCCCCAGAACAGGGTAAGTGTCTTCTCATGACATAGTCCAGTGAAAAAGAACCCACAGTCATTGTGCAGATGAAGCAGATTTTTGCCTAGTGGCTTACTGTAAAATGTAATCGGAGCCTTCCTTTAATGGACTGAAAATCCAAACCAATCAGAAAAAAACAGTCTGACCTAAATTGTAGTTCAGCTCAGACTCTGAGAGAGGGTATTGTCTTTAATGTACTTCACCTCTCCTCTGAAACAAGTCCTGCTACTTTAGAAAAGGTTAAAATTATGTCCATGAAGCAAAACTATAAATGGTCTGCCTTAGAAAGGAGCAGACATCAAAATGATATCCTGAATCCTTACTCTTTGCAAGATGAAACAGCAGGCATTGAAGAAGCATGTCTGCTGTATTTTCAGGTAAAAGATCTGGGTAAGTAGGGAAAGAGGAAATTTAATCTATATTTATTAAAATCACAATGAGAAGAGTTGCAGGTGCTTTTCATTGCCTTGTTCAGGAGAACAGCACCAATCCCTATGTGTCCATGCACAGAGGAAAGGGATCTCTACTTCCCAACAAGAGATTCATGGATAAAACGGGACTGTCCATGAATTCTAAGGCTCAGAAAATAAAATTACAGGTGCAGTGTATGTGACAAGCAGGGTAGCTTCTTTCAGCAGTTACTTACTTCTGTACCCCTTGGAGCCCTCTTGTATCCCTTTTCATAGTTAATCAACTTTTGTTAGTTAAATTCTTCATATGAACTTTCCCCTGTTCAAATTGCTGATGTGGTTTCTATCTCCATTGAACCTGTTTCCAAGGGTCCCCATGATCCAGGGTCTGATCTTGGGCTTGCAGATACAGAAACTTAAAGAATATGGAGAATTTAGGGTATACATTATCATCAGAAAGACTTGAGTTAAAATCCAGTTTCCACCATTTAATAGTTTCAAGAGCATCAAGGACATCTAACATAAATAGCAGTTCTATTTATAGGAGATGGTTTATTGAGTTCCTTCTATGGGCTGGTACTGTTCTAGACATTAGGAATACCAACAAATTCCCTGCCCTTGTGGAGCTTATAATCTGCTAGGGGAAGACAGACAATTAACAAAAACAACTATGAAACACATAGTAGGTTATATAGTGATAAATGTTTTGGGGGAAAATTTTAGGGAGGGAAAGACAATAAGTAATGTTGGGAGGTTGAAAGTTTAAATACCATGAGTAATGAGGAAAAGCCTTTCTGAGAATATGACATCTGAGTCTAGTCTTGGAGAAAATGAGAGAATTAGCTGGGAGGATACCTGGAACAGGGGAGGGAATGTGCCCCAAAGCACAAGGTTTCATGGGCCAGTATGGCTGAAGCAATGTGAGTGAGGGGAAGAATTCTAGGATATGATGTCAAAAAGGTAATGGGGGGCAAGACTAGGAAGCATGGAGAGCACTTAACCAAGAATGGTAACTCTAAAAACTAAAAACTCTAAAAACTCTAAAAACCACTGGGATTGTGAACTTCTCATACAGAAAGAAGCCCTCAGAGCAGAACTCATATCCTCTTCATGTTGGTATTTCTAGCACCTACAGAAGTTCCCAGCACAAAAAAAAAAGTGCTGAATGAATGATGAACAAATTATTTACTCTAATTATACTCATGAGACTGTTACGTGAGGTCAGAACATGCAGTTAGTAATTTATGATATGGATACACCTCTCTAATGTGCTAATTATGTCAGTCTGCTATCCAGGGCACTTCCTACCAGATATCCAGGTTGTTAGGGAGTCTAATTAATCAAGAGAAAACTGCTTAATAAGCATGGAATAAAGTCAAAGAGAACAGAGAATCTAAAGGGATGTTACTTGCAATCCTGCCTTCTTTGCCCTGGCAATTTTGCACATCAGATTATGTTCCAGGCTAACAAATTGGGTCAAAGCAGGAAACGGAACAAACATTCAAAGGGGATCTCTCCTCCTCTCTGGTTTTTCCTGGCTAACATACACCAAGGGCTACCTACTTGAGGGAAAGCTGGTCTCTACCTCATTCTGTAGGTCTAAACCAATCACCCAAACCCCCAATCCCTTTACAGGAACTATTTAAGCAAAAGCATGTGATTAGTAAGACTTGAAAAGAGGGGCACTGTTAGACTTCTGGGAAAGTTTCTTCACTTTTAAACAGATTTGCATGAAAATAAGCCTGCTTTTCTACTTTTAATACAGCTATATGAGGAAGTAATGCTTGGAGCTGATACAGTTATCTTGCATTCATGCACAGACATGCCTAAAGTATGCTGAGATGGCAGAGGAGAAGATGGAAAAAGTCTGGGTCCTTTTTGACATTATTGAGCTATGAATTAATCACCTTTGGAAATGTCCTGCGTAACCTCTCAATGTTATGTGAGATGATAAATTGCCTCATTGTACAGTAATTCTGCTTGTATATCCTATTATAACTGATATACCATTTCTTTGGTCTTTGAAACCATAACTTCAGGGTGTCAGTGCAAAGCTACAATCATTACATCTTATAATACTGATTGTCAGTTGCTCTTCAAAATTTCTGTTTGCAAAATATTATCAATTTGGACAAGATAAGTTTAAAGATCCCTTCCAACTCTGAGATTCCATGATTCCCTTTGTTTATTACTAATATTCTAAGTATTATTATTATCTCTATGATACTGTATCTGTTAGGATAATTTCAGCTACAAGGAAGAGAAATATCTTTAAAAAAAAAAAACATTGCTAAACATGACTTATGTCACATTATATAAAAAGAAGTCCAGACATTGAGAGGTTACAGGATTAGTTAATAAAGTTGCTTAAGAAATCATCAGGATCAAGGTTCTTCCCATCTTTCCAGCCTAGAAGTCCTCAAATGTCAACAGTTCTCCACGGTCACAAGACGACTGCAGCTGCTCCATTTATCACACAGCACCTCCACAGGCAGGATGAAAGGAAAGGGAAATGTCTTTGCTTCATTCCGTTTTTTTTTTAAGAGTGAGGAAAACTTTCTGTAAAGAAACTCTGTCAGGCTTCTTATTGGTCATAATTTTTCACACACCATGATCAGTTTAGATCCACAGACTTTCCCTCATTTCTCGTTGGTAGAAGGAGGAAATATACATACGAAATCAACCAAAGGCAAAGGTGGAAAAGGCCTAAAACAATTATGAAGAACTTATTAAATCACGGGCCTGTTAGCAAGGAAGAAGGACAGGAAGATGAGTTGGTTACAGATTTAACAATCACATTATCAAAACCCCAGATTGGAGCTGACAATGGAAATGAGTACTTGATATCAAGCTGGCCCTAGAAAGTCTGAAATACCATGGAGGTGATGAGTATAGTGTTTCCCACCTAAGTGCTCCCTAGAAATAGAAGGTATTGATGGGATTTCTGAGCAATTCCAATACTTCGAAAACCCTAACAGAAAAGTTTGCACAAACTAACAAAAATGTCAATTTTTTTTATTTTGACTGAAATTCTATGAATTCAGTATAATAAAGATAGTTATTTCATATTGGCTTATTATATAAAATTAATAAAAATGTTTTGATGAATTAGTAACTAAATATATTAGAAGGTTAAAAAGATAGACTCCTACAACAAGAAATCTATGGGAAAAATAAATTTTAAATGGTCATTGGTGGAGGAAAACATGAGAAACCATTAATGTTCAAATCAATCCTTTCCTCAAGGAAATGTGAAGGACTTTAGCACCTCATGATTCAGGAGTACTGTCTTCTCTAAAGAGACAAGCAATAACCGTTCACAGACATTAAACCATTCTATCTTAGTCTATTCTGTATCTAGGCAATTAACTTTCACACTGACCATATGCTCAAAAAATTACTATCTTTCCATGTCATTAACTCATGGCACCACCAGGATTTCTTGAATAAATGCATTAATTAATTGAAGTGGGGTGTAATATACACCCCTGTTATCTTTTTTCTATGGGTAAAGGACCAATCAACAAGGAGCATTTAAATTAAATTCCATCAGCAAAATATGATACACAGACATTTATGTTTTATACCCTGCAATTACCATCTGCTAATAGTAATTGTTTAATAAATATTACCAAGGAGAGTAAATATTAATGAAAATGGAGAAGATTTTAATTTGAACTCTTCTAGTTTTATTTTTCAATAGCAACAACTATATTTAGTAATTAGAAAAAGAACATTAATCAAAACCCAGAGAATGATCATGCAAGATGGTTGCATTGATCTTGAATGTTAGGGGGCCAAAGGAGATAGCTAATTCTAGAAGTAGCATTTGGGGAGGAGAATAAAGTGTACCAGAAATTGTCAGGATTTTTTAGTATATGATCTGAACACCACCATCCCCGTGCCTTTTTATACTTATTTTATAACACTGCCAGGGTATCTCCTAATGCTGCTTGGCAGCTAAAAGATGTAATTAGTCTGCTGAACAGTAAAGCATCTGCAGAGCAGACATGGATGGCAAACGTTGTTGGAAAATATCCTGGGAAGTTTTCTTTCTTTTCTTTTTTCTTTTTTTTAATTGAATGACTATGGCTTTTGTCCACATATGGTGAAATTGACACTGAGCAAAGAATATATGTGATAACCCGTGTCAGACTGGACGACCACTGTCTTAAGGAACTTTTTTGGTTTCTAGGAGCAAAGACCCAAGTAACTCAAGTAAATCAGGATTATTGGGATTATACAAGCAGAGTAAAGATAAAGGAATCGCCAGAAAAGAAGATAGAGTAGGGTCAAGCCTTGGGAAGAGCTACTCTGGATCCAAGACTTCCCTGGGGAATTCAGAAGAAAAGCACCTTGCTGCAGTGCCCCACAATTCACATGCCTTCTCCGCAGCTCTGCTTTTCTCCACATGCCTGCTCTCTTTTCCTTTCTTCTGAACTGGCTTCTTCAGCCTCTAATCTGTGATTCTTTTCTCAGTCTTGAAGCACTCGCTCATTCATTACTGGCTGTGTAGACTTTTACTTCACTCATGTCCTATCCAGCCCATCTCTACCTCACTACCTTTCATTCTCTCCCCACTGCTTTCTGCTTTATTCTCTTGGACCGTCCATTCGAAATGCCCAAGAGACCAGATCGTCTTTCATGCACAGGTCACTCGCTAACCAACTTGAGTCAGGTGCCCATCCTAGTCCAATTAGTTGCATCCAAGAGAGGTAGGGACACATGGTAGCAAACAAGACCCTTCCTTCAATAGGGCCTGTGCATGAGGCCACTTCCTTCAGGAGACGCTGTAGGTCTGCCAGACAGTGTGATTGACACCTCTAATACAGCAAGTAAATTAGAAATTCAGTCAGAAGGAAACCCTTATGTGGCTGTCTTATCTACTTTGGAGATCATCAGTGAGTCAGCAAATTGGATAATTGCTTCATATTTACTTCATGTAATGTGGTCATAGTTGAAACTTTTTAAATTTATAACTAAATGTTAGTAGTTATGAGAGACCCTTTTCAAGTGCACTGGAGCTGTTCTGATGAATTAGCTTCCTGAGTCAAATGTGATGCTGCATCAAAACAACTCCAATAGATAGAAACACATAGCAATCCACCGTCTTCTCTGACTCCCATGATATAAACTCCCATTAGAATCCATGAATCATGGCTCTCCACTCCATTGTTAATAAGTTCTTTAGGAGACATTTCAAAGTAAAGGGCAGTCATTGTTTATTGTTTGTAATTGTTCCGATTTACTGATGCTGCCTTATGCAAAATACCAGAAATGGATTGGCTTTTATAAAGGAGGTTTATTTGGCTACAAAGTTACAGTCTTAAGGCCATAAAATGCCCAAGGTAAGTCATCAGCAATTGGGTATCTTCACTGGAGGATGGCCAATGGCATCCGGAAAACCTCTGTTAGCTGGGAAGGCACATGGCTGGTGTCTGCTTTCAATGGCCACCTTCAAAATGTCTCTCTAAGTTGCAGCTCCCTTCTTAGCTCCTGTGTATTCTTCAAAGTGTCCCTCTTGGCTGTAGCTCCTCTTCAAAATGTCACTCTCAGTTGCTCTTCAAAATGTCACTCACAGCTGCACTAAGTTCCTTCTGTTTGTCAGCTCATTTATATGGCTCCAGTGATTTAATTTAGACCCACCCTGAATGGGTGGGGTAACACCTCCATGGAAATTATCCAATAAAAATGATAACCCACAGTTGGGTGGGTCATATCTCCATGGACACATACAATCAGAAGGTCACACCCTAATTAAAAATATTAACCAATCTGCCCCACAAGATTGCATCAAAGATAATGGTGTTTTAGGGGCCACAATACATCCAAATCAGCACAGTAATGAAGCTTACCCATCAGGACATTGTGAAAATCACTGTCAGAATTTGTAAAATGGTTTTGGATTTTCAAAAGGTACTATATATCATAATAAAAGAAATAGCAATTATATTCTTGACTTCATCTTTGCCTTAAAAAATAAGATAGTTCATCTTTAGGCGTAATGGGGATTAGCGAACTCAGTTTGTTCTGAGAATGCTGAGGCTGATGAAAAAAAGATGATCATTATAAATGCACTTTCTCTGTTTCCTGCTCTGTTCAATATGTGTTGCTCTTAGCATTTGTTTACATTGAAAAGTTGATTATCACTTGCATATGCACAATGGTACTCATTGGAACCCAAATGCTGTCAAAATTTCAAATTTTTTCTCAAATAAGGAACCAGTAGCTAGTGGTACTTTACCCAAATGCACATGTGTAGACACACATGCTTTTGCAGTTATACGTCCATGCATGAGAGAGAGGGAGGCAAAAACAAGTGAAGGGCATGTGGAAAAAGAGAGGTTTTTGAACATAATAGTAGAGTAGTATCTATTTATGAATTGTGCTTATATAGCTTTAGAAAATCCTTTTGTATACATTATTTCATTACAGTCTCACTAGACCCTTGGAATTAGGTGGAAAGATGAGGCTTGTCTAGTTTGCTTGCCCTGGGCACCATAAGACTCAAAGGCAATCAGATTTTCCAGAGGACAACAGGTCAGGAGAAGCAAATGCACTGACATGTTTTGGCTGGAGACAAAGAGAAAGACCTCATGGAACCCCATCATTCCTTTCTAAGTGATTTTCAGGATCCAGCAGAGACGGAGACAGTGGCAAGCCACAGAGTTAAAAGTAAGGCAACCTGAGGAGCCCAAGAGGGAGGGTCCTTTGAAAACCAAGAGTCAGGCAAAGGTTCCTGCGATCATTTCTCTATGCCTTTAAATCTGCCTCACATATTTAATGTGAAATTAATTCTCTATAAACAAACAAGCTGTTTTTACCAAATTACAACACAGAATCAAGTAAATGTCTCCAGAAAAAACTGCCTTAGTCTTACCTTTGCAGAAACCCTTTTCAATCCCTGTCTCTTGTAGAATGATCACCCTTATCTGGTTTTCTTGAATTCTTACTTTTTAAAAATTGCATCCTGTCTCAAATGTGCACCTTAGCAACTTTCTCCCTATAGAAAACTTCACCTCGTCATTCTGCCATTTCTAAATCTAATTTAGAATTGCTTTTCTGGTTTTTACAACTCTTCATCAGTTTGCTCCTCCCTCTCTTTCCAAATTCATTTCTCCTTATTTTCATCAATCTGTCACCCTCCCTTCCCCTTCTCACTCCACTTCTTGCCTTTTCAGGCAGCTTCTGGTTGAATGAGGAGATTGAAAATCTCATTTATCACTTTTGAGAAGTCTCACAGGAACATATTGCAAAGCCTCCCTCACACCCAAGAAAGAGAAAGAGAGTGTGGCACCAAAAAAATGAATTTCTAAAGAAGGAGTACTCCTAAAATAGAGCAAAATAATAAACTGCTGCTGCTGTGCTTTCTTAAAACAGCAACAACAAAGCTCACAATGGAAATTTCCCTTTGTAGATAAGCTATTATCAAAGTCTCTGAATCTGGAGAAAGTTCACAAATTGCTAAATTTCCTTTAAAAAATAAAATCCACACTGCTCAAACCATCACAACAAGCCATAACTCAAAAGGCTGCAGAAACAAAGTCCCACTCCAACTTGGCATCAATGCTGCCTTGGCATGTTACCCCACCAAGAAGACCCGGCCATTCAAACGTGTTCTAAGCCACACGTCATCATCAAACTGGTCCCCTCCATTCCACAGGCTTGACAGATGGAGGAATGCCTTATGGTCCCAGGTTACATTCAAATGGTTGCAACAACCATATCCTCCATGGCCAACACTGCTTTCCTCCGTAGGCATTGGGGTGTATGATCATATATATTGTGTATCTAGGCTCAAAACCCAGCATTTTCCCTGCTGGCAGGAACATCAGGTGTCCTGATCCTGCCGTGAATGACAACAGGCAATGAGATGCAAAGTAAAAGAGAAAGATGGGCCCACGGGTCCCTCCCAAATGACAGCCCCTCCCAAATGGCATCAAGCCTTCTTTTGAACTACCTTGTGGCTTATTGGAGGTAGAACTCCAAGTTCAGTAGAAGGCTGTCTGCCATCATGTTAGGCCCTTTACTGGGTCACCAAGGGTCTTGTGTCTTCTGAATGGGAATAAAAGTAACTCCCATAAAAGAAGATGATATAAGCTGAGAAACACAGGCTACTATGTCTGAGTCACATGGATGGATATGTTCTGCCAGTAGGCTTCCAATTTATAACAAAAAGGGAAAGAAATGAGACTTCTCACAAAAGAAATGAAAGCTGGTGCCAATGAAAAGTATTTCTACCACCAAATCCATATGCTGGTGTCTCCACTTCCTGATGATGATGAACTTAGACTATGGATTAAATTGTGTCTTCATATACACTGTCTTCTCTCCTCATCATCTTTTCTTATACTGTATTTTTCCAATTTTGCTTTTTGCCATAAATTCTCTTAGATTCAGGGCATCATATTGTGAGTGAAGAAGCAAATTTACATTCTAGTTCGTTTATGTATATGAATTTAATGTTGAATAAGGTATGTACATGTTATCTTTGAAAGAAGCTATGAAGAATACCTTCTAGTGAAAAACCTTCTTCCTGTGGTCTTTTGGTATCTTGTGTGATAATAGAAATAGAATCCATTTCTATTTTCATTAAAATTTGTCCATAGTCTTGGCATGTGTCTTTTTGTAATGAGCCAATATTTTTAATGTGTCCACTATCAAAATGGACTTTAAACATTCATTTCTTAGAAGACTACATGCTATATAGTTTACATGTTTTCCAGTATTGTATGTTTCCTCTACACCATCTCTTGTAAACTGCTATTTCCATTCCCATTTGGCTTTTCTTTACATTTTCCTCAATTCTAACATTTCCATTTCCTTTTTTTCCTTCTCTCATTTCTTTGTTAATTCTTTGGAGGAGATTGGGGTTTTTTTGCTATTTTATTTTATTCTATTTTTCTTTAAAGGTCTAGATAGTGGAGCTGAACTATTCAGGAAATGACTAGTTCCATAAACATCAAGAAGCTCACAGTAAGTGGAAGTTGAACCAGGAATTCTAACTCCTAGGGTATGGACTATTTTTTAGTGGACCACACAAGATATAGGTAGAGATCCAAAATCCAAGTGCCCTTAATTTATTTTGAGGCTGTTCTCCATGGTGAATTTATAGTGAAGTAATTTCATCCATGATGATAACCCAGTTTGGAGAATACATTAATTCATTTTTAAAACTGAGAAAGAAGTTCTTAATAAATTTCTGTAAATGCTATAAAAACAAAACCTCAGGAACAAAAGTAGTTTAATTTGGTTACCTTCCTATATAGCTCTTATTTTTTTAATTATGAAAAGAACTGGCATCTTAGCTAATTGATATTTCTCTTTAAAAAGGCATGAAAGGACAAAGAAATCTCATTGGAACAGTATGAGTTGTTGTTGACCTTGTTCTCTTGAATTAGTGGGTAAAAAGACTGCTTAAAATCTGCTCTGGTATAGTTAAGTGGTGACGATTTTTTGTTTTGTTTGGCTTTGTTTTGTTTTGTTTGCTTAATTCTGAGATTTAAAATACTTTTTTTTAAGAAAAAGAGAGTGTGCTTCTAAAATGTAGTCTCGGGACTAAAGCTTGGACCTTGAGGGAAAGAGCTGTGAGCACACACGAGCTGACAGCCACTCTCCAATATGTTACAGGAGAGAGCAGAGCCCCAGACAGGGCTGGCTGGAGCCCAGCAGTTAGAAGTTGCAGGCTAAGGGTGACCTCGGCTGGGGGAAATGAGAAGTCTTCATGGTAGTGTTCATAGAACTATTGTTTTTCCCAAAAGAGCAGAGAGCAGGGGTTCTAAGCATTAGCAGGCAGAAAAATCAGGTGGAGAACTGCTTAAAAATTCAGATCCCCAGTCCCACCTCCAGTCTTGGTGACGGGCCAGGGAATCTTTATTTTAAACAATCAGCACAGGTGATTCTGATGCAGACTTTCCAGAACCAGACTACAGTCCCTGGCCAGGAGTACAGCATCTACGACTAAAAAAACACAAAGATCTCTGATAATTATGCAGATGATAGAACTACATCTTCCTACTTAGGGATCTGGCTTCCAAACCCTATTTTAAAAATCTTGCTTAACCATGGTATTAAATTATTTAGGGGCTATTTAATTAAGACAGTTTCAACTTTCTGATATTCTGACCTCTCATCAGATAATGTGTCCCAGTTTGGGTTGTTCTAAATAGGATCCTCATTTTAGAAGAAGCTAGGCTCTCTGTAGACACAATAGTTTCTTGTTGGTTGCTGTTTCATTCTTAAAAAGTAAAACTCACATGGAGGGTGATACTCAATCCCTGCTTCTCTCAGCTACTCAGAAATAAAATATTCCTAGCTATAATTGAGCCTAAGCTATAATGAACCTGTCCAGTAGCCACTGTATGAAATCCCTGCAGAGTCTTGAAGAAATCAGTTGTTCTTCAAAGGGCCAGCTGTATACACTGACATCTCCTTCACAGTGGCTGCCATTCTGGTATGCTGCTTGCCAGCAATTTTTTAGTGGCACCCATTCTCTCCGTCACTTCTTACTTCTTTGTAGACTCCAGAGTATCTGTCTAAAGACAAATTTCACGGCAGCTCAAGAGCACCATCTTGGGATACACATTTTTTGTGATCAGACAGAGAATTTGAGTAGCACAGGATTCAATAACAGCTAGAGGCAAGTGCAACCACCTAGAGAAACAAATTAAAAGAAAGGGGGAAAAGGGTGGCAAAGGAGTTATTTCAACCATATGCATTAGACTGGCAACACTTCTTAGAGTTTTTATTGGTAGGAGATGCAGACTTTATCCAGGAAAGATGCTGCTACCACCTTCCAAAAAATTCATATCCTGCTATTGGAGTCTATGGGTCAGAGTGAAAGTCATCTTTGAAAGAATCTGCTATAAATCTAATAAGTGTCAAAGAAACTTAGAAGGATTTATGGAAGAGTAAGTTCTTTTTAGATAACCTGCAAACATGTGCTGATCCTAAATCACCAATTATATGGTAATATTTGAGCTATGCAAGAAGACCATTGAATTTTAGGACTGCTTTCAGAAATGCAAATAAAATACATTTTCTTTTGCAAAGCTCTAGTGTGAATCAATGCAAATCATTGCATAATTTAGGGGTTTAACACACTAGAGCATTGCACCTTGGATACATGTGTGCATTAGAAATTCTGCTAGGGGATCTCATTCAGCCTGGGTTTTTCAGTGCTGATGTCTGGTACTGCATTTCCCTCAGCTGCCCACATATTCCATGGGAATGTACAGGCAAGGCAGTTGGCGGCTGGGAGATGAGTGGTGAGACTGATAGCAGGGACCACAAGGGGAAGGGATTAGTTTTGTTCTTTGTGGGTATCAGAGTTGGCATGTACACAACTTCATATGCTTCTTATGGTTGCCATAGATACCAAGTCATTGACCATATTCCCTTTCATCCTCAAAGTGTCTTCTCTCCCTGAGTTCAGGAAGGCTGTATAACAATGCCAGTGTCAATGCCAATGCCAACTCTCTGTTCTGAGGACTGACTAACAGAAGTTGGATGGCATTAATTTCAAAGGTGAAATGATCTCAAAGATGCAACGAGGAGTTAAGAATACGCCAATCCCAGCCCATGGTCCCTAGGCTGCAAGAGAATGAGCAGCCTCTGTTCCAGAGGCTCTAGGGGAATTGGATCCTTGGAGGGGGTAGCAGGAGACAGAATTTAAGGCAAGAAGGTTGAAGAGGTAAGGAAGTCAATCAGGTATTAGTTAGGGAAAAGCTTGACAAAAACAATAACAAAAAAAAATTTTCATTGGCTAGTTTTCTAACACTCAGGTTACCAGTTAGTTGTGAGTAATCTTGGCTGCAGCTTTTGTCCATGGAGTAGTTTAGGGGGCCAAGATCCTTCCACCTTGTGGTCCAGACATGGGTGAAAGAGCAGGAAAGGTGCAAAGGCTTTTTAAAACCCCATCTCAGAAATGACATAAATCTCTTCCATATTCCATTGGTGACAAATAGTCACATGGCCACATAGGGATGCAGGAAGGGCTGGAGAATGCAGTTCCCGACAGGGCAGCCACCACCCAGAGACTACTCTACACTGTGAAAAGGACTGAATTTGGAGGTGCTGCAGGCCATCTCTACAGAGTTGAGGGGACACAATGGATAGGACTGAGAAGGGAACCAGCAGCAACAGAAGCAGACAGTGTCAAGGGAACTGGGCAAGACGGTTGAACAAAAGGAACTGCATTTGCCTGGCAACCATGCACAACAAAGAGGAGATGCAAACTGAGATTTCAGGCCTGATGAGGTTAGGAGGCTTTGCCCAGTGTTCAAATGAAATGTAATCAAAGAACTAGTTCCAGGGCCTCCAAAGAAATTCTTTCCACTTTATTAGAGGAAAGGATTAACTGCTTTCCAGTTGTTCACACCCCAAAGAAATTCGGTGCTTACAGTAGCTAGGATGCTTAAGGCTTTTGCTGGTGAGAGCCGAAATATCTAAACTCTAGATGAGAGCTGTCCAATAGAAATTTCTACAATGATAGAAATGTTCTACATCTACACTGTCAAATGCAGCAGCCATAGCCATGTGAGGCTACTAAACACTGGAAATGAGGGTAGTGTGACTGAGGAACTGAATTTTTTATTTAATTCCAGTAAATTTAAATTTACAGTGTAGTAGCCACGTGTGTCTGGGGATTACCACATTAAATAATGCAGCTCTAAAAGAATGTCCTTTGTTGTCTGCCTAGGCCTCCCCTTTCTGTAAACTGCTCCCTGTACAAGTTTACTCTGGCAGCTCTGCACAGTCAAATTCATACAATTCTCCCTCTTTACCAGACACAGCCAAGTAGACAAGGTGTGAACACCACACCAAAGCTAGCCCTGTAGAGCTCTGTACCAGATGCTGGCATAATGACAGAGAAGTCAGTCTCTCTCTAAGTGGATTCAGGAGCTGCTGGTGGCCACATTTTCTGCAAGAGGATTTAGAGAAGCAGGGGAGGCCAGTGCACACAGGAAGATGCATGAAGCAGACATGCAGAGAACAATGAGATGATAGAGAAAGCCAGAATCCCAGCTCCAGTTCCAACCCCTGATTCCGATGTACTCCTAAAACAGGGCTGAACCTGGCTCTAGGTTCTGTAACACACTCGTGAATTCTTTTAATAAATTCCTCTTTTGTATGACCTTCCATCACTTGCATAAAGAAGCACTAACTGTTAAATGGGGCTCTGGGGAAGAACTCCTTGAGCACAGCCGACCATCAGGTGGGCAAGGAGGGAACTGGCTGGCTAGCTGGATGCTGGACATGATGGGTTCACAGCAGACCCCAGTGAGAGGAGACTTGAGGCAGATTGACAGCTGATCCCTGTGAGCACCACAAATCCCGGATCTAACCTGGTCTCACAGGTGAGAATATTCCTCTGTATCAGCTCATCCAAAGGTGAGCAGGCTATAGGGATTGAGACGCATTGCACAAACTCACAAATGAATGACTGATGAACAAGAATGCCAATTTATTATTTGTCTGCCTAGTAAAGACAGTGGTATTCAAAGACTATGTTGAATTGGCCCTAATTTTTTGAAAAGCCTTGATTTCCTGTACTTTCTCCCATGCATCCCTCTCTCTGTTGCACAAATATGACAGGTATTTTTTTTTTTTTTCTCTTCTATGTCTTTGTTCCTCCCATTAACTCAGTCTGGAAAGCATCACACCATTTCCGCCCATCAAAAGTATACAAATACTTCAAGGCTCACTTCAAAGTTCGCTCCTGCCACACTTTTGGAGTAAGCATTCTCTCTCCTCTTTCTTCTCCCATTTACTTTGTAACTCTCTTTGAGCACATAGTCTGTGCTGTATTATGATTATTTATGAACTTTCATATGTGCTAGACTCCAAAACCTTCATCATACACAATTTTTTTATTAATGCAGTCTAACATTGCTTTAACTTTTCAGGAAGCCATTTCATATTTTCATCTCAGATTGAGTTCTCTGGTCAGTTTAGACCACTAATGTCATCATCCTTGAGGATTTAGCCCCAGAGCATGCTGGGACCAGCGGCAAGCTGGAAAGGAAGTGGAGGGAGGAAGTAGGGAGTAGGCAGGACTAGGTTAAGGGATATAATCCTACTGTAGGGGGTTATCTCAGTGAGAAAAGTTGGCCAGCAATCAAGTAGAAGGGGGCAGAAGAGCATGGCATAGGCAACTGGCATTATTCTGGCAGTTTTTACACTAGAGAGATCTGGTCAGAGGAAAATGGCAACAGGTAATTCTGTCCCACTTATGAACAACCAAAGAAGGTGTGGGATCACTCTGTGATTCGAGAACCCATTAGAGCCAAAGAAGAGCTAGCCAGCAGCCAACAGGGATTGGAGAACTAGTCACAGACATGGAACCTGGGAAGGGTAGTTAAAGGATGAGGCCCATTAGGGCTCAGCAGGCAGAGAATTCATGTAAGAGAAGCACCAGCTTCTGAATCAGACAGACATTCTGTCTTGGTTCTGCCATTCGCCAACTGTGGGATTTGGAACAAGTGACTTTACTTCTCAAAGTCTGGATTTTCTTATCTGTAAAGTGAGGGAAAGGATCCTTGCCTTTTGCAGGACTGTTGTGAGATTAGCTGAAGTGAGTAAGATTACCTAGTAATCTAAAGGAACGAATATACACCTGTCCCATAGTAGGTACTGTGTGTGTATTTATATGTGTGTGTATATATATGTGTGTGTGTATATATATTGAGATCACAGGCAAGGGTTGGGTGGGGCATATGTGTCTGAACCTAGGCAGGGTTCCAGGCAGAACCTTGCCCAGTGGAGGAACTGGAGATCAACACTGACAGTGAGGTATATAGACTAAAGCAGAAGGGATTAGAAATTGAAATAGAAAACTTAGGGTTATAAGATCAGTGGTGGTTCCCATCCAACGCTGAATCATAAATACAGAGCCAGGGGATAATTTTCAGTACCTTTGAGATGGGATCATTCTGCTGCATCTGACCGTGTCAGCTTCTCCTGACTGCTCTCAGCTTCGTCAGCAAATCTGGTACCACCTGTCTTGTGTCCTACCTTCCTTGCTGCTCCTGGATAGTCTCCTCTGCAGGTGCTTCTTCACCTCTTCCTATAAATATTGGGGCTTCTCACAGTGCTGTCCCAGGACTCTTCTCATTTAATACATTCTTCCCCACTAACCTCATCTACATGGCCTTCATGAGTTTTCAACTATTTGCTGCCAACTCCCAGATTTTCATCACCAGGTAATCATTTGAAATTCAAAATCCTTCAAGGTTCTCATGGGACCTTGAGGTTAATTTGTGTTGGAACTGTATCTGTCTCTTCACCCATATGCATTCTGTCTCCTTACTTTTCCTTAAAAAAATGGGGTTCTATGTACTATGGATACTGAGCTTGCAAAGTCCATTACTTTTAAACTGTGGGCTTTTAAACTGTGGATCATGATCCATTATTAAGACATGAATTAATTTTATGCACAACCAACTTTTTAAAGAACAGAACAGGAAAAAATAGAGTGGAATGGAGTAGAGTAGAGTGGATGGAATCGGAGTAGAATACCTACCTTCTTGGTAAGGGTAAATATTGTTTAAAAAATTTTTGTTTGTTTTCAGTGTATGACTACTTTAGGTCATAATAAAAAAATTGTTTTTTACTGTGAGTCACAGACAAAATGTTTTATATCTACTGCATTAGGCAACCATCTCTTCTAGAATGTCTTAAATCAAGCAGTAAGAGGAAGGGTTGCATAATAATTATAAGCATAGTTTTAGGAACTAAATTGCCTGGTGTGCCAGCTTGAAAGTATTATATCTCCCAAACGCCATTATCTTTGATGCAATCTTGTGGGGCAGACATTTTAGTGCTGATCAGATTGGAATTCTTTGAGTGTTTCCATGGAGATGTGCCCCACCCAAGTGTAGGTGATAACTCTGATTAGATATTTCCATGGAGTCGTGGCCTCACCCAGTCAGGGTGGGCCTTGATCAGTGGAGCCATATAAATGAGCTGACAGGCAGAGGGAACTCAGTGCAGCTGAGAGTGAACATTTGAAGACAAGCTACAGCCAAGAGGGACACTTTGAAGAAAGCACAGGAGCTACAGATGAGACACAGTTTAAAGACAGCTATTGAGCAGACTCTTGCTCCGGAGAAGCTAAGAGAGGACAAATACCCCAAGTGCAACTAAGAGTGACATTTTTGAGGAACTGCAGCCTAGAGAGGAACGTCCTGGGAGAAAGCCATTTTGAAACCAGAACTTTGGAGCAGACGCCAGCCACGTGCCTTCCCAGCTAACAAAGGTTTTCCGGACACCATTGGCCATCCTCCAGTGAAGGTACCCAGTTGCTGATGTGTTACCTTGGACACTTTATGGCCTTAAGACTGCAACTCTGTAACCAAATAAACCCCCTTTTATAAAAGCCAATCCATCTCTGGTGTTTTGCATTCCGGCAGCATTAGCAAACTAGAACACCTGGGTTCAATCATAGGTTCTAGTGCTTACTAGTTGTGTTTTTGTTGTTTTGTTTTGTTTTGTTCAGGTAAACTACTTAACCTCTCTATTACTCAATTTCCTTATCTGTAAAATGGATATAAAAATAGTACCTACTAGTTGGCCTCCCTCAATTGGTGGAGAATAAATGAATTAATGTAATTATTGAATGACATAGAGTGAGTGCTATGTAAATATTAGCTATTATTAAAAAATAAAATATCTGAATACTCCATTAGAGATGTTAAAATTATGGAAGTACATATATAGGCATATTATATGTAAAATGGGGATAAACAAATTCATCAGATTGCTTTGATGAGAGGCTTTGCATCCATTCCGTGTCTTGTTTTCTGCTTTGCCATCTTTTTTGGCACTTGTATTAGTTTGTCAGCTCCTGAAACAAAAATCATACAATGGCTTGGCTTAAACAACAGGAATTTATTGGCTCACAGTTTTGAGGCTAAGAGAAGTCCAAAATCAAGGTATAAAAAGTGTGATGATTTCTCCCCAAAACCGTGGCATTCTGTGGCTGGCTGCTGGTGATCCTTGCTCCTTGGCTTTTTCATCACATGGCAATGCACATGGTGGTATCTTCTCCTTTCTCATTTGGGTTCTGTTGACTTCCAGCTTCTGGCTTCCATGGCTTCTCCCTTGTGTCCTTTGCTTATAAGGACTTTAGTCATATTGGACTAAGGCGCACTTCAGTTTGGGCACATCTTAACTAATAACATCTTCAAAGGTCCTATTTACAAATAGGTTCACACCCACAGGGCCAGGAGCTGAAACCTGAACATGCCTTTTGCGGAAGACAGGATTCAATCCTCAACAGTATTTTAAAAATTTTTCAACTAATTCTTTTAAGGAGGCTTTGACTTTATTTTTATATGTCTAATAAACAGTTATGAGATTTGCATCATTTATTAGTCATACAATTGATGTATATCCTGAGGGTCTGTAGTAGATACTGAGGTTGCCCAACCTTCACCCATTCCCCCTTCTTCCTTCCTATCTGAACACTGATATTAGTGAGAGACCTCCCCTGTTCCACATAGTCTCATGCTTCTGAGAAGGGACCCCATTCTTCACCTAGGGGTAGTTGTAGGTCTTGATTAATCTAAGCTAGTGTTTCCCTACCTTTTTCATGATGTGGCAAAATACAGATCAATCATGACAGTGTTTACGTGACACTGTGGGTTAAAGGGAAGAAGCTGCTCTGGCTAGAAATGCTGGTCAGAATGTGAGAGTGGCTTCTGAACAGGAATAGACAGCAGCCCCAAGAGCTAAAGGGATAAATATTTCTGCACTTGTGTATCAGTTAGGTCCTCCAGAGAAGCAGAACCAGCAGGCTGTGTGTGTGTGTGTGTGCATGTATGTGTATACAAAGAGATTCATTATAAGAAAGAGGTTCATGTGACTGTGAGAATTCAGAAGTCTGAATTCTGTAGGGCAAGCCAGAGGCTAGAAATTCCAGTAAGAGTAATCATTAAGTCTTGGGTTGAAATTCTTTATGATGGAAATTCAGGAAGGAGTGGAGGGTGTAGTCTTGAGGCAGAATTCCTTTTTATTCCTGGAATCCTCAGCTCTTTGCATTTAAGTTCTCCAGTTGATTGAATTAGACCCACCTACAATATGGAGGATAATCTTCTTTACTCAAAATCAACAGATAGTAGATACTCATCCCATCTACAAAATACCTACACAGCAACATCTAGGCCAGTGTTTGACGAAACAACTTGACACACTTACATAGCCAATTGACACATAAAATTATTCATCATGACTTTTAACCTATTCTCAGCACAAGGTGGAAACTTCTGGACTCTAATCAAGGAATGTATGTCTTTCCCACAGTTACATTATTTGTTCAGGGTAAGCCTGTGACCAAAGTGGGCCAAGGAACCTGACAAAGACATACCACAATGTTGTAAGAAAAGTTTATTTCTATCTCCTGCCGAATGAGGAAATGCTAGCTCACTGGCCATGTTGATGACAGCCTTAAGGTGGGCTGACTCTGGATGGGCAGAGAAAGTGATCTAAGGGATCTAGTCTCTCTGAGAACTTTGCCGAGCTGATGAACCAATCTACCCTGAAGCCTGCCTTATATCCCTGTTAGGGGGATAATAAACGACCTTAGTATTTTTAATGGCTTGGAACTGCATGTACCCCAGAAACACATGTTGTTAAAGTTAATCCATTCCTGTGGGTATGAACCTACTGTAAGCAAGACCTTTTCATGAGGCTATTTTGGTTAAAGAGTGATCCATCTCAATCAGGATAGGTCTTAATCCTGTTATTGGAGTCCTTTATAAACAGAATGAACTCAGACATGAGAGAAAGAAATCCATGGAAGCAAGAAACTGAAATCAACAAAACCTGGAAGAGAAAGGAGAGACCAGCAGACGCCGTTATGTACTTTGCCGTGTGAAAGAGGAACCAAGGATCATTGGTAGCTGGTCTTCAGGAAGAAAGCATTGCCTTGATGGTGCCTTGATTCTGACATTTTCCCAGCCTCAAAACTGTGAGCAAATAAATTTTCATTGTTTAAGCTGAACCACTTCATGGTATTTCCTAAGCAGCCTAGAAAACTAAAACAGTGTTTAGGGCTTTTTGAGTTATGATTTCAGTTACTTTAGTAACCAAAAATAGGGTGCTACTATTGCAAATACCTAAAATGAGGAAATGGCATTGGAATTATGTAATGGGTAGAAGCTGGAAGAATAGTGAGGTACTTGATAGAAAGGGCCTTGACTGTTTTGAAGAGACTGTTGATAGAAATATGGATGCTAAAGGCACTTCCAATAAGGCCTAATATGAAAATGATGACTCTGTTATTGGAAACTAGAAGAAATGTGATCCTCGTTTTAAAGTGGAAGAGAACTTGGTGAAATTGAGTTCTGATATCAGATGGAAGGCAAAACCTGAGAGTGATGAACTTGGCTATTTAGCTGAGATTTCCAAGCCAAGTGTGGAAAGTGCAGCTTGGTTTTTCCTTGCAGCTCACAGTAAAATGTGACAAGAAAGGGATAAGCTGAGAACTGAACTCTCAGGTGCAAAGAAACCAAACATTGATGGTTTGGAAAATTCTGAGTTTCTGGAAAGCAAGTGGTCAGAAAATAGTGCTCCATGTGAGAGTTTAACTGGCCGTGGAATCAGTCAGGAATGTCTGTGCAATCAGGATTGGAGGTGCAGTTAGTTATGCAGGAAGAATCTATTGAAAGTTCTTCTGTCTGACAGTTTGGACACCTGTGTACTACCTGCAAAACAAGCAAGTTTTTTTGTGAGATCTGTATGAACAGAACTACTGCCAGCCTGGACTAAAAGGGACAGAAAAGGGAGAGATTGAAGGAAAAATCACTTCAAGGACAGAACCATGGAAGCTGTGGTATGGACCAAAGACATCTTCTTGGGCCAAGAGAGTGGGCCCACCCACGTGTGTGGAAAGCTTGGAGAGGGTATGCCTTTCACCCCACTGTTCAGGAGGAGAAGTGCTGCCACCCCAATGCTCAGAGAGGGGGGAGCCTATGACCCTATGATTACAGAGAGTCTGACTGCCACCCCAGTGCTCTGAGAGGGTGGAGCCTGTGTCCCAGCATTTGAGGAGAGTTTGGCCACCATCCCAATGCTTGGAGAGGGTAGAGTCTTCACCGTATAGTTTGAGGAGCACATGGTTGCTGTTAAAGCACTTGAAATGGTTGGGACTGCAGCTTCCTCAGGCCCAGAGGACAAAACATTGTTCCATAGATAACTCAGACACTGAAATCTAATGGTGTATCCCCTGCTGGGTTTCAGAATTGCTTGGGACCCATGATCCTGTTTTTCTTCCAATTTCTCCCTATGGAAATGGAAATGTTTATGCTATGCCTGTCCCTCCATTGTATACAGGATGCAGGTTTCACAGGTCCACTAATGGAGGGAAATTATGCCCCAGGACAGACCACACCCATAACCAATTTTGATGAGACTTTGCACTTAGTTTTGTTACTGAAATTACTTAAGGTTTTGAGGGATGTTGTGATGGAATGAATCTATTTTGCAGGTGAAAAGAACAGGTCCTTTTGGGGTCCAGAGGGTGTAGTGTGATTCTTTGAAACTGTATGTACCCCAGAAAAATATGTTCTTAAAGTTAATCCATTCCTCTGGGTGAATATCCATTGTAAGTAGGACCTTATAATGAAGTTATTTTCGTTAAGGTGTATTCCACCTCAATCAGGATGGGTCTTAATCCTATTATTGGAGTCATTTATAAGAGAATGAAATTCAGACAGACAGAGAGAAAGCCACAAGAAGCAAGAAGCTGAAATGGAACCTGGAAGAGAAAGGAGAGACCAGGAGATATCGCCATGTGCCTTGCCACGTGACAGAGGATCCTAGAAAGGCAAGCAGCCAGCCCCAGAATGCCAGTCTTCAGGAAGAAAGCATCACCTTGATGACACCATGGTTTGGACTTTTTCCCAGCCTCAAATCATGAGTGAATAAATTCCCATTGTTTTATCCAACCCATTTCATTGATATTTGCTTAAGCAGCCTAGGAAGCTAAAACATGGCCCAGGGCTGATTGTGCTTCTTCTGATGATGTCAACATCATCCTGAAGATGTCAAACTGTACAGCTGCTGCAGTTAGGAAAAGTCAGGGCAGGCACCAAGGGAGCATCTAAGCAAGCTGATCATTGTTTTCTCTTCTTCATCAGGGCTCTGCCTGGAATTATTCTCCAAATGTATTGGCAAAAATGGAAGAAGAATCCATGGAGAGGCAGCCTGTGAACTCATGAAAAATACCTTATCCCCACCATTTCAAAGCTACTTATGACTGACAGAGGATGCTGATGGGTTCCAAGTCCTGCACCTGCCTCAGCAGGTGAATGTAGACCAAAGGAGAGGAATAGACTTATTTTACCCTAGGCCCTGAACAGTGGTTAGAACAGTTAAGAAGCAGTTTTGAAGATCCTAACCATAGACAGCTGTGGATGGCCATGCAGCATAGTGGCAGCAAACATTATGCAAGGTGATTGAGCCCACAACAAATCCACTGGAGTTTAAGGCCGGGGTTTCCCTGAGAATTCCAATCTTAAGAGGGTTCACAAAGTCCTAAAATTAAACAGACTGGACCCACAGAATGTGAAGGCTGTCTTGCTGGGAGAAAAGGGCTATGATTCAGTAGGCATGGTATTGCCCAGTATGACTGAAAGCACTGGCCAAAGATGGCTGCAATAATACTGTCAGTCCAATATGGCTTCTTAAACGTGACACTGACATTCTACCCACTGAGTAGTTGGCTGTATGACTCCTTGCCTTGAACTGGGGTGGCTCTATGACTCTTTCCCTTGAATTGGGGTGAATTTCAGTGCCTGCCTCATCCAATAAATTGCTCTGTAAGTGAAGTTATAATGCTTCTGAGGCTAGATCATTAAAATGCAATGTCCTTCTATTGTAATGCCTATCTCTAAACTTTGAGATGATGATCCCTTAGTGTATAACCTGATTGGTCTCTGGAACAATATGTATCTCTGAGACACCTGAAACTCAGAGATAGAGCTTGGCAGATATGAATGTCAGTGTTAGTGCATACAGCAACTGTTAAAAAAAAGCTGAAAAAGAGCCCAGACTTCAATTAGTGATATGAATGAAGCAGATCTGGTTAAGACTAGGGCAAACCGGGCCAAAGCGTAAAGGTCGAAACTGACTGTGTTTTAAAACTTCAACTTCCATGTGAGACCAAGGGAAGAGATGTCTATTTGGTGCAGGATCTATATTTTCTAAACAGTATAACTCTATAGTCAGTTTGTTCACACACCACAATTACCTGGAACTTTGAATAGGAAGTGAGATACAGTAGGTTAGTATAGGTTAGAGTGAAATAGTGACACATCCCAAAGTAATTTGGGCAGAGAATTAAAAATATGTTTACAGCCTCCCCCCCCCCCCCACCCTGAGGAGCTGGGGGAAGGTGCAGAAGTGTTGGACTTCCTCACCTGGACTGGTGTTGATGTTGTCACAAACATTGGGATTGGCGGTTAGATGTGCTGAGCCCTTGATCGTGGGACTTGCCCTTATGAAGCTCGTTACTGTAAAGGAGAAGCTAAACTTGCATATAATTGTGCCTAAGAGTCTCCCCAAGTACCTCTTTGTTGCTCAGATGTGGCCCTCCCTCTCTCTAACTGAGCCACCTCAGCAGGTGAACTCACTGCCCTCCACCCTACGTGGGACCCCACTCCCAGGGGTGTAAATCTCCCTGGCAACGCAGGATATGACTCCTGGGGATGAATCTGGACCTGGCATTGTGGGATTGAGAATATCTTCTTGACCAAAAGGGGGATGCAAAATGAGATGAAATAGTTTCAGTGGCTGAGAGATTTCAAATAGAGTCAAGAGGTCACTCTGGTGGACATTCTTATGCACTATATAGATAACACCTCTTAGGTTTTAATGTATTGGAATAGCTAGAAGTAAATACCTGAAACTACCAAACTCCAACCCAGTAGTCTGGACTCCTGAAGACTATTATATAATAATGTAGATTACAAGGGGTGACAGTGTAATTGTGAAAACCTTGTGGATCACACTCCTTTTATCTAGTGTATGGATGGATGAGTAGAAAAATGGGGATAAAAGCTAAATTACAAATAGGGTGGGATGGGGGGATGGTTTGGGTGTTCTTTTTTTACTTTTATTTTTTATTCTTATTCTGATTCTTTCTGATGTAAGGAAAATGTTCAGAAATAGACTGTGGTTATGAATGCATAACTATATGATCGTACTGTGAACAGTTGTTTGTACCATAGATGATTGTGTGGTATGTGAATATATTTCAATAAAACTGAATTAAAAAAAAAAAATGCAATGTCCTTTGACTTTGCTTTCTTGGTACATTCACTCTTAAAAACCAGACATGAAACAGTAAGAAAGGCTAAGCAACCACATAATTAACTTATTATTGGTAAAGGGAAAAATATAAACTTTACAGTGGAGAAACCTGGTGGACACAAGCTTAGCTAAGAGATCAAAGTTAATATGACTAATATTGGGGCAAACAGATATTATGTGCCTTCTGATATGATGCAATTAGAACAAAACATCACTTCCGTGATATTTCTGCTCAAAAATGCAGTCTAATAGTAAGGAATATCAGAAAAACACTAAGAGAGAGAGAGCCTACAAAATAAGTGTCCTATACTCTCCAAAAATTGTAAGGTCAAGAAAATGTTCCAGATTGAAGGAGACTTGGATGACTTGACAACTAAATGTAATGCATGAACCTGGATTGGATCTTAAACTAGGGGAAGTTAGCTATAAAGGCTTTTGGAACATTTGTGGAAATCTGAATATGGATTTTGGATTGGATAATATTATATCTCCTAATTTTGGTAATTCTACTCTGGTTATGTTCTGGTCTAGTTCTTAGGAAATGCAAACTGGCATGTTTCCAACCTATTTTCAAATGGTTCGGAAAGAAATGTGTATGAATATTTGGTGAACCTAGAAAATGGTACATCAGAGTTTCTCATATTATCTTTGCAACTATTCTCAAAGTTTAAAATTATATCAAAATAAAATGTTTTCCCCATCCCTCAACCTCCTATAAAAAAACATATAAATAAGGCTTAAGTGTTTATAGGATAGGGCTGATTTGTGCCCCAGGTAATACTTACCGCTAGATGCTTCTCCAGAGCACACATCCCTTGCAGGCTATTGTGCTTTAGGAAATAATGGATGATCGCAGAGGAATAAACTACAGAGCTATGTCATGGATATCTGGGCAGGAGTTAGGACCAGTAAGGATCTTTCTGAAGTAGAGGGTGGTCAGTCTGTACAAGCCCTTCCTTCTGTGACCTGGTGGCAATAAAGAGCTATTACAGACCTGACTGCCATCTCTGCTTGCCAGGACTCACCTCCTCTGAGCTCAGCAATCTCCTAGGCTCTTGGACAATTTGAGAAGAAAGATGTCAAGGAAGAGACGCTATGCTTCCTATTAATATGCATGTGAGTTTTCAAACTAGAAAGTGGAAAAATAAGAGATATAACAGTATGTGTACCCTGAGTAAGTGATACCAATCACAATTCCTTAGCTTGATCTGTTCCTATACAATTGGGCCAAAGCATGTGCAGGTGCTAAGAGAGGATGTTGAAAATGTAACTGGATAAGTTCTCATGGACAGGAAATGTGCAACTGCAAAACGAAGTTTTACAATAGTCTCTGCATAATATGTTCTTGAAAACCTATGAATAAATTGAACTTTTATTATTGAAACCATATTTTCAATGTACCATGAGAACAATTAAAAGAACATTACAGAATAACATCTTGAAACATGAAAACATGCAAACTTTTTAGTATTTTAATTCAAATTGTTCTGTCTCTGAAAAAATCATGTTTGCTTAACTTGCAATTCCTGCAGAGTTAGATGTTTACACAGGTAGAGACTACTCATCAATCATGCAAGCTTGAGAGTGAGGAATTCAATGTTTCAAAAAGCAGACCACATGATTAGAAATAAATGTGCATGTAGCCATTAAAATCATTTATTTTATAAGGCTGGTGAATTTTGTTAGTTTTATTAGATTCAAATGATGTTTTATCTATCTATCTATCTATCTATCTATCTATGATGGTTAAGTTCATATGTTAACTTGGCTAGGTTATGGCATCCAGTTGTTTGGTCAAGCAAGCAGTGGCCTGATTGTTAGTGAGAGTATTTTGTGGATTTAAATCATTAGTCACTATAAAAGTTTCACTCACTAAGTTTACTTTTCAGAAACTTAAATCCTCCAGTGTTCCTATGCCAGATAAGTCCCAAAACCCAGAGGCAACAGCTTCTCCAAGAACATCAATCAAGTGCATCCCCCTTCCCCATAATGTTGACACCCCTTTTCAATATGAAAAAGTTAGAGTAGTCATGGCCCAGATATCCCTGAAGATTGAGACAATGATCACACAAGAGGAAGGGGTAGCAACAGACAAGATAGGATTCAACAAAGGATTATGAATACTGCATCTTTATCTTTATATATATATATGTTTTTTGTTTGTTTGTTTCTAGGGTACTAGAATAGCTAGAAGGAAATAACTGATGTGGTGGAACAGTAACATATAACATACTTTGAAATTTGCTCTATAGCCACTTGCTAAACTATACTTTGAAAGTTATCACATTTCTGGATATATGTTATATTTCATAATAATGTTCTATTTCATAATAAGGAAATAACTGATATTGTGGAACTGTAACCCATAACATTCTTTGAAATTTGCTCTCTAACTACTTGTTAAATTGTACTTTGAAAGTTATCACTTTCTGTATAAATGTTATATTTCACATTAAAAAATGTAGTAAATAAATAAATAAATAAATAAATCATTAGTCAGTTGATTGTATCTGTGGCTGATTACATCCACAATAAACAGAGGAGTTTCCTTCAACAGAAAGAGAAGTCTCATCCAATCAGATGAAAGCCTTAAAGGAAAAACTGATGGCTTCAGCAGTCAGAAAGAATTTCTATCTCTATTTAGGCCTATCAGCTTCTCTTGGGGAATTCACTGTTGTTCCCAACATGCAGCTTACCCTACAGAATGTAGACTTGTCAATTCTTACAGTCATGTAAGTTAATTCTTAAAATAAATCTCATAGTATTTACATACATATGTATCCTGTTGGTTTTGTTTCTCTGGAGAACCCTGCCCAATACATTATCTATCTATCTATCTATCTATCTTTCTATCAATCTATCTTCATCATCATCACCATCTATCTATAACTATCATTTCTCAACTTCCCTCTATATTTATCTCAGTCGCCCTTTGCGCAACAGCTTTCTTCTTGCCAGGGAAGACAGCCAAGGGCAGATAGAACAGGTCTTCCCAATTTGCTCTATCAGCAATATCTGGGTGAATACTGAGGTCCAATTTGTATCACAGGCATATGCTTGGAGGGGAGAAAGGAAGCCATGTGATTTACAACCCTACCAGGATCATAGCCCATGGTAGGGACAGAGTAGGGTATCAGTTGCAGTTCATCTTAAAGACCAGAAGAAGAGAAAAGGAAAAAAAGGTAGACAAAAACTATAGCTACAATAATCCATGATTAATAAAAGCATGGTTTCATAATTTTAATGAACATAAACATAGATAACTGTATAGAAAAAGCTTTTTAAGGTAAATATTGAATAAGTGCTTAAAGAAGTATGAATAATAGAATTAAAGAAAACTGCTTATAATAACCAAAGCACCTAAAGCAATCTATTAGGGGCTTGGTTAAACAAATCTTACTTGATTCATGATTTTGCATTTATTTTATATAGAAAGCCCTTACTGAGAGGAGAAAGGCAAATTTAAAACAGTATATATGAAAGTCTCTATTTTTGTTTTAAAATGTATTTTCTTACTTTTTAGATATATGGATCCATATAGATATATGGATAACAAAAGTAGGGAAGATATGCAACAAAATGTTATTAGGAGTTAATAGGGCTGGGAAGACATGAATGATAAATGTTTTTTTTTTTCCCTTTTCCCTACTTTTTTATCCTACCAAACTATGTATAAAACAAAACTGAAATCCTATACAAATCAAAGTTATATGCATTTATCTTTAGTTACAAATACTAATCCATGTCAAACTAGCGTGGTGCCTGGTGGCAGTCGGTTTCACAATGGTGGATAGCAACAGGCAGGGGTCTTGCTCCACTGGTTTACCTAGTTAAATGAGCTAACAGACTTGGTTAATAAGGAAACTTTTGCCAAAAGGTCTTAGCATGCTGCATTTGACCTGCAGGAAATGGTTCGGATGCCAAGCTGTTTCTCAACGTGTGGATCCTGGGCCTCATGTTTCACAGTCGCTTGCCAAGCTTGTTAAAATGCAGACTCCCTGGTCTCAATCCAGACTTTCTGATTCAGAAATTTAGGGAGTGGGCCTAGGAATCAGCATTTTCATAAGCTCCCCAGGGCATTTGTATGCACAACGAAGCTTGAGAACCACTGTTCCAGAGATGGTACGGTGGGAAGAGCGTGAGAGGGCAGTGAGCACAGTGCTGAAGGGACTGCTGTACAACCCAGGGCCTTTGTTTCACAGCTGTGATGAATAACACAGGCCTTTTGCTGAGCATTTTGACTATGAACATTAATCAGAAAATTATAAATTTGTCACGAAACATTCTTTGATTTGAAAAAATAGAATAATTATATTAAATATAGGACTCAACATTTTTCCCCCAGTGGATGCATCCCAAATTCTTAGGGATCAAAATTCATAAAATTCACAAAATTTCATAACATAGAATCCATTCTAGGATCACATCTATGTTGTTAGAAGAAACAGGCTTGGAAATATAGGTAGTTCTGAAAGAAATAGAAAAGGAAGGGAAGAAGAAAGGAGAAAGTAAGGAAAAATTCCTGAGTTTTGCTGGGCACTTATTTAGTAGGTTAAGTACTACCTAGGGCATGCACTTTCACACTCAGAAAATTCCATCAAGGTTATTTTCTAAATGTTTTAAAATATAATTTATATACCAAAGTTTAATTTGTTAACTTTTGGAGGATCTACCATTTTAGGTGTTTCTCATTATCCTAAAATGTTAGAAGAATAATAATTAAATGAAGAAATAAAAGTAAGGTGAATAGTTAACACTGCTTCAACTTTCCCCCTAGCCAGTAAGTGTCTGCAAGTAAGTTCATGGAAAGCAGTGAATAATAAAGGAGATATTTTAATGGAAAGTTTTGTTTAATAGAGTAAAATGAGTTAAGCTAAATTCTGGATGTTTATTATAAAGATACTGAATAATTTTCTATCAGGAGTAGCAAAAAGCTTTATTTCCTGCTGTAAGTAGTTTTAAAGAACTTGGAAATACAGCCTAAAGGGAAACAGCAAAAATAAATTAAATTACCTATTCAGTTATTTTATTTCCTTCTTTAGTTTCTATTGTATCCTAATAATTGAAAGAAAGCCTTACTGGAGAGCTTTAGTGCACCAGATTTGTTATGCAGCCCACAGCTTACCCTTTTTTTTTTTCGTTGTCTTTGTTACATTTAATGGAAGCATATCACAATGTGACTGTTAACTATAGATTCTACTTTGCCTTGATTACATTTTTCCCCAATACCATCCCTTTTTCAGCACCTTGCAAGGTTCACATTCATTTGTTCTCCCACATGTAAAAACAATTTTATGTCTACACATTTAGTTGCCATCACTGACAACTCTAGTTTTCACTAAGTTGTACAGTCTCTGTATTATTGTCTGTCTTTCCTCTGGATGTCTTACATGCCCCTAGCCTTCCTCTTTCAAATTTACTCACAGACATCTTTGTTCATTGTACTTATACTATTGTGCTACATCACACAATACTGCGCTATCTATTTCTGGATCTAGTCATTTGGTCCTGCTGAACACTCTATACTCCTTCAGTATCATATGTCTGATCTCTACCCTCTTTCTATCTCCTGCTAACCCGTGTTCTCAGTTTTAACTTTCAAAGTTTGCTCATTAATGTTAGTTCATAGTAGTGAGACCATACAGTATTTGTCCTTTTGTTTCTGGCTAACTTTGCTCAATGTAATATCCTCAAGTTTCAATCCACTTTGTTATACATTCTGTGACTTTGTTCTGTCTTACAGCTACTTAATACTCCATATATGTATATACCACAGTTTATTTATCCACTCCACTGATGATGGACATTTGGGCTGTTCCCATCTCTTGGCAATTGTGAATAATGCTGCTACAAACATCAGTTTACAAATGTCTGTATCTTAGCTTTCAGTTCCTCTGAGTATAAACCTTGTAATGGAATTGCTGGATCATACAGCAAATCTATACTTTGCTTCCTGAGGAACCACCACACTGCCTTCCAGAGTGGCTTCAACATTCTACATTCCGACCAACAGTGAATAAGTGTGCCTCTTTCTCCACATCCTCTCCAGCACTTGTAATTTTCTGTTTTTTGATAATGGCCATTCTAGTAGGTGTGAGATAATATTTCATTGTAGTTTTGATTTGCATTTCCCTAATAGCCAGTGAAGTTCAGCATCTTTTCATATGTTTTTGAGCCTTTTGTAATTCTTTTCAGAAAAGTGTCTGTCCATGTCTTTTGCCCATTTTTTAATTGGGTTGTTTGTCTTTCTGTTGCTGAGTTGTAGGATGTCTTTATATAATCTGAATATTAAACCCTTATCTGATTTGTGATTTCCAAATATTATCTCTCATTGCATAGGCTGCCTTTATACTTTTCTGACAAAGTCCTTTGATGTACAAAAGTGTTTAATTTTGAGGAGACTCCATTTATGCATTTCTTCTTTTATTGCTTACAGTTAGGTCTAGGAAACCACCTCCTATCACAAGACCTTTAAGATATTTCCTTACATTTTCTTCTGAAAGTCGTATGGTCTTAGCATTAATTTTTAGGTCTTTGATCCATTTCAAGTTAATTTTTGTATAAGGTGTGAGGTAGGAGTTCTCTTTCATTCTTTTGATTATGGATATCCAGTTCTCCAAACACCATTTATTGAAGAGGCTGCTCTGTCCCAATTGCTTTGGCTTGACTGCATTATCAAAGATCAATATATCATAAGGTCAGTGTATCTATCCTTATGCTAGTACCATGCTGTTTTGACCACTGTAGTTTTGTAGTATAATTTAATGTCAGGTAGTTTGAGACCTCCCATTTTATTCCTGTTTCTCAAGATATTTTGGCTATTCATGGCACCCTGCCCTTCCAAATAAATTTGGTTATTGGCTTTTCTATTTCTACAAAGTAAGTTGTTAAGATTTTAATTGGTATTGCATTGAATCTAGGAATCAGTTTAGGTAGAATTGACATCTTAAATATATTTAGTCTTCCAATCCATGAACATGGTATGTTCTCCCAGTTTTTTCGGGTCCTGTTTGATTTCTTTTAGCAGTTTCTTGTGGTTTTCTTTGTATAGGTCTTTTGTGGCCTTGGTTAAGTTTATTTCTAAATACTTGATTCTTTCGGTTGCTATTGTGAATGGAATTTTCTTCTTGATTTCCTCCTCCTGTTGCTCACTATTTGTGTATAGGAACACTACTGATTTTTGCATGTTGATCTTGTACCCTGCCACATTGCTATATTCATTTACCAGCTCTAGTAGCTTTGCTGTAGATTTTTGTGGATTTTCTATATATAGTAATCTGGTTTGCGAATACTGCCAGGATGCAAAACGCCAGAAATGGGTTGGCTTTTATAAAAGGGGATTTATTTGGTTACACAGTTACAGCCTTAAGGCCATAAAGTGTCCAAGGTAATGCATCAACCATTGGGTACCTTCACTGGAGGATGGCCAGTGATGTCCAGAAAACCTCTTTTAGCAGGGAAGGCATGTGACTGGCATCTGTTTCAGAGTTCTGGTTTCAAAATGGCTTTCTCCCAGGATGTCCCCCTCTCAGCTCCTGTGCATTCTTCAAAGTGTCCATCATAGCTGTAGTAAGCTCACTCCTTCTGTCTGAGGTTTTATAGGGCTCCAGTGAACTAATCAAGGTCCACTCTGTATAGGTGGAGCCACGCCTTCATGGAAATTATCTAATCAGAGTTATCACCTACAATTGAGTGGATCACATCTCCATGGAAACACTCAAAGAATTACAATCTAATCAACACTAATACCTCTGCCCACACAAGACTGCATCAAAGATAATGGGGTTTTCTGGTACATAATATATTCAAACTGGCACATATAGGATCATGTCACCTGCAAACAGTGAAGGTTTTACTTCTTCCTCTCCAATTTGGATGTTTTTGCTGTTCTTGTTATTTTATAATTTTATTTGATAATCAGTGGTTAGTTTTCATCCACATTGACTGTCTGCAGATTTCTGAAAGTGGTGACAGGTACATAGGTAACCATTGTATAGAGCTTGTTTGGGGAATCTTCATCCTCATTATGTTTTCTGGACAACCATACATGAATATGATATAAGATATACCTTATCCCTTTGGCCCAGACAGCCTTGTTGAGTCTTGTGTCAATGTGCACATCTGGTGTTCCCATCTCCTTCATGGCAAATGTCCAGATCTCTTTGAGTGCCCAAGGGACACATTTCTTGAAGCCCACTCCATGGATGCACTTGTGAATGTTGATGGTGTACTCTCTGGTCACACATTGTTGATGGCAGAACAGCCCTTCTTCTTCTCACCACCCTTCTTTGTGGGAGCCATTCTGCCTAGACCAGATCAGAAAGCTGGATGCTTTTTATTTCTTTTTCTTGCCTAACTGCTCTAGTTAGAACTTCCACCACAATGTTGAATGACAATGGTGACAGTGGCCATCCCTGTCTTATTCCTGATCAAAGAAGGAAAGCTTGCAGTATTTATTATTTATTTAATATTGCAGTATTATTGAGTATGATGTTAACTGTGGGTTTCATATATTGCCTTTATCATATTGAGAAAGTTCCCTTCTATTCCTAAGCTTTTGAGTGTTTTCATCAAGAAAGGATGCTGAATTTTGTCAAATGCCTTTTCTGCATCAATCGAGATGATAATGTGATTCTTCCTCTTTGATTTATTGATGTGGTGTGTTGTATTAATTGATTTTCATATGTTGACCCAGACTTGCATACCTGGAATAAATCCCACTTGATTATGGGGCATAATTCTTTAAATGTGCTGCTGAACTCAATTTGTGAGTGTTTTGTTGAGGATTTTTGCATCTATATTCATTAAAGAGATGGGTCTATAATTTTCTTTCTTTGTAGTATCTTTGTCTGACTTTGTATTAGGGTGATGTTGGCTTCATAGAATGAGTTAGGTAGCTTTCCCTCCTCTTCAATTTTTTTGAAGAGTTTGAGCAGGACTGGTACTAATTCTTTCTTGAATGCTTGGTAGGATTCACATGTGAAGCCATCTGGTCCTAAGTTTTTCTTTTGGGGGAGCTTTGATGCCTGATTCAGTCTCTTTACTTGTGACTGGTTTGTTGAGGTTGTCTCTTTCTTCTCAAGTCAATGTTGGTTGTTCATACTTTTCTAGGAAGTTGTCCATTTGTTGTCTAGTTTATTAGCATATAGTTGCTCATAGTATCCTCTCATTGTCTCCTTTATTTTAGCAGGCTCAGTATTTATGCCCCCTTTCCCATCTATGATTGTATTTATTTGCATCTGCTATTTTGTTGTTGTTGTTGTTAGCCTAGCTAAGGAGCATTGATTTCATTTGTTTTCACAAAGAACCAGTCTGTTTGTTGTTTGTTTGTTTGTTTGTTTTAATTCTCTCCATTGTTTTCCTGTTCTCAATTTCATTTATTTCTGTGCTAATCTTTACTTCTTTCCCTATATTTGTTTTGAGGGATAGTTTGCTGTTCTTTTTCTGGTTCCTCCAAGTGAACAGTTAATTCCTCAATTTTTGCTCTTCTTCTTAACATAGGTATTTTGTGCAATAAATTTCCCTCTCAGCACTGCCTTTGTTGCATCCCATCAGTTTTGATATGTTCTGTTTTCATTTTCATTTGCCTCGAGATATTTACTAATTTCTCTTGTAATTTCTTCCTTTACCCACTTGTTTTCTAAGAGTGTGTTGTTTAGCTTCCATATATTTATGAATTTTTTACCTTCTGCCTGTTATTGATTTCTAACTTCATTCTGTTATGATCTGAGGAAGTGTTTTGTATAATATCAATATTTTTTAATTTGATGAAACTTGCTTTGTGACCAAAATGTGGTCTATCCTAGAGAATGATCCATGAGCACTTGAGAAAAATTTGTATCCTGCTGTTGTGGGGTGTAGTGTTCTACAAATGTCTGTCAAGCCTAGTTCATTTAACATACAATTCAGTATCTCTGTTCCCTTGTTGATCCTCTCTAGATGTTCTATCCATTGATGAGAGTGGTGTATTGAAGTCTCCAACTATTATTGTAGAGGGTATCTACTTCTCCCTTCAGTTTTGTCAGTGTTTGCCTCATGAATTTTGGGGCACTCTGGCTTGATACATAAATATTTATGATTGTTATGTCTTCTTGATGAATTTTCCCTTCAATTAATATAGTGTCTTTCTTTAATTATTTTACATTTGAAGTCTAATTTGTCTGATATTAATATAGCTACCCTCGCTCTTTTCTAGTTGTTGTTTGTGTGACGTGTCATTTTCTAACCTTTCACTTTCAATCTAATTTTGTCCTTGTGTCTAGAGTGAGTTTCTTGTAGAAAGCATATAGGTGGATCCTGTTTTTTAATTCATTCTGCCAGTCTACATCTTTTTATTGGGGAGTTTAATCCATTAACATTTAGTGTTATTACTGTAAGGGCAGTACTTTCTTCTACCATTTTATCTCTTGAATTTTATATGTCATATCTTATTTTTTCTCTCTCTCCTTTTACTCTCTCTGATAGTCTTCATTTCTATGCTCTTCTCCAAACCTCTCTCTCCTGTCTTTTCCTATCAGCCTGCAGTGCTCCCTTTAGTATTTCTTGTAGCGCAGGTCTCTTATTCACAAACTCTCTCAGTGTCTGTTTGTCTGAAAATATTTTAATCTTTCTATCATTTTTGAAGGGCAGTTTTGCGGGATATAGAACTCTTGGTTGGCAGTTTTTCTTTCAGCATCTTAAATATATCATACCACTGCCTTCTCACTTCTATGGTTTCTGTGGAGAAATCTGTACATAGTCTTATTGAGCTTCCCTTATATGTTATAGATATAGAGTGTAATCCATATGAAGTTTCCCTGAGAATGAGACCTCACAGGTTGTCAGACCCCCCTGTGAAGACTCTAGACTCTGTGCTTTTCCTGTCCTGTCCAGCAGGTGGTGCTTTTCAACCCACAGCTCCCCACCAGTGTAAAGAGGTGCACTGTCTTTAATTCTCAGCTGACTCTATCCCTTCCAGGGGAGTGGCTGACACAAGCTGTTTCTGTTATCCAGCCCCTGGGGTCTGAGTTCTCTAAAAGCCACCACTTGAGCTGGGCCCCACCTACCCTTGTCTTTGGGAAATTATGTCCTTTAGGGGATTATCTCCCCCACTAGACTTATTGCTTTGTCTCTCAGACCTATCTTAGCTCTGCTCTTGCCTGGGTCTAGCTGCCAATTGCAAATATTTGAGGCTTTTGTAATGAGCTACTTAGAATAGTCTAAAAAAGAAAGAAAGAAATCCCTTTTCAAGGCCTTTCCCCATCCTCCAAGTTTTGTCAGTCCCAGTGTAGACTATTTAAAAACACATGCTTTAGGGAAATATCTCTTCCACCAGACTTGTTACTCTCAGACAACTTTAATTCCTCCCTTGCCTGGGGCTGTGCTGAAGCCTGAGATTTCCAGCAGCTCTGATGGGCTATTGAAAAGTTAAAAAATGAAATGTCAAAGAGAAAGAAAACAGAAACAAAAACAAAAACCCTATTCAGAGCCAGGCCTCAGCTCTCTGGGTTTGCAAATGTCAGCCGGAGTTGGTACCCATTTCTATGTGTCCCTTTTTCTTGGAGCCCAGCCCTTTCACAGTATTATGAACACCTCCAACTCCGAAAGTCCCTGTTTATTTTGTTGTTGTTGTTGTCAGCCACGCCTCCTCTCTGCCGAGCCAAATCCTCATATTCCCTTTAGTGCCTATTCTTGGTTTACCTGTTCTCAGTTCTTTTATTTGGCAGTCCATATTTGTTAATTAATTCTGCAATTGGGGCCTGGATGAGGCCTCCCTCCTTGTTCCCAGCACAGATTGTTTCATTTTCCCTTGGGGAACCAGCTCCAAGACAGTTTGCTGTGCCTATGGGGGAGGGGCACCAGCCTCCTGGTTGGGGAAACTTACAGTTCTTCACTGCAATCTCAGTCATTCCACCCGTTCCAGACTGGTGTACAATGTGTGTCCAGTCACAGAAGTACCTGAATTGGCTGTTCCAGATAGTTCCTAACTGTTTACCAGCTGCCCTAAAAGAATAACTAAATTCCACATCTCACCACTCTGCCATCTTGATTGATTGATTTTTAACCAGTGACTTTTTCTATTTTTTTCATCAAGGCCTGTGCACTTAATGAGTATTTTTATGCTGATGACTCATGATCCATCCAAGTGGGTAGGTGATATGGATTGGAATTGTGTCCCCCAGAAACGTATGTTCGAGTTCTAAACCCTGGTCCTGTGAATGTATCCCACAGCTTATTGTTACATTACATAGTATTCATCCTATTAATATTACCTAACATATTTTTCTTACAATGATTTTTTCTAACAGTAATTTTTCTTTATATTTATCCAAAAATGGTTCATTTTCCAGTTGAAAAAATTATAATAGGAATTAAAGCTTTCAAGTTGTTTTATGAAAGGACAGAGGACAGTCTTTCAGTTTAAGAGGAAACTATCAGAGTGAATCAGATCATGTCAAGACCTGAGTTGAACATTTATTGGCTACCCAACATCTGGGTCCTCTTCTTATGTTTGGTAGTCTACCATTGGTGGGCTTTGATGGGAGTCAGGTCTTATCTTCCACCAAAAAGGCCATGCACTTGCTTCTGTTGATTCCTGGCAATGGAGCATATGGGCTAAGAAGTGCCTATATTGGATGCTCCTGCCCATGACTTTTATCCTGAAATGAACAGAGGAAGGGAGTTTAGAAACTATCCTGGTGATGAAGATGGTGGCAGATTCCAGGTTCGGCGGCTGTGGGAGGTAGTGCTGACAACTGCAGTTTCCAGTGCCCTGCATTGTGGAAGCAACCATGTAACCAGGCTCCTCACATGAAGATATTCAGCTGCAGTTTCATCTGCCTTGCATTGGTTGCTTCCTGTCAATTTTCCAAGCCTGTTCCTCTGGCTTTCCCATCAATTTTGTAAGCTATACTCTTGTAATACATTCTTTTTATGCTCATGGTCACAAGAATTGGCAACCAGGAAACCTGACTACTGCAATACTCTAGAAAGCTTCAAGGGAAATTGTGATATATTTTATAAAGTAGTTGTAACACAAGTCGGGTTATTTTGATCTATAGCAAAGCCTGCATTAATCTCAGAACATAATGACTCCTATACATTTACACCAGTTATCCAAAACCCAAATACTACAGTGGTCGGGCAGATCAGATAATTGAGTGAACAAACAGATTGTATACTTTAGCTTCATGTTCAACATATACAAATACTTCACTTCAACAAAGAAGTGTGCTACTTTCCAATATTCTTTTCATCCACAGCCCTTGCAGTTTACCTATAATTTACCCGCTTCTGATAGAGATACGAGTCCAAGAAATATTTCACTTTCCTCTTAACCTTACTATAAGAAATACAACTTTTCAAGTATGATGCTAAATGGCAGCTGCTTCTCAGCCCAAGAATCAGGGATACAATACAGAATCATGGGGACCGTGGCAAATTAGAGTTTGCTCCATCAGCCCCTATTCCACTCTGGCAGATCATTCCCATACATGTGGCAATTAAAGTCCCAGTGTGGCCAGATCTTCCAGCTTTTCCAAAACAAGCTGAAAATCTGGATTTTTGTAGGAAATTTTCAATTTTTAAATGTAGGCCTCTAATAAAAAAAATTTAATGCAATTTTTTAAGAAAGCATTATCTAAAATGTAGATATGGATTGTGAGTTGCCTCTCTGTTATCTCTGATACTTGCAACACAGATACAGAGTGAGATTACAATTCATAGCAATTTTTGTATTTCTTAGAAACAGGGCATTTACAGCAGCGTGACATTGTGGAAAGAGTGGAAGGGCAGAGTCCTATGAGCTGAGTTCAGGTCTCATTTAGTTGTATCATTTAGTAGAGCAAATATCTTCCTGTATCCTGAGACTTATGCTGTCAAAATTCACCTGCTAATAATAGCGGTCATATAGTGAGCATTTACTCTTTGCCAGGCACTATGCTGGGCAGTTTATATACATTGTCTCATATAATCCTCCAGCAACTTAATGAGGTACATACCTGATTTAGTTATGATTGCATTTGTTTACCAATAACAGAAAACGTGACACATATTGTCTTAAACTACCAAGGAGTTTATTTCACTCACATAATAGGACAATGGAGGCGGGTAATACTGGATTGCTCTAGCTGCTCCAGCAAACCCTCCAAGACTTAGGCTCTTTCTAGTTTCTCTTCTGTCCTTATTGGCATGTCATTTCTACATAGTCATAATATGGCTGCTGCACCTCCAGGCATTACATCCACTTTCAAAGCAGGAAAAAGAAGGTGTTATGTGTTGAACAGTGTCCCTCCAAAACAACATGTTCATGTCCCAACCCCTGCTCCTATGAATGTCACCTTACTTGAAAAGAGGGTCTCTGAAGATGTTATTAGTTAAGATGAGGCCAAACTGGATTAGGTTGGTCCCTAGTCCAATATGACTGGTGTCCTTATAAGAAGGGGAGAAACTGGACTCAGAGAGAGAGACACACACGCAGGTGAAAATGCTTTGTGATAATGGAAGCCCCAAAGATTGCTGACAAACCACCAGAAGTTAGACAGCCTTCAGATTTCAGACTTCCAGCCTCCAGAACAGTAAGACAATAAATTTCTGTTCCAAGCCATACTTTTGTAGAACTTCGTTACACCAGCCCAAGCAAACTAAGACAGAAGGAAAGACAAAGAAGGAAAGGGCAATGAAGTGTCACAGTGAGTCTGTCGCTTGTTACCAGGAAAGCAATAGCTTTCCAGAAGACTGCCCCAATAGACATTTGCTTACATCTCATTGGCCAGAACCATGCTATCATCCTCAGCTACAAAGGAAGCTGGATAGGTGGCTATTTTTGAAAGGTCACAATGCTGCCCTAAACAAAAATAAGGTTCTCTTAGCAAGGAAGAAACTCAAAGTGGATGACAGGCAGGAACAGTGTCTGCCACAGTATCATTATGATCAAAATAATTGTGTAGATGAGGAAATGGAGATGAAACATAGGAAGTTGAGGGACTTGACAAAGATTCCTCAACTGAAAGATGACAAACCTGGGATATGAACCGAGAATAATGTAAGTCCAGCATTCAAAGTGCTAACCATTAAACTGTAGCTATCCAACCTACTGCCAGTCCTGACAGTGAAAACCAGAGAAAAGTCACATTTATTTGAGAGCTTATTTTGAACAAGGCATTGAACTTAGTCTTCACATTCATCTTGTCATTGGATTCTAACAGCAAACCTATGACTCTGGAATTATTTTTGACATTATAAAGTGAGCAACTTGAAACCCAGAGAGGCTAAGTAACTCAAACTCACTAGGTTGGTAAGTGAGGATACTGATTCAGATCTCTGATCACAAAACCTGTGCTTTGCCTATGATGCCAGCCTAAGCTCAGTAAAGTAATGAAGTTTTGCACATAGAATGTGACAGTATAAATGAATAAAGATTGAAATTTTGTCCACTAATTATTAAATTAACTAATCAAATGTTTGACACCAAATACAGTGCCAGTTAGTCTGCCAGGAGTGGCAATACAAAGACAAATACAATAAGATTCCTGCCTTTAAGAATCTTACAACCTGGCCCTCTCTCTCTAACTAAGCTAACTTGGCAGGTGAAATCACTGCCCTCCCCCCATACGTGGGATCTGACACCCAAGGGAGTGAATCTCCCTGGCAACGTGGAATATGACTCCAGCTGAAGAATCTAGACCTGGCATCGTGGGATGGAGAATGTCTTCTTGACCAAAAGGGGGATATGAAAGGAAATGAAATAAGTTTCAGTGGCTGAGAGATTCCAAAAGGAGCCAAGAGGTCACTCTGGTGGGCACTCTCATGCACAATACAGACAACCCTTTTTAGGTTCTAATGAATTGGAATAGCTAGCAGTAAATACCTGAAACTATCAAACTACAACCCAGAACCCATGAATCTTGAAGACGATTGTATAACAATGTAGCTTATGAGGGGTGACAGTGTGACTGGGAAAGCCATATGGACCACACTCTCCTTTGTCCAGTGTATGGACGGATGAGTACAAAAATGGGGGCAAAAAAAAAAAAAAAGGCACCCAGTGTTCTTTTCTGCTGTAATTCTTCTTTTTCACTTTAATTTTTATTCTTATTATTTTTGTGTGTGTGGTAATGAAAATATTCAAAAATTAATTTTGGTGATGAACACACAACTATATAATCGTACTGTGAACAACTGAATGTATGCTTTGTATGACTGCATGGAATGTGAATATATCCCAATAAAAATGAATTAAAAAGAAAGAATCTTACAACCTTATAAAGGGAGATAAACACATGAATGAATAAATATGAGGAAAAAAGGTAGGTGTTAGTCTTAAACCTTATATAAATACTGGTTGTTTAAGTATAAGAAGAAATGGAAATGTATTTAATTAATTACCATCATGGTGAAATATACATCTTTATACAGAAAAATATCCAACTTTAAAGCAACAGATGGAAATACAAAAACAAGCCTCAATATCCTATTTAAAGTTTTTCCTGAAAGATGCTTTCTAACATACTGATATCCTAACATTTTCTATATGTCAACAGATAGAATATAAAACTAGTATCAAACTATCCCCCCAAAGCAGGGTGGCCAAATTATGATGATAGACTACTGTTATCACAACTAAGGCCCCAGTCCACAATGAAAAGTTTAATACCTTAAAAAATGTAAAACTTTATTTTTGAAGAAAGAGTTTCATCAAAGAACAGTCTCTATGATTATGCACACACAGGTATGAGTTACTGTTACATTAAGAAAGGAGTGGTAACTGGTAATCTCTTGGGACAGAGCAATGAAAATTTTCAATGGAAAAGAAAACAAGGTCAATTAGAAAAGAGAAAGGGAAGTCAAAGTAAAGGTCATTTGTCAGCATCTAAGTTCCACAGCTGCTCAGTAATATCTATCCTGGATTATCAGAATTCTCTGGCCATGTTCATATGAAAAATATACTGAATCTTCAACAATTTGTGATCTTATGTAATATAAGTGCTTTTGACTAATACCTCAATATTTTTGTACTAATGTTAGAAAAAAGGCATAAGAACATATCAGCTTTTCTGTTAACTACCAATCTGATGGAGTTTCCCAATTTAATCTATCCATAGCTAATATGCAATTTTCTAGGAATTCTCTTATTCCTTGCCCCTCCCCTCCATGATCAGAAAGAATTTAGGATTTACCTTCATATCCTGAGTTGGATATAAAAGTACTTAGTACTTCACATTCATCTTCTCACTTAATTCTAACAGCAACCATATGAAGTAGTAAGTTGGCATAAGAATACAATCTCACTGTTGATGTTTTGGCATTATATTGTCATAAGCTATGAAGCATTTGAGATTTTATACTTCTTGCAAGCTAATAAATTAGCTTTTAACAGTTTCGTGGGCACTGGTAGAAGTCACGAGATCCCTGAATCAGAGACACAGCTCTTACTACTCACAGCACACCAAGCAGCATGGGCATGAGCATATTTTTGTCAGTTCCTTTTGCCCCCAAGTTTCACAGGGAATATTTGATGGACCCAGATGACACCTGCACATCCAGTGGGTTGTTCTGCAAAACAGAAATCCAGGACCAATGGCCTAGACTTCTTGAACAAGTACCAAACATTGTAGAAAGCAGCAATAAGGCAGTCCCCCCATTCTGGTTTGCTAATGCTGCCCATTATGCAAAATACCAGAAATAGATTGGCTTTTATAAAGGAGTTTATTTGGTTAAAAAGTTACAGCCTTAAGGCCATAAAGTGTCCAAGGTAAGACATTGACAATAGGGTACCTTCACTGGAGAAAGGCCATTGGCATCCAGAATACCTCTGTTAGCTGGGAAGGCACATAGCTGGCGTCTGCTTGCTCCTAGGATGCATTTCAAAATGGCGTTCTCCAAAATGTATGCATCAGCTTCCAATGGCCGTCTTCAAAATGTCTATCTCAGCTGCAGTTCCTTTCCAAAATGTCACTCTCAGTTGCTCTGTGTCTGGGCCTGTGTGGCTCTTTTTAAAGTATTCCAGTAACGAATCAAGATCCACACTGAATGGGTGGAGCCCCACCTCCATGGAAACATTCAATCAAGAGGTCATATCCTAATCAAAGGTGTCACTCACAGTTGGGGGGGGGGGGTCACATCTCTATGGAAACACTCAGTCACAAGGTTCCAACCTAATAACACTAATACATCTTCCCCCACAAGACTGCATCAAAGACAATGGCATTTTGGAGGACATAATACATCCAAAGTGGCATACCCCCTTTCCCAGATAGTGAGCAGTTACACTGCAGCCCTGATATGGTCAGTTTGACCTGCTTAGTCTTCTATGTGATTAGCTATAGAAATGGCTCAGTATCAGGAGACAGATAAGTTTTGCAAGCTGGCACACTTAGCAAGAATGTGCAGGGATCCTTGGGGCCCATGACAACTTGCTTTTCTAACAATCCACCCCTCGATGCTGCACATTCTTAAAGAACTCAAATTTTCCCATGAATATATGACTCTGTTGGCCACTCTAATTAATCTAACAGAGGTTTCATTCAATTTGTCTCATACAGCATTTAATTAAGGCACCATCCATATGACTACAAGCTGCAGGATGAACTCACTCATGTCTGCCAGACTCTGGAAATCCCATAAACCTTCAGGATCTACCTTAGAAGCTAGCGGCTTTCTTCTTAAGTCTCTGTATTGAACTTTGTACTTGGCCTAAGGCATTAATCCAGGTGCAGCAGAATGTAATAGTGATTGTATGGAATATGCCTTGGCTCTTGTGTGAAGTTGAGGGCAATTCTATCATCAATAACAACTCTGGCCAATGAATTGAGCTGACCTGAATGCCCTCTAAGGCTGAAGTGGTATCACTGATCACTTCAGCTAAAGTCAGGCACAAACCTTTTCAATTGAATGACTCTGCCATCATAGGGATAACCAACCACAGAGTACACATAAATGAGTGAATTATCACTCTGGGACTATCCCCTAAAGAACTAAGGGTGGACCCATTTCAGAAGATCTCTGCAGTCATTTGAAAGCTATGTGATCTGTTGGTGTGTCTCCTTCAACACCTGAAGGTCTCTTATGACCACACTGAGGGTGCAAATTACTGTGATCTTGGAAGTAGAGAAGTTAACGCCTGGCTTCCACCCAAGAAGTATAGCCCTTGTTGATTAAAATTGTTGGGGCCTCCTGTTTTAGTTTCCTGGGCTGCTCAAGTGAACACCCTGTAGTGGGTTAAAACAATGGGACTATATTAGCTCATGGTTTGGAGACTAGGAAAAAATCGAAATCAAGGTGTCATCAAGGTGATACTTTCTTCCCAAAATCTGGCATTCTGGGGCTGGCTGAAGGTGATCCTTGGTCCTGGGCTTCTCTGTAATATGGCAGTGCACATGGTGGCCACTCCCTTCTGTTCAGGGTTCTTTCGATTTCAGCTTCTGGTTGGTCGTTCTGTGGCTTTCTCTCTGTCTGAATATCATTCTGCTTATAAGGGACTCTGGTAGAAGGATTAAGACCCATCCTGATTGGATTGGGCTGCACCTTAACTGAAGTAACCTAATCAAAAAGTCCTACTTAAAATAGGTTCACACCCACAGAAATGGATTAAGTGTAACAACATGTTTTTCTGGGGTACATATAGCTCCAAACCATCTCCCTCCCCAACTGAGACCGACATCATTCTGTAGGCCCAGGTTGACAGTGCCTCCAACATGGCAAAGAAGTCCCCCCACCTGAAGGAAAGTTACAACAACCAGGACATTGTTCAGGCATCTGTCTTTGAATCTACTTCCCAGTACTTGGCTTGCAACCACTTTCCCATTTCTTCCTCATTAACAGGCAATAAAGTGGAGGGCCATTCATTTACCAGTTGACCATACAATCTTGCCAATACGTATTCTACAAATTCTTATGGACTTACCTCAAATATTGTTAATTGGCCAAGAAGGCCCTTGCTTTCTTATTTAAGATAGTCACGTTTGTCAGCATCCTATCTTCATCACCAAAAACTGTCAAGAAATGTTAAGGGGCTGAGATTTGAGCCTCTTTGAAAGCTGTAAGTTAGCCAACCACAATTTCCTGATCCTGGAAAAAGAACAAGACTCCTGTATCAAAGACAAAGGATAATTTATTACTAACAGCAATTCCAATGGCCAGAGTACCAGCCTTACTTTTTGTGCTGGTGCCCTAAAGGCCAACATGAAAAAGGTGAGATAATGCCTCCCCTCGGAGTGAACTACATGACAGGAGAGGAACCCTGAGCTAAGGGAACCAGAATCTTTTATTAAGGGTAGTAAGCATACCTGCTTTTGCTCCTGAGGATGTCATTAGCTCTGTTTGCTATACAAAAATCCTTGAATAGATAGTCAGAACAAAGGGCAATCAGTACCTATGCACTCAAGATGATCAGAAACCCATGGACAGTTGTCTCCCAATAAAAACCTGTAGTTTCTCATAGAAATTACCAGAAGCCACTACTAATTCATATTTCGTGACTTTAGGATTGTATTCAGCTTCATATAAAATTCCAACAACAGTGGTTTAACCAAATGTAGTACTTTTGTTTCATTTTTTTTTTTCTTGCATGTAATCAGATATCTAGAGGTGGACAGCCCAGGTCTAGCATAGCTATAAATGAAGTCATCAAGGACCCAGGTTCCTATCTTTCGATTCCACCTACCTTACCATGTAACTTTCCACCCCACGGTCACAACATGTGCCTTCCACCTCTAGGCAGCTTCCACAGCACAGAAAGGAAAAAAAAAAATAGAGAAAGGGCAAAGCACAGACACTATATTCATCAGAAAAACAAAGGCTTCTTCTAAAGTCTCACTTCACAGATTTTTCCTTATATCTCATTGGCCAGAATTGCCTTTTTTATGTGACAGGGTACATTGCCACTCTTCAAATCAAATTGTTTGAAGGAGACAATGGTTAGTGGTTAAGCAACTAGCACTGATTGTCATATGGGTTGTTAATTGATGAAAGTTAAGGTCATTTTATAGCCAAAGTTGATTATTTGGGTGGCATGATAAAATTCAGTCTGCCATGGTTCCATCACTGTTGAGGACTGAATCATGTGCCCCATAAAGACATGTTCAGGTCTTAATCTGCATCACTGTGGATATGAACCCATTTGTAAATAGAAACTTTGAAGATGCTATTATTAATTAAGGTGTCCACTCATTTGTGAATAGGATCTTTGAAGATCTATGTAGATGAGGCCAAAATTGAATTAGAATATGGCCTTAATCCATATGACTGGTGTCCTTTTAAGCAGAGAAAATTAGGGCACAGTCAGCCAGAGGGGCCAGAAGTCAGAAAAAGCCAGAGAATGAGGCAGATCACCAAGTGACAGAGGCAGAGATGCAAGCCAAGGAATCCCAAGGATTGTGGCAAGCCAGCACCAGAATGCTACAGACTCTGAGAGAAAGTATGCCCTGTGAAAACCTTGATTTTGGACTTCTAGCCTTCAACACTCTGAGATAATAAATTCCCTTTGTTTAAGTCAACCAGTGTCTGGTGTTCATTATAGCAGCCATAGCAAATGAAGACAATCGCCTTACCTTAAAATTACCTCTTTTGATGTCATAATCAGGGCTCAGAAAAACAAGTCCATAATAGAGAACCCCCATTCTCCCAGGCACCAATATTTGTTTGGGATGGGACACAGAGCTGAGTAAAAAAAATCTTCTTCCAGGGAAGTATTCACAGATTTAAGTCAGTTACGAACCCCAAAATGTTGACAAGTTATTAACACATAGTGTGACAAGGCCAAAAGATAAATGCAAACAAAGTTGTCAGAGAATAGAATCAAGGAAGGCAGGTTTTTTAGTTTCCTTGGTTGCTCAAGAAAATACCATGAAGTGGGTTGCCTTAGACAATGGGAAATTATTAGATCCTAGTTTCGAGGGTGGGAAAGAGTCCAAATCAAGGCATCATCTAGGTGATGCTTTCTCCCCAGAGACTAGTGTTGTGGGGCTGTCTGCTGGAGATTCTTGGGACTTAGCTTGTCACATGGCAAGGCGCATGGTGGTGTTTCCTGGTTTCTCCTTTCTCTTCCGGGTTCCATTTTTGCTCAGCTTCGGGCTGCTCCTTCTGTGGATTTCTATGTCTGAATTCCATTCTGCTTATATAGGACTCAAAAATAGGATTAAGATCCATATTGGGGAGGCGGGGCAAGATGGCAGACTGGTGAGCTCTAAGTTTTAGTTACTCCTCCAGGAAAGTAGGTAAAAAGCCAGGAACTGCATGGACTGGACACCACAGAGCAATCTGTCTTTGGGCATACTTCATACAACACTCATGAAAACGTGGAACTGCTGAGATCAGCGAAATCTGTAAGTTTTTGCGGCCAGGGGACCCACGCCCCTCCCTGCCAGGCTCAGTCCCGGGGGAGGAGGGGCTGTCAGCTCCGGGAAGGAGAAGGGAGAACTGCAGTGGCTGCTCTTATCGGAAACTCATTCTACTGATTCAAACTCCAACCATAGATAGACTGAGACCAGACACCAGAGACTCTGAGAGCAGCCAGCCCAGCAGAGAGGAGACAGGCATAGAAAAAAAACAACACGAAAAACTCCAAAATAAAAGCAGAGGATTTTTGGAGTTCTGGTGAACACAGAAAGGGGAAGGGCGGAGCTCAGGCCTTGAGGCGCATATGCAAATCCCGAAGAAAAGCTGATCTCTCTGCCCTGTGGACCTTTCCTTAATGGCCCTGGTTGCTTTGTCTATTAGCATTTCAATAACCCATTAGATCTCTGAGGAGGGCCGTTTTTTAGTTTTGTTTTGTTTTGTTTTTTAAATCCTTTTTTCTTTTTCTAAAACAATTACTCTAAGAAGCCCAATACAGAAAGCTTCAAAGAATTGCAATTTGGGCACGTCAAGTCAAGAGCAGAACTAAGAGAGCTCTGAGACAAAAGGCAATAATCCAGTGGCTGAGAAAATTCACTAAACAACACAACTTCCCAAGAAAAGGGGGGTGTCCGCTCACAGCCACCATCCTGGTGGACAGGAAACACTCCTGCCCATCGCCAGCCCCATAGCCCAGAGCTGCCCCAGACAACCCAGTGTGACGGAAGTGCTTCAAATAACAGGCACACACCACAAAACTGGGCGTGGACATTAGCCTTCCCTGCAACCTCAGCTGAATGTCCCAGAGCTGGGAAGGTGGAGCAGTGTGAATTAACAAAGCCCCATTCAGCCATCATTTGAGCAGACTGGGAGCCTCCCTACACAGCCCAGCAGCCCAGAACTGCCCTGGGGGGAGGGCACTCACCTGTGACATAGCACAGTCATCCCTCAACAGAGGACCCGGGGTGCACAGCCTGGAAGAGGGGCCCACTTGCAAGTCTCAGGAGCCATACGCCAATACCAAAGACTTGTGGGTCAGTGGCAGAGACAAACTGTGGCAGGACTGAACTGAAGGATTAGACTATTGCAGCAGCTTTAAAACTCTAGGATCATCAGAGAGATTTGATTGTTAGGGCCACCCCCCCTCCCCGACTGCCCAGAAACACGCCCCACATACAGGGCAGGCAACACCAACTACACACGCAAGCTTGGTACACCAATTGGACCCCACAAGACTCACTCCCCCACTCACCAAAAAGGCTAAGCAGGGGAGAACTGGCTTGTGGCTCGTGGACGCCACCTACTGGTTAGTTAGAGAAAGTGTACTCCACGAAGCTGTACATCTGATAAATTAGAGATAAGGACTTCAATAGGTCTACAAACCCTAAAAGAACCCTATCAAGTTCAGCAAATGCCACGAGGCCAAAAACAACAGAAAATTATAAAGCATATGAAAAAACCAGACGATATGGATAACCCAAGCCCAAGCACCCAAATCAAAAGACCAGAAGAGACACAGCACCTAGAGCAGCTACTCAAAGAACTAAAGATGAACAATGAGACAATAGTACGGGATATGAAGGAAATCAAGAAGACCCTAGAAGAGCATAAAGAAGACATTGCAAGACTAAATAAAAAAATGGATGATCTTATGGAAATTAAAGAAACTGTTGACCAAATTAAAAACATTCTGGACACTCATAGTACAAGACTAGAGGAAGTTGAACAACGAATCAGTGACCTGGAAGATGACAGAATGGAAAATGAAAGCATAAAAGAAAGAATGGGGAAAAAAATTGAAAACATCGAAATGGACCTCAGGGATATGATAGATAATATGAAACGTCCGAATATAAGACTCATTGGTGTCCCAGAAGGGGAAGAAAAGGGTAAAGGTCTAGGAAAGTATTCAAAGAAATTGTTGGGGAAAACTTCCCAAATCTTCTAAACAACATAAATACACAAATCATAAATGCTCAGTGAACTCCAAATAGAATAAATCCAAAAAAACCCACTCCGAGACATATACTGATCACACTGTCAAACATAGAAGAGAAGGAGCAAGTTCTGAAAGCAGCAAGAGAAAAGCAATTCACCACATACAAAGGAAACAGCATAAGACTAAGTAGTGACTACTCAGCAGCCACCATGGAGGCAAGAAGGCAGTGGCACGATATATTTAAAATTCTGAGTGAGAGGAATTTCCAGCCAAGAATACTTTATCCAGCAAAGCTCTCCTTCAAATTTGAGGGAGAGCTTAAATTTTTCACAGGCAAAGAAATGCTGAGAGAATTTGCTAACAAGAGACCTGCCCTACTGGAGATACTAAAGGGAGCCCTACAGACAGAGAAACAAAGACAGGACAGAGAGACTTGGAGAAAGGTTCAGTACTAAAGAGATTCGGTATGGGTACAATAAAGGATATTAATAGAGAGAGGGAAAAATATGGCAAACATAAACCAAAGGATAAGATGACCGATTCAAGAAATGCCTTCACGGTTTTAACGTTGAATGTAAATGGATTAAACTCCCCAATTAAAAGATATAGATTCGCAGAATGGATCAAAAAAAATGAACCATCAATATGTTGCATACAAGAGACTCATCTTAGACACAGGGACACAAAGAAACTGAAAGTGAAAGGATGGAAAAAAATATTTCATGCAAGCTACAGCCAAAAGAAAGCAGGTGTAGCAATATTAATCTCAGATAAAATAGACTTCAAATGCAGGGATGTTTTGAGAGACAAAGAAGGCCACTACATACTAATAAAAGGGGCAATTCAGCAAGAAGAAATAACAATCGTAAATGTCTATGCACCCAATCAAGGTGCCACAAAATACATGAGAGAAACACTGGCAAAACTAAAGGAAGCAATTGATGTTTCCACAATAATTGTGGGAGACTTCAACACATCACTCTCTCCTATAGATAGATCAACCAGACAGAAGACCAATAAGGAAATTGAAAACCTAAACAATCTGATAAATGAATTAGATTTAACAGACATCTACAGGACATTACATCCCAAATCACCAGGATACACATACTTTTCTAGTGCTCACGGAACTTTCTCCAGAATAGATCATATGCTGGGACATAAAACAAGCCTCAATAAATTTAAAAAGATTGAAATTATTCAAAGGACATTCTCTGACCACAATGGAATACAATTAGAAGTCAATAACCATCAGAGACTTAGAAAATTCACAAATACCTGGAGGTTAAACAACACACTCCTAAACAATCAGTGGGTTAAAGAAGAAATAGCAAGAGAAATTGCTAAATATATAGAGACGAATGAAAATGAGAACACAACATACCAAAACCTATGGGATGCAGCAAAAGCAGTGCTAAGGGGGAAATTTATAGCACTAAACGCATATATTAAAAAGGAAGAAAGAGCCAAAATCAAAGAACTAATGGATCAACTGAAGAAGCTAGAAAATGAACAGCAAACCAATCCTAAACCAAGTACAAGAAAAGAAATAACAAGGATTAAAGCAGAAATAAATGACATAGAGAACAAAAAAACAATAGAGAGGATAAATATCACCAAAAGTTGGTTCTTTGAGAAGATCAACAAGATTGACAAGCCCCTAGCTAGACTGACAAAATCAAAAAGAGCGAAGACCCATATAAACAAAATAATGAATGAAAAAGGTGACATAACTGCAGATCCTGAAGAAATTAAAAAAATTATAAGAGGATATTATGAACAACTGTATGGCAACAAACTGGATAATGTAGAAGAAATGGACAATTTCCTGGAAACATATGAACAACCTAGACTGACCAGAGAAGAAATAGAAGACCTCAACCAACCCATCACAAGCAAAGAGATCCAATCAGTCATCAAAAATCTTCCCACAAATAAATGCCCAGGGCCAGATGGCTTCAAAGGGGAATTCTACCAAACTTTCCAGAAAGAACTGACACCAATCTTACTCAAACTCTTTCAAAACATTGAAGAAAATGGAACACTACCTAACTCATTTTATGAAGCTAACATCAATCTAATACCAAAACCAGGCAAAGATGCTACAAAAAAGGAAAACTACCGGCCAATCTCCCTAATGAATATAGATGCAAAAATCCTCAACAAAATACTTGCAAATCGAATCCAAAGACACATTAAAAAAATCATACACCATGACCAAGTGGGGTTCATTCCAGGCATGCAAGGATGGTTCAACATAAGAAAAACAATCAATGTATTACAACACATTAAAAACTCGAAAGGGAAAAATCAATTGATCATCTCAATAGATGCTGAAAAAGCATTTGACAAAATCCAACATCCCTTTTTGATAAAAACACTTCAAAAGGTAGGAATTGAAGGAAACTTCCTCAACATGATAAAGAGTATATATGAAAAACCCACAGCCAGCATAGTACTCAATGGTGAGAGACTGAAAGCCTTCCCTCTAAGATCAGGAACAAGACAAGGATGCCCGCTGTCACCACTGTTATTCAACATTGTGCTGGAAGTGCTAGCCAGGGCAATCCGGCAAGACAAAGAAATAAAAGGCATCCAAATTTGTAAAGAAGAAGTAAAACTGTCATTGTTTGCAGATGATATGATCTTATATCTAGAAAACCCTGAGAAATCAACGATACACCTACTAGAGCTAATAAACAAATTTAGCAAAGTAGCGGGACACAAGATTAATGAACATAAGTCAGTAATGTTTCTATATGCTAGAAATGAACAAACGGAAGTGACACTCAAGAAAAAGATACCATTTTCAATAGCAACTAAAAAAATCAAGTACCTAGGAATAAACTTAACCAAAGATGTAAAAGACCTATACAAAGAAAACTACATAACTCTACTAAAAGAAATAGAAGGGGACCTTAAAAGATGGAAAAATATTCCATGTTCATGGATAGGAAGGCTAAATGTCATTAAGATGTCAATTCTACCCAAACTCATCTACAGATTCAATGCAATCCCAATCAAAATTCCAACAACCTACTTTGCAGACTTGGAAAAGCTAGTTATCAAATTTATTTGGAAAGGGAAGATGCCTCGAATTGCTAAAGACACTCTAAAAAAGAAAAACGAAGTGGGAGGACTTACACTCCCTGACTTTGAAGCTTATTATAAAGCCACAGTTGCCAAAACAGCATGGTACTGGCACAAAGATAGACATATAGATCAATGGAATCGAATTGAGAATTCAGAGATAGACCCTCAGATCTATGGCTGACTGATCTTTGATAAGGCCCCCAAAGTCACCAAACTGAGCCATAATGGTCTTTTCAACAAATGGGGCTGGGAGAGTTGGATATCCATATCCAAAAGAATGAAAGAGGACACCTACCTCACCCCCTACACAAAAATTAACTCAAAATGGACCAAAGATCTCAATATAAAAGAAAGTACCATAAAACTCCTAGAAGATAATGTAGGAAAACATCTTCAAGACCTTGTATTAGGAGGCCACTTCCTAGACTTTACACCCAAAGCACAAGCAACAAAAGAGAAAATAGATAAATGGGAACTCCTCAAGCTTAGAAGTTTCTGCACCTCAAAGGAATTTCTCAAAAAGGTAAAGAGGCAGCCAACTCAATGGGAAAAAATTTTTGGAAACCATGTATCTGACAAAAGACTGATATCTTGCATATACAAAGAAATCCTACAACTCAATGACAATAGTACAGACAGCCCAATTATAAAATGGGCAAAAGATATGAAAAGACAGTTCTCTGAAGAGGAAATACAAATGGCCAAGAAACACATGAAAAAATGTTCAGTTTCACTAGCTATTAGAGAGATGCAAATTAAGACCACAATGAGATACCATCTAACACCGGTTAGAATGGCTGCCATTAAACAAACAGGAAACTACAAATGCTGGAGGGGATGTGGAGAAATTGGAACACTTATTCATTGTTGGTGGGACTGTATAATGGTTCAGCCACTCTGGAAGTCAGTCTGGCAGTTCCTTAGTAAACTAGATATAGAGCTACCATTCAATCCAGCGATTGCACTTCTCGGTATATACCCGGAAGATCGGAAAGCAGTGACACGAACAGATATCTGCACACCGATGTTCATAGCAGCATTATTCACAATTGCCAAGAGATGGAAACAACCCAAATGTCCTTCAACAGATGAGTGGATAAATAAAATGTGGTATATACACACGATGGAATACTACGCGGCAGTAAGAAGGAACGATCTGGTGAAACATATGAGAACATGGATGAACCTTGAAGACATAATGCTGAGCGAAATAAGCCAGGCACAAAAAGAGAAATATTATATGCTACCACTAATGTGAACTTTGAAAAATGTAAAACAAATGGTTTATAATGTAGAATGTAGGGGAACTAGCAGTAGAGAGCAATTAAGGAAGGGGGAACAATAATCCAAGAAGAACAGATAAGCTATTTAACGTTCTGGGGATGCCCAGAAATGACTATGGTCTGTTAATTTCTGATGGATGTAGTAGGAACAAGTTCACTGAAATGTTGCTATATTATGTAACTTTCTTGGGGTAAAGTAGGAACATGTTGGAAGTTAAGCAGTTATCTTAGGTTAGTTGTCTTTTTCTTACTCCCTTGTTATGGTCTCTTTGAAATGTTCTTTTATTGTATGTTTGTTTTCTTTTTAACTTTTTTTTCATACAGTTGATTTAAAAAAGAAGGGAAAGTTAAAAAAAAAAAAAGAAAAGAAAAAAGACAAACAAGGAAAAAAAAAAAAAGATGTAGTGCCCCCTTGAGGAGCCTGTGGAGAATGCAGAGGTATTCGCCTACCCCACCTCCATGGTTGCTAACATGACCACAGACATAGGGGACTGGTGGTTTGATGGGTTGAGCCCTCTACCATAAGTTTTACCCTTGGGAAGACGGTTGCTGCAAAGGAGAGGCTAGTCCCCCCTATATTTGTGCCTAAGAGTCTCCTCCTGAATGCCTCTTTGTTGCTCAGATGTGGCCCTCTCTCTCTGGCTAAGCCAACTTGAAAGGTGAAATCACTGCCCTCCCCGCTACGTGGGACCAGACACCCAGGGGAGTGAATCTCCCTGGCAACGTGGAATATGACTCCCAGAGAGGAATGTAGACCCGGCATCGTGGGATGGAGAACATCTTCTTGACCAAAAGGGGGATGTGAAAGGAAATGAAATAAGCTTCAGTGGCAGAGAGATTCCAAAACGAGCCGAGAGATCACTCTGGTGGGCACTCTTACGCACACTTTAGACAACCTTTTTTAGGTTCTAAAGAATTGGGGTAGCTGGTGGTGGATACATGAAACTATTAAACTACAACCCAGAACCCATGAATCTTGAAGACAGTTGTATAAAAATGTAGCTTATGAGGGGTGACAATGGGATTGGGAATGCCATAAGGACCAAACTCCACTTTGTCTAGTTTATGGATGGATGTGTAGAAAAGTAGGGGAAGGAAACAAACAGACAAAGGTACCCAGTGTTCTTTTTTACTTCAATTGCTCTTTTCACTCTAATTATTATTGTTGTTATTTTTGTGTGTGTGCTAATGAAGGTGTCAGGGATTGATTTAGGTGATGAATGTACAACTATGTAATGGTACTGTAAACAATCGAAAGTACAATTTGTTTTGTATGACTGCGTGGTATGTGAATATATCTCAATAAAATGATGATTAAAAAAAAAATAAAAGACAATATAAAAGAAAAGGAATTTAAAAAAAAAAAAAAAAAAAAAAAGATCCATATTGGGCCAACACCTTAACTTAGATAATCTTATCAAAAGGTCCCACTTACAATGGGTTCATGTCCACAGAAACGGATTAAGTTTAAGAACATGTTTTTCCAGGGTACATATAGCTCCTAACGACCACAGTCGATATCCAAAGTATTTTTTGAGATAGGTCTACATGCCAAAGGAGGTTTAGAGACAGAAAAAGGGTCAACAGGGGAGAGGAAATTCTAGGTAGAGGGAATGGCATGTACTAAGGCATAAAAAAGTATGTATTGTTTGGGGAGTGCCCTTAGTTTGTGTGTCTGGAGTTTTTCATGAGTGGTTGCAGGTATTAAACATGCATTTGGTAGGGTAGAGGGTTGAACCCTCTACCACAGGTTTTACCCTTGGGAAGACTGTTGCTGCAAAGGAGAGGCTAGGCCTTTCTATAATTGTGCCTAAGAGCCTCCTCCCGAATGCCTCTTTGTTGCTCAGATGTGGCCCTCTCTCTCTAGCTAAGCCAACTTGAAAGGTGAAATCACTGCCCTCCCCTCTACGTGGGATCAGACACCCAGGGGAGTGAATCTCCCTGGCAACGTGGAATATGACTCCCGGGGAGGAATGTAGACCTGGCGTCGTGGGATGGAGAACATCTTCTTGACCAAAAGGGGGATGTGAAAGGAAATGAAATAAGCTTCAGTGGCAGAGAGATTCCAAAACGAGCCGAGAGGTCACTCTGGTGGGCACTCTTATGCACACTTTAGACAACCCTTTTTAGGTTCTAAAGAACTGGGGTAGCTGGTGGTGGATACCTGAAACTATCAAACTACAACCCAGAACCCATGAATCTCAAAGACAATTGTATAAAAATGTAGCTTATGAGGGGTGACAATGGGATTGGGAAAGCCATAAGGACCACATTCCACTTTGTCTAGTTCATGGATGGATGAGTAGAAAAATAGGGGAAGGAAACAAACAAACAAACAGACAAAGGTACCCAGTGTTCTTTTTTACTTCAATTGCTCTTTTTCACTTTAATTATTATTCTTGTTATTTTTGTGTGTGTGCTAATGAAGGTGTCAGGGATTGATTTAGGTGATGAATGTACAACTATGTAATGGTCCTGTGAACAATCGAATGTACGATTTGTTTTGTATGACTGCGTGGTATGTGAATATATCTCAATAAAATGAAGATAAAAAATAAATAAATAAAAACAAAAAAAAACAAAACAAAACATGCATTTGGTAAGATTTCCTAAGCATGGGTGTGTTGATTAGATTTAGAAAGTTATTCAGGTGACAGTGGGGAAGGTGAATCAGAGGTCAGATATGAAGTCACCAATATTATCCAGAAGAAGATACTGAAGGCTAGAACAAAGGCCTTGTTGTTAAAGAGTTAAAGATGGAGACAAGACAAATCATAGACAGATTCAGGAGAATGAACAGGATTCGGTAACTATTCAGACTAGGAAAGGATAGGTTTGGTGTGGGAAAAAAAGGACCATGAGGAATGTATTTTAGGCATATGGGTGGATGGTGTTACCATTAACTGAAAAATGAATCCAAGGAGAAGATGTTTGAGAGACGATAATATATTTATTTGTGTTTTGGTCATGTTGACTTTGAGATGACTACAAGCCATCCACCTTGAGATAAGCAGTGGGCCAAGCATGAGAGAGAGGTGAGTGCTGGAGATGATGATTGACAGTCACCAGTGAACATGGTCGTTGAGTGGATAAGACAGCGCAGAGAGAGTGAGCTCCAGTGGAAGAAAAGGGCCCAGGACTCTGGGGAGCAACATTTAAGAAAGGGACTGAGAAGAAACACTCAGAGACCAAGAAGGGATGCTGGAGAGATGGAAAGTAGAAGACTATATCCCCAATTTGCCAGGCTTTAGAAAAGCTTCCCATTTAAAGAACTCACCTGTAGACTTCTGGTGCTGGTGGAGTGGAATGATGACCAGATTAGAAGGAAAGTTAAATTTGGGATAGGAATGAGGAAAAAATAAGATATGCACATGTAGGGAGACACTAGCAAGTAGATTTTCTCAAATACTGTGGGTGTAGAATTTTATCAAAAAATTTGTGCAGTTAGGTGGATTGGGTCAAAGTGATACTATGTTTAGAAACTCATGGACAAACCACTCATCAACAATAAGCTAACAGAATCACTTGAAAGGTTTAATAGAACTGAGTAATACAGTAGGCAACTTAGAATTCTATTCTGGTTTGCTAATGCTGCCATTTTGCAAAACACCAGAAATGGATTGGCTTTTATAAAGGGGGTTTATTTGGTTACAAAGTTATAGCCTCAAGGCCAGAAAAGTGTGCAAGCTAAGGCATCAACAATAGGGTACCTTCACAGAAGAATGGCCAATGGCATCTGGAATACCTCCGTTGTCTGGGAAGGAATGTGGCTGGCTTCTTCTTCCTTTACTCCCGGGTTGTATTTCAAAATGGCTTTCTCTAGGACATTTTTCTCTAGGCATCTGGGGGTATTCCCTTAATTTCTCCCAGGCAAACTCTGGGAGTTTACTTTCATTGGCTGTCTTCAAAAATGTGCCTCTACCAAGGGAAGGAATGTTTATTTGGTGTAGGATCTATATTTTCTAAACAGTATAACTTCTACAGTCAGTTTGTTCAAACACCACAATTACATGGAACTTTCAATAGGAAGTGAGACCTGGTAGGTTTGCATAGGTAAATGTGAAACAGCAACACATCCCAAAGTAATTTGGGCAGAGAATAAAAATATATATGCAGGGCCCCCCTGAGGAGCTGGGGGAAAATGCAGAGGTGTTGGGCTTCCTCACCTGTATTGTTGCTGATGTTCTCACAAACACTGAAGACTGGCGGTTTGGTGTGCTGAGCCCTCTATATTGGACTTGCCCTTTTGAAGCTCGTTATTGCAAAGGAGAGGCTAAACCTGCTTATAATTGTGCCTAAGAGTCTCCCCCTTAGGGCCTCTTTGTTGCTCAGATGTGGCCCTCTCTAACTAAGCCACCTCAGCAGATGATCTCACTGCCCTCCCCACTATGTGAACCTGTTTCCCAGGGGTGTAAATCTTCCTGGCAACGCAGGATATGACTGCCGGTGATGAATCTGGACCTGGCATCGTGGGATTGAGATCATCTTCTTGACCAAAAAGGTGATGCAAAATGAAACAAAATAAACTTCAGTGGCTAAGAGGTTTCAAATGGAGTCGAGAGGTCACTCTGGTGGACATTCTTATGCACTATATAGATAACACTTTTTGAGTTTTAATGTATTGGAATAGCTAGAAGTAAATACTTGAAACTACCAAACTCCAACCCAGTAGCCTTGACTCTTGAAGACGATTGTATAACAACGTAGATTACAAGGGGTAACAGAGTTATTGTGAAAACCTTGTAGATCACACTCCCTTTATCCAGTGTATGGATGGATGAGTGGAACAACGGGGACAAAAACTAAATGAAAATTGGTGGGATGGGGGGGATGATTTGGGTGTTCTTTTTTATTTTTATTTTTTATTCTTATTCTGATTCTTTCTGGTGTAAGGAAAATGTTCAAAAATAGATTGGGGGTTCAGGTGGGGCAAGATGGCGGACTGGTGAGCTGTATGTTTTAGTTACTCCTCCAGGAAAGTAGGTAGAAAGCCAGGAACTGCGTGGACTGGACACCACAGAGCAATCTGACTTTGGGCATACTTCATACAACACTCATGAAAACGTGGAACTGCTGAGATCAGCAAAATCTGTAAGTTTTTGTGGCCAGGGGACCCGCACCCCTCCCTGCCAGGCTCAGTCCCGTGGGAGGAGGGGCTGTCAGCTCTGGGAAGGAGAAGGGAGAACTGCAGTGGCAGCCCTTATCAGAAACTCATTCTACTGATCCAAACTCCAACCATAGATAGACTGAGATCAGACACCAGAGAATCTGAGAGCAGCCAGCCCAGCAGAGAGGAGACAGGCATAGAAAAAAACAACACAAAAAACTCCAAAATAAAAGCAGAGGATTTTTGGAGTTCTGGTGAACATAGAAAGGGGAAGGGCAGAGCTCAGGCCCTGAGGCTCATATGCAAATCCCGAAGAAAAGCTGATCTCTCTGCCCTGTGGACCTTTCCTTAATGGCCCTAATTGCTTTGTCTCTTAGCATTTCAATAACCCATTAGATCTCTGAGGAGGGTCCTTTTTTTTAATCCTTTTTTCTTTTTCTAGAACAATTACTCTAAGAAGCCCAATACAGAAAGCTTCAAAGACTTGCAATTTGGGCAGGTCAAGACAAGAGCAGAACTAAGAGAGCTCTGAGACAAAAGGCAATAATCCAGTGACTGAGAAAATTCACTAAACACCACAACTTCCCAAGAAAAGGGGGGCGTCTGCTCACAGCCATCATCCTGGTGGACAGGAAACACTCCTGCCCATCGCCAGCCCCATAGCCCAGAGCTGCCCCAGACAACCCAGTGTGACGGAAGCGCTTCAAATAACAGGCACACATCACAAAACTGGGTGTGGACATTAGCCTTCCCTGCAACCTCAGCTGATTGTCCCAGAGTTGGGAAGGTGGAGCAGTGTGAATTAACAAAGCCCCATTCAGCCATCATTTGAGCAGACTGGGAGCCTCCCTACACAGCCCAGCAGCCCAGAACTGCCCTGGGTGGACAGGCACTCACCTGTGACATAGCACAGTCATCCCTCAACAGAGGACCCAGGGTGCCCAGCCTGGAAGAGGTGCCCACTTGCAAGTCTCAGGAGCCATACGCCAATACCAAGGACTTGTGGGTCAGTGGCAGAGACAAACTGTGGCAGGACTGAACTGAAGGATTAGACTATTGCAGCACCTTTAAAACTCCAGGCTCACCAGGGAGATTTGATTGTTAGAGCCACCGCCCCTCCATGACCGCCCAGAAACATGCCCCATATACAGGGCAGGCAACACCAACTACACACGCAAGCTTGGTACACCAATTGGACCCCACAAGACTCACTCCCCCACTCACCAAAAAGGCTAAGCAGGGGATAACTGGCTTGTGGAGAACAGGTGGCTCGTGGACGCCACCTGCTGGTTAGTTAGAGAAAGTGTACTCCACGAAGCTGTAGATCTGATAAATTAGAGATAAGGACTTCAATTGGTCTACAAATCCTAAAAGAACCCTATCAAGTTCAGCAAATGCCACAAGGTCAAAAACAACAGAAAATTATAAAGCATATGAAAAAACCAGACGATATGGATAACCCAAGCCCAAGCACCCAAATCAAAAGATCAGAGGAGACACAGCACCTAGAGCAGCTACTCAAAGAACTAAAGATGAACAATGAGACCATAGTACGGGATACAAAGGAGATCAAGAAGACCCTAGAAGAGCATAAAGAAGACATTGCAAGACTAAATAAAAAAATGGATGATCTTATGGAAATTAAAGAAACTGTTGACCAAATTAAAAAGATTCTGGACACTCATAGTACAAGACTAGAGGAAGTTGAACAACAAATCAGTGACCTGGAAGATGACAGAATAGAAAATGAAAGCATAAAAGAAAGAATGGGGAAAAAATTAAAAAAAAATCGAAATGGACCTCAGGGATATGATAGATAATATGAAACGTCCGAATATAAGACTCATTGGTGTTCCAGAAGGGGAAGACAAGGGTAAAGGTCTAGGAAGAGTATTCAAAGAAATTGTTGGGGAAAACTTCCCAAATCTTCTAAACAACATAAATACACAAATCATAAATGCTCAGTGAACTCCAAATAGAATAAATCCAAATAAACCCACTCCGAGACATATTCTGATCACACTGTCAAACACAGAAGAGAAGGAGCAAGTTCTGAAAGCAGCAAGAGAAAAGCAATTCACCACATACAAAGGAAACAGCATAAGACTAAGTAGTGACTACTCAGCAGCCACCCTGGAGGTGAGAAGGCAGTGGCACGATATATTTAAAATTCTGAGTGAGAAAAATTTCCAACCAAGAATACTTTATCCAGCAAAGCTCTCCTTCAAATTTGAGGGAGAGCTTAAATTTTTCACAGACAAACAAATGCTGAGAGAATTTGCTAACAAGAGACCTGCCCTACAGGAGATACTAAAGAGAGCCCTACAGACAGAGAAACTCTTAAAGAAAGGACAGAGAGACTTGGAGAAAGGTTCAGTACTAAAGAGATTTGGTATGGGTACAATAAAGGATATTAATAGAGAGAGGGGAAAAATATGACAAACATAAACCAAAGGATAAGATGGCTGATTCAAGAAATGCCTTCACGGTTATAACGTTGAATGTAAATGGATTAAACTCCCCAATTAAAAGATATAGATTCGCAGAATGGATCAAAAAAAATGAACCATCAATATGTTGCATACAAGAGACTCATCTTAGACACAGGGACACAAAGAAACTGAAAGTGAAAGGATGGAAAAAAATATTTCATGCAAGCTACAGCCAAAAGAAAGGAGGGGTAGCAATATTAATATCAGATAAAATAGACTTTAAATGCACGGATGTTTTGAGAGACAAAGAAGGCCACTACATACTAAAAAAAGGGGCAATTCAACAAGAAGAAATAACAATCGTAAATGTCTATGCACCCAATCAAGGTGCCACAAAATACATGAGAGAAACACTGGCAAAACTAAAGGAAGCAATTGATGTTTCCACAATAATTGTGGGAGACTTCAACACATCACTCTCTCCTATAGATAGATCAACCAGACAGAAGACCAATAAGGAAACTGAAAACCTAAACAATCTGATAAATGAATTAGATTTAACAGACATATACAGAACATTCATCCCAAATCACCAGGATACACATACTTTTCTAGTGCTCACGGAACTTTCTCCAGAATAGATCATATGCTGGGACATAAAACAAGCCTCAATAAATTTAAAAAGATTGAAATTATTCAAAGCACATTCTCTGACCACAATGGAATACAATTAGAAGTCAATAACCATCAGAGACTTAGAAAATTCACAAATACCTGGAGGTTAAACAACACACTCCTAAACAATCAGTGGGTTAACGAAGAAATAGCAAGAGAAATTGCTAAATATATAGTGACGAATGAAAATGAGAACACAACATACCAAAACCTATGGGATGCAGCAAAAGCAGTGCTAAGGCGGAAATTTATAGCGCTAAACGCGTATATTAAAAAGGAAGAAAGAGCCCAAATCAAAGAACTAATGTATCAACTGAAGAAGCTAGGAAATGAACAGCAAACCAATCCTAAACCAAGTAGAAGAAAAGAAATAACAAGGATTAAAGCAGAAACAAATGACATAGAGAACAAAAAAACAATAGAGAGGATAAATATCACCAAAAGTTGGTTCTTTGAGAAGATCAACAAGATTGACAAGCCCCTAGCTAGACTGACAAAATCAAAAAGAGAGAAGACCCATATAAACAAAATAATGAATGAAAAAGGTGACATAACTGCAGATTCTGAAGAAATTAAAAAAATTATAAGAGGATACTATGAACAACTGTATGGCAACAAACTGGATAATGTAGAGGAAATGGACAATTTCCTGGAAACATATGAACAACCTAGACTGACCAGAGAAGAAACAGAAGACCTCAACCAACCCATCACAAGCAAAGAGATCCAATCAGTCATCAAAAATCTTCCCACAAATAAATGCCCGGGGCCAGATGGCTTCACAGGGGAATTCTACGAAACTTTCCAGGAAGAACTGACACCAATCCTACTCAAACTCTTTCAAAACATTGAAGAAAATGGAACACTACCTAACTCATTTTATGAAGCTAACATCAATCTAATACCAAAACCAGGCAAAGATGCTACAAAAAAGGAAAACTACCGGCCAATCTCCCTAATGAATATAGATGCAAAAATCCTTAACAAAATACTTGCAAATCGAATCCAAAGACACATTAAAAAAATCATACACCATGACCAAGTGGGGTTCATTCCAGGCATGCAAGGATGGTTCAAAATAAGAAAATCAATCAGTGTATTACAACACATTAACAAGTCAAAAGGGAAAAATCAATTGATCATCTCAATAGATGCTGAAAAAGCATTTGACAAAATCCAACATCCCTTTTTGATTAAAACACTTCAAAAGGCAGGAATTGAAGGAAACTTCCTCAACATGATAAAGAGCATATATGAAAAACCCACAGCCAGCATAGTACTCAATGGTGAGAGACTGAAAGCCTTCCCTCTAAGATCAGGAACAAGACAAGGATGCCCGCTGTCACCACTGTTATTCAACATTGTGCTGGAAGTGCTAGCCAGGGCAATCCGGCAAGACAAAGAAATAAAAGGCATCGAAATTGGAAAAGAAGAAGTAAAACTGTCATTGTTTGCAGATGATATGATCTTACATCTAGAAAATCCTGAGAAATCGACGATACAGCTACTAGAGCTAATAAACAAATTTAGCAAAGTAGCGGGATACAAGATTAATGCACATAAGTCAGTAATGTTTCTATACGCTAGAAATGAACAAACTGAAGAGACGCTCAAGAAAAAGATACCATTTTCAATAGCAACTAAAAAAATCAAGTACCTAGGAATAAACTTAACCAAAGATGTAAAAGACCTATACAAAGAAAACTACATAACTCTACTAAAAGAAATAGATGGGGACCTTAAAAGATGGAAAAATATTCCATGTTCATGGATAGGAAGACTAAATGTCATTAAGATGTCAATTTTACCCAAACTCATCTACAGATTCAATGCAATCCCAATCAAAATTCCAGCAACCTACTTTGCAGACTTGGAAAAGCTAGTTATCAAATTTATTTGGAAAGGGAAGATGCCTCGAATTGCTAAAGACACTCTAAAAAAGAAAAACGAAGTGGGAGGACTTACACTCCCTGACTTTGAAGCTTATTATAAAGCCACAGTTGCCAAAACAGCATGGTACTGGCACAAAGATAGACATATAGATCAATGGAATCGAATTGAGAATTCAGAGATAGACCCTCAGATCTATGGCTGACTGATCTTTGATAAGGCCCCCAAAGTCACTGAACTGAGTCATAATGGTCTTTTCAACAAATGGGGCTGGGAGAGTTGGATATCCATATCCAAAAGAATGAAAGAGGACCCCTACCTCACACCCTACACAAAAATTAACTCAAAATGGACCAAAGATCTCAATATAAAAGAAAGTACCATAAAACTCCTAGAAGATAATGTAGGAAAACATCTTCAAGACCTTGTATTAGGCGGCCACTTCCTAGACTTTACACCCAAAGCACAAGCAACAAAAGAGAAATTAGATAAATGGGAACTCCTTAAGCTTAGAAGTTTCTGCACCTCAAAGGAATTTCTCAAAAAGATAAAGAGGCAGCCAACTCCAAGGGAAAAAATTTTTGGAAACCATGTATCTGACAAAAGACTGATATCTTGCATATATAAAGAAATCCTACAACTCAATGACAATAGTACAGTCGGCCCAATTATAAAATGGGCAAAAGATATGAAAAGACAGTTCTCTGAAGAGGAAATACAAATGGCCAAGAAACACATGAAAAGATGTTCAGCTTCACTAGCTATTAGAGAGATGTAAATTAAGACCACAATGAGGTACCATCTAACACCGATTAGAATGGCTGCCATTAAACAAACAGGAAACTACAAATGCTGGAGTGGATGTGGAGAAATTGGAACTCTTATTCATTGTTGGTGGGACTGTATAATGGTTCAGCCACTCTGGAAGTCAGTCTGGCAGTTCCTTAGAAAACTAGATATAGAGTTACCATTCGATCCAGCGATTGGACTTCTCGGTATATACCCGGAAGGTCGGAAAGCAGTGACACGAACAGATATCTGCACGCCAATGTTTATAGCAGCATTATTCACAATTGCCAAGAGATGGAAACAACCCAAATGTCCTTCAACAGATGAGTGGATAAATAAAATGTGGTATATATACACGATGGAATACTACACGGCAGTAAGAAGGAATGATCTCGTGAAACGTATGACAACATGGATGAACCTTGAAGACATAATGCTGAGCGAAATAAGCCAGGCACAAAAAGAGAAATATTATATGCTACCACTAATGTGAACTTTGAAAAATGTAAAACAAATGGTTTATAATGTAGAATGTAGGGGAATTAGCAATAGAGAGCAATTAAGGAAGGGGGAACAATAATCCAAGAAGAACAGATAAGCTATTTAACGTTCTGGGGATGCCCAGAAATGACTATGGTCTGTTAATTTCTGATGGATGTAGTAGGAACAAGTTCACTGAAATGTTGCTATAGTATGTAACTTTCTTGGGGTAAAGTAGGAACATGTTGGAAGTTAAGCAGTTATCTTAGGTTAGTTGTCTTTTTCTTACTCCCTTGCTATGGTCTCTTTGAAATGTTCTTTTATGGTATGTTTGTTTTCTTTTTAACTTTTTTTTTCATACAGTTGATTTGAAAAAAGAAGGGAAAGTTAAAAAAAAAAAAAAAAAAAGAAAAAAGACAAACAAGGAAAAAAAAAAAAAAAAAAGATGTAGTGCCCCCTTGAGGAGCCTGTGGAGAATGCAGGGGTATTCGCCTACCCCACCTCCATGGTTGCTAACATGACCACAGACATAGGGGACTGGTGGTTTGATGGGTTGAGCCCTCTACCATAAGTTTTACCCTTGGGAAGACGGTTGCTGCAAAAGAGAGGCTAGGCCTCCCTGTATTTGTGCCTAAGAGTCTCCTCCTGAATGCCTCTTTGTTGCTCAGATGTGGCCCTCTCTCTCTGGCTAAGCCAACTTGAAAGGTGAAATCACTGCCCTCCCCCCTACGTGGGATCAGACACCCAGGGAAGTGAATCTCCCTGGCAACGTGGAATATGACTCCCGGGGAGGAATGTAGACCCGGCATCGTGGGATGGAGAACATCTTCTTGACCAAAAGGGGGATGTGAAAGGAAATGAAATAAGCTTCAGTGGCAGAGAGATTCCAAAACGAGCCGAGAGATCACTCTGGTGGGCACTCTTACGCACACTTTAGACAACCTTTTTTAGGTTCTAAAGAATTGGGGTAGCTGGTGGTGGATACCTGAAACTATTAAACTACAACCCAGAACCCATGAATCTCGAAGACAGTTGTATAAAAATGTAGCTTATGAGGGGTGACAGTGGGATTGGGAATGCCATAAGGACCAAACTCCACTTTGTCTAGTTTATGGATCGATGTGTAGAAAAGTAGGGGAAGCAAACAAACAGACAAAGGTACCTAGTGTTCTTTTTTACTTCAATTGCTCTTTTTCACTCTAATTATTATTCTTGTTATTTTTGTGTGTGTGCTAATGAAGGTGTCAGGGATTGATTTAGGTGATGAATGTACAACTATGTAATGATACTGTAAACAATCGAAAGTACAATTTGTTTTGTATGAAAAAAAAAATAAATAAAAAGGCTCAGTTGGACTCAAAAAAAAAAAAAAAAAAAAAAAAAAAGAAGGGAAAGTTAAAAAAAAAAAAAAAAGGAAAACAAGGAAAAAAATGTTTAGTGCCCCCTTGAGGAGCCTGTGGAGAATGCAGGGGTATTTGCCTACCCCACCTCGATGGTTGCTAACATGACCACAGATATAGGGGACTGGTGGTTTGATGGGTTGAGCCCTCTACCAGAGGTTTTACCCTTGGGAAGACGGTTGCTGCAAAGGAGAGGCTAGGCCTCCCTATAATTGTGCCTAAGAGCCTCCTCCTGAATGCCTCTTTGTTGCTCAGATGTGGCCCTCTCTCTCTACCTAAGCAAACTTGAAAGGTGAAATCACTGCCCTCCCCCCTACGTGGGATCAGACACCCAGGGGAGTGAATCTCCCTGGCAACGTGGAATATGACTCCCGGGGAGGAATGTAGACCTGGCATCGTGGGACGGAGAACATCTTCTTGACCAAAAGGGGGATGTGAAAGGAAATGAAATAAGCTTCAGTAGCAGAGAGATTCCAAAAGGAGCCGAGAGGTCACTCTGGTGGGCACTCTTATGCACACTTTAGACAACCCTTTTTAGGTTCTAAAGAATTGGGGTAGCTGGTGGTGGATACCTGAAACTATCAAACTACAACCCAGAACCCATGAATCTTGAAGACAGTTGTATAAAAATGTAGCTTATGAGGGGTGACAATGGGATTGGGAAAGCCATAAGGACCACACTCCACTTTGTCTAGTTTATGGATGGATGAGTAGAAAAATAGGGGAAGGAAACAAACAAACAAACAGACAAAGGTACCCAGTGTTCTTTTTTACTTCAATTGCTCTTTTTCACTCTAATTATTATTCTTGTTATTTTTGTGTGTGTGCTAATGAAGGTGTCAGGGATTGATTTAGGTGATGAATGTACAACTATATAATGGTACTGTGAACAATCAAAAGTGTGATTTGTTTTGTATGACTGCGTGGTATGTGAATATATCTCAATAAAATGAAGATAAAAAAAAATGTGTCTCTGAGCTACAGCTAGCAGTGAGCTCCTCCTGTTTGAACTTTTATAGGGCTCAGGTAAACTAATCAAGACTCATGCTGAATGGGCGGGACAACACTTTCATGGAAATAATCTAATCTGAGTTATCACCTACAGTTGGGTGGGTAATATCTCCATGGAAACATCCAATGAAAAGGTCACACCCTAATCAAAATGATTAATCAATCTGCCATCACAAGAGTTCATGAAAGAACATGGCTTTTTCTGGGGGACATAATATATAACAAACCAGCAGAAGTTCAAAACTACATTTTTTTCCATTAATGGGCAATTTTTTATGTTGTTAAATAAATGAACAGGTCAAATAGCACTATAATTTTTCATTGTTCGTTACTGTTCAGATTTATGAGTTATAGCTTGTAGTACTACATAAACATAGGCACTATGCTGCCAAGGAGAGCAGAATTCAGCTTGAGGTTGTTTTAGTTTGTGACAACACCCTTATTAGTCACTCTACTCCTCTACCTTTTGTATTACTTTATGGAATTGCTACATAGAATTTAACACAAAGAAATCTAAATTTCTATAGAATAGAAACAAGTTTGTATGAATAATTCTTTTATATCACCTAAAAATTAAACTAACTAGCAGTTGGTAGCAGGGTTCAATTTTTAGCATTAATTAAAGCAACTGGTTTCTAAACAGTCCTATTTCTAAATCATATACTTATGTTTAACAGATCATTTTATTGAATAATCTCAAAGCATTAAGCATCTTCAAGATCTAATGTTTCAGTTAAAGCATGAACTAAAATAAAATAGTTTAAGGATAAAGATAATATTCAAGTAATATTCATCTTAAGGTAAAATCATTTACTTCTACTGGTGTAAAATTATTAAATAAATAACATAGCAAGTTCCTCAACCAATCAAAAGATATATGCAGGTTCTTCTCACAAGGTCAAGGCTAGGTGTTTTGGATGCAAACAATGACAACAACAACAATACCAACAGTAATGACAGTAATTCCTCATAACCACATAGTTCTTTACTGTTTCAAAAGTTTCTATTAAATTTTCTTATTTGAGCCTCTCAATATTCTCATGAGGAATTACTCTCCAAGTAATACTGTGCCATTTTACAGATAAAGCAATTCATGGGGATAAAAGAATTTAAGTGACTTGCCCAAAGTCACACTGGCACTAGAGATACAATTATGACAAGGCAGACATGGTCCCTCTTCTCATGGATCTCTATTCTAATGGGCCACTCAGCCAAGTTGTGGGCAACATGGATACTGCCAGTGGGCCAGAGGGGCTACGGGGCAGTCAGGGAGTATGTGACAGACACAGAGAACAGACTAGAAAGGAGGGACTCAAGGAAGTCTTCTTGAAGGAAATAGTCTCATTTTTAGACTTCACTAGGTTTGCTCTGGGGAAGAACATTAGTTTCTACTAAATTAACCTATTCTGTACTCAGAAACTACCAGTTGATTTTGGATTTGATAGAGCAAAACATAGAAAGTCAACACCATGTAATTAACTTGACCTCTAAACCCAAGTTTCTTACACTGTGGTTTCCGTATTAACTGCATCAGTTACCTGGGGTGCTTGGTAAAAATACAAGATGGGGGGTGGACTACTTTGGACTGACTTTTTCTCAGTCTCTTGGGGATAGAGGTGGAGTGTGAGGCCCAGGAAAATTGCTGCTTTCAGTATGAACTTTGGGAACTTTAAAGTCTAACAAGCAAATAAAAGGGAAGTTTTTCATAGTGGCTCCAAATGGTTCCTGCTTCATATAAGGCCTCCTTTTTTGATGGGGGTGTTCAAGAGTGAGAACTGTGGGGGGAATCATGAATCATGTGGTTAGGATGAGTGTTACTTTGAAAGATGGTTAATCCTCCCTCCTATTTGACTGTCCATCTATATGCAATGCAGCTTGCTCAGAATAGGTGCTAGATAAGTGTTTGTTGACTCAATGAACATGGAGACACAGGAGTTTTGAAACTTCCAGGAGTTTTGAAAGTCCTTTCTCTTAGTTCTCACTCCAGTCTTCCAGTAACCAGCCAGCAGCAGAAGTAGTCTAATGTGGATAGGTGCATCTGGAGTTTGGAGAAAGACTGAGTTCAAATGCCCAGACTACCAGTTAGGACTTGAGAGGCCCAAGTTTCTTAACCTGCTCTCATTTAAAAATAAAAAATAGAAATAGTACTTACATTCAGTATTCTTGGGAGTCTTAAATGAGACAATAGGCATCTATTATAAATAGATACAATTGAAATATATTTTAAACGCAAATGCTTAGAATCATGCCTTACACATAAATGTGTTCTATAAGTGAAATGCTTATTCAAATCCAGTCAGTATACTCTTTTCCTTAACGACTGTAATAGATCCCTTCGACAGGTCAGTACTTCAGAGCAATCCTCAGCTAAAAACGGAAGAATAAATGAACTAATGAGAAAACCGAGGCGAACAGGTATTGTGGTCGTGGGCTGCAACCACGCCCGGAGGTGGGGACCGGGAAGGCGCAGGAAGGTGGTCTCTCCCGCCGGCACTCGGCACGTGGTCGAATCCGGCGGGAGCTTCGCGACAGTGGGGGAGGGGAGAGGAGCGGCGCGGGACGACGCGGACCGGGTCTAGACCGCCAAGGCTACGGTTGGGAAGAAGCCGACTGCGCAGGCTCGGGACAGGAGCAACCACTGTGCAAATTCCTGAGGGGGGGCATCGTCAATCAGACTGCCCGCTCATTTTAGGTACCTGCAGCGCGAAAGTTTGCCGTTTTCTAGTTTTGCCTCTGGACTTGGCACCTCTTCCCCCGAACTGTTCATCACCAGAAACATTTTTATCCCAAGTGTGAAACAGCCTTTTCCTGTGGGCGTGCCTCTTCCTCCCCCGCACAGGCCTTAGTGGACGCGTCCCAACTCGCCAAGGCCTCCGTAGGTGGTTTGGTCACCCCCTCCCCCTCGCCAGTGTCGCGAGGTGGCGCCGCTGTGGCCCCCAGCTCCGCGCTCTCGGCTCGGCGGCCGGGCCGTACCGACCCCTCCCGGCGTCCCCTTCTCTCCTCCCTCCGACCTGACCTTCCCCGCGGGACTGCCATCTCCGCCTTCATCCCAGCTTTTCTCTCCCCCGGCCGAACCGCGGCAGCAGCAGCACCAGGAGGAGGAGGAGCCGGGGCCCGGAGGCGGAGGCGGCTGGGGAGTCCATGGCGTACAGTCAGGGAGGCGGCAAGAAGAAAGTCTGTTACTACTATGATGGTGAGATGCCGGACCGGCAGGAGGGTCGGCGGGCAGGGTTGGGGCCGTGGGCCCACGACCACCGTCGCGAGTGGGCGCTAGTGCTGGGGGTTGGGACCGATGCTGGGCTGCATGTTAACCCGTTCCCGATCCGGCGCTGTCAGCGGGAGACCCTTCGCCTCCAGCGGCCCGCACGGAGTCTGCGGGCGGGAGCGGGTCGACGCCCCACTTCCCTCCTGCTCCTCTGCGGCCCGCCGCCCTGAGGGGCCCACCTCTGGGGATGGCGCCTGCCTACCCGGACTTGGTGGTTGCGGCAAAGGGGTCGGCTCTCCCTGGCGCCTCTCCCGTCCGCTCCTCGTGGGAGTGGGGGTTTGGGGTGCCTTGGCCTGGCCTTCTGCACCCGACCCCTCCCCGCTGGGTCAGAACATCTCCCGGGCCCTGATTACACAAAGCCCCGCGGCCGCGGGAGCTCCACCCCTCCAGCCCCCTTCCCTCCCCCATCCCTGCTGTCTCCTACCTCCCCTTGTTTTCCGTCTCTGCCTGTGTTTGGCCAGAGGGTCTTCTCGTTTCTCGGCCTGCAACCTCGCCCCCGGCCCATCGACCTGGGTCGGTGCTTGAGAATAGTTACTGTGGTTTGGGGCCCAAGTCTGGCCTGTGCATTCTCACACCCGTCTTCTGCGGGGGCTCCTTCCCTCTTCTTTGTTAATGGGTTCCTTGGGCGCCGCTTTATCAGGATGCCAATGAAAGAGCTCCACTTCTTCAATAAAAATTAGGGTTTTCGAGTTTTGAGGCAGTTTGTCTTAGCGGGAAATACGAGGAAGTCGTAGGGGAACGTGGAGCTATTAACTGCTTGTGTTGTAGACGAGATTCGATGGGTCCTGGCTTGCCTCTGTGAGAGGTGGTGGTTACCACCCACTTCGTTGCTCTTTGTTCGATCAGGAAATACACCCTGCTTTGGAGATGTATGAGAGCGTTGCATCTTGCTTGTGAAGCGTGTTCCTAGGTGATGGGACTACTGGTGTAGGAAAACTTTTGAGCAGTAGTGTAGAAGTATTAAATATTCTCATCAGGTAAACTTGAATAAGCCCACAGTACAGAGAATTATAAAAGATGATTTCAGGGGTTCTTAAATTGGAGTTCAGGCGGTAGCATTGAATATGAATCCTGTTTCCTGTGTCTGTCTAAATTATACTAAATGGAGTAGTAACCTGTTTTACAGATTTAAACAAAGACGTTAACCTGGTAAATAGTTTCTTGTAGTTGCTCTTGAGAGAAAGAATTCCAAAATTTATCAGCGACTAGGACTCAATGACCCAAAGACCCTTTCTAATTCGTATGAAAACAATACAGATTTTGAAAGCTATTTTCTACATTTCGTGTATTGGAAAACACAAAATCTTAAGAGAGTTGGAAAAGACGCTAGAGGTCTAGGTCTGAATAAATCCCTTCTTCACTGGAAAATTGCAGTACCACATCTCTTCAATTAGCAAGGTTTAAGTAAGCCTTGTTTTAAATAAGCCTTGTGTCATTTGTGGAAAAATCTAAAATTTTACCAAAAAAGCCTAAATTGTCTTATTTATGATAGCTAATACAGCATTACAGTAACAGCCATATTTTGGGCTGTTGTCAAAACCCTAGCCCAGCTTTCCCAGATCAAATTAGAAGGTATATAACTGTGTGTAAGTTAAATTTTAAAATGATCTTGTTTCTAAGTTTTAGAGATTTGTTCCTGACAGGGCTTGGGGTAATAAGGGAATGTTTAAAAGGTCAGGGAACCTGGTAATGCTCTTCGTCAACTCCTCCTATAGTTGATGGAGTGAGCTGCCTTGTAACTTGTCACCAGGTTTGAACTGTAGAACCAAAAAGTAAGCTTGAGTAGCAGTTTTCTAAACAGTTATTTGTTCCTGGGCCCATGTATAATGAACCTTTGTTGAAGAAATAGGGAAGCACTGGTCCCAAGGGAGGAATGCAGACTTGATAGAGTGAGAATATTTGGGGGTCCTGTGATTGTGACTTACTCAATACTTTATTCTAGAACATTCAAACTTCTTTACCAGAGAGCCAGCAATCACGAGTTTAACTGACCCAGTTTGGAAATCTGGTGGATTACCTGTCTTTTGCCTGTGGCTCTTACTTGACTCCTCATCTTTAGAATGGAGTTTTTTTTAAGTGTGAAGGAAGAGGATTAAGTAAAATGGCTTCTGTGCTAAAGAATTATATGACTGGAGGTATACAACATGAATTGGATTGGGGGCAGGTAATAGCAGTACTAATGGGGACTAAATTTCCTAGCCTAAATTTTCTGGTTCTGATTTGTAGGTAAAGAAAGTAGAAGAAGAAGAAAGAAAAAGAGGAAAGGAGAGAAGTGGCAAATTCTATAACCATACATTTAGGCCTACTGTGGGGGCATTGGGCAAGCTCTGTGAGCCTCTTAGTGATTACAAATTTCTACTTGTATGGCTGTTTGCATCTCAATGACAGAAGCCTCTAAAGTTATATGCATTTTTCATTGTATTCTTTACACTCTTCAGTACTATGCCCTTTAGAATACTGGAATGCTATTTCCAAGTGAATCTTTAGGTATTTGTGAGCTATCTTTAAACATTTGAAGAAAAGAGGGGTTCTTCTCTTATTGTATCTATTGACTCATACTTCCAAAGTTTCCAAAAACATGTTTCTAAAATCTTGGTTATTTTTCACATACTTCAAGATTGTAAATAATCTTTAAAATGATGTAGCTTGTCATCTCTTCTGACCCTAAAATTATGTGATTCTATACATAAACTTAAATGTAGTTAACAAGCCAAGCTATGTTTGGTTCGAGCTTTAATTACAATACTTCATCTAGAAATATTGACTATACTTTGTTTTGAATTAAGTTTGAGGCCAACCACATTTAATATCTGTTTTATGATACATATATAAGAGTTGCATACATAGGTAATTTATGTAATTTTGCACATTGCTCTGCTCAATTTCCCCTACTCCCCTACCTCATCTGACAGGAGTGCATAATCACAATGCTTGGAAACCTGTACCAAAGAAAGCACTGAACACTATACAAAGATAGAATATAAAAGTTAAAATCTTGCCTCGCAATATATTCCTTACTGAGTCTAGCAAATTACAAGAATTCTACTTAGCAGCCAACTACTGTCAAATTTTGTTAGACTTCAGTGTATAACAGTGGTGTCAGAATCTTTCTTTGGGCTTTAATATGCTGCATGAGTTCTTAGCTGTAGTATTAATCTATATCATCCATAAAAAAGGTAATTGTTTATTTGGGGCAAGTCAGTGTGCTGAATGAATTACAGCAGAAGTTCATAAATAACACTGATACTAATTGCACATAGCTTTTTGAATATAGTAAAACAGATGCTACAACATGGATGAACCTTTGAAGATCTTACGGTAAAGGAAAGAAGCCAGTTACAAAAGACCACCTATTATATGATTCTATTCATATGAAATGTCCAAAATAGGTAGACAGAAAGTAGAGCTTAGAAGGAGAGGGATAGGAAGTGATAGCTAAAGGATATGGGGTTTCTTCTTGAGGTGGTGAAAATGTTTTAAAATGGACTCTGGTGATGGTTTTTACTTGTCTGGGAATGTACTAAAATTCGTTGAATTGTATACCTTGTGTGATTTGTTAATTATATCTCAATAGAGCTGTTTTTAAAAAATGAAACAGATTTTTCTATGCCTGGAACCTCTTCCCCCAGACATTTGCTCTTAACTTCCTTCAAATTTCACCTTATCAGAGAGGCTTTCCCCAGTTACCCTAAGTAAATCATCAGTTCCCGTGACTGGCTTTATTTTTCTCCCTAGAACATGTACCACCTGACTTGTTTCTTTCCCCACTAAAATATATGCTTTATGGGGACAGAGACCCCTGTGTTTTGTTTGAATTTTGATGAATAACTGATTAATACTTTATATTTTTATAGGTAAAGCACTTTCATATAACATTCTCCCTAATTCTTACTACCATTCCGAGTTACATAAAGGTAGGATGGGTGGCATTTTGTCTGTTTTACAGATGAAAATAGATGAGTATCCCAATTTGACTCTCAGTCCACCACTCTTCCTCCTTTTCTACATTGACTCTAGTGTTAATGTCCAAGAGTAAGGGCAACACGTGGGCTAAAGATTTTTCTTTTTCCTTAGAGAAGAAAGTATTTCCTCTGCTACAGTAAAAGTATTAGTATTTTTCCTTAACAAAAACTTGAAATGCTTCCACTAACAAATCCTAAAAGGGAAGATGGTTGGAATTAGGGGAGGGTGGTGTCACTTAAGGAATGTTAGTAACACAGTTATACATGTTAATCACACTGAAACATGGTTGAGGTCACATTCAGAAGCTCAAGTGTAAGGATGATGTCTGTACTGGCCAATAAGTCATTCCTCTCTATATCTTCATTAATCTGCTTTTACTTGTTTATCTGTTCATAGAGTCAACTTTGGGTTCAGAAATGTCAAATGGGCTTAAAGTCCCTACTATGTACTAGGTAAGCAAAAGATTAAGTCCTAAGGATGAAATAAAAACTGTATGTTAGATGATAAGAGAGGGGACTTTTGATAGGATAACTGGATAGGGAAGACCTTGGGAGAGAATAGGCCAGTCTTCAAGAGGTTGCAGTGTAAGGCATTGCAAACTGCAAAGGCCAGATAGTTAGAAAGAACTCAGTGCGCTTAACAGAAAAGAGGCCCAAAGAAAAATATGGGAAACCATGGGGCACCAGGCTAGTGTGTGTGCGTGTGTATGTAAGTAATCAAGGACCAGGCTACACAACACTTTATGATAATAGATTTGTACTTAAGAGTAGAAAGCCATTGAAGAGTTTTAAGTAGAGAGTACTCTCGTGAAGGGAGAAAGGATTGATAGGGAGTAGTGGGATTTAAGACTGGAAACAGGAACCAAATGTATTGGCCCATATAAAATTGTTGCAGCTAATAGAAATGGACAGAAGTAAAAGACGTTTGGAAAGTAAAACCAATAGAACTTGTTGATAGATTGGGAAGGGAATTGGGGATGGGAGACAGTGGTATAGAATAAAAGATCATTCTTAAAGTTTCCGCATCAAGCAGTTAAGTGTACCACTCACTGAGACTGGAAAGACTAATCAAGAGCTCCATTTTGAACGTCTTATATTTGAAATACTCATTGAGTTCAAATGAAACTATCAAGAAGAGAGTTGACCCTGTGGGTCTGGTTCCCAGGGAGGAGAGACTAGACAGAATTTTGGTATAGCTGATAAAGTATTAAGACTGAAAAAAAGTGACAGTATAGATAGACAAAAAGGCCCAGGACTCATTCTTAAGAGAAGAGGATTTAGGGCAGAATCCTGGTTTGTTAATTTACTCAAGCACTGAGAACAGTGCCTGGTACATAGTAAGCTCTACTTGTTAAATGAAGGAATGAATTTGAGAACCTCCTAACACTTCAAAGGTTGGAGGAAGAGTGGCTATGGGATAGGAGTAAAATCCTTGAGTGGTATTATGGAAGACAAGGCTCAGAATGTTTCAGAAGGAAGAGTTAGATGCTGCTGCTAGTGGACTACTCTAAGTAGTCTGTGGAAGACAAAAGTAATAATACAGTCGCTTTTTCTTGCTTTCTTTTCTTTCCTGAATCATTTGTGTACTCACTGATCTTTTGGGGAAAAGCTACAGTTGACAGTCCTGAAATCAAAATGATCAAAAAATTGGAGAGTTACTATTTTTGGTAGCTAATTTGGAATCAGAAGTGTTACCTGAATTGCTGTGAGGTCTGAGGCTATTTATGATTTTTATTTATTCCACTAACTGTGAAGAGTTGTACATTTTTGCTGCAGGAATATTGCTTGCTTATAGGATGCTGTCAGACTCCAGGATGCTGGGTAATACAACTGAACCATATTTTATAAAGTCCAAAACATATCTAGTCACAAGGGCTCTGGATAGGAGATTGTGGACCTTAGTAGCCATCTCAATTCTAATGGTTTCTTAAAGAGTGAGCAGGTTCTAAATTGTGCAGATTACTAAATCTTTATGGTTATTTCTTCATCTTGACACTTTAAGTTTGTTGTGTTCATCCAAAGAACCACCTCAAACTGATTCTTCTAGATGTCTACTCCATTGTATTTTAAAGCATTTTGAAGAAAATCAGGATAACATTTAAATTTCCCAAATTGTATTACTGACCATTTAAATGAGAATGAAATCCATAAGGTTCTAAAAACTAAAAAGACATTCTGTCTCTTAAACGTTAATTTCAAAGCATCCATCTAAGAGAATTGAGATATGGGAATAAGCAGAAAAAAGTTGGAGAGGGTTCTTTTGTAACTTACTTACATTTTGGAAGAACTCTTGATAAACCAAATCCCAACTGTCTTTAGTTTGCTACCCTTTTGGACATGTGTCATTTAGCTACTGTGGCTATTCTTTGTGAGATGAGAGCCCCCAAGCTGGCAAAGAAACTTGTCAAAAGCTGCATACATTCATATAAAGTTTTAGGACACGGTAAAAAAAAAAAAATGTTACCTTGGGGGATTAGGTAGGTTAGACTGCTCCAATTTCTTTAAATTAACAAAGACCTTAAACCTTTACTTAAAAATATTTATGTTCCAAATTATGTCCTTTTCTTATCAGCCTTCCCCCCTTCCATTTCTTTCTAGTGACTTTTAAAGGCCATTGCTCTCCCAGTAGCTGCTACTAAAGAGCATTGGCTGTGCGTTGTCCTGCCTGAGGTTGAACCTAACTCCTCTGCTTGCTAGCTGGGTGGCACTGGCAAAATTACCTGACTTGTCTATGTCTCTCTTTCCTCAAATATAAAATAGGTATAATAGAAATAATACCTACTTTGTAGGGTTGTTGAAACTGAAAGATAATAATGCATGTGAATTGCCCAGAATAGTTCCTCCTAGTACACTCTCAATAAATGTTAATTGCTGCTTTGCTTTTTTTTTTTTTTGGTCTTCAAACCCACTTGCTAGGATACGGCAACTGTAGTCACCCTTGCAATCTAATCTTCAGTGAAGGTCAGATGCTAAGAAATTCATGTACAGATTATTGGATCCATTGGCTTTCCATTGGATTCTCAGTATACCTTTAACTAAAGTATTTGATCTTAAGATGGGTTAGATTTAGAGAATACCATCTTGGTAATTCTTACAAAGAGGCAGATGGAGTTATGTGACAACCAGAGTTTCTTTGTTCTTACTCTCATGATCTTTGGATAGGTAGTGATAATAACCAACTTAGAATACTATATTTGCAGTAACTTAGGTACACAATGCATTGTAACTGGTGTCAAGTAGGTTTTCCATATAATAGGAATTCATTGAGACCAGCTGATTTAAAGAATATTTTATGTACCGCCACCTTTTATGGCAGTTCCTTGACTGGTAGTTTGTTTTGTGTATTCATAGGCTCTGAATTGTGATAAATGCAGAGGAATCTCAGATACACTTAAGCGATGTTTTGCTGCTTGTCTATATTGTTTCTTAGTTTTTTTCTTGGTATTTGCCTTAAAAAAGGTGACCTTCTCCTTAAATGACTATGGGTATATGAATTGTTTTTGAGAGAAAGCTTGTGTTAAAAGTGAAGAGTTAAGTAAACAAAAGATATATTACCTCCAAAGTATTATTAAACTTATTAGAAACAGCAATTTTATAGAAATGAATGTTCATCCTGGACTATTATCAAATATATGGAAGAGAGAAACAAAAATATTAACTGTTCAATTTTCCTTTAAGTAAGGACAACAAAAAGTTATTTAGGGAGAATTTTGAAAGACTTACTGATTTTGAAGGTGGGTAAATAGCATTGTTTATTCCTAGCTTGTAGCACGTAAACCTTTGTTGAAATGATACACTTCAAGACATTAAAATCAGCTTGGCTCTCCTAACAAAATTTTGAAATTGCTTATTAAAAATTAGAAGGAATACTAAAGGCAGTTTCTGATTTAAAAGTTTTAAAATATGCAGTGACATTATGTTAGAAAAATAGTATGCATCTAAGAAGATTGTATCACTTCCTTATAGAAATACTAGAACTTTATCTAAAAGTATTAATTTTATTGAAAATTCATAGGTAAAAATCTGTGATTGTGGTGTTTTTTTTTTTAAATCTTCATTTTATTGAGATATATTCATATACCACGCAGTCATACAAAACAAATCGTGCTTTCGGTTGTTCACAGTACCATTACATAGTTGTACATTCATCACCCAAATCAATCCCTGACACCTTCATTAGCACACACACAAGAATAACAAGAATAATAATTAGAGTGAAAAAGAGCAATTGAAGTAAAAAAGAACACTGGGTACCTTTGTCTGTTTGTTTCCTTCCCCTATTTTTCTACTCATCCATCCATAAACTAGACAAAGTGGAGTGTGGTCCTTATGGCTTTCCCAATCCCCTTGTCACCCCTCATAAGCTACATTTTTATACAACTGTCTTCGAGATTCATGGGTTCTGGGTTGTAGTTTGATAGTTTCAGGTATCCACCACCAGCTACCCCAATTCTTTAGAACCTAAAAAGGGTTGTCTAAAGTGTGCGTAAGAGTGCCCACCAGAGTGACCTCTCGGCTCGTTTTGGAATCTCTCTGCCACTGAAGCTTATTTCATTTCCTTTCACATCCCCCTTTTGGTCAAGAAGATGTTCTCCGTCCCACGATGACAGGTCTACATTCCTCCCCGGGAGTCATATTCCATGTTGCCAGGGAGATTCACTCCCCTGGGTGTCTGATCCCACATAGGGGGGAGGGCAGTGATTTCACCTTTCAAGTTGGCTTAGCTAGAGAGACAGGGCCACATCTGAGCAACAAAGAGGCATTCAGGAGGAGGCTCTTAGGCACAACCATAGGGAGGCCTAGCCTCTCCTTTGCAGCAACTGTCTTCCCAAGGGTAAAACCTGTGGTAGAGGGCTCAACCCATCAAACCACCAGTCCCCTATGTCTGTGGTCATGTTAGCAACCATGGAGGTGGGGTAGGCAAATACCCCTGCATTCTCCACAGGCTCCTCAAGGGGGCACTGCATCTTTTTTTTTTCCTTGTTTTTTTTGTTTTTTTTTAACTTTCCCTTCTTTTTTAAATCAACTGTATGAAAAAAAAGTTAAAAAGAAAACAAACATACAATAAAAGAACATTTCAAAGAGACCATAACAAGGGAGTAAGAAAAAGACAACTAACCTAAGATAACTGCTTAACTTCCAACATGTTCCTACTTTACCCCAAGAAAGTTACCTAATATAGCAACATTTCTGTGAACTTGCTCCTACTATATCCATCAGAAATTAACAGACCATAGTCATTCCTGGGCATCCCCAGAACGTTAAATAGCTTATCTGTTCTTCTTGGATTATTGTTCCCCCTTCCTTAATTGCTCTCTACTGCTAGTTCCCCTACATTCTACATTATAAGCCATTTGTTTTACATTTTTCAAAGTTCACATTAGTGGTAGCATATAATATTTCTCTTTTTCTGCCTGGCTTATTTCGCTTAGCATTATGTCTTCAAGGTTCATCCATGTTGTCATATGTTTCACGAGATCGTTCCTTCTTACTGCCGCGTAGTATTCTATCGTGTGTATATACCACATTTTATTTATCCACTCATCTGTTGAAGGACATTTGGGTTGTTTCCATCTTTTGGCAATTGTGAATAATGCTGCTATGAACATTGGCGTGCAGATATCTGTTCGTGTCACTGCTTTCCGACCTTCCGGGTATATACCGAGAAGTGCAATCGCTGGATCGAATGGTAACTCTATATCTAGTTTTCTAAGGAACTGCCAGACTGACTTCCAGAGTGGCTGAATCATTATACAGTCCCACCAACAGTGAATAAGAGTCCCAATTTCTCCACATCCCCTCCAGCATTTGTAGTTTCCTGTTTGTTTAATGGCAGCCATTCTAACCGGTGTTAGATGGTATCTCATTGTGGTCTTAATTTGCATCTGTCTAATAGCTAGTGAAGCTGAACATTTTTTCATGTGTTTCTTGGCCATTTGTATTTCCTCTTCAGAGAACTGTCTTTTCATATCTTTTGCCCATTTTATAATTGGGCCGACTGTACTATTGTCATTGAGTTGTAGGATTTCTTTATATATGCAAGATATCAGTCTTTTGTCAGATACATGGTTTCCAAAAATTTTTTCCCATTGAGTTGGCTGCCTCTTTACCTTTTTGAGAAATTCCTTTGAGGTGCAGAAACTTCGAAGCTTGAGGAGTTCCCATTTATCTGTTTTCTCTTTTGTTGCTTGTGCTTTGGGTGTAAAGTCTAGGAAGTGGCCGCCTAATACAAGGTCTTGAAGATGTTTTCCTACATTATCTTCTAGGAGTTTTATGGTACTTTCTTTTATATTGAGATCTTTGGTCCATTTTGAGTTAATTTTTGTGTAGGGGGTGAGGTAGGGGTCCTCTTTCATTCTTTTGGATATGGATATCCAACTCTCCCAGCCCCATTTGTTGAAAAGACCATTATGACTCAGTTCAGTGACTTTGGGGGCCTTATCAAAGATCAGTCGGCCATAGATCTGAGGGTCTATCTCCGAATTCTCAATTCGATTCCATTGATCTATATCTCTATCTTTGTGCCAGTACCATTGCTGTTTTGGCAACTGTGGCTTTATAATAAGCTTCAAAGTCAGGGAGTGTAAGTCCTCCCACTTCGTTTTTCTTTTTTAGAGTGTCTTTAGCAATTCGAGGCATCTTCCCTTTCCAAATAAATTTGATAACTAGCTTTTCCAAGTCTGCAAAGTAGGTTGTTGGAATTTTGATTGGGATTGCATTGAATCTGTAGATGAGTTTGGGTAGAATTGACATCTTAATGACATTTAGTCTTCCTATCCATGAACATGGAATATTTTTCCATCTTTTAAGGTCCCCTTCTATTTCTTTTAGTAGAGTTATGTAGTTTTCTTTGTATAGGTCTTTTACATCTTTGGTTAAGTTTATTCCTAGGTACTTGATTTTTTTAGTTGCTATTGAAAATGGTATCTTTTTCTTGAGCGTCTCTTCAGTTTGTTCATTTCTAGCATATAGAAACATTACTGACTTATGTGCATTAACCTTGTATCCCACTACTTTGCTAAATTTGTTTATTAGCTCTAATAGCTGTATCGTCGATTTCTCAGGGTTTTCTAGATATAAGATCATATCATCTGCAAACAATGACAGTTTTACTTCTTCTTTTCCGATTTGGATGCCTTTTATTTCTTTGTCTTGCCGGATTGCCCTGGCTAGCACTTCCAGCACAATGTTGAATAACAGTGGTGACAGCGGGCATCCTTGTCTTGTTCCTGATCTTAGAGGGAAGGCTTTCAGTCTCTCACCATTGAGTACTATGCTGGCTGTGGGTTTTTCATATATGCTCTTTATCATGTTGAGGAAGTTTCCTTCAATTCCTACCTTTTGAAGTGTTTTTATCAAAAAGGGATGTTGGATTTTGTCAAATGCTTTTTCAGCATCTATTGAGATGATCAATTGATTTTTCCCTTTCGAGTTTTTAATGTGTTGTAATACATTGATTGTTTTTCTTATGTTGAACCATCCTTGCATGCCTGGAATGAACCCCACTTGGTCATGGTGTATGATTTTTTTAATGTGTCTTTGGATTTGAATTGCAAGTATTTTGTTGAGGATTTTTGCATCTATATTCATTAGGGAGATTGGCCGGTAGTTTTCCTTTTTTGTAGCATCTTTGCCTGGTTTTGGTATTAGATTGATGTTAGCTTCATAAAATGAGTTAGGTAATGTTCCATTTTCTTCAATGTTTTGAAAGAGTTTGAGTAAGATTGGTGTCAGTTCTTTCTGGAAAGTTTGGTAGAATTCCCCTGTGAAGCCATCTGGCCCTGGGCATTTATTTGTGGGAAGCTTTTTGATGACTGATTGGATCTCTTTGCTTGTGATGGGTTGGTTGAGGTGTTCTATTTCTTCTCTGGTCAGTCTAGGTTGTTCATATGTTTCCAGGAAATTGTCCATTTCCTCTACATTATCCAGTTTGTTGCCATACAGTTGTTCATAGTATCCTCTTATAATTTTTTTAATTTCTTCAGGATCTGCAGTTATGTCACCTTTTTCATTCATTATTTTGTTTATATGGGTCTTCTCTCTTTTTGATTTTGTCAGTCTAGCTAGGGGCTTGTCAATCTTGTTGATCTTCTCAAAGAACCAACTTTTGGTGATATTTATCCTCTCTATTGTTTTTTTGTTCTCTATGTCATTTATTTCTGCTTTAATCCTTGTTATTTCTTTTCTTGTATTTGGTTTAGGATTGGTTTGCTGTTCATTTTCTAGCTTCTTCAGTTAATCCATTAGTTCTTTGATTTGGGCTCTTTCTTCCTTTTTAATATATGCGTTTAGTGCTATAAATTTCCCCCTTAGCACTGCTTTTGCTGCATCCCGTATGTTTTGGTATGTTGTGTTCTCATTTTCATTCGTCTCTATATATTTAGCAATTTCTCTTGCTATTTCTTCTTTAACCCACTGATTGTTTAGGAGTGTGTTGTTTAACCTCCAGGTATTTGTGAATTTTATAAGCCTCTGATGGTTATTGACTTCTAATTGTATTCCATTGTGGTCAGAGAATGTGCTTTGAATAATTTCAATCTTTTTAAATTTATTGAGGCTTGTTTTATGTCCCAGCATATGATCTATTCTGGAGAAAGTTCCGTGAGCACTAGAAAAGTATGTGTATCCTGGTGATTTGGGATGTAATGTCCTGTAGATGTCTGTTAAATCTAATTCATTTATCAGATTGTTTAGGTTTTCAATTTCCTTATTGGTCTTCTGTCTGGTTGATCTATCTATAGGAGAGAGTGATGTGTTGAAGTCTCCCACAATTATTGTGGAAACATCAATTGCTTCCTTTAGTTTTGCCAGTGTTTCTCTCATGTATTTTGTGGCACCTTGATTGGGTGCATAGACATTTACGATTGTTATTTCTTCTTGCTGAATTGCCCCTTTTATTAGTACGTAGTGGCCTTCTTTGTCTCTCAAAACATCCCTGCATTTGAAGTCTATTTTATCTGAGATTAATATTGCTACACCTGCTTTCTTTTGGCTGTAGCTTGCATGAAATATTTTTTTCCATCCTTTCACTTTCAGTTTCTTTGTGTCCCTGTGTCTAAGATGAGTCTCTTGTATGCAACATATTGATGGTTCATTTTTTTTGATCCATTCTGCGAATCTATCTTTTAATTGGGGAATTTAATCCATTTACATTCAACGTTATAACCATGAAGGCATTTCTTGAATCGGCCATCTTATCCTTTGGTTTATGTTTGTCATATTTTTCCCCTCTGTCTATTAATATCCTTTATTGTACCCATACCGAATCTCTTTAGTACTGAACCTTTCTCCAAGTCTCTCTGTCCTTTCTTTGTTTCTCTGTCTGTAGGGCTTCCTTGAGTATCTCCAGTAGGGCAGGTCTCTTGTTAGCAAATTCTCTCAGCATTTCTTTGTCTGTGAAAAATTTAAGCTCTCCCTCAAATTTGAAGGAGAGCTTTGCTGGATAAAGTATTCTTGGCTGGAAATTGTTCTCACTCAGAATTTTAAATATATCGTGCCACTGCCTTCTTGCCTCCATGGTGGCTGCTGAGTAGTCACTACTTAGTCTTATGCTGTTTCCTTTGTATGTGGTGAATTGCTTTTCTCTTGCTGCTTTCAGAACTTGCTCCTTCTCTTCTGTGTTTGATAGTGTGATCAGTATATGTCTCGGAGTGGGTTTATTTGGATTTATTCTATTTGGAGTTCGCTGAGCATTTATGATTTGTGTATTTATGTTGTTTAGAAGATTTGGGAAGTTTTCCCCAACAATTTCTTTGAATACTCTTCCTAGACCTTTACCCTTTTCTTCCTCTTCTGGGACACCAATGAGTCTTATATTTGGACGTTTCATATCATCTATCATATCCCTGAGGTCCATTTCGATTTTTTCAATTATTTTCCCCATTCTTTCTTTTATGCTTTCATTTTCCATTCTGTCATCTTCGAGGTCACTGATTCGTTGTTCAACTTCCTCTAGTCTTGTACTATGAGTGTCCAGAATCTTTTTAATTTGGTCAACAGTTTCTTTAATTTCCATAAGATCATCCATTTTTTTATTTAGTCTTGCAATGTCTTCTTTATGCTCTTCTAGGGTCTTCTTGATTTCCTTTATCTCCCGTACTATGGTCTCATTGTTCATCTTTAGTTCTTTGAGTAGCTGCTCTAGGTGCTGTGTCTCTTCTGGTCTTTTGATTTGGGTGCTTGGGCTTGGGTTATCCATATCGTCTGATTTTTTCATATGCTTTATAATTTTCTGTTGTTTTTGGCCTCGTGTCATTTGCTGAACTTGATAGGGTTCTTTTAGGATTTGTAGAGCAATTGAAGTCCTTATCTCTAATTTATCAGATCTACAGCTTCGTGGAGTACACTTTCTCTAACCAGCAGGTGGCGTCCACGAGCCACCTGTTCTCCACAAGCCAGTTCTCCCCTGCTTAGCCTTTTTGGTGAGTGGGAAGTGAGTCTTGTGGGGTCCAATTGGTGTACCAAGCTTGTGTGTGTAGTTGGTGTTGCCTGCCCTGTATATGGGGCGTGTTTCTGGGCAGTCAGGGAGGGGGGGTGGCTCTAACAATCAAATCTCCCTGGTGATCCTAGAGTTTTAAAGCTGCTGCAATAGTCTAATCCTTCAGTTCAGTCCTGCCACAGTTTGTCTCTGCCACTGACCCACAAGTCCTTGGTATTGGCGTATGGCTCCTGAGACTTGCAAGTGGGCCCCTCTTCCAGGCCGTGCACCCCGGGTCCTCTGTTGAGGGATGACTGTGCTATGTCACAGGTGAGTGCCGTCCCCCCAGGGCAGTTCTGGGCTGCTGGGCTGTGTAGGGAGGCTCCCAGTCTGCTGAAATGATGGCTGAATGGGGCTTTGTTAATTCACACTGCTCTACCTTCCCAACTCTGGGACAATCAGCTGAGGTTGCAGGGAAGGCTAATGTCCACGCCCAGTTTTGTGGTGTGTGCCTGTTATTTGAAGCACTTCCGTCACACTGGGTTGTATGGGGCAGTTCTGGGCTATGGGGCTGGCGATGGGCAGGAGTGTTTCCTGTCCACCAGGATGATGGCTGTGAGCGGACACCCCCCTTTTCTTGGGAAGTTGTGGTGTTTAGTGAATTTTCTCAGCCACTGGATTATTGCGTTTTGTCTCAGAGCTCTCCTAGTTCTGCTCTTGACTTGACCTGCCCAAATAGCAAGTCTTTGAAGCTTTCTGTATTGGGCTTCTTAGAGTAATTGTTTTAGAAAAAGAAAAAAGGATTAAAAAAAAAACAAAACAAACAAACAAAAAAAAACGGGCCCTCCTCAGAGATCTAGTGGGTTATTGAAATGCTAAGAGACAAAGCAACCAGGGCCATTAAGGAAAGGTCCACAGGGCAGAGAGATCAGCTTTTCTTCGGGATTTGCATATGCGCCTCAGGGCCCTTCCCCTTTCTGTGTTCACCAGAACTCCAAAAATCCTCTGCTTTTATTTTGGAGTTTTTCGTGTTGTTTTTTTTCTATGCCTGTCTCCTCTCTGCTGGGCTGGCTGCTCTCAGATTCTCTGGTGTCTGGTCTCAGTCTATCTATGGTTGGAGTTTGGATCAGTAGAATGTGTTTCCGATAAGGGCTGCCACTGCAGTTCTCCCTTCTCCTTCCCGGAGCTGACAGCCCCTCCTCCCCCGGGACTGAGCCTGGCAGGGAGGGGCGCAGGTCCCCTGGCCACAAAAACTTACAGATTTTGCTGATCTCAGCAGTTCCACGTTTTCATGAGTGTTGTATGAAGTATGCCCAAAGTCAGATTGCTCTGTGGCGTCCAGTCCACGCAGTTCCTGGCTTTCTACCTACTTTCCTGGAGGAGTAACTAAAACATACAGCTCACCAGTCTGCCATCTTGCCCCGCCTCGATTGTGGTGTTATTTTAAAATCAGTCTCATGCATAAGTATTAAGACATTGAGATATAAGATGTCATAAAATAGAAATTGTAACTCTTCAATGCTGGAAAATGAGGCAGAATATCCTTACTACCTTGAAGAATGCCATGAGTATATCTTGATAGACTGAAATTCTATTTAGGACCTAAGTTTAAGTTCCCAAAAGATTTCCATTATAGACTGATACAGGCACAGAACATTTAACTTCTATAATACCAACTATAAAGGATTTCTGGGGTGATGGATCTGATATCAGTGGATTAGGTAGTGAATACCTTCTAAAGATGAATGTACATAAGTTCATAGTTTGTGAAGATTCTCTTTCTGTATTGTTTAGTTTGTCTCTTTTCTATTTTAGGTGATATTGGAAATTACTATTATGGACAGGGTCATCCCATGAAACCTCATAGAATTCGCATGACCCATAACTTGCTGCTAAATTATGGCTTATACAGAAAAATGGAAATTTATGTGAGTATGTGTTATGGTAAAGGATATTCTGTACTTACTTGTTTTAACTACTACTTTGAAATTTTGTTCTCTTTTTTCCCCGTGGAGGACAATTAGCAGATGAAAAGGTCTAGAAGAAAATAGAAGCTCCTTTTTGATTTATTCTTCAGAGAAAATAGTGTGGGAGCTGTAGCCTCTTTTTCCACTCTTCCACCAACTGTTTTGAAATAGATACCCTACCCTGGCTTTCACTTTTCTGGAAAACAACTAAGTGTAGCATCCTATATGATTTTTGTTACAATAATTGGTAATCTGCCTATGCTGCTGAAAAGAGTTGACCTTGAGACTAGTACAAAAGAATTATTCAGAAAATTGTTCCTATAAATATTTATTGAACATATATTTATATGTGAAACATTGTTTAATGAACAAGCAGATACAAGTAACACAGAAAATATTACATATGCCTTAAATGATTTTGTAGATAAGGATGATGAATATATAAACAAATACAAAACAAGACAATTTTTACCTCTGGGAGGAAAGACTTGAAGCAGTTAAAAATGTTAGGCAGTATATGTTGACATGAGCTTTCAGATAGCAACATTTAGAGAAGAGGGGAGAGATAAGACTGTCAATCTGTGGAAGCCTCGTGGAGGGAGTGAGTCGTAAGAGAAATTGAACTCTTCAGAATATTGATGATTAGGATAGGAAGAAGAAAGGAAGGGAGAAGATTTAGAATTAGGAATGAGCCTCGTACTGGGATGATGATATTGGACAGAAGGTTAATGATGAAAAACAAGAGAAAGTGGAGTTTATGTACCTGATTTGACTATATTATACATGACTCATTTCCATGAAAATATGAGGAGTAATTAATCCTAGCTGGTATTAGGCCTGTCTAACGCTTTAAAGAAATTTGAATTAACTTTGGAATTTACATATTTTGTTCAGGAAGACCTGGTTGTTTTGAGGACTATTAGGGAATTTTCTATTTTGTGTTTGATAATTCTGCATAACTAATTATAATTCCACAATTTTGATATTTTTATTCACAGAGGCCCCATAAAGCCACTGCTGAGGAAATGACAAAATACCACAGTGACGAGTACATCAAATTTCTACGTTCAATAAGACCAGATAACATGTCTGAGTATAGTAAGCAGATGCAAAGATGTACGTTTGTATGTTAAAAGTATATATTGGTAAATATAAACAAGTATTTCTAGAAGATCTATAAATATACCAAAATGTGATTTTTTTGTTGTTGTTGTTATTGATCTAAAAGATTATTATTATTTATTGATTTGAAAGTATGTAACCCTACTAAAGCAACTTTAATAATAATAACTACATACCTGAAGCTTCTTAGTCTGGCTGTTCCTCTACTCATGTTAACCTTGGGATAATGGATATTGCTAGAGAGACCTCACTCCCATGTGTTAAGAAAAAAATTCCAATAGTTTTCTCTTTGATAAAATTTAAAATATTTTATTGTTTAGAGATTGATAACAAATTGACTTGAAGGAGGAATTTAAAATGCCATCCTTAAAGGACTGAGTTATGTCTTCAAGCTTGATCCTGGAACTCATCCTCCGTAGTGTTTTTATTGATGAATTTCAGTAATGAATTTTTTAAAAATGAACACAGTTTCAAGAATACTAAATTAAGTGTGTAATTGTTAGGCATTTCACATTCATATAACTTCATATACATTTCCATCATAGATTATCTCATTTGATTCAGTAAAATGCTGTGTTATAAATACAGTAGATATTTATCCTTGTTCTTTAGTGGAAATACAGGCTTAAAGTCATTAGTGACTGTAGAGCAAATGAATTAACAGAACTGATTAAAACTTATATAATACTGAATTGTATTAGGACTATTATCATTTCTAAGCAGTAAGAATCTAAGATTTCATCATTATTTGCTTTGGTTAGTGCTAAATGCTAGTAAGTTAAGAGTATACAAAGCTATATAAAACAACCTCTTGAAGAGGTTTTAATTTGGGGTAAGGGGAGACTGAGAATAGGTTATACACACCCACTGTATCTCTTTCATTCTCTCAGTACTAAAGAACTTCATTAAACTATGTCATGCTGTGTCACATACCTTTATGTATTATTTCCTTGTGCCTTAAATACCCCTTCCTTTCCCTTTATCTTGAGTCCCATGGGCCTGGTTAATTCTTTCCGTCTTTCAATATCTAGGCTAACCATGGGCATATGTCAGCCAGCTATTAAATCTTTTTAATACCCACTAAAATACATTTCAAAGTTATAGAGTATCTGTGTAGTTAAGGTGTTTTAAAAAGTATGCAGGTATTTTAGGTTATTTGTTTTTCTTATTCCTTTGTTTTGTTTGAATTTTTTTAAATTTTTTAGTGAATAAATAAAAAAAAAAAGTTGTAGTAAAGCATTTGAGCTGATTTATTGAGTCATGGTTGTTTTATTGTTGTATAATTGAGGAGAAATGCCCAGAAAAATTAACTAAATAAAAACAAATAACTTTTATAGCCTGATAGTTATTGATTTCTTGTTAATAGATTACAGGTATTCCACAATAATCCTGATAAGGATTTGGAAGTGGTATTTCACAGATAATACTTTAATTCCCTTGAGTGAAAAATTATATTTTAATTGCAGATTTCAGGTTACTGTTATAAAGTGTATGTTTTATGATTGCATTAAACACAAAGTATTTGTAGGAATAATACCTTTTGTAAAAAAAAGCTTTCATTAAATTACAGAGTGGGTTGAAATTAATGAAATCCATTTTCTACAGTTAATGTTGGAGAGGATTGTCCAGTGTTTGATGGACTCTTTGAGTTTTGTCAGCTCTCAACTGGTGGTTCAGTTGGTAAGTGTACTGGTTTTATCTGATTTAAAAATTGATTTAAACTTGTGTTTCTTTTGGGTTGTTTCTTTAAAGCAGAATCATTAGTGGTAGTGGATTTTGTTAACAAAAATGAATGAGTATGTTTATGCTAGAATACCGTTCTCTTTAAAACTTCCATGTTTTATATCACAATGTCCCAAACTTTTATTTTTTACTTTAGTTTCTTCTTTTGTACACGTAGAGATGTCTTTTTCCTTTCTCTTCTAGTTCCCATTGTTTTGCTTTTTTTCCATCTGTACACCTTTGTTTAGTAAGTTTGTTCTTTTGGGCTACAGCTTTTAGAAAACATTTATCTAAGAAGAAATTATTTTTCTGTTAGTGCCCTAGACAATAAATCCTACCTTTTTATTATGAATCTCTTTCTTAGGGTCTAAAAACAGTGAATTTTAAATTCTTTTGCTTATGAATGGTATACTCTTTACCTATAGAGCTTTTGTCTAGTTATACTGAATTTTTATTTTAAACCTTTTTAAAAGCTACCCTGTCATGTTTCTACTTCTTAGCTGGGGCTGTGAAGTTAAACCGACAACAAACTGATATGGCTGTTAACTGGGCTGGAGGATTACATCATGCTAAGAAATCAGAAGCATCAGGATTCTGTTATGTTAATGATATTGTGCTTGCCATCCTTGAATTACTAAAGTAAGTTAATTTGTACTGATAATTTTGCCTATGATAAACTGTTTAAATTAAAATACAGTAAAAAAATCTGTGGCTTATGGACCCGGCATCATAAGATTAAGAAAGCCTTCTTGACCAAAAGGGGAAAGAGAAATGAAACAAAGTTTTAGTGGCTGAGAGATTTCAAATGGAGTCAAGAGGTCATTCTTGAGGTTATCCTTACGTGTTATATAGATATCCCTCTTTAGTTTTTAGTTTATTAGAATAGCTAGAAGAAAATACTGAAATTGTTGAACTGCAATCCAGTGGCCTTGATAATTGTATAACTTTATAGCTCATACGGTGTGACCATGTGATTGTGAAAACCTTGTGGCTCACACTCCCATACTCCAGCGTATGGAAACATGAGTAGAAAAATGGGGACAAAAAGTAAATGAATAATGGTGGTGGGGGGGGGTTGTTTGGGATGTTCGTTTTTACTTTTATTTTTATTCTTATTTTTATTTTTTGGAGTAATGAAAATGTTCAAAAATTTTGATGAATGCACAGCTATATGATGGTGTTGTGAACAATTGATTGTACACTTTGGATAATTGTTTGGTATGTGCTTATACCTCAATAAAATTGCATTAAAAATATATGGCTTAAAGAAATCAAGTAAAAGATAGTGAAAAAAGTTAATCATTAATCTTCTATGTATAAATTATAGCCATTGAAGAAATACAGGAATTTTGCCCAATCATTTGGTATTAAGAGTGAGAAAAGCATACAAATGGCTAAAACTCCACCATTATGAGCCCTTTACAAAAATGTTTGTAGTAATATGCAAATTCATGTTTGAGTTACAGTTTCAACTAATGAAAAACATCATGACCCTAGGCGTTTATATTCTAACATTTTGTAAGTTTTTAACTTTCGGAGGCAAAAATTTGAAACCCGTGTAAAAGGAAATTTGTACCTAACTACCTAGCTTCTGCATATGGATGGGGCTCTGTTTTCTATTAATGATTATGTAATTATCTCCTTGCTAAAGGAGTTATTTTTAAAGTTATCTTTGACTGCAGTTTGAAGGAAAGATAGTAGTATTCCACAGTGGTATTTGCAAATTTGTAGACTTAAAAAATTCGAGTTGGTTTTTTTAATTACCGTCATCTGTTGCAGTGCATCTTAACAGATTCCACTTCAGATTGTACTGTATTCGTGTGTTCTCAACTTCCTTGAAAACATTCTTTTCTCCGGTTATTCCATACTTACTGTTCATACAGACTAATTTTTTAGTCATTTCAAACTTGGTATTGATTCCTCACATAAGCAGCAGCCAACAGTGTCACTGAGAACCAAAGAAGAGCACTTGAAATCATTTGCCTTGTCTTGTTAATTGACTATTGATGTTGCTCTCAATGTCCTCAACTTTTTAAGCAACAGCTCTTGCCCACAGACTAATAGTCTTAAACAGGCTTAATTTCTCTGGACACATTGGCTAGTGCAATCAAACATGATTTGACTATTGGTAAATAGGTTTCCTTGCTTGTCTAACAAACGAGCCACTTAGAAACTTACTTACTTTGTTTGCTGCCTGGTTTTCTTTTTTTTTTTTTTTAAGGAAATTCTGCTATGATATGATAACTCTGTTTTTAATTTTTCTGATTATTGCTTTCCTTTGAGTTTTGAGAATATCATGAGTGCTTAGTCTGGTAAAAACAGCTTATATTGTATTCTTTCAGCACATCTGTGGTATCTTGAGAAAAAGCACTGTGCTTCAACATCTAATTCTGTAACAAATTAATCCACACTCTGCTGTGCCTTTAAAGGATGGCATTTGAAGTACACTTTCTTGTTTTGGCGTGGGTTTGCGCTGGTAATAAAACCAAATGTCACAGTACAGTAATACCTATGGCACTTAAAATGCTTTGAAGTTGTAACTGTGTCACTGCAATTTGTTGTGCTCCACCAGCAGCAGAATGACATGATGACAGTACCACAAGTGGTTCTGTCACGTCAACTCAACTTTGTACTTGTAGCACAAAAGAAGCTATAGAAAATTCATAACAGATGAGTGTTTCAATCATATCACAGATTATTCTTTTTAATTTTTTTGCAACCATTTAAAAAAATGTAAAAACTATGAGCTTGTGGCCAAATTTGCCCTGTGAGTCATAGATACCAACCTTGTTATATGAGTAACTATGGAGATACTTTGATTGATAACAAACTTGAGTATGATGTGATCTTCAGTTGTTATTATATAGAAAAAAACATGCTGTGTTAGTAACGCATGTAGAATAGAACAAATTTCCCAGACAGAGTTAAGTACATTTTGTCACCTAGATGAGTCTAAATGGAAGATTTAATGGTGTAAAATTGAAGTATAACTTCAGGTATTTGAGTGGTTCCTTAGACTGGAAGTAAAGTACAAAGGAGATTAAATGTTCTTGAATGCAAGAGCTCAAAAATCGGTTTCCTAAATCCGTGGCCATTTGTCCCATCTTAGAACCTTAACCAAAAAAAAAACAATTTATGACTTTCTTTCCAGGTATCATCAGAGAGTCTTATATATTGATATTGATATCCATCATGGTGATGGTGTTGAAGAAGCTTTTTATACAACAGATCGTGTAATGACTGTATCATTCCATAAATATGGGGAATACTTTCCTGGCACAGGAGACCTGAGGGTAAGGATAAATTCTGAATAAATATTACGAGATTAGTATTATGAGATTAATCTAGGAGGTTTCTAATCCTATACTTAAATTTATGTTGAACTAATAGTTTTCATGGGACATTAATTTGAAGGTAGTGTGTAAAATGGAATCACTTTGTATGAACTGTAACATCTGTTAGAATTCACTTTTGATAACTATAACCAGAAATTTAATGAGAACTTAAAAGGTTTTTCCTCAACTATTTTCTTTGGGTGAATAAATAGGAGTTTTACAAAGCATGATGCACTTTTGTTGATGTTCATTGATAGTGTGCATTGCTCTTAATTGTAGATTATTAGAATAATATATAATTGGCCAGGTCTTTATTGAGTTCTTATACTGTCTTCCTTTATGTTGGTCTTTATTTAATAGGTCTAATTTTATTTTTTCTTAATGCTTGTGCAGTTTTATAATGTATACCATTTAAGAAGAGAGAAGGAATGCCATATAGCTTAGCCCTGTCTACCTATTATATTAAGTACATTTATTTTTATTTCTATTATATTCCTATTCCCATTTGGTGCCTTTGTATTTTATGAGTGTGAAAACCACTGTTCAAATCTTCTTTCTACAAATTTCTTGAAGCTGTTTTGCTTCACTACAGTGTTTTGTTGTTTTTTGGTTGTTGTTTTTTGTTCTTGAAGTCAAATTTACATCCATTACATTTGTGCAACCTGGATTATATGGGAGATTTTCGTAAAGTATTTTTCAAATCTGTGGCTTTTATTTGACCACAAGTTGGTATTCTTTCAGTAAATCACAAGTTGTGATGGTTCTCAAGGATCCTCTATCACTTGGGGAATTGTCAGAGTACATATTCTCAGACCCCGGAAACTCTGGGTGATAGTCTGCACACTAAAGTTTGAGAACCACTGCTATAAACCAGTAGAATACATTTGTCTGCTATCATTACAACCTAGTGGAAATCAAGCAAAAGCCTTCCTAGCTTTAAGCTTAAAGAATGAGACAGTGTCTTTGCAGAATAAATCTAATTAATCCCAGAGGTGGCAAATGGAGAGGTCTGTTTTAATTCAGCCAGTAGATGAGGGTCACTGTGGTGTCTTCTCAGTTACTGTTCATAATTCTTATAGTTGTTTGGATTTGTGGGAAAATATTGGAGAACGTGTGTTTATATTTCTAAAACATATTTGAGAATGATTTTCAACATGTTTTCCTCACTTAATATTTTGTCATCACTATATAAAATGTCATTCAAAGAATAACTTTTTCTGCTTGGATATCGTAAACGTGTCCCCAGACTTTGTGAGGAAACTAAAATTAGTCATCACATTATATGTATAGCTGCATTTGGATTCTTGGAAACTCGTATGTACCTTTGGATGGTGTTATTAAATTTTCAGCAACAAACATTCCCCTTTCTATCTCACAACTCATTCTGAAGCAGAAGAGAAGGCTACTCTGCGGTTAGATTATTGTTAAAAGTCTGCCTGCTTTAATTTGATCGGTAGTTGAGGTGGAGGAAAGGAATAAAGGTGTGATGAAGTAGCAGTTGTGGAATAAGGAAAGGAGGGGTAAGGCTGGTCTATCAGTGCAGCAGCCCTGAGTTGCCAGCCTTTATAAAGCTGAGATGTGAGATGCTGGTCAACTTTCTATATTTTAAAATGTAAAATCAGAGTAGATTCTAACTGTGCTTTTAGTGCCACTGTCCAGGGAGTCCCAATACTTCAGTTTTTCCACATTTGTAGTTATAATTAGTTACATATATAGAAATTTAGATTTCTTTAAGAAAAATTTGCAGAGGGAGGTGTATAGTTACTTTTTTCTTCATTGCAAGTGAAGAAATACTTGCATGATACTCACATGCAAGGAAATTTTATTAAGTGTGTGTGTGTATTTAGTTGGGACATAGTTCTCAATTTCTCATCTTTGCTTCTGTTGGGAGGTATTAAGTGCCTGGAGTACCCATTCAACAAATAGAGACAAAAATTTATTTTAAGCCCAATTAAAGAACAAATTCTGATGCCTTAGGTTGTTATTGTTATAATGTCAAGGAATTTGGCCTTTGTTTCATATAAATAACTTCATACCAGATTATGAGCTGTAGGAAGGGCTCTACAATACAGAGAAAATTTTCCTTTATGGAATTCTTTGGCCTAGAGTATACATTTTACACAGTTTAACCTTGGAGTTGTCTCCTTATCTGTTTGTGAATGAATTTCTTAAGTTGATGAAATAGTAAAAACTTTATATTGCCTTTAATGGTAGTGTTAAATTTCTTTCTCCCCAAAAATAATCATTACAAGTTAATTGGAAATGGTTCTTTTAGGCTTTACAAGCAATCCATAAATAATTGGAATGTGTGCTTATTTATTTTGTATTATTTCCTTTCTCAGCTTACAAGATGAATTCAGAATTGGGTCTTGTTACCAGGTTTTTCAATCTTTAAACAGTATTTTAATAAATAAGTCAAACTTTATTACGAAGTATTCGCTAAGATCTATTTAACTTTGTATTTTAGGATATTGGTGCAGGAAAAGGGAAGTACTATGCTGTCAATTTCCCAATGAGAGATGGTATCGATGATGAGTCATATGGGCAGATATTTAAGCCTGTAAGTATGATTATTTTCAAAATTAAAATAGAGTTTAAAATATTCTTAGACTAACATCTGTTATCTCAAACATAGATTATCTCAAAAGTGATGGAGATGTATCAACCCAGTGCTGTGGTGTTACAGTGTGGTGCAGACTCATTATCTGGAGATCGACTGGGTTGCTTCAATCTAACAGTCAAAGGTAAGCTATTTAAAGTATGATATTCACAGAAAGGGTGGTTTTTCTTCTTCGTAAGAACTTCTCATGAAAGTTCTCATAATTTTTGGCCTGCTACTTTACCACTAAAGCATGTGCATAATCACTGTTTCAGTAAATTGCATCTTTTTAAATGTCAAATTTATATATACATATATAATCAATAGTTTTAAAAGATGGTTGCAATCCTGGCAAAGGCAGGTACTTTCTACTATTTTGGGGTTTGTTTTTGTGTATGTGTGTGTTTACCTTTCTGACAATAACAGGCACATTTTGTTACTTAATTAGACTTTTAATTTTAGCATTATCTGTTCACTTCTCATTATGGAAGATGAGGATTTAGTTCTCATTCACCACTTTTTCCCCAGCACACACGCACACACCCTCCCATATCTCTATTTTTATAGTATATTCATATCAGAATTTTGATACTCATCAACATCATGATCATGATTAAAACTTTTCAGCTTATCCAATTCAATTCTTCTGTCCTACATTACTTCATTTTAGTTTTCTCTTACTCAATACTAAACTGCCTGCTATCTAAGTATATTCAAATATTCGGATATATCAGTTATTCTATTAGTTTTACTTTCTTGAAGAACAGCTCTCTGACCTGTTCTTGTTGAGTATCCTCTACAGACCTGGCAGCACATGGAGTTATTCTTTGCTTCTCTTGTGTTGGATCCCCCGACTGTTTTTCCTTTGTTTTCCTCTTGGTTTTTCTCTCATTTCAGTGGAACACATTCTCTAGTAGCTTTCTGAGAAAAAGTGTGTGGGAGGTAGAAGTGCACTGAATACTTAAATTTTGATCAAGTGTTGAAATCAACATATGATTGAAGTCTAAGTCAAAAAAGCAAAGTATCACCATTATAAAATGAAGATCTAGGGTATAAAAATATATCTGAAAAAAATTTTGAGTTTATTCTATGTGGAAAAGAAATAATGTATTATGGATGTTATACATGATTTTTGGAGTATTTTCCTTCGTGAACTTTGAAGTAGCAAATTCAAGTTCTTTTAATTCTCTCATAAGATGTGAAGAATTCGCAAATAGAACTTTTTGCGGAATGACTCTTGGCCTAAATGGAATTAAATAAATAAATACAGATATTAAAGGTTAAGTTACTTAATGTTATGATTGCTGTTCCACCAGGCAATATTAGAGTTATTTGTTATTCTGCTTTGTATCAGGTCACACTATATGGAATTGCCTCCTTTTTTTGGTAGATCGAAACTGGTAAAATAACAGCATTTTGTATTGCCCAATCTAATGTGTTGATAACCATCTGTTCACTGAAAATGAATATGATCTTTGTAAATTATCTAAAATGTGTATTGTCAGTCTGTTTTCCTGTTTAATTCTTAGGAAGTTCTTAATGTTCTTATACTTAAAAGTTGGAAACTACTTTGACAATCATAAACTGACAACTGTAGCATTTTATTCTTACAGTAAAAAATTTATATTTGTATTTCAACTGATAGATTTTTCAACTGATAGATTTTTTCAACTGATAAAAAATGTTACCAGCAGTTTGATTAGATGTGTTAGTATTCTACATGATTATAATACCAGAAATGTTGAAATTAATCATCAGCCTTTTATTTTGGCTTATTTTAAGGCCAGAGCCATACTATATAGTGCATCCTTAATGGCAAGTAAATTTGAAATCTTTCGTGTGTCTGAAAATACTTTTTATTCTACCATGATGTTTGATTGATGGTTTGACTGGGTATAGAATTCTGAGTTTGGAATGATTTCCTTCAGATTTTTGAATTCAGATTCCTTCAGAATTTCAAAGGCATTGTTCCATTGTCTTCTAGCTTGAGGATTCAGGAACCATTCTGATTCCCAGTCTCTATTTTGTTTCTCTGGAACTTTGTGGGATCTCTTTGATATCAGTATTCTGAAATTTCGCAATAATGTGCATTTATGTGAGTTTGTTTTTATCCATTGTATTTGGCTCTCCATGCATACTCAAGTTAGGAAACTCATGTCCTTCATTTAGTTCTGAGAAATTTTCTTGCATTGTATTATTGTTTATGTCTTTTTTAATTTTTTTTTTTTTTTACTTTAATTGTTGCCAGATATTGGGTCTTTTGGCTTGGTTCTCTAATGCTTTTTGGTTTCCTGTTTTCTGCCTCTTTCAATTTATCTGTTAGTCCTTCCATTGTCTTTCTGATCTCACCCTATTTTTGTTTTCCAAAATTCTCTGAATGTCCCCCCTTTTTGTTTCAGTGTTGGAATATCTTTTCTCACCCATCTGAGTATGTGCATGATGGTTTTAGATTTTTCTTCTTGCATAATATTTCCTCTAAATTCCTTTTCTGCTCTACTCTGTCATTTATAATAGAGTCTTTCTTTAAATTTTTGGCAACCCTTCATTGTCAGTTCACATTTTGCTGAAAATTGGGCCCACTGATACGGCATGTCAATGTGGACTTTACTCTAGAGCAGTCTCAGCATCTGCAGTTTTGACATTTTGGACCACTTAACTCTTTGTTGTGGAGGCTGTACTGTGCATTATAGGTTATTTAGCAGCATACCTGATCGATCTTTGCCCACTAGCTGCCAAAAGTAGCAATTCATCCCTTACTTGTGATAACCAAATATGTCTCCAGACATGTCCAGTGCACCTTGAGCAAAATCGTGACCAATGAGAACCACTACTCTGGAGTGCTCTGGTATGGCCATTTCATGGGGAACCACTCCATATCAGTATCTTTAGGTTTTTCTCCTAAACTGGTCCAAGTCCCCCAAGACAAAGTTTAATTTTCGTGCTTTGAAGCTGTCTAGCTGTTTTAGAATTCTAGGCATTATGGGAAGGTAGGTAGTATTTTCAATACAATACTCCTGCCTTTAATTGTGTCTGTAGTCTCACAGTCCGGGAATGCTATTATACTTAATCCAGAGAATAGATCTCTAGTCTTTTGGGTAAGCAGAGGAGAGACAGTCACCCTGATTGTGTGAGAGGTGAGGATGGGATCTCAAGATCTCTTACATCCTGGATTTATTTTAGCTCTATCTTCCTCATTTCAGGGAACCTCATAGTGCCACCAGTTTCTAGGACATCTTTGTTATAAATGTTAAACTTGATTCTATGCTTTCTCCACTTCTAGCTTCAATTCAGTTTCTCCCATATCCTAAAGTTTTTGTCCATCTGCTTTCCACCTTTATTTCTTTTGTTGCTGTTATTTTCTACCATTCTTTGCTTTTTCTTTTCTTTAATATTAGCTTTTAAAATTTTTCCTTTACTGTCATTTTTTGTGAGGTTTTAGAATGAAGGAACAATACGTAGTTTTATGTAGCCAGCCACCTTTACTTGGAATTTTGTAGGCTAACTTTTGTTTTTTTTTTTCCTGTTCAAAAGTATCTGAATGGTTTTTATTTATTGTAGGAAATACATGTTTTTATAGTGGTAAAAGTAATAAAGATTGGGCCGTGAATCATGTAATGCAGCTATTTAAACTCATTTTTGAGGAATATAGAATGAAAATGCTCAAAATAAAAAATTATATGATGGGAACTAATAACTAAACTTTATAAAATTAACTGGCAGAAGGAATTAGAAGGGAATACATTTTTAAATGTATCTGGATGATAGGATTTTGCAGGGGATAATTTTTTCTTTGTAACTTTTTATTTATTTTCAAATATTCTTCAATAAGCATGAATTTCTTCTAAAATTTTTTGTTTTTTAGCTGAGTTATGTACCTACATGATAATTTTCCTTGACATTTTTGGTAATTCCTAATTGTTTGCTGAACTATGACATTTATCCAAAGGAAATATGTTTTTATGGCAGGTTTAATTTTATATTCAAATTTCTCCACATAGAAAATTTTTGGAGGTTTTTTCTTTTTTTTTTTTTTTTTTTTTTTTTTTTTAGTAATAATAGATCCTGTTTTCAAAATCTTAAGAAAATTATTCATAATAAAAATACCCCACTGTTAAAAAGTTTTGTTGCAGCCTTCCATCTTTTTTCTATGTCTGTCTATAGGGAAAACTGGTAACAAAAAGTAAGTTTAGATTGAGCATAAATGTTTCATTATAATGTCATTTTCTCCCACTTACTGTGACGTGAATCTCTTCCTATGTTAATAAAAATATCAGTGTGCTGTATTCGTATTTTAATTTTAATTGTATATTTGACTTATATCAGGGATACTTGCTAAAAATAGTATGTCACGTAACATAGTATGAAAATGTTTATAGTTTTAGACTAGAAATTCCTTGAAATGTTTACATATTCTTCATTTAAAGATATTTAGAAAACCATTTTTTTGGTAAAGAAAAATTTTGTTTGCATTCATTTTAAAATGATTTTTAAAACTGCTACAGTATGCAGATTTGTTGTTACCTAAATCTTCTTTGTGTTAGGTCATGCTAAATGTGTAGAAGTTGTAAAAACATTCAACTTACCCCTACTGATGCTTGGGGGAGGTGGATATACAATCCGTAACGTTGCTCGATGTTGGACATATGAGACTGCAGTTGCCCTTGATTGCGAGATTCCCAATGGTAAGTATTCTTATATTTTTATTTTATGGGCTCTCAATATATAGAAGTAGATGGTTGGATGATTAGGGTAGAATTCCAAAACTATATAAATAGGTGAGCATTCACTTATTGAATTCACTTGTCCACTATTAGAATTGAAATACTGACCTGAGTCTGGGTTTTGTGCATGGATTTGTGTAAAAACTGACCATTTAATATGTAATGTTATTTCGTTGTTTTTAATAGAGTTGCCATACAATGATTACTTTGAGTATTTTGGACCAGACTTCAAACTGCATATTAGTCCGTCAAACATGACAAACCAGAACACTCCTGAATATATGGAAAAGATAAAGTAAGAAATCACTGAATTATTTTTATAAACATTTCATCTTGATGCTTTAGGAGGCTTTAGACTGACAAATGCAGTAGGTCATTTTAGCTTTATATGACAGATATTTCCTTTGTCTTCAAAAGAATTTGAAACTTTGAATCATTGAGTTAACTTTTTAAGTTAATGAAAGTGTGCAGGTTTCAAAGACCAAAAATTAGTTGCATTAATTGTAATGCAGTGGGCATTATAAATTTTACCCTTTCTTGATTTATATGAAAGTAAAAAATATTTTCATTGAAACATTTTGATAAAGCTGTATCTCCACAGTGTTTAAAGTGACATTGTAACGCATAGGCCCAGTTAACTGGGTAGTGTCCTCTATCCACCACTAACTAGCTGTACGACATTTAACAAGTTAGTGTGCTTTTGCGTGTAAGTTTCCTCACCATTGAAATGGGTAATAATAGTAGTACTTAACCTTGTTTTAAGGATTAAATGAATTAATGTATGTAAAGTATCAGTGTTCATTATATGTCACTTATTTTAGTTCATAGGTTAAGCTAGATAAAAAAATGAAATTGCTTGCTTAATGTTTCTTCCTGCATATCAGAGGAACCTTAAAGGAAATGAATTTTGTCTAATAATTTTGCATATGTAATTTAGACAGCGCTTATTTGAAAATTTACGCATGTTACCTCATGCACCTGGTGTCCAAATGCAAGCTATTCCAGAAGATGCTGTTCATGAAGACAGTGGAGATGAAGATGGAGAAGATCCAGACAAGAGAATTTCCAGTAAGATAAAGCCTTGATGTATATACTATGTTGCATTTTTCTAGTTTAATTAAAGCACCCTATCAAATTGAAGGTTTTAGTGGCCCCAAGAAGTTTGCTATTGGTTAAGATTTGTGAACACACTACTTTCATTTTTTTTCCATTTTTAATCTGATATAGATTTTAACTTCCTAATGTTTCCAAGTCTGATTTGAGTGTGAGCAATTTCAATTCATATGACTCTTCTTTTGTTTATATGATTGAAAGTATGTTTCTACAAATTTACCACTTAGGCATTTGGTAATAAATTGGAAGACATTTCATTTACCTAAAGTAGGATGAGTTGAATAACATAAAACACCTTCTGTTTGATTCTATAACCTCTGTTTCCACTTAATATAATTGCTAGCTCTGTAGCATAATGGAAAAGGTGTAATTTGGTAACATGTTTGGTATTACTGGTATACTTTTTTTTTTGTCTTTTTCCCCTCAGCTCTGAAAGGAAAGGTTACTTTTTAGGTAAAGCATCCCCACCGCCTATTAGAAAAACACAATCTGTTTTCCTCCAAATTTTTTTTTAAGCCGAGATCCGCAAATGTTTTTTATGTTTCTTTGAATTCTTTCTTTGCAGATCAAAGCTCAGTTTTCACCACTGAGCAAACTATATATTCAGTTCAAATTATAAAATCATTAGGCATCTATTATTCCTGTACTTTTAAAATATGGTGACTGCTGGTGCATTTGTGAGTGAGTGCATGGTAATTTTTAAATGTGATTATTTTTGTCTAAATTTATTAAAATCTTTATAAATCAGTTCGAGCATCAGACAAGCGGATAGCTTGTGATGAAGAATTCTCAGATTCTGAGGATGAAGGAGAAGGAGGTCGTAGAAATGTAGCTGATCATAAGAAAGGAGCAAAGAAAGCTAGAATTGAAGAAGACAAGAAGGAAACAGAGGACAAAAAAGCAGGTAAATATGGTCTAACTGTAAGAAATACCTGATACTTGCATTCAGGTATTGTAGTGACCCCGTGTTTTCATTGGCAAAGTTTTTACCCTGTAGCATGTGGAAAAACTGATTCATGAGATAGTGGTCCAATGTTCTTTTACTGTACATCATATTGAAATTATTTGAGTAAGTTGGCTCTTTTTCACTGGCGACTTAGGAGTCAGTAGTAGATCTGACACATCTGGTTCTGTTCTTTCACTAGTGGATTCACTCTTCTCTATTATAGTTCTGCCATTTCATAATTTAATTTCCCAGTGCATTATAATGATGGTGCCACTGGCTGCTCTTGTGTACTGATTGGTATCTAGAAATTTTCCCTGTTAATGATTGAGGTAAGGAGGACTTAACATTAGCTGCAGGATTTTTCTAGTATTCTTTTCTCTCATTGTCAGTGTGTCTTCTTGTCTGTCCTTTCTTGGTGTTTGGTGTTTCTTTTTGTCTTTTAATTCTTCTTTGTGCTTCCTTTTCCGCATGAGAAAGTGGGTGCAGTAGGGTACTGGTCTTTCATTGATGTTTTAGCCAAAAATAAAGTACCTTTGTATCTAGTTTAATTGCCCAGTGGTGGATCAGTCAATACTTTGTTTTCTTCTCGACACTTTTGGTACTGATTTTAATAGATTTTTTTTTAACTCCTTTATTTTATACCAAGGATCTTCTTACAGGGCATGACAATTATAAAAATCTCTCAGCCTACAGATAAAAGAAATATTATCATAGAAACCTTTTTAAAAATCCATAGCTGAATATCTAGATCTGGAACCTTTACATTTCCTTCCTCTGCTTTCCCCATCTCATTTTAGCTCTTGGAGTTAGTAAGTTTACGTAGGCAACATTAGGCTGGAAATTGGAACAAATATGAAATCCAGATTGTCCATATGTGTGTTTGTATTATTGGTCAAACCAGGTCCCTGAATGTCTGTGTAGAACACTTAACAATGCTGATGGTTTACTATATCCTTATTAAAATATACTTAGTTTCATTTGCTTATTTAATAAATATTTTGGTACAGTTCAAATGATTTGTTTTTTCAGTCTCGAGTTTATAGTGTTAATACCACTATTCTGTTAAAATTGTGAACTTTGTGTTTAATTTTACAGTGAAGGTTAAAAAGTAAAGGCATAAGAATAGGATCTGGCCTCTGCTTGGGGCTCTGGGCTCCTCTTGTCTAACTCTCGCTTTCTCACAATACTCCAGCCACACTGGCCTTCTTTGAGTTCTTCCTTCCAACCTGCCAATTCCTTCTTGCCTTAAAGTCCTTTTTAGTTTTCACCATTTGATATATTTCTCCCCTTTTCCCACCTAAAATATATTCATTCTTCCAGATGCCTCTCAAATGTCATTTCTTTATGGAAGCTTTTGCCAAGCTCCCACAGTACTGCTCACAAATGCACTCGGAACTTCTACACAGCACATATCCCAACTGTAATGCTGTAAACCCACAGGACTGCAAGCTCTAAAACAGCAGGGACTACGTTATGTTGGCAGCTCAAATCTACCATGTAGCCCAGCATCTAAAGCAGAAATCTTGTTTAGTTCTTGAATGAATAGTAAGAGTGTATGTGACAGCTTTTAGTAAAAGTACAGTGTATTTGTATGCGTTTTATATTTCAAAATAAGGTGTTAATCTTTTTTCTTTTTTAGATGTTAAGGAAGAAGATAAATCCAAGGACAATAGTGGTGAAAAAACAGATACCAAAGGGTAAAAGATATTCTTTATCTAGTAATTTTTATATACCTTAAAAATAATAAACACAATTATTTGATATAGGTAAATGTGTATGTGCATACATACATTCTTTTAAGAAATACTCTGCTTCACCTGAGAGCTTCAGTAATTTCTACGCCATATTCTGAATTTTAGCCTTTATTAATGGGTAAGACAAAGTGTGCCATTTCAGCCATCAGTTCTTCTGTTCAACTGTTATTTATGTAGTTTGCCTATAAGAAAATCTATAAAGATTAGTAATCAGTATTGTAATTAAATATGTCAGTATTGTATATAAATTATCTGAAACTTTTTGATTATTAACTTTTCAAATATATAGACTCGTCTTTCATGGTGCTCTTGTTTTTGTGTGTGTGTGTGTGTATATATATATATATATATATGATTGTTTAGTGTTGAGAGATAGGTTAGCTTAAGAAACACTAGTTTTTAAGTAAAAACATAAGCGAGGTTTTCTACTGTCAGAAAGATATAAATGTTGGCCACACCTAATTTTGTGCTAGCCTTTGCAGGATAACTTTTAATAGATTGTAAAACCACTAAATGAATTAGAAAGAGATTAATGCATTCAGTGTTCCAAAAACCGTAGGCATTATTAGCTTACATTTTTCTTGGCATGAGCCAGGGCCTGACCAATAGGTCAGTGCATTTAAACTAAGATTGTGCCATTTTTAATATTTCATGTTGCTTCTTTTAACAGAGCCAAATCGGAACAGCTCAGCAATCCTTGAATTTGAGAGGCTTACCAGTTTCAGGAAACCATTAAAAAGTGAGAAAATATTGGGAAGAAAAATGTTTTCTTTTTGAAGGAGACTTCTGGCTTCATTTTATACTACTTTGGCATGGACTGTATTTATTTTCAAAATGGCTTTTTCGTTTTTGTTTTTCTTGGCAAGTTTTATTTTGAGTTTTTCTAATTATGAAGCGAAATTTCTTTTCTCTACCATGCTATATGTGAAAGTATTTAAAATTGATGTGAGTTATTATGTCAAAAAAACTGATCTATTAAAGAAGTAATTGGCCTTTCTGAGCTGATTTTTCCATCTTTTGTAACTATCTTTATTAAAAAATTGTACTTGGATTGCCTTTTGTCTGTTATTATAACATGAAATCTTAGAGACTAATGACATGATCCTTTGTGAGGAATTGGGATACACTAGGGATGAAAGATAGTGATTACAACTTGAAAGATATCCATCTGCTCTGTTTCTTCGGTTTACTTCATACCCAAGATGATATGAAGTTCACTTACAGATTTATAAGTAACCATAGAATTATATGCTGCTATGAAACACCCTTTTTGAATATAATGCACCTGATAGAAAATATGGTACTACCAACATATAGTACTAATCCTTAGGTACATTCTTTTATTTTAGAATCTAGATAAGTATCCCTTACTACCAGCTATAAATATTCACCTTTTATAAAAATATATTTGGTTAATTAAGTCTTTTCACTGAGGCTTGACATAAATCAGGTGAATTATGTAAAGGGCATTTAGGTGGAATATTAAGTAATTAAGGAACTCATGCATTCCAGGAGTAAAATAGCATGTAAACATGCAGTGATTACACACACACACATACCCCAAGCACGTAATGTTACCAAATATTCACAGACTATGTAAATTGTTATAATGACCCACATTCTATGTTTAGCCATTATGTATTGATTCTAATATTACCTCCAAGGATGTTAAGAAATAATAAGGTCTCATTTATTTGCGTGAATGCATATCACAGCCCAGCAAAGAGGGGAGAGTATTTCTAATAATTATTTCTGATTGTAATAGGAATTCTATCTTGCCCTCTATAGCTTAGCCAGTTAATTTTAGTGAAGATTGACATGTAATTATAACTTATCTTTGGAACTAATAATATAAGCTGGGCAACTTAGATAGAGGAATTAACTGAACCAGAGAAAAGATTTCCAGAAGTTGGAAATGGAAATTACGAATTAAAAGAAGTAATCTATAATCAAAAAAAGGAAGCTACTGTGTTTGAGCTATCTGCTAGTCTTTTCTGCCAAGTACTAAATAGTCAAGGAATTCTATGGTTGAGTTTAATCAGGTCAGTAGTTTTAATTAGTGTATGTTAGGTCAGTCTGAATGAAGCCTGTTTTTAGACAAAACCTGGTTCTTTTACTGCATTTGCATGGCATCCAGTTTCTACCACATGCACCCAGGATTCTGTGGTGGTTTGGAACTGTGTACCGCAAAAAGCATGTTCTTGGGCTTGATCCATTCCTGTGGGTGTGGACCCATTGTTGGGTAGTACCTTTATTATTTTTTATTACAGAAGTTGTGAGTTTACAGAATAATCATGCATAAAATACAGGATTCTCATGTACCACTCCACCACCACCACCACCACCTTCATTGATGTGGAATATTAGTTAAAATTTATGATAGCACTTTTTTTTTAATAATTGTATTTTTTAGCAATAGTTACCTTTGTTAAAATTGAGAGATTATAGTTATATCTTCCATTACTTACATTAGGTGTGTTTTTTCCCATATACCACCCTGTTATTACCACCTTGTATTGATATCATGTGTTTGTTATAATTCATGAAAGAACTCTTATACTTGTACTATTGACTATAGTCCATTGTCTACAGTAAGGTTCCTTGTGAGGAACAGTCCTGTTTTACCTAAAAAATTTTATTATAGTAATATATGCAATGTAACGTTTCCCCTTTTGACATTCGCCCATATACTTGACTGCTGTTGATTATTCTCATGCAATAACATACTACCATTACCACCATTCATTTCCAAACCTTTACTACCATGAGCCTAGATAGAAATTCTGTACAAGTTAAATATCAACTCCCTATTCTCTAACCCCAGTCTATCTCTTGGTAACCTATATTCTAGATTCTAGCATTGAGTTTGCTTATTGTAATTAGTTTATAACAATGGGATTATACAGTTATTTGTCCTTTTTACTCAACATAGTTTCATCCATGTCACATGCATCAAGATATTCCTTTTTATGACTAAATACTCTGTTGTAAGAATATATACTATGTTTTGTTTATTCATTTGTTGATGGATACTTGGGTTGCTAACATTTTTTGGCAATTGGGAATAATGCCACAGTGAACATCAGTGCAAATAACTACTTAAGCCCCCCCTTTCAGTTCTGGGTATATACCTAGTAGCAGGATTGCTGAATCACATGGTAATTCCATACTTAGCTTCCTGAGGAACTGCCAACTTTCTTCCACAGCTGCTGCACCATTTTATGTTACCAGCAACAATGAATCCTTTGTAGTTTTCTATGTGTGTATGTGTGTGTTTTCTCTAATAGTGGCCATTTTAGTAGGTATGCAGTATCTCATGGTGGTTTTGGTTTGCATTTCCATAATAGTGATGTTGAGCATTTTTATATGTGCTTTTTAGCCATTTGTATTTCCTCTGGAAAGATGTCTATTCAAATCTTTAGCCCATTTTTAATTGGGTTTTCTCTTTTTATAGTTGACTATAAGAATTCTTTATATATTCTGGATATTAAATCTTTATCAGATATGTGATTTCCAAATATTTTCTCCCATTGAAACAGTTGTCTTTTCACTTTTGGCAAAGACCTTTTATACAGAAAAGTTTTTAATTTTGAAGTGATCCAGTTACTCTTTTATTGCCTTGTACTTTGAGTGTAAGGTCTAGGAAACCATTGCTTACCACAAGATCTTGAATATTCTTCCCTACAGTTTCTTCTAGGAATTTTACAGTCCTGCTTATATTTAGGTTGTTGGTCCATTTTTAGTTAACTTTTGTATATGGTATGAGATAGGGGTCCTCTTTCATTCTTTTGCATATAAATATCCAGTTTCCCCAGCACAATTTGTTGAAGAGACATGGCACCCTAGTAAAAAGTCAATTGGCTGTAGATGTGGGGGTCTAATTTTGACTCTTCAATTGAACTCCATTTATCAATGCATCCATCCTTGTGCCAGTACCATGCTGTTTTGACCACTAACTTTGTAATAAGTTTTAAAGTCAGGAAGCGTGAGTCCTCCAACTTTGTTCTTTTTCAAAATGTTTTTGTCTGTTTGGGGCTCCTTACCCTTCCAAATAAATTTGGTAATTGGCTTTCCACTTCTGCAAAGTAGGCTGTTGGGACTTTTATTGGGATTGCAAGGAATCTGTAAATCTTTGGGTAGAATTGACATTTTGAAGATACTTCCAATCCATGAACATGAAATGTCTTTCCATTTATTTAGGTCTTTTAAAATTTCTTTTAGCTATGTTTTGTCGTTTTCTGTGTACAAGTGCTTTACATCCTTGGTTATATTTATTCCTAGAGATTTAATTCTTTAGTTGCTATCATAAATGGGTTTGTTTTTTGTTTTTTTGTTTTTTTTTAATTTCCTCCTCAGGTTGCTCATCACTAGTGTATCGAGACGCTGATTTTTTTCATGTTGATTTTGTATCCTGCCACTTTGTTGTACTTGTGTATTAGCTCTAGTAGCTTTGTTGTCTATTTTGGGGAACTTTCTTTATATAGGATCATGTTATTTGCAAATAGTGAAGATTTTACTTTTTCCTTTCTAATTTGAATGCCTTTCATTTATTATTCTTGCCTAATTGCTATAGCTAGAACTTCTAGCACAATGTTGAATAACAGTGGTGACACAGCATCTTTATCCTGTTCCATATTTTAGAGGGAAAAATTTCAGCCTTTCACTGTTGACTACAATGTTAGCTGTGGGTTTTTCATATATGGCCTTTATCATGTTAATGTTTCCTTCTATTCCTATTTTTTCAATTATTTTTATCAAAGGATTCTGGATTTTGTCAAATGCCTTTTCTATGTCAATTGGGATGATCATGTGGCTTTTCCCCATCAATTCGTTAGGGTGGTGTGTTACCTTAATTGATTTTCTTGTGTTGAACTACCCTTGCATTCCTGGGATAAAACCCACTTGATCAGGGTGTACAATTTGTTAATGTGTTGGATTTGATTTGCAAGTATTTTGTTGAGGATTTCTGCATCTATATTCATAAGAGAAAGTCTAATTTTTTTTTCTTGTATCTTTATCTGTCTTCAGTGTTAGGATGATGTTCAGTGTTAGGGTGATGTTGGCCACATAAAATGAGTTAGGTAGTGTTCCCTCTTCAATTTTTTGCAAGAGTTTGAGCAGGATTGGTATTAATTGATCTTGAAATGATTGGTAGAATTCATCTGTGAAGCCATCTGGTCTTGGGCTTTTCATTTGTGGTGAGTTCCTCCTCTCATTTATGATTTTATTTATTAGCATCATTCTTTTCTCTGTCAGTGTAGCTAAGGGCTTGTTGATTTTATTGATCTCAAAAAATCAACTTCATTTTATTCTATTTCTTCATTCTCAAATTTCATTTATTTCTGCTCTAATCTTTGTTATTTCTTTCCTTTTGCTTGCTTTGGGATTAGTTTGCTGTACTTTTTCTAGTTCCTCCAGGTGTGCAGTTAGGTCTTTGATTTTACATCTTTTTTTAATGTTTAGGGCTATCGGTTACCCTCTTAGCATTGCCTTTGCTGCATTCCATAAGTATTTGATGTGTTGTGTTCTCATTTTCATTTGTCTCAAGGTATTTACTGATTTCCCTTGCAATTTCATTTTTGGCCCACTGATGGTTTAAGAGTAGAGTGTTTGTTTAACTACCATATTTTTTTTAGTTTTCCAGTTTCCTGTCTTGATTTCCAGCTTCATTCCATTATGGTTAGAGAAAATGCTTTGTATAATTTTTAAAAATTTATTGAGACTTGTTTTGTTACCCAACATGTGGTCTATCCTGGAGAATGATCCATGTGCACTTGAGAAGAATGGATATCCTGCTATTTGGAGGTGCAGTGTTCTGTATATGCCTGTTACGTCTAGTTCATTTTTCATATTTCCAAGTTCTCTGTTTCCTTATTGATCCTCTATCTAGATACTCTATTGATGACAATGGTGTATTGAAGTCTCCAATTATTGTAGAGACATCTATTTCTCTCTTCAGTTTTGCCAGCATTTGCCTCATGTATTTTGGAGCATCTTGGTTAGGTGCCTAAATACTTATGATTGTTATTTCTTGGTGAATTGCCCTTTTATTAGTATATAGTGTCCTTCTTTGCCTCTGTTTTTAAAATTGCAGTTTTATGGAGATATATTGACATACCGTATAGTCACCCGAAGTGTACAATCAGTTGTTCACAGTATATAGTTGTACATTCATCACTACAATCAATTTTTTTAATTTTTGTTACTCAAAAACAAAAATAAGAAAAATATAAATAAAAAAACACTCAAAACATCTGATACTCCTTCCCCACTACTCATTTAATTTGTCCCCATTTTTCTACTCATCTGTCCATACACTAGATAAAGGGAGTGTGAGACACAAGGTTTTCTGAATCACACAGTCACACCATATAACCTATATAGTTACACAATCTTCAAGAGTCAAGGATACTGGATGACAGTTCAACAGCTTCGTGTATTTCCTTTTAGCTATTCCAGTATACTAAAAACTAAAAAGGGATGTCTATATAATGCATAAGAATAACCTCCAGAATGACCTCTTGACTCCATTTGAAATCTCTGAGCCACTAAAACTGTTTCATATCTCTTCCTCCTTTTGGTCAAGAAGGCATTTTCAATCTCATGATGCCAGGGCCAGGCTCATCCTTGGGAGTCAGGTCCCATGTTGCCAGGGAGATTTACACCCCTGGGAGTCATGTCCCACATAGGGAGGGGGGCAGTGAGTTTACCTGCAGTGTGGGCTTAGAAAGGCCATGTCTGAGCAATGAAAGAGGTTCTCTGGGCATCACTCTTAGGCACAATCATAAGTAGGCTTAGCTTCTTCTTTCCTTGCAGTAACAAGCTTTATAAGTGCAAGCCCCAAGATTGAGGGTTCAGCCTACTAAATTGATAGTCCCCAATGCTTGTGAGAATATAAGGATTTCTCGAGGTGGGTAAGTTTAATATTTCCACATTTTCTCCCAAGTCCTTCAAAGGGCTTTTTTATTCTCTGCCCAGATTACTCTGCGATGTATTGGGGCTTCATGCTAACCTGAACAGATAAACCAGATCTCACTCCCTATTCAAGGTTCCATGTAATTAATGGTGTTTGAATAAACTAACCAAGTTAAATTATATAGCATGCTATACAAAATGTAGATTTTGCACCAAATAAAAATCTCTTCCTTCGTTCCCACAAAGAAATTAATATCATCCTTTATCCTTTAGTCTGATTTACCCTAGTCCTAACCAAGTCCATTTCGTTCATATCTCTAATTGAAGGCTGATCTCTTTTTCAGCTGCTTTAACAGCTGCTGTTCTGGCTCTTGAGTCTCAGGGTGAAGTTCCAGGGACCAACCTGATTATACCTCAGTATCTCAAAATTTAGAAATAACCACTACAACTCATGAATAGATGTGACTGCTCTAAGAGGTTACAATCTAGGAACCTTTACGTAAGACTTCCCCTGATAACCTTTGGTCTCAGAGTCAATTCTCAGAGTTTGAACATTATAGTTAGTCCATATTAGTGAGGCATTATAATGTTTGTCTTTTCAATTCTGGCTTATTTCACTCAAAATGCTGTCCTCAAGGGCCATTCACCTGGTTGCATACCTCACAAATTCATTCCTTCTTGCTGCTGCTCAGTATTCCACTGTATGTGTACACTACAGTTCACCATTCTGTTCATCAGTTGATGTACCCTTAGGCCACCTCCATCCATCGCAAATCATGAAAACTGCCACCATAAACACCAGTGTGCAATGTCCATTCATGTCCCTGCTCTCAGTTCTTCCAAGTATATACCTAATAATGGAGTTGCAGGACCATATGGCAACCCCAAACTCAGCTTCCTGTGGAGCCACCACACTGCCCTCCAGAAGGGCTGCACCATTCTACTTACTCTACCAACAGTAAATAGGTACATCCCTCTTTCCACATTTTGTCCAGCACTTGTATCCCCCTATTTTTTAAAGTTTTATTCACACACCATACAATCCATTCTAAGTAAACTGATTCCCAGTAAAATCACATAATTATGCATTAACCACCACAATCTCTGTGAGGACTTTGCTGTTTCTTCTGCAAATAAAGAGGAAGAGGAGAAAAAAATGAAGAATAAAAATAAAAATAAAATACAATGAAAAGGTCAGATAACAACAGCAACACCAAGGATCCCATATCACTCCTTTATATCCCCGTTATAGACATTTAACTTTGGTATATTGCCTTTGTGACAATTAATGGTAGCATCTTACAATGTTACTGTTAACTATAGACTGTAGTTTGCATTGATTATATTTTTCCCCTATACCATCCAATTTTCAACACCTTGCAATGTTGACATTCATTTTTTATCCCTCTTGTAAAAACATTTTTATATTTGCACATTTAATCACCATCATTGACCACTCTAGGTTTCACTAAGTTACACAATCCCAGTCTTTATCTTCTATCTTTCCTTCTGGTGTCATGCATGCCCCTAGCCTTCCTCTTTTGACCATACTCATCTTTGTTCAGAGTACTTACAATATTTTCCCAGCATCACACAGTATTATGCTATTAATTTCTGGATCTATACAATCAATCCTGTTGAACCTTCTGTATTCTGTCTGCATCAAATGCCTGGTCTCTAACCTCTTTCTATCTCCTAGTAACCTGTTTTCTCAACTTTAACTCTCAAAGTTCACTCATCAATATTAGTTTGTATTAGTGAGTCCATAGAGTATCCATCCTTTTGTTTCTGGCTAATTTCATTCAATGTAATATCTACTGTCTATCATTTTGTCTTTTGGATTTTATATGTCATATCTTATTTTTATTTTTTTTTACCCTTACTCTCTCTCATTTTACCCTTACTTAATAGTCTTCATTTCTACACTCTTCTCCAAACCTCTATCTCCTGTCTTTTCCTATCCACCTGTGGTGCTCCCTTTGGTATTTCTTATAGAGCAGGTATCTTGTTCACAAACTCTTTCAGCATCTGTTTGTCTGAAAATATTTTAATCTCTCCCTCATTTTTGAAAGGCAGTTTTGCCAAATATAGAACTCTTAGTTGGCAGTTTTTCTCTTTCAGCATCTTAAATATATCATACCACTGCCTTCTCGCCTCCATGGTTTCTACTAAGAAATCCGCACATAGTCTTATCAAGCGTCCCTTGAATGTGATGGATCGCTTTTCTCTTGCTGCTTCCAGAATTCTCTCTTTGTCTTTGACATTTAATAGTCTGATTATTAATTGTCTTGGAGGAGGTGTATTCAGATTTATTCTATTTGGAGTATGCTGCACTTATTGGATCTGTAATTTTATGTCTTTCATAAGAGATGGGAAATTTTTAGTCATTATATCCTCCATTATTCTTTCTGCCCCTTTTCCCTTCTCTACTCCTTCTGGGACACCCATGACATGTATATTCATGTGCTTCATGTTGTCATTCATTTCCCTGAGACCCTGCTCATATTTTTCCATTCTTTTCCCTGTTTTTTTGTGTGTTGAATTTCAGATGTCCTGTCCTCTATTTCCTGAATCTCTCTTCTGTCTCTTCAAATCTGCTGTTGCAAGTCTCCATTGTGTTTTTCATCTCTTCTATTGTGCATTTCATTTCCACAACTTCTGCCAATTGTTTTTTCAAACTTTTGAGTTCCTCCTTATGTTTGCCCAATGTCTTCCTCAGATAGTTCATCTCTTTTGCTGTATCTTCCCTCAACTTGTTGATTTGATTTTTGAATTGATTTGGCATATTTGTTTGAACATCTTTAGTTGTTTCAACTCCTGTATCTCATTTGAAGTTTAAGTCTATTCCTTTGACTGGGCCATATCTTTGGTTTCCCTAGTGTGATTCATAATTTTTGCACTCTTGGCATCTGTTTTACTTTATTACCCCAGTCAGATTTTCCCACACCTGACAGGCCCATGTCTCAGAAGAGAGTGTAATCAGTTTCAAGTTTCCCTGAGGATGAGACCCAGAAGATTGTCAGACTTTCCTGTGAGGCCTCTAGACTCGGTGCTTTTCCTATCCTGCCCTGCAGGTGGTTCTTATCAGCCCACAGCTTCCCACTAGCATAAAGAGGTTAGGTGCCTTTAATTCTCAGAGATCCTGTCCCTGCCAGGGCTGAGGGTGTCCAAAGCTAAGCTTAAGCTGTTTCTTTTTTTCTTTTTTTTCCCCAGGACCTGGGGTCTGAATTCTCTGATGGAGGGCAACCACTTGAGCTGTGCCCTCCCCCTCCTCATTTTCTTAGGGAAGATAAGCCCTTTAAGGAATTATATCCTACACTTTACTTCTTCCTTTGCCTCTCTATCTTAACTCCACCCTTGCCTGGATCAGGGCTGACTATTAAAAATTCCTGAGCAGGGAGTGAATCTCCCTGGCAACATGGAATATAACTCCCAGGGAGGAATCTGGACCCAGCATCATGGGATGGAGAATATCTTCTTGACCAAAAGTGGGATGTGAAAGGAAATTAAATAAGCTTCAGTGGCAGAGAGATTCCAAAAGGAGCCAAGAGGTCACTCTGGTGGGCACTCTTATGCACAACATAGACAACCCTTTTTAGGTTCTAATGAATTGGAATAGCTACCAGTAAATATCTGAAGCTATCAAACTGAAACCCAGAACCCATGAATCTTGAAGATGATTGTATAAAAATGTAGCTTATGATGGGTGACAATGTGATTGGGAAAGCCATATGGACCACACTCCCCTTTGTCTAGTTTATGGGTGGATGAGTAGAAAAATGCAGGAAGAAAAAGAAATAAAGAAATAAAGAAAAAAAGGCACCCAGTGTTATTTTTTACTTTAATTGTTCTTTTTCACTTTAATTTTTATCCTTATTATTTTAGTGTGTGTGATAATGAAAATGTCAAAAATTAATTTTGGTGATGAATGTACAACTATATAATGGTACTGTAAACAATTGAATGTATGCTTTATTCTGTATGACTGCATGGTATGTGAATATATCTCAATAAAAATGGAATTTAAAAAATGCCTGAGGCTTTCTCTAATGAGCTACTTAGAATGAGAGGGGGGAAAAAAAAACAAAAAAACAAAAAAAGAAATTCTCTTTTCAGAGCCTGTCCCCTGCCCACCCAGTTTCACCAGTCAGGAGCTGGAGTTGGTACCCGGTTTGGTGTGCCCCTTTTCTTGGGACACAGTCCTTTTCCAGTATTCTGAGCTCAGTTGACTCCAAAAGCCTCTGTCTTCATTTTTTTCCTTCATCCTTGCTTCCTCTCTGCTAGGAGAGACTTCCGGGTTCCTTTCCTGCTTGCTTGGGGTTGATCTGTGCTCATAGCTTGAATTCAGTAGCCCAAATTTGTTAATCAAAGCTGTTGTTGGAGCTTGGTTGAGCTACCTTCCCTTGCTCCTAGTAGACTGCTGCTTTTTCCCACAGGGAAGTTTTCCAACTCAGCCTGCTGTGCCATTGGGGGAGGGGTACCAGTCCTTCAGTTTGGGGAGCTTACTTACAGTTCTGTGCTGCATTCTCAGCTGTTCCACGTGCTCTAGACTCGTATATGATGGGTGTCCAGTCACAGAAGTCCCCCAACAGTTGTTCTAGACTATTTACTAGTTGTTCCTGGCTATTTGCTAGTAGCTCTAGGGGGCTAACAAAATTCCCTCCTCTATGCTCCCTTCTTTGCCTGTTATAACAGTTCTGCATTTAAAGTCTGTTTTGCCCAATAGTAGTATAGCTAGCCCAGCTCTTTTTTTTTGGTTACTGTTTGCATGGAATATGCTTTTCCAACCTTTCACTTTCAACCTATTTGTGTCCTTGTGTCTAAGGTGAGTCTCTTGTAGACTATATAGGTGGATCATACTTTTTATCCATTCTGCCAATCTTTGTCTTTTTATTGGGGGAGTATTTTGGTTTCCTAAAGCTGATGAAATGCAATATACCAGAAATGGACTGACTTTAATAATGGAGATTTATTAGCTTACAAATTTACCATTTTAAGGCCATGGAAATGTCCCAATTAAGGCATTAATAGGACAATACCTTCTCTGAAGACTGGTTACCAGTGATCTTGGGCTCCTCTGTCAGATAGCAAGACACATGCAAAGTCTTCTGGTCCTTCTCTCTTGGGTTTTGTTGCTTCAACTTCTGGCTTCAGTGGCTCCCTCTCTCAGCTTCAGTAGGTATATCCTTGTCTCCTAGCCTCTCTGGGGCTTTTTCTGTGAGCTTCTCTCAATTTCATCTCTTTGTGTTTTATCCTCTTATAAAGGACCCCAGTAAGAGGACTAAGACCCACCCTGGAGAATGCTTCAACTGAACCTAATCAAAAGGTCCCACCTACAATAGGTCTACACCCACAGGAAATGGATTAAAAGAACTTGCCCTTTTCTGGGGTTCATACAACTTCAAACTGCCACAGCAAGTTTAATACATTAGCCTTCAATATTATTATTGTAAAGGCAGTACTTACTTCAAACATTTTACCCTTTGGTCTTTGTAGGTCATATTTTTGTCTCCCTTTTTACCCTTTTAATTACCCTTACTGATATTCTTCATTTCTGTGCTCTACTCTAAACCTCTCCTGTCTTTCCTTTCATCTGGCAGAACTCTCTTTAGTATTTCTTAAAGGACAGGTCTGTTGTTGACAAACTCTGTTTCTGTTTATCTGTGAAAATTATAAATTCTTCTTCATTTGTAAAGGATGGTTTTACTGGATAAAGAATTTGGGGCTGGCAATTTTTCTCTTTCAGTACCCTAAATTTATCTTACCACTGCCTCTTCACCTCGATGGTTTCTGATGAAAAATCAGCACTTAATATTACTGTGGTTCCCTTGTATGTGACAAACCACTTTTCTCTCATTGCTTTAAGGATTCTCTCTTTAACTTTGACATTTGAAATTCTGATTAGTATGTGTCTTGTAGTAGGTCTATTAGGAGTATCCTTTTTGGAGTACATTGTGTTTCTTGAACATGCATATTTAAATCATTCATGGGTGTTGGGAAATTTTAAAGCCATTATTTCCTCAAATATTCTTTCAGTCCCTTTTCCCTTCTCTTCTCCTTCTGGGACTCCCATGACATGTATGTTTGTGTACTTCATGATGTCATTCAAATCCTTGAGGCCTTGCTCAAATTTTTTCCATTCTTTTCTGTATCTGTTCTCTGTTTCTAAGATTTCAATTTTTGCATCTTCTTGTTTGCTGATTCTTTTTTTCTGCCTTTTCAAATCTTCTATTGTATACCTCTAGTGTATTTTTAATCTCTTTTATTGTGCCTTTCATCCCCATAGTTATGTTTTGCTTTTTGTACACTTTCAGATTCTTCTTTATGCTCACAGATTGTCTTCTTAATATTCTTTATCTCTTTAGTTACATTTTCCTCCATCTCCCTGAATTAATTTAGGAGATTGGTTTGAACATCTTTCATTAATTGTTGCAAATTATGCATCTCCTGTGAAGTTTTAATTTTTTCCTTGACTGGGCCATATCCTGTTTCTTAGTGTTCCCATTTGCTAATGCTGCCATTATGCAAAAGACCAGAAATGGATTGACTTTTATAAAGGGGGTTTATTTGGTTATGAATTTACAGTCCTAAGGCCATAGAATGTCCAAACTAAGGCATCAACAGGAGGATATCTTCAATGAAGAATGGCTGATGGCATCCAGAACACCTCTGTCAGCTGAGAAGGCATGTGGCTGGTGTCTGCTGGTCCTATGCCCCTGGAATTATGTTTCAAAATAACTTTCTCCAGAATGTCTCTGGGCATCTGTCTTAGCTCCTCTCTCTCAGTTCCTCTGCATCTTTGCTTCTTTCTCCCAGGACATTTCTCTCTAAGTCTCTGGTGGTCGTCTCTTAGCTTCTCTGGGGAAAACTCTGGGCTAGCATCTCCAAATGTCCTGTCTGCATCTCCAAGCATCTCCAAGTGTCAGCTTTCAATGGACATCTCCAAAATGTCTCTCTTAGCCTCTCTTGGGGTGTTTTGTCCTCTCTGCTCTCTGCGTGAGCTCTCTTTAAAGGACTCCAGTGATCTAATTAAGACCCACCCTGAATGGGCAGGGTCCACAACTCCATGGAAATAATTCAACCAGAGGATCCACCCTAATCAACAGACTAATCAGTCTGCCCCCACAAGATTGCATTAAAGAATATGGCTTTTCTGGAGGACGTAATATATCCAAAAAAGCACATTTACTGTGGCTTGTAATTTTTTGCTGATGTCTAGGCACTTGATTATGTTGATGAGTTTATTCTGAAGGTCAATTTCTCTTGCCTAGAGTTTTATTGTTGATTGGCTTTGTGTTAGGCTCTTCATTGGTGCTTGGTTCAACTTATTCTAGACATCTAGAATAATCTGTCTCTTCTGATCAGACCTTTTCAGCTCTTCTTCATCCTGATTTTTGCTCTGGACATGCAGTACAGCTATTCCTTCCACATCACAACTTTCCCCTTCATGGTTTTGATATATCATTGGTCTGTATAAGAAATTAAATAGAAATTTTAGGGTAGTTTTGTGGAAGTCACAGACAACACATGAAGTCCAGCTGACAACACACACACCTCAAAGGCTAGAAATGTGAAACATTGTTATAAAAAAGGCATTCCAGTAGACTCTGGCATCATAAAAGAAAGACTATGTCCTTATATGATTCTCTAAAGAAAAATGAAGGTGAGGGGTCTACTACTACAGATTTTCAGGCCAGAAAAGGCTGGTGTGAAAATTTTAAAAAAGGTTTATCCTATGCAATGTAGAAGTAATGGAAGAGGCAGTGTCTGCTGATTGAGGCAATTATGGAGCTCCCTGAAAAACTGAAAAAATATTTTTTATGAAGACTTTCCAGATTTCAGGGATGCTGTGCCCCTAACCCTCATGATGTGGAAAGGATAATTGAACTTTTTGTGCAGTTGTTTCACCTTTAGGAGAAAGCTTCCTTTCCTCTGTTCCTTCTCCAAGAATCTTCATCTGTTCTGTTTTTGTTTTTGTTTTGTTTTGTTCTGTTTTGTTTTGCCTCTATAGTTTTTTACACTCCTTTCATTGTCTCTAGCTGTTTTTGCCTGGAGGGTAAATTCTGGGATGAGGGTCACCCAAAGAGGACTTTCCCAAGTCAGTACTTCCCAGCCAAAACAGGGCCAGGGACCCATGACGGGGCTGCAGTGTGCCCTGGGAGGGGATTAAGAGGAATGCCAAATGTCTCTTTGATGGCTTCCAAAAGCTGAGCTTTCCTGGCTTACTCAGCAAGTGCAACCCTTCAGCTACTGTTCCCTGCAGTCTGAGGGAAGCACTGTGTCTTTAAATCTCCACCACTCTAGCCCCTGTCTGGGGCAGGTTTGAAACAATGGCTTCTGCTGCCTTTGTCTCAGGCAGGTTTAAAAAGTAGCTCAGAGTCGGAACCCAGTGACTTGACCTCACTAATCAAAAGCCATGATCAGCTATCTGTCATGCCTACCCACTTTCTTGGAGAAGAAGATTTTTATGTCCCTTTCTGTCTCTAGTGACTTAGGCAGGGACTGGCCCCCAAGGCAGCCCTCCATGAGAGTGGGGGACAGTTACCAGCAGCCACTGTGCAGAGACAGCAACTCCCTGTGCTCCACTCCAGTTCTTCAGCCTCTTCCTCCAGCTCTTCTCTGAAAGCTGTAGAGTGTTCTTCTGGCCTCCAGAACCCCATAAAAGTTGTCTCAGACAGTTTCTGCCTGTTCAACAGCCATTTTGGTGGAAAGACTGAGTCCTGGAGCTCCCTATTCTGCCATCTCCCCCAGAAGTCCTAGCTGAATAGGACCTTTTGATGAAGTAACTTCAGTTAAGGTGTGGCCCCACTCAATCAGGATGGGACTTAATCCTATTTCTGGAGTCCTTTATAAGCAAATGAAATTCAGACACAGAGAAAACCACAGAAAGAACAGCCAGAAGCTGAATGTCAATGGAACCCAGAAGAGAAGGGAGAGACCATCTTGTGCATTACAGGAGCCTAGGACAAGTGATCACCAGCAGCCAGCCCCAGGATGACAGTCTTCAGGAAGCATCACCTTGATGATGCCTTGATCTGAACTTCCATCCTCAAAACTGTGAGCCAATAAATTCCTGTTGTTTAAGCCAACCATTGCATGTTACCTGCTTTGGCAGCCAGGAAACTGAAACGGATACTAAACCAAGGAAATAAATACCCAAAGAAGTGGTTTAACTTTCAACAACTGTTTATTGTCTACCCATTTTAGGGCTTTGGGGATGCAACTGTGAACAAAATAAAAATGCCTGCTCCCATAAATCACAATCTAGTGGGAGGAAACTGATAAATCAAGTAATTCCCACCACTAAAGGGGTGTGAAGGGAAATAAAACATCTTAAAAATTTGCTGATATCAGAGAAATCTCTATTTTAGCCAGGCCCAAATTGATTGTTTTGAGGTAAAAATTAAACAATGCCAGAAAAAAAGATCAAAATGGTTCTCTACAAACCTCCCTGTGTTTGCTATCATGAAGTATTTCAGACATTCACAAAAGCACCTAAACTCCTGTAATGAACATTCATGCATCCACCCAGATTTAACAAATACTTAACTTTTGCCATATTTGCTTCAAGTGAGTGGTTGGGTTTTTTCACCCTTAATTAATAAATGATAGCTTGAAGCTGTCTTTATACATTGTACCTCTTTATGCATTGGTTGGAAGTATTATGTCCCCCAAATGACATGTTCTTTGATGTAGTCTTGTGGGAGCAGATGTATTAGTGTTGAGTAGGTTGGAACCTATTAGTTCAGTGTTTCCCTGGAGAAGTAATTCAATCAACTGCAGGTGAGACCTTTCATTGGATTACTTCCATGGAGGTGTTACCCCACCCATTCAGAGTGGGTCTTTATTGGATCATTGGAGTACTTTAAAAAGAGCCACACAGGCCCAGGTGCAGCGCAGCTACAGCCAAGAGGGACACTTTGAAGAATGCACAGGAGCTGAGAGTGGAGCTGGAACACAACCTGGGATCAGCAGGCGCCAGCCACATGCCTTCCCAGCTAACAGACATTTTCCGGATGCCATTGGCCTTCCTTCAGTGAAGGTATACTTGTTGATGCCATAGCTTGTACACTTTTATGGCCCTAAGATGTAATTTTGTAACCAAATAAACCCTCTTTATAAAAGCCAATCCATTTCTGGTATTTTGCATAATGGCAGCATTAACAAACTGGAACATGCAACTTGCCTTTTCATTTCCCTTTCACCCACTCTCTGGAAGGAATAACTGCCTGAAGTTTGTGGTTATCTTTCTCATCCATGTTTTTATTCTTTTACAGCATATATGTCAGCAATCCATAAAACTTTAAAACAGGAATTAAGGGACTCAGTCCCTTCATTAGGAGAATAGTGAAATATATTTAATATTTGTGCAACATTTACATAAATGGCATCACATACAAGTATTCTGTAACTTTTCCTATTCTATATTGTTTATAGATAGATACATAGATAGATGATAGATAGGTAGACAGATAGATAGAGGAGGGAAGGAGGGAGGGAAGGAAGGAGGGAGGGAGAGGAGATATATATGTTCCAGTTTGCTATAGCTTGCTGGAATGCAAAATATCAGAAATGGATTGACATTTATAAAGGGGGTTTATTAGGTTACAAATTTATAGGTTTGCATTGCTTTCAGCTTCTGATTCCTGTGACTTTTGCTTTAAATGTCTGGGGTTCTCACTTAACTTTTCTGGGGCAAACTCTGGGCTTCATCTCTTTGGCTGTCTCCAAAATGTCTTGGGTGTTTTCCCTCTAGGTGTCTCTCTGAGATCTCTTCAAAATCTCTCTGCCTTTTATCCTCTGTGATAGTTAGGTTCCTGTGTCAATTTGGCCAGGTGATAGCACCCAGCTGTCTGGTCAAGCAAACACTGGCCTAACAATTGCTGTGAGGACATTTGTGGCTGGTTAATAAACCAACAGGCTGGTTTATTAAATCATCAGTCAATTGGCTGCAGCTGTGACTGATGACTCACCAAAGGGCGTGTCTTCCACAATGAGAGAATGCAATTGGCTGGATTTAATCCAATTAATCAGTTAAAAATTTATAAGTGAGACAGATAGAGGACCTTCACTTCTTCTTTGGCTGCCCAACAAAGCGTTTCCTGAGGAGTTCGTCAAAGTTGCCAGTTCTTTTCCTGAGGAGTTCATCAAACATGTTCGTTGAAGATCCCAGTTCATTTCCTGAGGAGTTCGTTGAAGTTGCTGGTTCGTTTCCTGAGGAGTTCATTGGACATCTTCCTTGGAGTTGGCAGTTTGCTGACTGCTGTACAGAATTTGGACTCGTGCATACCCACAGTTGCGTGAGTCACTTTTATAAATTTTATAGTCATAGACACCTCTCATTGATTCTGTTTCCCTAGACAACCCTAACTAATACATCCTCTCATAGGGGATGCCAGTAAACTAATTAGGACCTATCTTGGATGGGCACGGTCACACTTCCATGGAAATAATCTAATCAAAAGAGCCCACCCACAGTAAGTCTGCACCCACCAGAGTGGGAAAAGAACATGGCCTTTCCTGGGGTATGTAACAGTTTCAAACTGGCACAATGTTTTATGTATATGTAGTGTTATAGTTCTTTTAACTGATATTATTATATTTCACTATAAGAATATACTAAAATTATGCCTGTTTTTGATAGACTTTTAGGGTATTTCCTGGGAGGGGGGGTGATAATTTTTTACAATGCTATAGTGAACTTCCTTGGGATATTTTGCTTGTTTTCTCTTTTACATATAAACATTTACATATAAAAAACTGAACCTCATGATTATATGACTCTAAGAATGCAAATTCAGCAAGGTTATTAGGTAAAAGCAGTAATCAGTAACTGTTATATAGTTATCAATAGAAGATTTGTTGGAAAAATGAGGACTTCCATTTACAATAAAAATTTCTAGAAATAAAAGTACAAAGAAGCTATGGTTCTCTTGTTTAATGAAAAAGATATTGTAACAATAAGAATAATATCAGGATAAAAGTGATATTTCAAATCAGTGAGGGAGATATGATTATCTCACAAGTAGTATTGGGATAATGGGTAGCAAAAAAAAAAAAATCCACAACTTTTATGCCTTATACCAGAAGAATGAGATTTAAGTTGGAAAAGAAAAAATGAAACCATAAGTATTAAAAAACATAGACCTTTTAAGTAATTGGAGTAGGGAAGGCCTTCCTAAGTATGACACTGCCAGTTTGGATATATTATTTCCCCCGCAAAAAGCCATGATCTTTAACCTAATCTTGTGGGATATTGGGATTAGGTTGTTTCCATGGATATGTGACTCACCCAACTGTAGGTGAAACTTTTGATTAGATTATTTCCATGGAAGCGTGGCCTCGCCCATTCAATGTGAGCCTTGATTAGTTTACTGGAGTCCTTTAAAAATGCTGGCACAGATCCAGACACTTGCTGGCTTAGCTCAAGAGATGTTTGGAGTTGCAGACCCCAGATGTTGGCTGATGCTGAGAGAGACATTTTGGAGATAGCCATTGAAAGCAGAGTTTTGCTGATGTTTTGGAGATACGAGAGCCCAGAGTTTGTCCCCAGAATCTGAAGCCAATGCTTAGACATGCCTGGAAATGCAGACAGAAGGACATTTAGCTAAGAGATGAAGCCCAGAGTTTGCCCTGGGATAAACTAAGAGAACACCCCCAGACCTTTAGAACCCTGGAACAGATACCAGCCACATACCTTCCCAGCTGACAGAGATTTTCCTGACCCCATCGGCCATCCTTCAGTGATGGTACCCTACTGTTGATGCCTTTGTTTGGACATTTGCATGGCCAGAAGATTCTAACTTTGTAACCAAATAAACCCTCTTTATAAAAGCCAATCCATTTCTGGTATTTTGCATAATGGCAGCATTACCAAACTGGAACAGACACCAAACTCAAACTTGTAAGAGAAACAAAGAGAAACATTTGATACATTTGGGGGAAAAAAGAAGATTCTGTGGGTCAAAAACTTAAAGCTAGGTCAAAAAAATGGCAGAATTGGTGGGGGGAGTGAACACAGAACATTGTGACTCATCACAGTCAAAAGGTTAAATTTTCTATTATCTAGAATTTAGAGAAGATTTTAAAAAATGAATGAAGGATGTGAATAGTTTCTTAGAAAAGAAATACAAATGGTTCTTAAATATGAAAAGATCTTAACTTAGGAAATGCAAATTAAAAGCTATGGAGATAGTTTTATATTTTGAGCCTATCATATTAGAGATCCAAAAAAACAACTGTTGGCAAAAGTTTGAGGAAACATATATTGTGGCAAGGTATGTACATCAGTATCTCTTGAAGTTAGTGTGACATTCTATATCAAAATTATAAATACCCTTTGATTCAAAATTCCACTTTGAGAAATCTAACACATGTTCTTGTGCAATATGGCTTTCAGAAGACTTTGTTTTGCACCATTGTTTGGGATAGTGAAAAATTGAAATGGCCTACATTTTGAATAGGGAATGGGTTAAACAATACATCTATATAAATGAATACTATGCAGCATAACAAGTATGAAATAACTGTATGATATGGAAAGATCTTCAAGGTATATTATTAAGTGAAAAGGAAAGTACAGGAGAAGATGATGTAGTAATATACTACCTTTTCCTAATTAAAAAGCTTATAAAGTTGCTTGATTATACAAATATCCAAAGATAATCATGGAGATTGGCTGCCTTCATGAGGATGGGAATCTTTGCACTATATGTTTTGTGACATTTGAATGTGGGACCATGCAAATATTTTACCCATGCAAAATTTTTAATAATAAAAAAAAAACAAGCAATTTCTGAACAAAAGGACAGCTTCTGTTTACTTGTCACAAATTAGCTCTCTAGATGGTTTGCAACCTCCCGCAGTTCAGTGTTGCTGGGTCAATAGTGACAATCTGAATTTCATTTCTTCCCAGAAGACTTGCCATGTGGCTAAAAGCCTCATTGTTGAAGGCAGAATTACATAAGATTCATTTGAAAGAATGATGGGACCCTGACTGGGGAAGAGTAGCTTTCGACTTTTGCTCTCATTTCATTTTTAAGAAATGATATTTTAAAATGAAGACTTCACCCCCCCCCCATCCATCCCAGAAAAGGACAGTCCTTTAATTCATTTAATGAAGAAGTCCCTATGTTTTCCTTAATTTTCTTATTTCCCTGGGGTATGAGTGAAATCTTGTTCAAAATCAGCCTTGCTGCTATAAAGTGGTGTTCGGTTTGCTAATGCTGCCTTTTCACAAAACGCCAGAAACGGATCGACTTTTATAAAGGGGTTTTATTTGCTTACACAGTTACAGTCTTAAGGTCATAAAGTGTCCAAGGTAAGGCATCAACAATTGGGTACCTTCACTGGAGGATGGCCAATGGAGTCCAGAAAACCTCTGTTAGCTCAGAAGTCGTGTGGCTGGCATTTGTTCCAGAGTTCTGGTTTCAAAATGGCTTTCTCCCAGGACCTCCCTCTCTCAGCTCCTGTGCATTCTTCAAAGTGTCCCTCTTGGCTGTAGCAAGCTCACTCTTTCTGTCTGAGCTTATATAGTGCTCTAGTAAACTAATCAAGGCCCCACTGAATGGGTGGGGCCACACATTCATGGAAATTATCCAATGAAAGATCTCGCTCACAGTGACTGAGCACATCTCCATGGAAACATCCAATCAAAAGTCTCCAACCCAATCAACACCAATAGTTTTCTGCCCACACAAGATGACATCACAGATAATGGCATTTTGGGGACATAATACATTCAAATGGGCACAGGTGGTAACTAACCTTTGCCCTTCTATCAGAGCTACCAAGGTTCTGTCGGTAGGAGATTTTTTAACTTCCTGCATTGAAGTCATTAAACTGTACTTTCTAGTTTGTAAGGCTTTGCTAAAAATACTGCTGAAGTTACTCTGATATCTGGGATTCATAAGATTTCTTATTTTTTATTGTGGGATATACAACATGGGGTTTTCAGGTTTTTAAATGAGAACTTTGATTTGTGTGCTCTGACAAGTGGTAATCATCTCAATAATTTAAGATCCCTTTTTCTACACCATAATCTTGTGCAAGTCACTAACGTCTCTTTATCTCAGTTGCTTCTTAATTTAAAATGAGGAAAAGATGGTAATAGTTCCTCCCTCATAGGGTTATAGTGAGGACTGAGTTAATACATAGTTAATGCTCAATAAGTGTTAGCTGTTATTATTTTCCTTGGTTATGTAATGTTAGGTAAAGAGATATAATGGGGCCAAAATAGTACTGGGGGAAAAAATCTTAAATCTTCAAACGTTCTCTTCGTCATTAAATGGGCTATATTTGAGCCTTTTGTTGCAATTTGATGCCTACTAATCTCAAACTACTAGGCATGGTGAATAGAGAAGCAATCTTTTGAGACCTGATTTTCATGAGGAAGCTAACAAGATTTGGTGAATTTGGTGGGATCTTAATGCCCTAAAATTAAATTTGTCAAGCAAATTGGTTGTGAGTGAATTGTGGGAAAAATTAAATTATTATATTGGTGTTACTGGTTTTTCAAATGAGGATCAATTTTAGTGTGGAGAAGTAATGTTCAGGATTACAGCATTTAGAAGCTGCTCAACAATTGTGGCATTTCCCCCACCTTGCCACAAGATGGCAGACAGTCCTTGGTTTAAATTTTCCTCTTATTTATGCATCTTATCCTGTAGTCAGTGTCCTTTTAACAAGCAGAGTAGCAAATGTTAATAATTTTGAATGCAATATTGGATTCAATATATTTGAGTTAAAATATAATTTGGCATACCGATTGGGATTTTTCTTTAAGTAGAACCATTATAACACTAATTCCTGAGATTTACATTCACAAAACAGAGTGGAGAATACCTCATAGTAATTGGTTACATGTGGCTATTCTAGTCAAAAGCAGAATGAAAATGAATATTCGGATGGTTCAGAAAAATGTTCTATTTTGGCTGGGGGTGGAATCAGTTAATATACACAATGGAAAAAGAGAAATTTACTTCTAGGAAATGTAGTTTAGTATAGTGAAGTTAATATCCAGGTCCTCTGGATTCTTGTTCTAGAATTTCTGGGACTGAACTAAGTACATAACCCTTTTAACTTTGATATTCTACCACTTGACAGAGTTCTGATTACAATTATTAATAAGAATTCTTTTCTGGTAGAATAAATTATAAGGGAGAGCAGATTCCTTGGATTTTATTTTTCTAATTTAACAATTAGAAATGTTTACATGTAATAGGATTAGGTTTTGTTCTCTTACTGCTGAATAACCCTAAAATTTGTTAAGAGCCCATTAAAAGTGATTTGTTTGGAAACCAAATTAATGTTTGATATGTCTTTAATTAAATGGTAAAATATTGGGCTTTCTTAATTTGACTTTTCAAACATCCTGTCCTAGAGTTAAGCAGAAAACTCTGTAAGTCATGTTATTTCATGTCTATTTCTGGCTATGGTGGGCAATAAATCTGATTTCCCAAATATGCACACCTGAATCCCAGTAGTTATGTCAGGTAAAAAGCCTGATCAAACTTGTTTGTGCCATTTTCTTATCCAATTTCCTCAAAACAGCATCATCACTTAAAGTAGCAATACGTAAAGAGAAGTGGACTGGAAATTATAAATATGAATCTAGTCTCAACTTTTACACTCTATAGCTTTGTTTTGGGCAAGTCATTTAGTTCTCTGTGCCTCAGTGTACTAATCTGTGAAACTGGTTAAGTAACAGCTGACAACCATGCTTTTTCTACAATTCCCTCTCTTTTACCTGTGGAAGACATTATAAATTAATCATTGCTTTTTGACCTTAAATCCTTCTCAATACAAAGATCCACTACCACTCATCAGAGTTGGCTTATAGATGAAATGCTTTTGTCATCCCTGAACTACAAGGTCAACGAGGTCCAAAAGCAACAGTGTGCCTTTATGTCTATCCCCAACAGGTGTGCATTTTATTCCTTGGCAGTTAAACATGATCCTCAAATCTTTCCTAATGTCAATCTTTTCCTCATATCTAAACTTTTACCCATAGAGATTTATAAAAAAAAAAAAAAAAGAGTTTTTAAACCAATTCATTATACCAGAAATGCTGTTGGAAAGGGCATAGAGACCAGTTACTCTGTATCAGAGTCCAGTCAGAAGACAGAACCAAACTGTAATTTGAATAGGAAAATTTTAATATATTTATGAATTATAATAGGGAATTGGAGTAATACTGAGAGATGATATAAGAGTAGCAGATATAAGGAGCAGTCACAAAGCTTAGATCTGAGATAGAGCAATCAAGAAAGAAGCCTACATCTCACCAGGACTGACATGCCTCACTGATAGCAAAAAATGACTGGGATGCCTTCCAGGTGGAACTTGCTGGAAGTCTGCCCTTTAGCACTTGCCAGAAGTCTGCCTTCTAGAGTGCCAAGGAAAGCTGCTCATGGGAAGTATCTCACTGGAGGCACTCTGTCATGAAACTGTGTGAAGGTGATATGGGGGAAGCTGTTGGCCCCTGGGTGCTGCTAAGTAAATGCACTGCAGGGACCAGGTGTTAAAGGCTGGTTGGTGATACAGGGGCCAAGCACTGGAGAAGCTACCTATGTTGCAGGAGCCAGGTGCTAAAGAAGCCATGCATGCTGCAACACTCTACTGAGAAAAGATCACCAAAACCAGGAGAAGAGAATCCCCTTCTTCCTGCAATGTCACTCTCACACTCCTTATAGACAAAGCTTAATATCATGCCACCTGTCAAAGTAGAAATAGTTAAAGAGATCATCTTTATTTTTTGCAGGACAGGCGATGAAGGGTATATTTGGAGTTGGAGGTAATAAGGTGTTAACTAATGTATACCTCTTTCCAGTGGGCTCTCTGGTGTTAACTGCTGTGTTAACATGGGTGTATGCAGGGGTGAAGTGACACACTGAGTAAATAAAGACGTCTCTCTGAACTGTGAGATTCCAGCTCCCATCCACTGCTTGGCTCACACATTACCCTCCAGGTTTATCCCTCCCAGGCAAGAAACTGAAAGATGACTGGAGCCCTTACACCGAGACACTGAGGCACTGAGGTCTACCTGTTGACAAGTTACCAATCAGCTTGTTAATATCTCATTCTTAAATGTGAATGGAAAACCTAATAGCAACAGACTTTTGAGGAAATCATTTCAAATGAGAGTTCAAAACAGTGAGGGGAGCAAATACCCTCCAATACCCCCCTGACACACACACATAAGAAAGGATTGCATCCATGATAAAAGAAAAGATTTCTACAAAAAGGGAACATAGAATAAAAAAGAGCTCATAGAAATTTAAAATGCGGTAGCAAAAATTTTAAATAGTCAATAGAAGGACTAGAAGATAAAATCAAGGCAATCTCCTACAACATAGACAAGAGAGAATGAGAGTGAAAAGATAAGAAAAGATGAGGTACAATACAAGATTGATAATTATTTCCAGAAAATGAGATAAGAGAATAAAAAAAGGAGAAAATTATCAAAGAAAGAAAATAAGAGACTGTCACAGAACTTGAAGGATGTGAATTGTCAGAGGAAAAAGACCTATCTACCAAATGCCCAAAACAATCACAAAGACTTACAACGAGCGCATCTTCTGGAACTTCAGAACATTGTGGATGCAGCTAAGATTCCAAAGACTACAGAGAGAAAAACAACCTATTCATATGTAAGGAGTAGGGACCAGGATGGCATCAGATGTCACAAGAACAAAACTATACCCAATCAATATATCAGTCTAATATGAGGTAGGATAAAGATGTTTTTAGACATGCAAAGCATCACATTTTTTTTCCTGCCATGTACCCTTTCTACTGTATGATGAGCTGTCTCACTATACACAGGAGTAAACCAATAAAACAAAGATGGAGGAATAGCAGGCAGTGATGGTGATGCAGGAGATGGGCAAGGGCAGTTCCCAGGATGACAGTTGTGCAGCCAACCCAGAAACAACTGCTCAAGAATGAAGCAGAGAGACAAAGCTGCAGATGTGAGGACTCTGTGAAGAAAACTAAATCGAGAGCTCACCCAATGAATTTGAATATATTCAGAGAATATCAGTTCCACCAGAGATTTGGACATTAGTGGTTGCTACAAGGAAAATAAAACAAAGCCAAATGAAGATGGAATTACTATCTCCAAGGAAAAGAAAAGAATTGCTTGAGCAAGGAAATATGATCAAAGTATTACATATGGTTCAACACTGAATAATTTATACATGGTCAAAGTAACACAAACACTAAATATTGACATCACAAAAATTGTACTGCAACTATGTTGTAAGAATAGGAGGTGGAAAAGTATATATATATATATATATATTTGTTTGTGTTTAAATGGAAAAAAATAGCAAGATAATCATTTTACTTAGAACTGTGGTGGTAAAAGCTAGAGAAAAAAAACAAAACAAAACAATGAAGAGTTGATGATATTTATATCCAGGGGGTGAAGGAGTTAGGAGTGGGGGATGTGTATAGCAAGGGACTGTTGCTTTCACTGTGAGCATAGTAGTAACTAAATGAGTTTTAAAATTGTGCATATATATTAGTTTGATGGAAAAAACATTGTATGTATGTATGTGTGTGTTTATGTATGTGTATGTATGTATGTATATATTTGCTTGCAGCCTGGGTCTGGAGTCATCTTGAAGGTTCCTCACCCATCACCTGGTGGTTGATGCTAGCTGATGGCTGTCAGCTGGACACCTAAATATGGCCTCTTCATGGGCTTCCTCAGAGCTTGGTGGCAGAGTTCCAAGAGCAAGTGTCCCAAGAGAAAAATACAAGAGGATGCTGCATGGCCCTGTGTAACCTGGCTTAAAAGTCATACAGCTTTTCTCCCATGGCATTCTACTGGTGGAAGCAATCACAAAAGCCGATCCTAAGGGAGAGGACTTATATCCCATCTCTTAATGGGAATCTTAATGGGAAAAATGTCAAAAACTTTGCAGAGATATTTTTAAACCACAAGTAATGTGAAAGCATATAACTAAGGCTTAACCAATGCCTGGCTTTATTTCCTTCGTGGCATTTTTTAATTTTACAAATTACCTTCTTGCTTTACTTTTTTGTTGTTTGGTTACCTTTGTTGGACTGAGAGTTCCCATGAGGGCAAGGACTTTGTCTTATTCTCCACTTCATCTCCAGTGTCCAGAACAATGCCTAGCATATGACAAGTCTCGATTATTATGTGTGGAGTGCAGTGGAGTGGAACAATCTCAGGACTAGGAGCCAGGGTAACTCAGTCCTGTCCTAGCTCTGTCATTAACAAGTCCTTTTAGGAAAGTTCTTAACCCTCTGGGTCTCAGTTTTATTAGTACTAAAATGTAAGTGCTGTCACAATTTTTAATGTCCCTTATGCTAAGGAGGTTCTATAAGGCAAGAGTGGTTTGCATAGGTTTTGGGGCTAAGAGACCAGAATATTTTTAGGCACTGTTTGAAACATTCTCAAACTAATAGAAAGATTGCATTAGTAAAGTACAAAAAACTTTATTTCCTTAACCATTTCAAAGTAAGTTGTCAGTATGATGCCCCGTCACCCCTAGAATCCCCAAAATACTTTTAATGTGTATTTCCTACGAACAAGGAAGTTCTCCTACATAACCACAATATAACCATTAAAATTAGGAAATTAATATTGGAATTATGTAATCTTCAGATCCCAGTCAAGTTTCACTAAATATTGCAATTATAGCAAAAGGATCCAGTTCAGAATAATATTTTTTCAGTTGTCATGTCTCTTTAGTCTCATTTACTCTGGAATAGTTCTTCAGTCTTTTAATTTTTTTAAATTTTCTATTTTGAAATAATTTCAAACTTACAGGACAGTTCCAAAAATAATACTAAACCAATACAAAAAAATTATACTGCAACTATGTTGAAAGAGTAAGAGGTGGAAAAGTATATATATATATATATATATATATATACATATGTTTGTGTTTAAATGGAAAAAAAATAAATAGCAAGATAATCATTTTACTTAGAACTGTGGTGGTAAAAGCTAGGGAAAAAAAAAATTAGGAGTTGATGATACTTAAAACCTACCCAGATTTTACAAACCTTTAACAACATGCCACATTTGATGTATTATTCTCCCCTTCTCTTATCTATCTATCTATCTATCTATCTGTCTATCTATCTACCTCTATTTTCTAAAATTTGAGAGTAGGTTACATACAACATGCTCTTTGAACACTTAATTCATCCATGCACTTTTCCTAAGAACAAGGATATTCACTTATGTAACCACCATAAGTGCAGTTATCAAGTTAAAGAAATTTAGTATTGATATAAAGCTTACAGTCTATATTCACTTTTTTTATTTGTCCCAATAATGTCCTTGTGGGTCTTTTATCCTCCATTATTAGATCCAGCCCAGGAGCAGGTGTTGCATTTAATTGTCATTGTCTCTTTAGTCTCTGTCCATATCTCTTTTATAATTGTGGAAATATATACCACATAAAATTGTCCATACAAACCACTCACAAGCAGACAATTCAGTGGGAATAATCACATTTACAATGTTGTGCTACCACCACCACCATCCATTACCAGAAGTTTTCCATCACCCCAAACAGAAACCCTGTACCCACTATTTATTAACTCCCTATTCTCCTTCAACCACCATAATCCTGGTAACCTATACTCTACTTTCAGTCTTTATGAATTTGCATACTAAATACATACAGTATTTCATATAAATTGAATTATACATATCTGTCCTTTCATGTCTGACATTTCACTCAATGTGATATCTTCATGGCTCACCCATTTTGTAGCATATATCAGAACTTCATTCCTGTTTTACAGCTGAAAAAATTCTATTTAATGGATATACCACTTTTTGTTTATCCCTTCATCTATTGATGGACATTTGGGTTGCTTCCACCTTTTTGCTATTGTGAATAATGCTGCTATGAACACTGGTGTAGAAATAAATGTTTGAGTTCTTGCTTTCAGTTGTTTTTGAGTACATATTTAGAAACGGAATTGCTGGGCCACATGGTATTTCTGTGCTTTGAGGAATCACCAAAATGTTTTCCAGTGGCAGTAGCTTTTTACATCCCTACCAACAATGTACTAAAGTTTCCTGTTTCTCCACATCCTCTCTAGCACTTATTATTTTATTTTTTAACAATAATAGCCATTTAGTGAGTGAGGTGGCTTCTCATTGCAGTTTTGATTTGCATTTCCCTAATGGCTAATGATATTGAACATCTTTGCATGTGCTTATTGGCCATTTGTATATTTTCTTTGGAGAAATGGCTTTTCAAATCCTTTGCTCACTTTTAAATTGGGTTGTTTGTCTTTTTGTTGATAAATGTAGGAGTTCTTTATATATTCTGGATATCAAACCCTTATCAGGTAGAAGGAGGAGAGGATTGTGGAAAGATGGCAGAGTAGGAAGGTCCAGGAATCAGTCCTTCCACCAGAAAAACTACTGAACTGACAGGAGGTGTCTGAATCAACTATTTAGAAACTCCAAAGTATAGTAGAACACTGTGTAACATACAGTGAAGACCAAGAGAAAGAGGCCAGTAAATAGCAGTAAGTATCAGTGAATTTCACTCTCTTTGTATTGGCTACCATTTCCCATCCCCCAGCCTCATGGCAGGCAGTAATGGGGTCCACTGCTTCAACTCCTGGTGTGTGTTGTTGGTGCCAGGATAGAATATAAAGACCTAGTTCCCAAAGATCCAGGGGGTGTGGTCAGATCACTGATCACAGCTTTTGGGCAACTACTTCAGTTTACTGGGAGCCTGGCTTAGGGGGTGGCCATTGTTCCAACCCCTCTAAGGCAAAAGTGACAGAGAAGTCTTAAAGAGAGTAACTTTCTTCAAAACTTGGAAACCAGTTAAAGGGCTACATTAACTAGGCAAGTGCCATGTCAAGAAAATGCAGCTTCAAAAGCTGCGGGAGAAGCCCTTGGTGCCGTTGCTGGCACCTCCCTTACCCCCTCACCAGCATGTGGAGTTGGCCTGCACTCCCATTGTGGGTCACTGGCCTTCTTCTGGCTGGGAAAGACTGAACTAACAAAATCCTCTCAGGCTCATGCCCTCCAGGAAAAAGCAATTTGGAACACTTAAAGCAGTGTAAGAATCATTGAAGCCAAACAACTTGGGCCAAAGCTTATCTGCTTTAAGTCCTACAATAGAGCACCCAGGATAGGGAGAAAGTCTATATCATTGGAAGCAGAGGGAGCATTCAAATTCCTGTAAACAGGGAACTCCTAAGATCAGTAGCAAACACAAACCCAGTATAAGAAACAGGCATGGAAAAGACAAGGACGACCCTGCACTTTCCATTTCTTTGGGCTGATCTTCTAGATAGAAGGGCTGCCAATGCAAAGTCATTTTAGCCAGTGCAAAGCCATTTTGTAAAGACTGTGAAAGGCAATTTTTGCATTGGTTTCTTTGGTTTTGTTAGCTCTTGGCACTCAGGGAAATCTCTATCATAATACAAACTGGATGCAAACTCAAAAAATAGCTTGGGGGCTAAATTCCAGTTAGCACTTTAAGACTTTAAAATATTAAAATGTGCAACATAAGATTACGTGACAAACAAAGAAACAAGAAATGATATCCCTTCCAAAGGAAGAAGATAAAAATCAAGAAAACATAAATTAAGAAGACTAGACTGTGGACATACTGGACAAAGACTTAAAAATGTTCCTCAATATGCTCAAAGAGATGAAGGAAAATACAGAGAAAGAACTAAAGGATATCAGGAAAACAATGAATGAACAATATGAGAATTTTAATAAAAAGAGATAGAAATTAAAAAAAAAAAAAGAACCAAATATAACTACAGGAGTTAAAGACCATAATAACTAAAATGAAAAATTCCCTAGAGGGTTAAACAGCATACTGAAGATGGCACAAGAAAGAATCAGCAAACTTGAAGACAAAGCAATTGAAATGAGTTAGGCTGAGGAGCAGATAGAAAAAAAGAATTAGAGTGAAAATAGCCCAAGAGACCTGTGGGACACCGTCAAGTGTACCAGTTTTTGCATTATGGGTGTCCTAGAAGGAGAAGAAAGAAAGAAATGGGCAGAAGGAATATTCCAAGAAATAATGGCAGAAAGCTTCCCAAATTTAGCAAAAGAAGTGAATATACACATCCAAGAATCCCAACAAATCCCAAGCAGGATAAACTTGAAGAGAAATACACCCAGACTCATTATACTCAACTGCCAAGTACAAAGGACAAGGAGAGAGTTTTGAAACTGGAAGAGAAAAGCAACATATTTTTGACAAGCGAGTCCCAATAAGATTAATTTCTAAATTCTTACCAGAAAACATGAATGAAGAAGGCAGTGCAATGAAATACTTAACATGCTGAAAGAAAACAATTTCCAACCAAAAATTTTATATCCATCAAGCCTGTCTTTCAAAAATGAGGAATAAATTAAGACTTTCCCAGGTAAACAAAACTATGTGTGGGGGTGGGGTGGGGGTGGATATCACCACTAGATATGACCTACAAGCAATGGTACAGCAAATTCTTCAGACTGAAGGAAAGAGCACTAGAAAGTGGATTGAAGGAGAGAAAGAAGTAAAGAACTCCAGTAAAGGTAACCATATGAGTAACTATAAATGCCAGTACTATTGTATTGTATGATTTGGTGTGTAACTCCACTTTTACTTCTTACAGTTTCAAAAATGCAAATACATAAATAGTGATAATTACTCTGTGGTTTGGGAAATACAAAGCATAAAGATATAATTTGTAAGAACTACAACAAAAAGGTGGGGGGACAGAATGGTATAAGAAGGACAGATGCATGCTACTGAAGTTAAATTGATATCATATCAAACATGATTGCTATAGATTTAGGATGTCAAATGTTAGCCCCACAATAACCACAAAGAATATATAGGAAAATATACACTGAAAGAAAAAATGAGAAGAGACTCAAAATCATACTGCACAAAAAATCAAATAAATATGAAAATAGATATTAATAAAAGCATTGCAGGACAGACACACAAAACAGGTATGACTTCCAAAGACAGTGTAGCAAATGGCAGAAGAAAGTCCTGCATTATCAGTGGTTACTTTAAATCCAAATAGATTGAACTCCTGCACTATCAATAGTTACTTTAAATGTAAATGAATTGAATTCTCCAGACAAATGCAGAGATTGGCAGAATGGATAAAAAAGCATGATCCAACTATATGCTGCTTACAAGATACTTATCATAAATTCAGAGACACTGGTAGGGTGACAGTAAAAGCATGGAAAAATATATACCATGTAAATACTAAACAAAAGAGAGCTGGGGTATACTAATATCAGATAAAATAGGCTTTAAGTAAAAAACTATTATGAGGGAGAAATAAGTTCACATATACTGAAAAAGGGGTCAATTAAAAAAAAAGACATAACAATTATAAATATATATGCATCTAATTGCAGAGCCCCAAAATATAAAAAGCAAATATTAACAGGTTTGAAGGATAAATAGATTGTTCTACATTAATAGCAGAAAACTTCAGTATACCACTTTCAATAATAGATAGAACATCTAGACAGAAGATTAATAAGGAAATAGAAAACTTGAAGGATAGACCAACTGTAACTAACAGACTGTTTTAGTTTCCTCATTGCTAAAGCAAATGCCATGGAATAGGTAAGCTTAAACAATGGAAATTTATTGGCTTATGGTTTTGAGGCTAGGAGAAGTCCAAATCAAGACATTATAAGGTGATGCTTTATTCCTTAAGACTAACATCCTGGGGCTGGCTTTTGGTCATCTTGGTCCTTGGCTCCTCCTTCACATAGCAATGAACTTGGTGGCCTCTCCTGGCCTCTTCTCTTCTGACTGCTTCCTCTTGTCTTTTTTTTTCTCTGACTTTCACTCTGTTTATAAAGGACTCCAGTAATCTAGATTAATGACCAACCTGATTCATTTGGGCCACACCTTAACTGAAGTAACATCTTGAAGAGATCTTATTTACTGTGGGTTTACACCATAGGAATGGATTATGTTTAAGATATGTTTTTCTGGGATAGATATTTCCAAAGCCACCACACAGACATATAGAACACTTCACCCAGCAGCAACAGAATGCACATTCTTCCTTAGTGCATATGGATCATTCTCCTGGATAGACCACATATTAGGTAGCAAAACAAGTCTCCATAAATTTAAAACTATCAAAATTATACCATGTATCCTCTCCAACCACAATGAAATGAAGCTAGTAATAAATAACAGAGGGAGAACTGGAAAATTCACAAATATGTGGAAATTAAACAACACACTCTTAAACAACAAATTGGTCAAAGAAGAAATCACAAAGGAAATTAGGTAATATCTCAAGATGAATGAAAATGAAAATGCAATATACCAAAATTTATGGGATGCAGCAAAAGTAGTGCTAAAAGGAAAATCTATAACTTTAAATGCTTACATTAAAAAGAAGAAACACTTCAAATCAGAGACCTAATTTCACAACAACTGAGGGATATAGAAAAAGAAAGGCAAACTAAACCCAAAATGAGCAGAATGAAGGAAATGACAAAGATTAGAGTAGAGATAGAGAATAAAAGCAATAGATAGAATCAACAAAACCAAAATTTGGTTCTTTGAAAAGATCAATAAAATTGACAAACACTTAGCTAGACTGACAAAGAAAAAAAGACAGAGGACTTAAATAACTAAAATCAGAAATGAAAGGGGAAACATTACTACCAACCCCACATAAATAGAAAGGATTATAAGGGGATATTATGACAACTGTATGCCAACAAATTATGTAACCTGGATGAAATGGGCAAATTCTTAGAAACACAAAACTATTTACACCGACTCAAGAAGAAATAGAAGATTTCCATGCACCAATAACAGATAAAGAGATTTAATCAGTTATAAAAACCCTCAAAAGAAAACGCAGTAGATGGCTTCACAGGAGACTTCAGTCTTCTCCACGGTAGCATTACTCTTTTTCTCCATATTTGATAAGTGTTTTGTGGGGAGTTACCTTGAAACTATATAAATATTCCATTTCTCATCAAATTTCTATTTATTAATTTCTTATTGTATCAGTACGAACTCATGCCTTCCTATTTTATTCAATGGGTTATAATCTGTTACTGTCATTATTTACCCTGATGTTCAAATCATCAGTGGGAGCCTCTTCAGTCTGGCTTCTGTATCCTTTTGCCATGCTCCATTGTTCTTTAAGTACTTCCTTGCTTTCTGGTATAATGCATCTTATGCTTTCCCTACCTGTTCCAGTTTGCTAATGCCACCAGTATGCAAAACACCAGAAATGGATTGGCTTTTATAAAGGGGGTTTATTTGGTTACAAAGTTATAGTCCAAAGGCCATAAAGTGTCCAAGGTAAACTCATCAACCATCAGGTACCTTCACTGAAGGATGGCCATTGGCATCTGGAAAACCTCTGTTAGCTTGGAAGGGATGTGGATGGTGTCTGTTCTGGAGTTCTGGTTTCAAAATGGCTTTCTCCCACGATGTTCTTCTCTAGGAGTCTGCTTGTTCCTGGGTTGTGTTCTCCAAAATATCCCTATAAGCTGCAGCTACTCCAAAACGTCATTCTCAGTTGCTCTAAAGTCCTCTGTCTGTGAACTCCTTTATACGACTCCAGTGATCCAATTAATACCCACCCTGAATGGGCAGGGTAACACCTCCATGGCAACTACCCAATCAAACATTGCACTCACAGTTAATCGATTGAGTCACATCTCCATGAAAACACTCAATCGAAGAATTCCAATCTAATCAACACTAATACATCTGCCCCCACAAGATTACATCAAAGAAAATGGCTTTTTCTGGGGGACATAATTTGTAAAAACTGGCACACTACCCCACATCTCTAGAAAGCCCTGGTTGAGAATAGTATTTAGAAGCCAAGATCTGAATGTGTGCTCATTACTATTGGGGTGTCACTGGTCCCAAGCCCCCTTAGTGGGCAGAAATTGGGAGCACAACACACACTTAAGGTTATATTTATTTCTTATCCATCTATATTGAAAACCGTGACTTCACACCAATACTTCCAATCCAGTCTAATACCATGATGCTGATCTCGTAGGTTTATATGAAAAATTCATAAGATAATGCATACCAATTGCTTAGCAAGTACCTGGAGTGTTTTAAGTGTTGATTTTATGTTAGCTATTATTAATACCTAAACTCAATTCTTGAGAGCAGAACAAAATTTGGTATTTTGAGTTAATCTGTGATTTCTAGGTTGGCCTGATGTTTTTGAATGTTGGACCAAAGAAATGATTCATTGTAGCTAGAACATTTAAAAATTAAGTGTACCATGATTTGAAACTTTGCATATCTTGTCATAAGTTAAAATAACCTTGTTTTCAAGCACTTTCCAGGTACAAAAGTGATCAACTGGAACTTCGCGTGCATGAAAGACAGAGTTGGTGAATAAGATTATGGATATCCTTTGAAAGGGAGCTGCAGGCCTTTGATGATGTTTTAGCAGTTCCGTATCATCCTCCCCAATGATACTGGCTCCAGGGGGCCTTGAATATACTTAGAAAATACACAGCTCAGGAAAAGGAAAAGACCCAGCCCTTTTCCCTCTTTGACAACATGTGTGAAGACCAACATCTGTTTCTAATGTCTCATGCTTTGGGAGAAAAGAAAGCAATGTTTGTAAATATGGTGTATGGAACTGTAGATTTTATAACCTTTTTAAAGTGTCAAGCTTAACCAAAAAAAAAATTATTGGTGCATACACAAAAATTGTTTCAAGTTGTTCATTTTAGTGCTGTTTATAATAAAAGTCTAGCTATTCAACCCTAGGAAATTTCCTTAAGAAGTTATAGTTTATTAGTTCAATGGAATACTAATTATTCCATAAAATGATGATATAAAGCTTGACATAGAAGTATATTTAGAATATTATTTATTAAGGGGAAAACCGGTTATACAGCAAATATATCATGTGATCACAATTTTATTTGGGTGCTAAATATACATATATTGAGTGTGGAAGGATAAAAAATCAAAATATCAGCAGTGAATCTTTCTGGATGATGGGATTATTGTGATTCTTAATTACTTCTGTTACTTTGTCTCCATTTTCAATTTATCTTCAATGAAAATATATATTAGTTAGATAAAATAGTTAACCTCCTGACTGTAAAGTCTGATTAATTTAGTTTTCGATTATTGAAAAATTGTTAACTTTTTCTGGCTTCTAGATAATAGAGGAAAAGGTGAAGGTGAAAAAAATCCCCACAAAGAAGCAAACCATAGGATTCCCTGTTTAATTTTCAACCAGAACCTTGAAGAAATCCAGAGAGTAACTACAGAACACTGCTGAAAATCCAGAACCTATTGTTAAATAGGCCGTTATGACAGAGACCTCTCTTGGAACAAAGTGAAACATTAGATTACTGACCTGTCCTTTGAAGAAGCTGCAAAGGAGTCTTTAGGGACTGCACATTTCAGTTAGTTAATCTGAATTTTTTTCAGGAAAAGCTCAAAATCCATAACAAAGCACTGGGTCCACATATAAGCCAGTGTTCCTGTAGTCTGCTCTGTAAACACTAGTTCCATGATATATTAACAATTGATAAAAGAAGAAAAAGGTTCCATGCTCAAATAATTTGGGGACATAAATTAGATTAAATGTTAAACAGGTTTATTTTTAGGAAAACCTTCACAGAAACTTGAATGTTCAGATGTGCTTGGTGATCACCTGGTGAGAGGTATAATGCTCAAATTTCTCTAACTTACTGACCATGAGGCCACTTTCTCTCCACTAAATATCTCATAGGACGCTAGTGACCTGGACTAATGCAAACTAAAGGCCTAGGTCCTACCAATGGGGATAAACTGCAGGAAGCTGAGTGAATGGCCAGGAAGTAGAAGGAATTCCATGTGCGCCAACAGATAATGCAAGAATATAAACACAATACTAACTTTAGTGCTGAGTAGTAGAATCATTCTTTTCTAAAAATAATCTATTGTTTCTGTAAGAGTGATACATGCTTATACACATACTTCTATACATATCTCTCTATATGTTTAAGTATTCATTTGTAGCAGCACATTCCACATATAATGCTTTTTAAACTGTTTTTTATTCATTCATTCTAAAATATTTCCATGTCAATAAATATAAATCTACCATATTTAAAGATTGCAAAATTTTCCTTTATATGCATGTTCTATTATTTGCTGAGCAAATCCCCTCTTGATGAACATCTATGTTGTTTCCAATGAGTGGACAATATAATGGACAGTGTCAATTATCCATTTGTTGAGACACTTTTCCTTCGGTTCCCATGAAAGAAGGCTTTCCTGGATACACTCCTACCTTTTTTTTTTTCCCTCCTAACTTTTTGATCAATACTCTGTCTTTTGCTTTTTCCTAATTGTGGTTGCCCCCTCAAGGGTCTGCTATCTACCTCTAGTAAGTTTGTCTGTTCTCATGGATTCAGGTATTATTCTTAATTATATGCTTCTGTAATTCATATCTCTAACTCTAATACATAGTCTTCTCTAACTTATCACATGTGTTCCAGGACAGTATTTCCAACTACATTCTAGACGTCTTTACTTGGATATCCTGCCATCACTTCAAAGTCAATATATTCAATACCAAATCCATTAGCTTTTACTCCAAACCAGCTCTCTTTCCCAGCTACATTATGTGTGTCAATAGGCTAGATACCTTCTCATTTTTCAACATACTTATTTCATTTCCTATATTCTATCCTTTGGCATTTATTTGTTTTTTTCCATCCTAATATCTTCCAGATGTGTCCATTTTAAATGACTTTTTGACATTGAGCTTCTATTATATACTAGGCATTTTAAAAACTTTATAATTTATTCTTCACAACAAAAACGTGCTGATTTCACATCCATTTTATAAGTAGAGAAACTGAGGTTTGGAGAGGTGTGGTACCTGTCTGGGAGTCATAGTGCTCATATATGTGATTGAGCAGAGATTCAAGCCTGGCTCTTTCTGACTCCAAAGCCCATGAGTTTCCCAGCGGCATATACCATTTTCTTTCATTTCTACCGTAATGACCTCATTTTCTCCATGGAAGATGTCTTCCTGCCTTCCCAGTCTCTCTTTGCTCCAATCCATCCTGCTCTACTGCATCCATGCTACTAGTTTCATTTCCCTTAAACACAAATCCCAAAGATCCAGGCCCCAATGCTTTTAATTGAATTTGGCAGAAGAGATTCCAGTGACTTCACAGAATTTGGCTTGGGGGAAAAACTCTGCTCTTACTAAGATTTTAAAAAAGTTCATAAATTAGAAGAAGGAGGGACAGTTAAAATGTTCAAGAATTTTGAACATAAGCCCTTAAGCCAGGTGAAATCCAGAGGGGAATGGGGAGTGGAGAGAAGAAGAGATGAGCCAGTGGCCCCAGGGACTACCTCTTTACCCCGCTGTCCCCTTCTACACACTAAGGGGACGGGGGTCCGTCCACATAGCATAGGAGGCCAGGCCTGGGAAACCTACCAACAATCCACGATGGAAACTGAAAAAGGAAACTGATGTTTTGATTAAGCAAATATCTGAGATTATTTCATTCCAAAGAAAAATATCCCAATTAAAGTGCCAAGCATTCAATATTCACAAACAGAAAACAGATGCAACATGTGTTCAGCTTGAAACTGACTTGGGAATAACTCTTGAAACTGAATGTGGACATATTTAAACAATATAGTTCATAACAGAGCTCTAGAGAGGTTTCTAAGAGGAGACAGAGAAGTACTATAAACACATTTAGCTATTCCCAGCGAATGTGCCTGTACCAAATATAATAAATACATGCTTGTTATTTAGCTCTATAATTTCCACATGCTTTTAAAGTGACTGCATTATAGATTACATGAGATATTAAAATCTTTTTAAGAAATATACATGGTGGTAATATTTTTAGAATCAAATTGTAAAAATAATTAACCAGTGGAAAATATTTTTTTCCCTACTTCCCAAGTTCAATGCTTTCCTGAAAAAAATGTTCTGCTTCCGGATCTGGAAAATGAATTTGGAGCCAAGATTTACTTTCTCTTAGAAAGGAAACTTCAAGAGAGTTATCTCACCTTTTGATCCTCTTGGAAAAATGAGACTTATCATACGTCATAAAAAACTCTCTCTGACAATTTCTTGCATTCCTCTTACATAAACATAAAAGTGGTTTTGGAGTACAAAAAAAATAAATAGGATCACAATGTGGTTTAAACAATAATTTGTTATAAATTTAGCTAAATTGTAGCCAATCTTCAATCCAAGTGGATCAAAAAGTTTTAGAAGACCCAAAAATGTTTCCACATGCTTCTAATCAGAATGATGATGGTAGATAAAAAATTGTGACATGTTACAGTCAGTACTATCATTAATATGTTGAATGCATTTTGTTATTGTTCTTTGTTTTAACACGGAAAATTTTTCAAATTTTGAATGTGTTGCTTTAAGCAACAATTCAAAATAAATTTATATAGAATCTAGTCAATAAATACATTTTGAGTGATTACTATGTATAAAACATACCGCACGCTGTTATGAACTTTCCATTTGAATTAAACTCTCTATATTTGTTAATTTGTGTTGATTTTAGTGACTGAATTTTAAAAGCAAATTTCAATCTGATTTTCTGAGTTCTGGTTCCTCTCAATTGACCATGTACCTCTGTAGTCCAAATTAATAGAAAGAGTGGGTTTAATATGGTATATTATGCATCCAATAAAAATTAAAATTATGAATCCTTTAAAAAACATGGAATATAATTAAATGTTAAGTGAAATTAGAAATATACAGAATATATAAAAATTAGAAATATACTTAGTGTGTCATCTAAGACTTCTGCAATGTAAAAATATATGTCAACATTTAAGGTGTCATGATAGATTGCATCATTGGCCCCAATTGTCCAACCTCTCTCTCCCTCCCACATATCCATACTCTGCCTTGTCACCCCATGGTGTCCGGAAAACCTCTGTTAGCTGGGAAGGCACGTTTCTGGCATCTGCTCCAAAGTTCTGGTTTCAAAATGACTTTCTCCCAGGACGTTCCTCTCTAGCAAGCTTGCTCCTCTTCAAAACATCACTCACAGCTGCACTGAGTTCCCTCTCTTTGAGTCAGCTCATTTATATGGCTCCACCAATCAAGGCCCACCCTGAATGGGTGGGGCCACGCCTCCATGGAAACATCCCATCAGTTATCATCTACAGTTGGGTGGAGCGCATCTCCATGCAAACAACCTAATCCAAACGTTCCAACTTAATCCCCACTATTATGTCTGCCCCACAAGATTGCATCAAAGAACATGGCTTTTTCTGGGGGACATAATACATTCAAACCAGCACACTATTATTATTATTATAAGTCAAGACTTACCTTCTGCTTCCTATACTTAGTCTGTTAGCAAATGCTTCAATATAAAATCTGATCCTCCCTCTAGGCCCAATCCTTTGTCTTCTTTATTGAAAACACGTATACTTGTTGGTTTCTGGCCTCATGCTTTGCATCTAAGACTTTCTTTAAAAACATTTTTTTATTGTGAAATATAACTCTGCCAGTTTAGTTGTATTATGACCCCCAAAATGCCATTATCTTTGATGCACTCTTGTGGAGGCAGACGTATTAGTGTTGATTAGGTTGGAACCTATTGATTGAGTGTTTCCATGGAGATGTGATTCAATCATCTGTGGGCAAGAACTTTGACTGGCCATCCTTCAGTGAAGGTACCCGATTACTGATGTGTTACCTTGGACACTTTATGGCCTTAAGACTGTAACTGTGTAGCCAAATAAGCCCCATTTTTATAAAAGCCAATCCATCTCTGGTGTTTTGCATTCTGCAGCATTAGCAAACTAGAACAAATAGCAACAACAATAACAATCATAACAACAACAACAACTAGAGTTTGTTTAAAGCTTCCTGTTGCCTAGCATCATACTAAGCATGGGATATATATTACTTCACTTCTTCCCCTATAGCAATATGGAGGCAAATAGTATGACTATTATTTTCATTTTTCAGATGAGAAGACTGAGGCACAAAAAAAATTAAGTTACTTGCCCATCACTGTACAGGTAGAGGTGATGGAGCTGGGATTAAGGGCCTGGGCTCTTATTTACTGCAGTATACTGTCTATGGGCATTTTATCTTTCAGTGTTCTCTTCTGCACCCTATAACTGATTATTACTTTTTTAATAAGGTAATACTATAAGTACTTATATAAAGGGGGAAAAAGTGACTCAAAGCTTTTTCTTCTAAGAAGACTGCTGCTGCAGGATGCTAAGACCCAGGCCTGCCTATGGGGTTCATTATCCCCATTAGAGCTGTTGCCTCATTTCCATGTTTAGATCTTTCTAAACTCATGATAAGACAGGATTTTTAAGGACTTGCTTTGAAACTTTTGCATAGAGCTTCCTGTTGACAAAATGCATTGCACATGCAGAAGCTCACCCTCTACAATGTAGGCCCTTGAGTTGTCCTGGGTGGTGTGCTCACAGCATGTAAGCAGAAATCCACCTTCACTATTCCTCCCTCCTGCATAAATAACCCCCTACTATCCATACTTCATCCATAAATAATCCCCCACCCTTTGGAAGTCCACTCCCAAAGCTTCCTTTCCTCCTTGTCTCATTTCCCCCTGACTCTTTCTAGGGATGTCACTGCTACCTGTGCATCTACCTTCCTGGAGAATGGTGTCACCTTCAGTCTCCAGATGACACATGCAGTCATCCAGGCAGTAAAGGAGCCAGATGCAGAGGACATAAGACACCGCATAACTTACCTTACCTGCTTTTTCAGTTTAGCAGAAGCTGCCTTCTTGGGAGCATGGCCAAAGGTCCCCCAACCAGTTATGGCAGGGAGAGGGTGGTGTGGTTGCTGTTACAGTTTTAATGAAACTTCTGAGTGATGACTAGCTTTGACATTTCTTATTGAGGCCAGTTGTAGCTCTGATAAAGCCTTTGGTCTAAGCACTGTATGGCCCAGTAATTAAATCTTTCTTGGGCCTCCTCATCAAGGCCAGTGAGTCTGTCATACCTTGTGTTTCCACTCTCTTTAGAGTACTTTCAAAATACAATGCAGTTTGTCTTTCTGTGAATCTGGGCAGCAAATAAGTACAAGCAGAGACTCTGCATTAATATCCCAAAGTTTTAAACAGTAACTGACTCTTCACCTGCTCAGGCCACAACATGGGCAAGCGGATGGGCTTGGCTGCCTGACTCCAGAACTAACATACCAAATAAAATTCTAAAGCCAGAGCCACTTGACCCTGGCTTGGATCTATGTGTGAGTCAAGGGTCATAAGCAGCAGCCTCGAATTTTAAAATGCTCCAAGAGAAATCCTCTACTCTGAAAAAATGGAAATGCAATGACTATTCTCTCTCGCTCACTCTTTAAGGATCATTAATAATTAATATCTCAATAAAATGTGCAAGTTATTTTTCAATCAATTTCTAATACATACCACTGTCTTAAATATAGGATTTATTTTTCTTTGTAATTAATACTTTGAATATAGTGTGTGATACATTCATATGGTTCAAAAATAAAAAATGTATAGAAATACATAAAGGTTCTTTTCCCTCCTGGTCCCCCAACTCCCTTCCCACCATGGCTGACCACTGTTTTCAGTAAAAGTAAATGCATATATATAAAATCCTTAAGGACAAATAAGGCAAAATTCATTTATTTACTTACTCATTTAACAAAGGGAGGCAGAATAATATCATGACTAAGAGCACAGGCTTTAAAGTCAAACAGACCCAAATTTGAATCCTGGTTCTATCACTTACTAGTTGTGTAACTTAGTCAAGTCACTTACCATCTCTGTGGCTTCATTTCCTCAACAGGAAAATGAGGATAAATACACCTGCTTACAGGTGTGTCAGGATTAAATGGAAATAACTATGTAAAACTCTAATCACAATGTCTGTCACAGTGTCTTCAAAACTATTACTAAATATTTATAGGTACCTGTTATGTGCTACACCCTCCAGATGTATAAGATACAATCCTTGCTCTTAAGCAGCTTACAAAATAACAGGGAAGATGGACTTCATCAAATTTTTACATTTTTCTTTTAGAAAAACACAGTTAAGAAAACAAAAGGCAAGCCTCAGAGTGGGAGGAAATATTTGCAAAACATTTTTCTGGCAAATGGTTTGCATCAAGAATTTGTAAAGCACTCTTACAACTCAATGAGAAGGCAAACAACCCAATAAGAAATGAGCAAAACACATAAACAGGAATTTCACAGAAGAAGATATGTGGATGGTAAATAAGCATATGAAAAGCAATTCAGCATCACTAGACATTAGTGAAATGCAAATTAGTTAAATGCAAATTAAAACCATAATGAACTATCACAACACACCTACTAGTATGGCTAAAAGTAAAAAGGCTGATAATACCAAGTATTGGCAAAGATGTGGAACAACTGGAACTCTCATATGTTGCTGGTGGAAAACAGTTTGGCATTGTCTTGTAAAGTTAAACATACTTTTGCCATATACCAGCCATCCCATTAGGTATTTACCAAAGAGAAATGAAAAAGTCTCTAGGTATTTACCAAAGAGAAATGAAAACATATGTCTATACAAAGAGTCGTATACAAACGCTCATAGCAACACTATTCATAAAAGCTAAAACTGGAAGCAGCTCAGATGTCTATCAACTGGTAAATCAATAAATTGTGGTATATCAAAAAAAAAAAAAGCTCAACAACAGAAGAGAGCAAAAAGTGCTGACACACAACATTGATTAGCCTCAAGAACATTATGCTAATTGAAAAAAGCCATGTATAGAGGGCTATATACTATATGATTCCACTTATATGAAATTCTAGAAAGGGCAAAACTACAGCAATAGGAAGATCAGTGGTTTCCTAGAAATGGTGTTTAGAGAATGGGGTTGAGTGCAAAGGAACATGAGGGAACTTTCTGTGATGATAGAAATGATCCCTATCGATTGTGGTGGTATTTACAAAGTCTGCATACAATTACAAAAATTCATCAACTATACATTTAAAGTGGGTGAATTTTATTATGTGTGAATTATACCTCAGTAAAACTGGGTGAAACAAAATAGCTTTAAATAAGGTATGAGAGGAATAACACGTTATGGAAATTGAGAGGAGAAATTTGGCTCAGGTGATTTTGAAAAGTTGTTACTGAGGAAGTGACATGCGTGAGATGACCCTTGAAGGATAAGCAGAATTTGAACATGGCTTTGTTTTTGTAAGAGTGGGTGGGGCCACTATTCCACATGAGGGGGATGGTGTGAGCATGAAGACAGGAGCACAAGGAATGTTCAGGAGACGTCTAAGACCCCAATTTGATTCAAATTCAAGTTGTGTGATTGGGAATGAAGGAAAGGAGATGAGGTTGGAGACATAGGTTAGGGCCAAAAATCCTTCAGTGCTTTGATTTGGAAGGGTAAGGAGATTGGACTTGATTTAGGAAATATATATATATATATTGAAGGTTTTTGAGGAGTAGGCAAAGGGGAGGCATGGGTTGTTGGCAACACCATCAGATCTGTGCTTTGGGTAAAGGGCCATCTAAATATTTCCCATGAGCTAAATCCAGCCTGCTTGCTGTCTGTTTTTGTAAATAAAGTTTTACGGCCAAATTCATTCTTTTGTGTAATGTCTATCGCTGCTTTTATTGTTTTACCCTTTATGGAAAAATGTTTGTTGACCTCCTGCTTTTGATGAACCAACCAATCAGACTCTTCAGAAGGTAGAAATTTCTTTTCTCTCCAAAACTGCTTGAGCTAACAGAACTCATACTTCTTTCTTCTTGTCAAGATCCTTGTATGAATTTCTTCAAATTACATGTTGAAGCTTGTTGCCTGCAATATTGGCACAATTTGCTAATTTTACAAGTAGAATCAAACTGAATGTATTCTTTTGTGACCAGCATTTTTTTTTTTTTTGCCAAAGAGTATGTTTGTAAGATTCATTCATCTTGTTTTATATATCTGTAATTAGTTCATTTTTATTGCTTTATAGTATTCTGTTTCATAAATATGCCCCAAATTGTTTATTCTTACTATTGTTACATAAATTATAAATAATATTGTGAGGCATTCTCCTGTACATGTTGTCTGGTACACATAAGTGTGCATGGCTTTAGGATATATTTCTAGGAGTGGAATTGTTAGTCATAGCTTATGTATGTGTTCAACTATACAAAATAAGTGTCACACTGTTTTTCAAAGTAAATATTCTGATTTCTCTTCTCACTTGCATTGTGTTAGAATTTCTGTCCCTCTGCAGCCTCACCAATTGGTGTTATCAAACTTTACTTTTTGTAATTAAGACCATAAAACATTGGTACAGGAATAAAAAATTAGGCCCATGAAACAGAATAGAAGACTCAGAAACAGACTTTATGAGCACTTGGTTTATTATCATTATTTATTTAAATAAATAATTATGATTTTATAATTAAAATAATTAGTATTTATAGAAAGGGAGAAAAAAAGGATGCGCTTTTCAGTTAATAATGCTGAAACAACAGGATATTCTTATGAAAAAAATGCAATCTGCTATATATAAAAGTCAATTCTATGTGGAATAAAAGCTTAAGAAAAAAGGCAAAACTATAAAAATTTTAGAAAAGAATATAAATGAATATCTTCATAATATCTTCATAACTTGGGATAAGCAAAGAAAAGATTAACCAATTTTACTACTTTTGAGATAATTTTCAGACTTCTGCTTCTAGCCAAGATTGAGTAACCGGTACCAGATTTATTCTCCCTCCTGAAACAATTGAAAATCTTGGCAAAACATATGAAACCATAGTTTTGAGATATTGAACACCAGACAGTGCAGGGCAGTGATCCATCGGAGAAGGAAGACAAATGGAGGGAGCCACGACTCCCCAGTTTCCTGCCTGGAGAGGGTTTCCAGGCCACAACACAGGGAAGGGTAATCCAGGTGGAGTCCAGTGGTCTCCTGGATTGCACAGATGAAGTCTGCAGGATTGAGTACAGATAAAGTTTCAGACATCTGCAGAGGACCCCCTCAAGTTTTCACTGAATACTGATTACCATACAATGTAAGAAATTACCTGGGATGGAAGAAAGAGCCAACTCAAAGAAGCAGAGGGAACAATCCTTGGAGCTCAAACAAAGGTGGAAATAGTTTTTGTTCCTTCCAGCCAGAATAGTAAACCACATAATCCATCAAGCAGAGTTCTCAGAAAGATAATAATTAAAGCAGACTTTTTGCTGAAAACAATGCAAGTGAGAAAGCAGTGAAGCAGCATCTTTAAAATTTCGAAAGAACAAACCTGCCAAACTAGAATTCTTTACCAAGCAAAAATATCTTTCAAAAACAACGGCTATATAAATATTTTTCTGTCATTAAATTTAGAATTTCTGTTTGTTAAAAGAGCACAACGATAAGGAACAAAAAGGGGAAAATATTTATAACATATATAACTAACAGAAAGACAAGTATCCAAAATATAAATGCTACTATAAATCAATAAGCAAGATGAGCAAAAGGCCTGAATAGGCACTTGCGAAAGAGGAAATCAAAAGGCTGATAAATATATGAAAAGTACAAAAATCTTATTAGTAGCCAGGGAGTTGCAAATTGCAACCACATCATTAAACACATACACATTGGCCCCAAATTTTGAAGTCCATACTTGATCCCTTTTTTTTCCTGATTTGCAAAGAGAGAGAGGAAAAAAACCTTATTCTCAACACTTTCCTATCCTATAGAGTCCCAGTTTTTACCCTGATTTTGTGATTACAATGTATTCAAATGATTAAGGTAGCTAATGTAAAAATGTCTATAGAATTGGTTTTCTTACTAATGAGTTGTCAGCTGTTCTAAATTAGACGTGAACAATTACAGCAATGGATAAAATAGCATGCAGTTAATTTTATTGAGTTTTAGCAATATTGTTAGCAATCATGAAGCTGGGTTATCAAAAGGAATATCCTTACTCTGATCATTACATTTAAAAAAAAAATTAGAGAAATGCTTTGTATTTTTACAGCTAACTAACTTCATGAGAAGAAAGGAGATTGTGTTTCACTGTTTGTTTGCATCTTACTAAAATTAACTTATGTTTGAAAGGGAAGAATCAAGAAAAAATATTTTCTTTCGGATAAGAACCACCTATTCATTTCTTTGCTCCTTATTCTGCTTCAGAGAGTGCTTGGGGCATAGAAATTTGTTCACAAATGTGTGTTGGCAAGATCATTTTAGAAACCTTTGGAAAATGTAGAACTAAACCCCTATTAGAGAGTTAGATTCCCTGCCCTTTTTCTGGTATGTTTATCAACATTGATCAAACTATATAATGAGATGACCACCTTTGAAATTCAAAGATGTTTCAAGTCCATCATTTAACTTGAAATTTCCTTTAGAAATCCATCCCCAGCCCAAGTAGGTACAACTCTCCTTAGGAATTCAGGAAACCAATGCCCAAAGGGATCAGGTTGACAGCTGTTCAGGGGATCCACCCATGAAATGCCAACTAGGAATACAGGAAGAAGGTGGCCAAATTCTTCTCTACAGTTTTTCAAAGAATATGTGAATATGGGCCTAATGAAACAAGATTCTGATTCAAATCCAGCAACTATTTATTGAGCATCTACTATGTGATTAAAGCTGTGTAAGGTATATTTGCATTAATATCTGGCTCAATTCTTACAATAGCAAAAACACAGATCTGTCCTAAATTAGAAGTGATGAATTAGAACATTGGAGAACATAATACTGAGTGCAGTGGATTGATAGTGTCCCACCCCTAAATTCATGTCTACCTGGACCTCAGAATGTGGACCTTACTTGGAAAGAAGGTCTTTGTAGATATAATTAGTTAAGTTGAGGTCATTAGGGGGAGTCCTAAATCCAAGGACTGATGTCCTTCTCAGAAGAAGAGAGGACACAAACAGAGAGAAAAAGCCCAGAGAGAAGACAGGGGCAGATTGTCTCCAAGCCAAGGAACACCAAGGACTGCCAGGAACCACGAGAAATTGGAAGAGACAAGGAAGGATTCAGAGGGAATATGGCCCTGTGGACACCTTGATTTCAGTCTTCTAGGCTCCAGAACTGTGAGAGAATAAATTTCAGTTGTTTCAAGCCACGAAGTTTGTGGTCATTTGTTAGGACAGCCCTAGGAAGTTGAACACTAAGTTAGAGAGGGTCCATGTTAACACAGAATGGCGTAGACAAGCAGGGATTCTCTACTGATTGTCCCATGAACTGTTAGAGACTTGCCAGCTATCTTATTGGCAGGATGGATCAAATACACAGTCATCTGCATATAGATTCTAATTTTGTGCTCCCCAAGTTTAGCTCAGTGGTCTTCACACTTCAGGGTTTATACCATTCACAGTCCTAGGTTCTCTATACAAAACCATGTTTGATATATTCTATGGATAATTTATGGGATTTTCAAAGAACAATTCTGATCGCACACAATTTTTTGCTTTTCTGCTGACTTAGGTCTTACCTGTAACATGCAATTCCACTGAGTAATAGTGCGCAGATAGACCACGTGAATGGATTTTAGGGTCAGGATCTAAGGCTCAATGGACAGTAAAGCTAGCTTCATTACTGTCATCATCACTGGCTACCAAACACATTCTGATGATTACATTGTGGATTAAAATAAAAGATTCTGACCATTTTCAGCCTCAAAGGCAATGGCAATTTCAGAGCTGTGCTCATAATTACATAACTTGACTTCAACTATTCCTGTGGTCAGTCTTGCTCAGGGTTGTCATTCTCCCCAACAAATAAGGTGGAGGTGGACCGCAGCCAGCACCTCAGTCTCTGAGGCCCCACTTTGTCTTGGAGGAAGGATACTTCCTTAACTTCCCCGACCATCAACAAGGTCATGTGGAAAATGGAGATATTAATAATTCACCTCCCTCCAACTAGCCAGCTTGATCCATTGCTCTCTCATGACTCTAGGCCTTTGCACATACTGTCCCTTTGCCTGGCCAAGTCTTCCACATCCTTCAAGACTGAATTTAGTGTCACCTCCTCTGAAACGGCCAGTCTTTCCTGCTGCCTCTTCTGCAATTGAGGTGAAGAGCCGCTTCCAGGTATTCACCCAGTGTGTCAGTCTACCTGCCCAGGGAACATCACTCCTCTGTTTACTTCTCTGTCCCTGCTCTATACTCTAAGCACTTTTAAGATAGAGATGATGTCTATTTGTTATTTTTTTAAAATCCTATCTTTTTTCCTGTTTCGGTTTGCCAAAGCTGCCAGGATGCAATATGCCAGAAATGGGTAGAGTTTCATAATGGGGATTTATTAACTGACAATTTATAGTTCTTAGGCTGTGGAAATGTCCCAATGAAGGCATGGACAGGACGGTACCTGGACTGTGAAAACAGGCTGCCTGTGTCTGGGACACCTCTCTCGCACACGGGAAGGCACATGGCCGGCTGGTGTTTCTCTCCTGGGTTTCGTTGCTTTCAGCTTCTGGCTTCAGTGGCTTCCTCTCTGTTTTCTGTGGGTCCTCTTCAGCTTTGCCAGGGCTTTTCTCTAAACTTTTCTTAATTTCATCTCTTAGGTTCCATACGTGTTTTATCCTCTTATAAAGGACTTCAGTAAGAAGATTAAGACCCACCTTGAATGGCCTAGGTCACATCTCAATTGAAAGAACCTAATTGAAAGATCCCACCCACAGTAGGTCTGCATCCACAGGAATGGGTTAAAAGAACATGGCCTTAGGGCCCTGACTGGGAATTTGTCTTCAGGCCCCTTCATCAGCATTTATTTGTGCCGTCCATGGGGTGGAGCTTTCTGGAAAACTCAAGTCAGACATCGGCACATCTCTGGGGCAATTCTACATGTATACTGTGGTGCCCAATAAATATTTGTTGAATGGAAAAAAAAAAGAACATAGCCTTTTCTGGGGTACATGACAGCTTCAAACTACCACAACTTGGAAGGGTTGGATAAATTTTTGTTGACTACAAAATGAATGAATTAACGTCTCTCTCAGAGACTCAAACAAGATAGTAGATGTAAAGTATGAAGCAAAACACCCGACTTGGGGTAGATGCTCAATATTAGTCTTTCTTTCCACTGCCCCCACTCCCTGCCACCACCTTCCTCCCAGTGGCCGTCCCCTGACCCTCTCTCCTAGTGTGAGAGATGACTTCAGTGGAATCTGCGGAGGGGGACCCCTCCCTGCAAGGAAGAATGCTTTATTAGGATGGGAAATGCAAGTTTTTGAAACAGTTTCAACTTGAACTAGTTTTAAGAGGACATAGGTTCATCAACGAGGATATTTTATAGAGTGATAAATAATGATCTCACTTCCCTTGGAAATTTTATAGTAAATTAGTTTACACATTAACTAGGTGATAATTGCATTTTGGTGTGGACTGAAACTCCATAAACCCATTATTGAAAACTGATAATTACAAACTATAACAGTAGAGATTGAGATTCACCATGAATATCATAGAGCCTATTTAGTACCAAGCAAAGAAAAAAATTGAAAGCGCAAATTCAATTCCAGGAGGATTGAAACTTGACTCATTAAAATGGTGTAAATATAAAGGGATTGGTGATTTGATCAAGCTGTAAAGATGGTTTTGGCCACAAGAGGGAGCGCATACTTTAAAAAATGCTTAGAGGAAACATCCACTCAACAGCTGTCACTGGGGGTTTTATAAATCAGCAACGATGTTGTCCTGAATCTTTTTGCAGGTTTCTTACACTGCTAACATTCCACAGGAATGGGTAGGTGATGAATATTGCTAATCAATGTGAATGTATTGGAACTGACTGTAAATAATCCGAAGGGTAATCGCCGATCACAGAAATTTGAAGTTACAAATTTGAAGTTACTTTTTTTTCACAGAGCGTAAGTATTTTTAAAAAGCACTTTCCTTCTTTTAAAAGGCACATTTCCTCCAAAAGTGAAGGCTGTGGAATCATTTATTTTGTCTTCAACTATTTAAGGAATAGGAGAATTGGTGTCATAATTTTATCATGACATATATATGAAATAAGTAATGTTGGTGTCCTAACTGTCTCTGGAAAGTCTCTTAAATCTACCCCTTTACTCCATTCCCTCTACCATGACCTTGGCTCAAGGGTTTCTTGCCTTTCCCCTGAATGGCCGTGATAGTTTCTTGTTGCTTTCCCCACTTTCACTGGTCCCAGTCCAGTGCCTCCCCAATACAATTGACTTTATATGTCATTTTAAAACCAATTTTTATGAATTATATTTTTGATCACAACAATTTTATGCTCAAAAAACTTTAGTTGCTCTCTGTTTCTACAAATATATCCACATGGGCAGGGGGCAGGAAAGAGAAGTTAAAGCTTAATTGGTAAAGAATTTCTATTTGGGGAGATGGAACAGTTTGATAATAGAGGATGGTGATGGTAGCACATTGTGAATGTAATAAACACCACTGAATTATATATTTGAATGTGGTTAAAAGCAGAAATTTTAGGTAATAATATGTTATTATAATAAAAATTAAAAAAAAAAACCCCACAGGACTGCACAACACAAACAGTGAAACCTACTGTAAACTGGACTATAGTTAATGGTACAATTATAATAATATTCTTTCTTTCATTGATTGTAACAAGGTGCCACACCAATGCAAAGTGTTAATAACAGGGAAAACTCTCACTGTGAGTAGAGGTGGGTATATGGGAATCTGTATTTTCAGCATGATTTTCTGTAAACCTACAACTCCTCTAATAAAAAAATTAAAACAATCAATAATAAGTGAGGGAGTATATGGGAACTGTTATCTGCATCAATTATCTGTAAACCTGCAACTGCTCTAAAAATAATCAAGAATGAAATATATATATATGTATATATGTGTGTATGTATATATATCCATATATATATATATATATATATATATATATATATATATATATATCCATAAGCTGCCAATTGGCACTGAAGATGAGACCAGGAGCCCTGGACATGGTCGGTGCTCAATCTAGAGCCTAAGGGTATGTTAGTGTGGGCATCATCTGACAGTGTATGGGGGACCGGGGGCTGGGCAGGGACGCTGAATACACTCTGCCCTTAATTTATCGTCATGTGGGACGGTGGGGGGATTTTGTCTACTTGCTCTGAAGAGATGTGTTTAAATCCTCTCAGCTGGCAGAGGGCTGTGGTTGGTTGGTGGCCCTGCAGGGCAGGCTTTCTGTGTACCTGATGACCCTTTTAAGGTGAGCTTGAAGGTTGGAGGGAGACTTGGTGTAGGCAAACTGGGATACAGAATATCCACACGGATCACCTTGGATCACCTGTTTTGGGCAAACAGCTCAGCGCCCCATTTCTTTCCTCTGGTTTCAGCCTTAAAGGCTTTCTTTTCCTTCCCACCCCCCCCCCACCTCCCGTTTTTTTAAACCCCACTTAAAGATTAAAGACTTGAGATGGGCACATAACTGCGTAAAGCCTGGCAGGTTATGGTGCTGGCGTGTTCGGGTAAAGCCAAGCCTGGTGGGCACCCACTGATGCCTTTTGTGCTTCCACCCTTCCGGGTCTCTGATGCCCAGTGGAACATTCTTAGAGGAAACAACATCCACCAATCTCATTCCAAGAAAACCAATTACAATATCTTTGACAAAGAAAGAAGATGACCTCGGAGATATGACAGAGAAAAAGAGTGAGAGCCATCGGTCACTCTTTCAGAAGTCACAGTGGGATTTTGGCACCTCAGATAAACAAAGGCGCTGGCAGGAAGTCAGGGTAAAAATCAGTGGCAAGGGCTGTCGGGCCACAGCCAAACAAAGTGCAGTCGAGAGAGACAGGCTTTGGAGCTCTTCTCCAACCACCTCTAGGTCCCTCTCTCTGAAAGAAGCCTCAGAGGATGATGCCCTTTGGCCTGCGGACCTCAGTGGACCTGAAGCTTCCTGGGCAGCAGTGCCAGCAGGCGGTGTTGACTTTTAACTGAGCCGAGGTCAGCCAGGATGGAGGCACCGGGGGCCTTCTGGCCAGAGCCATTCCCAGGCTCCCTGACTCTCTAGGAACGAGAGTGAATGCCCTTGCCGGTTTCCTGTAATTCAGTCCGTGCTCGTTCAGAGAAGAGAAAACAAACGCACAAGAGAAAAGGACAGGGAGGAGGAAACACAGGCTTTGTGACACTGAAAGGGATCAGCTGCTAAGCTCACGAGAAAACTGCTTGGGTGCAGGAAGCGAGTAAAGCACAAACAGGATCTGAGCGAGGTCATTTGTTTTGGAGAACAGAGAGGGAGAAGGAGGGGGGGCACCAGTGAGAATGTGGCATTGTGTCAGGGTGTTCCCAAGATCCCCACTGTCTGGTCCTCACTGAATTTATATCAGGGTGATTACAAAATTCATATCCTTCTACTACCAGATCAACATCAAGAGTCACCTTCCTGGGGAGCTGCCTGGAGGGAATGTGGTTTCCTGAGAGAACTTCTGTGATCTGCTCAGAATACAGGCACTCGTTTTTAACCATGTTCACTGTGCTCCCCTTTTTATGAAAATGCCATTCTCTGAACAGATTATACTCTGATTTGTTGTGGGAATTTCTTTGGTACACTTCTATTTTATGAACTTTAATAGCAGACCTTCTGCATGATATTATTTTGGCAGAATCATGGGAAGCCAGAACTTTCTCATGGGCTGTTTGCTCAATGATTGGCTTTTCTAGAGATGATTTTGTGGCTTTTGGGTGTTAATAAATCCTCTGCATGACCTTATCACACAGTATGCAGCACCAGAAGGCGAGTGAGTTTAGTATTAAAAAGAAGGAAAAATAGTGTGGATAAAGAGTTCACAAAAGGTATATAGCTCAATCTTCCAGGAAATGGGGACTCTTTTGCTCTAAGGTAATACTTGCTGTTTCACAGACATGACACCTTCCTTTTATCTTCACTCATTCTGTTCATATTTTCCAGAGTCCCAGTGTAAGTAGTGCCTAGAATTAATCAATCAAAAAGTGAAGGGAAAAAAAATTCAAATGCACTGATTTAAAAAAAAGAAGAAAAGCTTCACCGAAGGGCTTTTTAAATGGATTCAGCTTCTCTCACCCGATAACTCCTACTTCTTCTGGCACTTTCTGTGTCGTGGGCCCTGACAAGTCACACCAGCCTCTTTCAGCTTGAGTGTTGCTTTCTGGCCCTAGAAGGGCCTGTGGGAAGAGCTTTCAACAACAATGGGCCTGATGTGGGGGAGTGGGGGGAATGGGCAGCTGGCCAAGTTCAACACAGGCCATTTTGTATCCCAGGGAATGTCAGAGCTGCTTCCAGGTCTGAATAAGATGCAACACAATGATTTCTCCACAGGCTCCCGGCCCCATTCCACAGACAGGGCCCCAACTTGGGCCAGTCTTGACATTTTCCTTTGCACTTTTTTTTTCCCCACTTGATACACTAACTTGAATTTCTTTTCTGGAAACAATCATCTGGCAAGAATTAGTCCTAGATATCACTGGGGAGTCACTAGCTGCAGCTGAATTCTTACATTGGTAGAAATGTATCTTTTAGATGGAGTGCCCTGAAATGATTCATGGGGAATTCAGTGAACTATTTGTGGTAGAAAATCTTTGTTGCATAGTTGTTTCAAGGCAGTGCTTTTTCAAAGTGGTAGATGTTACAAAAGAAATGTAAAATAATTTTAAGATCTACCATTTATAAAATGGAAAAATCTATGTGCCCATGTCTATTTAAGACAACTGCTTAAAAGAAATGTAGTTTTAATGTGTTGTGTGTGACTGTGTTTTCCTCTTCTAAATGTCCATATGTACATTTATTGGGTCTAATATGTACCTTTAAGTTTCCCAAATTCAACCATTTGAGGTAAAATGAGAGCTGACAACTGTGCCTTCTGTCCACTCAATGGCAAATGATTTCGACTGAGCTTCTGACAGGAGACTGACTCATCATCTGGTGCTCAACCAACAATGATATGCCCTAATGTTGGAGGAAAAAATATCTGCAGTTGACTTAGTGAGAGATGGTATGTTGGTCCCCATCAGGGTGCCTCCTCAATTTTGACTCTGCACAACATCTGTTATACATGAATAGGATGTGATTCCATGTGGGCATACAGTGTTGTTCCAGACCTGCTCTGAGTGCTAGTAACAGGAATTTAGTTCCATCAGGATACTGGATGTAACTTGAGAAAGTTCAGTGGAATGAGGGCTCAATGAGTGCTCTGGGAGAGACAATTATTAACTTATATGAGGAGCCAAAGACTCATCTCTCCATTCCCCGAGCTTCAGCAGGAGGTAGCATAATTCTACCCTTAAAAATGAGAAGCACTGCTGTGATTGGTCCATTCAAAGGACATTTTATTGGCTATTACTCATTGGAACACTATTTGTTTATTAGGAAAAATTCAAAAGTGTGTCAGTAGGTGACCACCAACTACAGTACATCCACACAATGACGTATTATACAGTTGTAAAAAGGAATGAAGGATAATATCTCTAGACACTGTTCTGGGAGCATCTCCAGTATATATTGTTAATAAATTAACTTTTAAAACATGATCACTAAAACTCAAAACAAAACGAAAAGTTGAGCCCGTGTTTTGAGTTGGTGGATTATCCCCTCAGAGAAGAACTATTTCAAGTGACTTTAAACACAGGAATTTGACTATTGATTCTGTGTGACATATACCCTTAAGACAAAAGGAAATGAAATAAAAAAGAGAAGTCTTTGGATGTTATCAGTAATAATACTGTTGGTGGAAGTTTTGGAATTGTTATTCTGAGACTATCATATGTGCTTTGTGGGCCAAAAAAAAAGAAGAGTAATTATTTATGTAGGAGTTGTTGTGTTGGGATGGGGATTTTGGGTACAGAAGGATATTTAAGATATAGGATAGACAAGTTCTAATAAAAGCCCTGAAGTCCTGAATTAGAATTGGAAGTATTAGTACAAACTCATGATGTTTTACCCATCATCTCTCTCTCTCTCTCTCTTCTCCTCCCTCCCTCTCTCCCTCCCTTCCTCCCTCCTTCTCTTTCTACTTATTTATAATCTCTTAGATTTGTTCACTGAAAAGGCCTAGAAAAAGTGCACAACCAATAGTAATGAGTATTCCTAACATAGATTACGATCCAAGAACCAGAGCTCCCTAGAAAAATACCTGGCTCCATGTCTCGATTGAGAGATGCACAAGATGAGCCTCTAACATCTGGTCATATCTAAATAAGAACACAGTTGAAGACTACCATGCTTGTGTCAAAAGCAGTCAGACAGTAGCACATTATTGAGATAATGGTTAACAGTGTTGAATGGTGAGTTAATGTGGTGGAAAGGGGAAGTTTAGAGTCATGTATGTCACCAGAAGGAAGGTTGGAAGTTAAAACACAGAAATGCATAACATAGTGAATCTTGTGGTGGACAATGTCTGTGATTAATTGTACAAAGATAAAAAAAGTTCTTTCATGAACGAGAACAAATGTACGACACTATTACAAGGAATTAATAATAGAGGGGCATATGGGAAAATTGTACCTAGTGCAAACTATGGACTATGGTAATAGTAATATTTTAACATTCTTTCATCAACAGTAACAAATGTACCACATCAATACTAGGTGTTAGTAATGGGGGGGAGTGGGTGATAGGGAGGAATGAGGGCTTTAGGAGGATTTGGGTTTTATTTTTATTTTTATTTCTTTTCTGAAGTAATGAAAATGTTCTAAAATTGATCATGGGGATGAATGCACAACTATGTGATGATACTGTGAGCCAGCAATTGTATACTTAGGATGGTTTGTATGATGTGTGAATATATCTCAATAAAACTGCATTAAAAAAAAAAAGGGAGTCAGAAGCTAACTTTCAGGGACTCCCATTTGAAAATCAATAAAAATTATAGATGCAATAAATTTATACACAACGATATTTAAATCTTATAACCACAAAAGGAAAAAAGAAAGTCATTCCTTTGGGGGATAATAGAGAGCCAGTTCATTATTCTGAAAACCCATAAATAAAGGGAGAGAAAAAAGTGATAATCTGACTTTATTATAGGAACTGCACTTAGAGGTAGCCAAACAGTTGACAAGGGAGCTTTGTCTTATAGAACTATCCAGCTGATACATAAGGAATGACAGATTAGCAGTCTACCATCTTGCAATCCTGATAAATTAATAGAAGTAGGCAATGATCATCAATGACTGCTAACATCACAAAAAGAGACAACCAGTCATCATGTGCCTTCTAATAGAAGTCACAACACCATTTATGAAATAATCTTGCCAAAGAACACAAAACATATGAAGCCTGAATCTGATTAAGCCTCTAGATCTAACCTCCAATAGACAGAAATTTCAGGGGACAGAGAATCATATTAAACATTACATGGCAATGCATTCTGCAAAATCCAGACTGCAGAAACTATCCCACAAATGATGCTGTTTCTTCAACAAATAAATAACAAGGAAAAGAAAAAAGAGGCAATCTATAGATAAGAAAGATTTACGAGATACATCAAGAGATGAACATTATTTGGGACCTAATTTTTAAAAAACTGTAAGGAAAAAAAAACAGATGAGGCAATTGGTGAAATATCCAATACTGGCATTGAGGAATTTTTGTTGATTTTTTTAGGTGCAATAATGGTAATTCTTACTAAGTGATAATTCATACTAAAATATTTTTCAGATGAAATGACTATGTCTGGGATTTATTTAAGAGTGATCAGTGGGGAGGAGCGAGGGGGAGTACAGATGAAACAAGATTGGTCAGGAGTTGATAAATTGTTGAAACTGGGTGATAGGAACATAGGAGTTCAGTTTACCATTCCATTGGCTTTTGTTTCAAATGATCATTATAAAAGTGATGCCAAGGAAGGAGGAAAAGAAGGCCAGATACTTATACCTGTGGTTCTCCTTCCTCTTCCTTCCCTGAGGCTGCAGGGAAAGGAGAATCATGACTGCTGAGTGTCCCAGGCTACTTCTGGCCTTTCTTGTTTGGATGCTCCTTCTCTCTTTTCTTATGTGGCACCTGGTACCAGGAGGTAGCTACTCCGGTTTAAGGATGCCCAAGTTGGTGGCCTCCAGGCACCAGGATCCTGTGCCACGTCTGTGGTAATTGCTGAGACTTGGGGCTCTGTCCTGGGCTTTTTGGCATGCCCAGGTCACTGAAAGTCAAAGCCCCAGCTAAAAATTGAGTTTTACTTGGCCTTCCTTCATATTCTGTGATTACATTTTCCTTGGGGACCTCACAAAGAGTGATCATTAGAGGGAGATCTGGGTACTCCTAAACAACCTTACCAAGTGTCACATTAACGACACCCTCAATACCACCCCTTCTGTCATCCCTTAGGACAACGACCAAATAGAACTGAACTCAAAGGAGCTGAGACGCCTGAGCAAGTATGACCACAAAAGCCATCTCAGCACTGGGCGGGGAGAGAATTCATCATGAGCCAGGCAAGAGTGAAGCTCCAGGGAAGGAGACTGCTTTGGGAAATACTTTGCCACAGTGGCACACAGATATCTATGCATCATCTTCCAAAACTTGACTCCTCAAGATCCCATATGGTGCAGAACTTCCGTGCAAGATGAGAGCTTTAGAAAATAATGAAGCAAGACAAATTATCAAGTTGTGATACAGGAATACTGGGCACTCCCAGTTTGGGGCCTAATAAAAGAACTCACTGGTGAGAGGTAGGCCTTTCCCCTGTCAGAGGAAATAGAGGGGCTCCTAGGACACTGTGTGGAATGGGTGGGTGGGAAGGGGTGGTAAAGAAAATTTTGTTGGCATGGGATGGCAATGGTCAGGTCATCAAGGAAGTCACCAGGGAAGTGATATTAGTGTGGCAGTGACAAGGCCCAAGGACAGGTAAAGGGCAGCCCAGGTTATCAATGTTACAGTGACCACATCAGTGACAACCACAGGCATCAGAGCAGGGGTCAGGAATTAACACCAGAGTCTAGAGGCTTCAAGGAGGATAGGTGGGCCATGCCAGTGGGCAGGAAGGCTGGAAGGTGCTGGTGGGGCTGGGGCCCAGTGACAGCTGATGGGGCAAGAATCCATGGGTAGCTCTCACCTCTACATTCGTTCTTGATGTCATGACCCGGGAAATCATACTTACAAGTGTTAACGTTGAGGAAATTGCAGTCTGTTACGTTGAGAATCTGCACATTATTGTAGAAAATTTTAAACAAAGAATTTTGTTAGTGAAATCAATCAATTTTATTAGAAGCCAAAATGTTTTCCTGCTCTTTATTTCAAGTAGAAAATGTGTCTGAAAAACTAAGATCCTCTGCAGTCATCTGGTTGGAATTCATATCTGAGAAAGGGTTTTCTCTTTCAATTTAAACTCTCTGCAGTCCACTAATAATTCCTCTTCACTCCTACACCCCAAAAGCTAAGTTAGTGATTCAGTTCAGCTTGGCTTTAAATTTTCTGTAGATCCTATCAGGTCCTTCTGTGGGGGTATATGTCTGGGCAGTGACTGGGGCTAAGCTTGCTCGGCTTATGAGGTCTGATGTTTTTCCTCCCTGAAGTGCTATGACTGAATTTATGTATTTTTATGACTGCAGACTTATTTCCTGGTTTTTCAGATTTAAAGAAACTATTTGAAATAGCAAACTTCCTTGTTCTCTAGTGATTGAATCTGTGGTGGTAATAAAAAAATAAAGAACAGCTGTGCAGACAGGGAACGATGCCTCCATGACTGCTAGTTAACGTTGGATAACAACAAAGGCCTGAAATGCAAGAAAATGAAACCCTTGCTTAGGGCAAACATTCTCCATAACCCTAACCCCTGCTGTGGTAGAGAGAAGTGATTCACAGAGTTTTAAGCCTGGGGTCAGTTTGCTCGAATTTCCTTTTGGCTACTTGGTATAACATACTGATTGATCTGAATTCTACTATTTTTTCCTCTTCTTCCTCTCTCCAGCTATCCCCAATGGAGGTAAACTGTTCAACAATTGACCTCACCTCAAACCAAAAGCAAGAGGAAAATTGAACAGTGACTTAAGGTTACATCTACATACAGATTCTTTTTCTTATACAGGGATATGTAAAGTGCATAAAACCAAACACTTTTATTATTTGACATGAATACTCAATTTGATATGTGTTTTGGTTTGCTAAATTTGCTGGAATGCAATATACCAGATATGGACTGGCTTTTAACTATGAGGACTTATTAGCTTACAGATTTACAATTCTAGGGCCATGGAAATGTCCCAGTTAAGGCATCGACATAACGATACCTTCTCTGAAGACAGGCTGCTGGCATCTGGGACACCTCTGTCACATGGGAAGGCATATGACCAGTGGCTGCTGCTCTTTGCTCCTGGGTTTCACTGCTTTCAGTTTCTGGTTTCAATGGCTTCCTCTCTGAGCTTCTGTGGCTCCTCTCTTAGTTTCTCCAGGCCTTTTCTCCATGAGCTGCTGTCAGTGTTATCTCTTAGCTTCTGTATGTGTTCTATCCTCTTATAAAGGACTCCAGTTAGAGGATTAAGACCCACCTTTAATGAAGTGGATCACATCTCAGTTGAAATAACCTAATCAAAAGGTTCCACCTGTAATAGGTCTATTCCCACAGGAATGGATTAAAAGAATATGGCCTTTTCTGGGTGTGCCGGTTTTAATCTATTATGTATCCCACAAAAGCCATGTTCTTTAAGGCAATATTGTGGAGGCAGACTTATTAGTCTTTTGATTATGGTGGGACCTTTTGATTAGGTTGTTTCCATGGAGATTTGACCCACTAAACTGTAGGTGAGACCTTTTGATTAGATCATTTCCATAGAGGTGTGGTCCCACCCATCCAGTGATTAGTCCACTGAAGTCCTTTAAGAGAGCACATGGAGAGAAGGAGCTCAGAGAAGCTGAGGGAGACATTTTGGAGTGAAGCTAAGATACTGAATCCAGGGTTTGCCCCTGGGAGAAGCTAACAGCTAGATACAGATGCTTGGAGGTGCTGGGAGATGCTGACAGAAGGACATTTGGAGATGCTAAGCTAAGAGATGAAGCCCAGAGTTTGCTCTGGACAAGCTAAGAGAGGAACCCCAGGCACTTAGAGAGAAACACCCAGGGAGAACAAGCAGGGTGCACAGGAGCTGAGAGAGAGAAGTTAAGAGAGACAGAAGCCCAGAGACATTTTGGAGAAAGCCATTTTGAAACCAGAACCCAAGAGCAAAGGGCCAGCAGATGCCAGCCACATGCCTTCCCAGCTGGCAGAGGTGTTCCAGATGCCATTGGCCTTCCTTCAGTGAAGGTATCTTTTTGTTGATGCCTTAGTTTGGACTCTTTTATGGCCTTAGAACTGTAAGTTTATAACCTAATAAATTCCCTTTACAAAAACCAGTCCAATTCTGATATTTTGCATAACAGCAGCTTTAGCAAACTGGAACACTAGAGTACATAGCTTCAAACTACCACACTCTGCATCTAGTTGTTTCTTTATTATTATACTGCTACCCAAATTTTAAAAATAAAGTTCTGGAATGTCATTCTTGTCTGCATTTTTGATTCTGTGAAAGGTATTCAGGGACTGAAATTCTGGCTCATTTCTCCACTACACTTGCACTGGCTGTACATGCTTTTCCAAAACTGAGCAGGGCCAATTTCTGATTTCTGCAAATGGTTTATATTTGTACAGGGCTCAGTAGACTGTAGAAGTGGCCAAACCCTCCGAGAGCTTTATAAGGAAGATGATTTATGAAAAGCACTTAAAGAAGGAGAAGGACAGACAGGTAAAGAGGAGAGGCCAGGGGAAAGATTGGAAGGCAGTAGAGGACTTGGAATTGCAAAAATAGGTGTCAAGTGATATGGTAGGGTGAATAGAATTTACTGGCTAGAACAGAGAGATTTAGGCTCTGTATATAAGCCAAGGGAAGTTATTATTTGTAACAAGCCTTAATCTCATGATTAGGAGCTTGAATTCAAAGCTGCCTAAAATTGGCACCTCAAATCTGTTGAAAGAGTGAGTGGTACCATTGGTAAGTTTCTGAGAGGAATGATATTAAAAAAGACACCGAGGAAGATAATTCTTAGTCTCTACAAGAGAATCTTGAAGAAAAGGAGCCTGGGGAGGGTTGAAGAATCAAGAATGTTGCCAGAAGGGTCATGACCTGAGTCAAGGGAAGAGTTAAGAGTGTTGTATATGTAAGAAAGAAGTCTGGTGAGGAAGCAACTCCATGGTCAGATGTCAGGCAAAAGAAATATTTTGGTTGAAGGCAAACCCAAGTTCACAAGTCAGGAAAATGAGAACATCAATGAAGGCAATGCAGAAAGTAGGAAGAAAGGACTGCTGAAGTAAAAAGAATAATCATTGGGTATAGAATATAGCATGCAACAGCTCTCTGAGAAGTAAAAGTTAGCAGAAGGTTGTGCATAAAACATGTTTAAGTTTTATATAGAGACATCCAGAAAGATGCTTATTTTGGTGTTTGCCTTCCTGATAGCAGTTTGGCTCACAAACAAGTCTTTTAGTAGTGGTGGTTTCTTCCCGAGAATCACTTTCTTGGCCCTGGAGAGATATGTCTGGGAAATTACAAAGAGCATGATATGAGAGCAAAGGGGTAAAAAGTAGGAGATGGAATTGCAAAAGTAGGCAGATTAAGACAGGCTGAGTATAACACGTCAGGAGGTTTACATTTTGCTCAATAAGTGGTGGAGAAGCCCTGATGCTTTTTCAAGCTGGGAATGACACCATCAAAAGTTCCTGTTAGAAAAACCCAGCTGGCAGCAGTAGAGATGACAATTGAAGGGGAGGAGACCTAACAAGTTTAGTCCACCGCTTAAAGGGAGTTACTTAAAGGACTTGAAATCCCATTTGCTAGAAAACAGTAGTTATGAAGATTCCAATATTGGAACAACTAAACAACATGGGCAAAATCCTCATGACTTTTAGACTTAACAAAGCCATGGCATCTATTGTATGGCTAGAATAAGGAGGGTCACAAAATAGCTAGGGGTGAATTTGGTCCAGAAATTGCAAAGGAAAAAGCAAGAAAGGACATGAGTGACAAGAGCCTTAAATGCAGAAGGGAGAACAGAACCAGTAGGGTAAAATGTATTTACAAATGGAATTGGCTAACATAATTGTAGAGGCTTGCTAAACAAGCCCAAAAGTCCACAGGGCAGGCAGCTGGAAAGGGAAGACCACCAATAGACTGGAACTCTCTGAACTCTAGCTCTGGCTGAAGCTTGAAGTCTTTGCTTTTCAGGATGGGCCAAGTCCCTCTTTAGAGGACTTCCCTCTGATCAAGTCGGGCCCACCCAAGATGATGTCCCTTTTTGATTAACTGAAACATCAACTGACTTGAGACTGTAATTCCATCTGCAAAATCTATTCACAGCAGCACCTAGTTTAGTGTTTGATTGACTAGTGGAGAGATGGTATGTGCATGCTACAAAATAGCTACTGCCTCCTCCCATACTTGAACTCTCGTGAGAGAATATCATTATAGTTTAACTTTCTGGAGAGAAACTAGAAAGGCAATTCTTGGGGCTGTGGTTCAGCCTAGTCAAGTTAACACATCATAAAGCCAGCACACTGCCCTGCTAAGACCATTTTCTAGATTGAGAATAGAATTCTTAAGACTGAAAGCTGGAAATACAAATTATATTCTCTCTGGCTTTAATAGTCAAAAGGTTTAACTTTCTCCATAAAGAATTGCAAATCTTCACTGTTATTAAATGAGAATTTATTTCAGAAAATATTAATATTCTTGTTATTTTTTTGTATTGAATAGCATATAATTTACTAACAGAATAAATATTTATAATTCAAATAAGGGATTTTTACATTATAGGACCAAATTTAAAGTCAGGACACCTAATTTTCCAAGGAAAAGTAAATTTATGTAATGAGGGAAAAATCACTGATGTCAAAAGTCTCTGAGGTCAAAAGATCTCTACTCTCATCCACACTTGGCTTAAATTAGCTTAGCTGCCATGGCCATATCAGTCAACCACATATCTGAATTATCTCATGGGTAATATGATGTGGTTCACTAGATGCTCTCCAAGGCCTTTCAAGATCTAGAAGCCTATTGGTAACATTCATAAACAAAATTTTAAATTATTTATTAAAAACCATCCAGTTAGCTATTGACTGAAATATTTATTTTGAATTCCACTCAATTGCCCCAATATCTCTGGCTAAATTAGTAACACTTTTACTGTCATTTATATCCATGTCTTCTAGAAATCTGTATTTTACCATGGACCCATCAACCTCCTACAATCTAATTTTCTTAGGGAAATTTCCATTAGAGAACACTTCAGACATCATAGAATGGGAAATTTGAACTGCAGTTGGTTCCCTATTTGAAGATTGAGCTGACAACCACTATATATCATATAACACCTACAGAAGAAGAGAAATACATCATAGTTCTTCCAAAGTGCTAAAATACTGCATATCCCAGGTAAGATCTTTGCTTCACAGAAACACTTGAAGAATATTTTCTGATTACTGTGGTCACATTCTGGGCTGACCCTTTCCTGATTTTCTTCGGGCTTTCAGCAAAAATAAGAACCAATATAAATCAGTCAACATTATTCTCCTATAGGGAATGAATGTGCAAAAAAGGAACTTCACAGCTGATATTTTGATAACCATCATTATCAGGGATTCCAGCTGAAAGAGTTCACAGGTACTACTAAGGGATTTTTTTGGTCCATGGAGGCTATCTCTTAGGGGTTTTAATCATCACCAAACCCCTGGGACAGGTTTGGTAAGAACAATCCAAAGATCTAAGCATTCTGAGAGAAGATTCTATCAAGATTGTGCCTCTACTCTTGATGGGAAGAAACATTTTGCATGAGACCTGAATAGTGGCTGTTTCAGTTTGCTAATGTTGCCATTATACAAAATACCAGAAATGGATGGACTTTTATAATGGGGATTTATTAAGTCACAAATTTACAGTTCTGAGGCCATAAATGTGTTGAAACTAAGGCATCAACAAGAGGGTACCTTCCCTGAAGAATGACCGATGGTGTCCGGAACATCTCTGTCAGCTGGGAACACACGTGGCTGGCATCTGCTGGTCCTTTGCTCCTGGGTTGCATTTCAAAATGGCTTTCTCCAAAATGTCTCTGGGCTTGTCTCTCTTAGCTTCTCCAGAGCAAACTCTGGGCTAGCATCTCCAAACATCTTCAAGCATCTCCAAGTGTCAGTGTCAGTGTCAGCTCTTAGCTTCTCTCTAAAATGTCCCTCTCAGCTACTCTGAGCTCCTTCTGTCTGTGAACTCTCTTATAGGACTCCACTGATTTCATTAAGGCCCACCCTGAATGGGGAGGCCATACTTCCATGGACATAATTTAATGAGAGTTCTCGCCCACAGCTGATTGAGTCACATCTCCATGGAAACACTTAATCAAAAGTTTCCACCCAACAAGACTGGGTTAAAAGATCATGGCTCTTTTGGGGGGACATAATATATCCAAACCGGCACAGTGGCAATTTGCCATACTTTTCAACTTCAGTCTACCTTTTTTTTTTTTTTTAAGAAAATGAATATGGAATACCAGGTCAGGCACAATATTGAAAATCTCAAAAGACTACAAAAAAATGTAGATGAAGATATAGACAGAGAGAAATTGCTGAAAGAAAAGAGCAGGGAGAAGAAAGAAAGGAGAAAAGAGGAGGGAAAAGCATCTAGGATCCCATCTGACAGTAGATACCAAGTTAGATCTAGCTATGAAGTTATCCTCAATTTGATTGGAATTTTTATTAAAGAATTGGAAATAGAGATAAGCAGACCTTAATTTACTTCTCTAAGGTTTTATTCATTCAACAATATTGAGCTTCCACCATGTGCCCAAAACTGTCTGAGGACTGGTGAACCAGCAGTGAACCAATGAAGACCAGTGAAGGCTGTTTCTGCTGCTTGTGTCTTTCTCAAGCCTGAGCATAATCTAAGTGAAAACAGATATTTGGAGTGTGAGATACTTTGACCTCATAGAGTAAAATCAGAAGATTTAAGTAAAAGAAAGCACATAAATCCAATTTCTCCTGTGCTCCTTTTCCGTGTTTTTATTTTTATAAAAGGAAGCTATGCCTATAACTCCCTTTTGAATGTCTCCAGCCAGACATTATATGACTTGTCCAAAATAATTAGGTTTGTCCAAAAAAAGAAAAAAGAATGTTAATATAGATAACAAACAAAAATCCAGCAATGCTGTGATTTTCTCCATGTCAAAATCTGACCATTAATAATTTCCCTTTGGCCTTCGGGAATTGAATTTGCTTGAAAGTTTATCACTGCCTTCTCTTTTAAATATATAGACTGAGATAGTTACAGATGAAGTACTGTTATGGCTGGAATTTTCTCCAAAATAATTTGGAGGAAAGAAAGTGTATGAGGGTACAGTGAAACAGGATTAACCATGATTTGATAATTATTATAGATAGGTGATGGGTGCATAGGGGTTCCTTATACTATTCCTATACTTTATATATGTTTGAAATTTTCCAGAGGGAAACATTTTTAAACTATCACATATTATATAATATATGATATATTGTACAACTTTCTTGAGTGCTTAGAATCAGAATGTGAATGACAGATAAGTTCAATCTACAAGAATAAGAAAACACCCTAAAGATCCCTCAAAGGTATTTTTCATCAGCTGAATACATAAGCCAATGCAATTTAAAAATCAAATCAATGGTTTCTATGACAATATTTTATATGTAATATCCTTGAGGGTGAGATCTTACAAATAATTAAATAGCTAAAAAAAGAAAAAAGAAAAATCTGCAACATCTCACTGTTTAACTGATTTGGGAAGAAAATAAACAAAAATCTTTCCAGAGCCAAATTGAGCATTTGGTGTCCATGAAGAAATGAAAACACTCTGTGAATTGAGATCATGGATACAAGACAAACAATGTTACTTACCAAATGGAATGCTGGGACGTGAGTTGTCACCCTGCATGTTTTTGTAAGTGCTGTTGCTTGGAGCACTCACAGACCATATGTTTAATAAAAGTATTTATGTCAAGCGATTATGTAAGCACAGTATATGAAGAACTGTGGTTTATGAGACAGTGTCTACACAAGAAGACGTATCTGATTGGAAAGTCTAAGTTATCATAAAACTGGATATTTTAGAACACTTGGACTTCTGGTACTTTGCATTCACTCAACAAATATTTAGTGGATGTTTACTGTATTCGAGGCAGTGTTTAGGGAGCTGGAGATACAGCTAGAAACAAAATAGGTAAAAATCTCCTGGGGAAGCTTATATTTAAGTGGAAAAAGTCAGACAATAACTGTGCCGGTTTGAGTGTATTGTGTCCCCCAAATGCCATTATCTTTGTGGTCTTGTGTGGGGCAGAAGTTTTGGTGCTGGTTAGATTTGTTGGAATGTGCCCCACTCAGCTGTGGGAGATGATTCTGATGAGATGTTCCCATGGAGGCGTGGCCCCGCCCATTCGGGGTGGGCCTTGATCAGTGGAGCTATATAAATGAGCTGACTCAGAGAGAGGAAACTCATGGAGTGCAGCTGAGAGTGATGTTTTGAAGAGGAGCAAGCTTGCTAGAGAGGAACGTCCTGGGAGAAAGCCGTTTTGAGGACAGAGCTTTGGAGCAGACGCCAGCTGCCTTCCTAGCTAGTAGAAGTTTTCCGGACGCCATTGGCCATCCTACGGTGAAGGTATCCAATTGCTGAGGTGTTACCTTGGATGCTTTGTGGCCTTAAGACTGTAACTGTGGAGCGAAATAAACCCCCTTTTTATAAAAGCCTGTCCATCTCTGGTGTTTTGCATTCTCCAGCATTAGCAAACTAGAACAATAACCATAATAAATAAGTTCAAGAAATAAGTGCTGAGGAAAAAGTAAAGCAGAAACAGGCAACAGGGATTCTGGGAGTTGGGGGACTGTGCTGAAAGTTTATTAAAGGGTGGTCAGTGGAAAGGTGACATTTGAGTGAAGCTGAGATGAAAATGAGGAAGGAAGCCACACAGATATTGGAGGAAGAGCTTTCTAGGCAGAGAAGAGCAAGTAAAAGTCTGTGAGATGGAAGCATGCGTGGTGTCTTAGTTTCCTAGGGCTGCTATAACAAAGGGCCACAAGCTGAGAGACTTAAAGCAACAGAATTGTCTCATGGCTCTGGAGGCTAAAAGTCCAAAATCAAGATGTGGGCAGGGCCATGCTTTCGCGGAAGGAGAGAATCCATTCCATACTTCTCTCCTGGCTTCTGGTGGGTGGCCAACAATTTGTGCATTCCTTGGCTGGTGGCAGCAAAACTCAATCTCTGCTTCTATCACATGGCTGACCCCATCATCCCCCGCCTCTCTCCTCTCTCTCTCTCTCTCTCTCTCTCTCTCTCTCTCTCTCACTGTGTCCAAATGTCCTATGCTTATGCAGACACCAGACATAATGGATTAGGACCCATCCATATCCAGTTGGCCTCATGTTGACTTATATCTCCAAAGACCCTATTTTCAAATGGAGTCACATGCACAGGACTGGGGGTCAGAACTTGGACATCTTTTGAGGGGGACACAATTCAGTCCATTACACCAGGGGTTTTAAAGAAACACCAAGGAGGCTGGATCAGGGTGAGCACAGCAGGGGGCAGGCAATGTAGTCAGCAAGGGCAGGGAATGTAGGGCCTATAGGCCATTTTAGATGAAATGTTCAGAGGATGACTGGATTATTATTTTAAAAAATTATTTTGTATTCAGATGTTTTGGTGTCCTGAGGCCATGCTGAGATGTGCTCTCAGCAGACGGCTGCCTCCATTATACTGAGAAAATGCAAGCCACATGGCCCCATTATCTCCCCTGTGAACAAGGGCTATGGACTAGAATGGATTTCTCTGCTCCTGTCTCATTCCTCTCAATCCATCCACCCCTCTGTGTCCAAAGTGATTTTCTAAAACCTGAATCTGATCATGGGCTTAATATCCTTCCAGAGGCCCCCATTGCCTCCTGGACAGGGTAGGAGATGCTTCGTGATCTGACCCCTGACTACTTTTCCAGAATCATCCTCTCTGGGTATCACCCACTTACACAGATCACTGGTATCTTTAACAACCAGCTTCAATGAAGGCAGATATAAAGCAACCTCACCCTCTCTCTCATTGTAGGCTCTCTGTAGGCTAATTATTTCCCTTCTGATGGATGAAATTTTGGACAGGTTTCTTTGCTTTCCAGGTTTTTTTTTTAGCTCTGTCAGTTTGTGTCTTCCAGGAAGCAGACGCTGAGATGGATTCAGAGTGCAAATGTCTTATTGGGAGGAACACCTGTGAGAGGAAAATGGAAGGGGCAGGATTGCACAGTGGAAGCCATCAGATCATGCACAGATCCAACAAGGTCTCTCCAGTCCTGCGGGGATCTCTGGAGCAAAGACGGCCTGTTAGAGGAATACTGGGTTGGTCAAAAATGGTGAGGCACTTCTGTCACCACCTTGGTCACTGGCTGGGGCCACCAAGAGAAGAGCATGACCTTGAAAGCTGAGGTGGACCCCGAAGAACTCAGCAACTGGGTGCTGTCAGCTCACCTCACTCCCCACAGCTGGCCAGTGAGTTCGTTCTAGAAGGAGATCTGAGCAGCTCACTTACTTTAAGACAGAAGAAGAGCCTCCTTTTAGTAAGCAAAATACCCAAGCTAACAGAAATATCTCCCAATTCAATTCAAATCTAAAGCTTTGACCCTCCCTTTGGCTGAAGCCTGCTCTAGGCTTGGATGCCTGCAGTGGAGATCTCGAGCATGCATAGCTGGTTTTTCTCTCCCTGGCTGGCTTCCTCTCCCACTTCATGGGCCGAGCAAAGGGGAAGAGGGAATTAGAAGAAATAGGTTTTGATCCAAGGTGGATAGCAATGCCAAGCTGGGGCCCTGTGGACATAGTGAATGTTCAGCAATGACTCTGTCTCAGAGGCAAGGCCAGGATTAGGGTAACGGGATTAAAGCATCTGCCTCAGAGACAAAGTTTATGGGGTACCAAAAAACTCGACAATCAAGATAATGTCTTAATGCAGCATTAAAAAATCAAAATTAATGCAAAAATAAATAAACAGCCGATGATGAACAAGTATCATGTTCCTCACAGGTGGCCTAGCATGTGGGGGTATTGGCATCTGAGGATTGTTCTCTTATTTTGGAGCTTTGGAGGCAATACAAATGTGTTTGACATCTTGAGCAACCACCTGCAGCAGTGAAATCGTCCTAGCCTGACATTTCCCACCTTTGTGCCTTTATTTCCCTAACTTTTTTGCCTTGTTTTCATGGTGAGTTCTGAATTCAGGGGTCTCCTTTAGCCTTCTTTGACTCCCCACCCCCTTTTCCATGGCCCAGAGGACTTTCAGTCCTTCCCTTGTACCAACCACATATTTCAAACCTCCTCTTTGCAACCATTTCGTGTATCCCCAATAAACTGTGATCTTCTCTAAATCATGATTATTTTTCTTTCATTTTTTCAGCACCCCACAGAGTACCTGGCATGTAGACACTCAACAAACAGTTTTTGCACAAATTAACCCATTAACATCATCTTGTTTTGCTTCTGATTGGTTTGGCTGATTTATCATTATTTGGTGTGTTGTAGTAAATATTTTTTCTTCAGTTTATGACTTTTCAGAAACTAATAAATTTACTTCTGGAGCTCCTAAATCTGATTTCTTAAATCTCTATCTTCACCAGAAAGTAATCCTTATAATAGTTTTCAAAATAGTTACTGGGAATTAGTGGAGCACAAAATATGGACTTGCCAAATATCTCAGTTGTTTAAAAAGAGAAAAGATTTTTCTTTATGTTTACTTGGCCTTCAAAAAAAACCAATACAACTTTACCCAAAAAATATTTCCTTACCTCCTTATTGACAATGTAAACTCTTTCTCTTCCTCTTTCTCTGATCATATGAGTAAAAATAGTGGTTACAATATGGGTTGTAATAAAAAAATAAAAGAAATTCTCTCTTAAATATGTTTTTACAATACTAAGAGGCAAAGGGACATGATGTATGTAACCTACTCTTAAATGGTTTGGAAAACATTTATGTAGATAGATAGATAAGTAGGTAGATACTTAAATAGATATAGCTATAGCAATATGTATGCATATAAAATATGCAAATATGGCAAAATAGTAAAAATTGGTGAATCTGGATAAAGAGAATACAGGTGTTGGTAATACTATTCTTACAACTTTTCAGCTGGTTTGAAATTATTTCAAAATAAAAAGCTTTAAAAGGACACTAAAGAAATTTTTAAAAAAAGTCCTTTATAAATTAAATACCAAAATTTAAAATGCAGCCAATGTGTGCTCCAAAGACACTCCCTTTTCCTGGCTCTGCCATCAGCATTCACTCATTTGAGCCCACATCTCAGAAAGCCTGTGACCTTGGCAGAAGATGTAAGAAAAAAGTCTCCTGCAGGTGGAGTTTGAGGAGCTCCGTGCCCTGATCAAGCTCTGCGTGTGACCCTGGACTCGGCTCGGCAGGTCACAGCACCTTAGAAAACAGTTGCTGTGGGAGAAAGAGCTTTTCCTTGGGACTCAGCCCTGGTTTTAAATCCTGGCTCTAACTCTTCCTAGCCGTGTTCTGGGTGACTTACTTAACCCACGAGCTTCCCTTCCTCTTGTGTAAAAGTGGGAGTGTAAAACCCCAGTGCCAGGGTCATTGAGCTCAGTCCTGGAGAGAGTCCTCCCAGCCTCCCTCTGGGCCTCAGTTTCCTCAGAAATAAAAGGTCTGCTGTGATTTGGGGGCTGCTGTGAGTGGAGAGAGAGGCCATACCATAACCCAGGTAGAGAGATCACGAGGGTAGAAAAACAAACCAAGCTCCCATCAAATACAGAGGGAATGTAGAGGCCAGGGTGTACTCAGAAATGGCTGTTCTGGCTGCAGGGCTCCCATGGGAAGGTAGAGTCACCCCTACCCTAGGCTTGAGCCCTTGAGCTGCTCTGGGGATCCAGACAGTAGGAAGAGAGGAAGAGATGTTGGACCAGCTCGTTCTGAAATGATCAGAAGCTCACAGGTGATAAAACCAGGTGAGCAAGGCCAGCTGGCTCTGACTGCAGAGACCCCATCCCTCCTGCACCTCGCCCAGGGTCCTAAGGTCCCACTCGCAACACTCACAGATCAATTCACCTCGGTCTAAGGATGACCCTCCCGGGAGGACTCCAACTCAAAAGTTACTGCCCAACCCCTTCTTTTCCTTTCATCTTTTACAATTGCCTTTCTCCCAAGTGCTTATATTGAATACTGCTAGGAGGCACTCAGCAAGATGGTGAACTGGTTTAAGCTCCCCAGTCCTAGAAAGGTACAAACCTCAGTTAGGGACCTTGGCCTAAATTTCCTGCTGCTCTGCCAGTGGGAAGCAGGATGCTTCTTGCTCACTGCTGGGGTATAGAAGCAGCCTCAACAGGTACTACTTTAAGTTCCTAAAGTGTGAGGGGGGTAGCCTTTGCTGCCAGATTTTTGCAATAAACTTGTGTCAATGTGGAAAGAAGTAGTTGATTCTTAGTAGAGAAGCCCCAGGGAGTTAGAGAGAATGCCCCCCAGAGAACCACTGTATGTAAATGCATCACCGTTTCCAGTCATCGTTCGCCACCATCACTGAGGCCTTCTTGTCTAAAGTTCACACCTAGTTCCATAGCCCTCTCTGTCTCCAAAACTCTACTCACTGTTCTTTCACCAATCCAAGTCACTGTTCTTATCTTCAGTCACTTAAAAATACAAACCAATATACCCCGATTTCCTTGATGTTGCCAAATCCAAAGAGAATCTCTCCACTTGGGCCACCATGTACATCACTGTTATAAATGGCTCTGCAGTCAAGACCTCAAAATCAAAAATCTCCATTGTCCACAGCCACCTCCTCCCTCCACCCCAATACGCACACACTCACACCCCACACTCACTCACACTCACAATCAGGGGAATTCCGTCTCCACATCTCAAAATTTCTCGGTGTCCTCACTCATTTCCTCCTCTTACTTTTCTGCTTCAAAGATGAAATATAGTTAAGTCTTCTCATCATCCTGTTTTAAATTAGTACTTCTTAATGAAAACTGTACCGAGTGCTAAATGTTCACCTTTACAATAAACAAATACCATAATGGTAACACACTAAGACATACTTCTGACAGCCATTATTTTTCTGTTTGAGAGAGTTTTAAAGATTTTTCTTTCTTTTTTTTTTTTTTCTTTTTTGTCACAAAAACAGGAATGTAGATTTACGAAGGCTCAAAATAGGCCATCTTTTTAAACAAAAAGGCAATGATCCACAAAAGATATGAATATAACATGTAACTAGTTGATAGAAATCTAACAGAATTTATTAAAGTCTATCATATCTAATAACACATCCAAAGTGTTGCATAAAATAGCACGTGAAGAAAACACTTTTTCTATCAATGTCTAAAAAACTGGGTTTGTTCATGGACAATCTGACAGGTTTCCATAAAAAGTGTTTCCTGAGACATAAGGAAATGCAGCATTATTCTTCTGTGACCCTTTTAGGTCAAGACTTTCCACTCAGTAAAACAGCTGAGGATCTGAAACTGAGAAAATATATTTGAGAACAAACAGCTTGTGAAACATAGTACTTTGTTTTTTCTTGTCATCAGAGGGGACTAGTGAACCCCCAGCCAACAGGCCAGCTCAGTACATAGTTCAGATGTGAGAGAAACACCCCTCTGTACAAAAGCCTGCACTGTCCCCAGTCCTCTGCTTGCTGTCGTCTAACACAGGCAAACAATTTTCTCCCCATTTTTCCACAAATTAATCTTCCTATTAGCAAAAGAGGTAACCAGCCCCTGTGGACTGAAGGGAACAGATACATGGGATAGGGATTTCCTCTGTTGAATATTTCATTTCAATGTTTGGAACTTGTGATGCCACATTCTGGAGTAAGTAAGATGCTAGGACCTGCTGTGCCTAAGGGACTAAGATAGGAAAAAGACCCATTTATTCATTGTGAGTTTGATGCACAGATGAAAAATTTAGCACATAACAGAAGTCGGTTGTTAATAAATCATGTTCTAGTCTTTCAGTGCTTCAGGAAACAGACAACTTCTTCAGTTTTCCCATGTCTTGACTTCTAGCTCTTTTGTAGTATTGACACTTTTAATATTCTCTGCTGTTGCTTGTTGGGGTGCACTCGATTGTCCCCATGTTTTGTGGGACGGTTGGGAGAAGGGGCTTGGGAAGAGTGTGCCACCTGGGAAGGTTGTGACCAGGGATGCTTCTTCCAGGGCCTCATGAGGGCCTCCTGGAGCCATGTCCCCCATGCCTGGTGGGTATCTGTAGGTGGCACCATTGAGCTCTGGATGAATTGCTTGCTGATCTATTACTGACCAAGGAGCTGTTGTAACAAAGAATTCCTTCTTCATAGAGTTTCTTAAACTTCCTGGCATCTGCAGTGACAATTGCTCACTATCCCAAGCCCTGTGGGAAGCAGAGATTAAATTCTGTGCACCTTTCAGTGGGCCCTGAGCAAAGAAAGCTAAAAGGCCCCAAAACATCCCTAACGTCCAGGGCCACCCCTTTGATCCTTCCTTCCTTGAGAGCTTGAACTAAGGCTTTCACGTCCACCCTGGACCACATTCACTAGGAATGCTCCTTGTTTCATCTGCTTTTAGTAAAGTTATTGATGGAGTGTTAGCTGTGTTCATTGAGATTGCAGTGCAAGGAGACTCAGTACTCTGATACAGTAAGTCCTGCAGGGTAGATCCTCTGCATGCTCTATTCCATCCTGCAAATAAGGGTCATAAAATATGTTGCTGAAGCCAAAGGCTTTGACTTGAACAGCAATTGCTTACCCCCTGCAGTCCAAGATGATGAGGCTCAGTGTCTCCACCTGATTTGGGTCATCCTCGTGGCACTTTGTGATCTGCTCGATATTCTGGGTCCCTCTGGGCCTTCCTGCAGCTCCTGGAACAGTCATGTGTTTCGCTGGTACAGGTTAAGGATGCAGCAGATGGTGGTATCGGCAGTCTTTTCCACACTGTTGATGGTATGTTGCACATGGCCATCCTGAGCTCGCTGACAACCTTGATATCCACGTTGTTATGGCTGGTATCTGCACAATCACTCTCAGAGCCTTGAACTTCTCCACATCTTCACTGGTGAGGGTGATGGTGTGGTACATCATGGAGCCTACAGCTAAGTTTAAAACCTTCTTCTGGAAGCCTTGAGTGGACTGTGTGTCACAGAATGCCAGGGGGGCAAGGTCCTAAGCAGTGCCATAAGGGAGCAGGGGCTTTAAGGGGCAGTTCATGACCTGGGGGCAGATACCATCACAAATCCTATCCTATGGCTATCCCTTGACTTGGTGCTTCTCCACAAGGACCATTCTTTATACAACTTTGCAACTCTCGGATTCAAAAGGCAAAGTGCACCTCTAAGAATTTAGGGGAACTTGCAGAGCCCATGTGCATGACACCACTAGGAACCTAATGTAACTCTGTGCACAAACTATAACATTCACACCACGGGCTGTCTGTCTCCTTAAGGGAACACAGCTCCGTTGGTTCAAAACCATTTAAAGCAATGAATCCCAGGTTCTGCTCTGAGCTTTGTGTGTGTGTTTGAGCCCATCTTGGCATCCTGTGAAGATGTGAGGCTCCTTCCCAGCAGGGGTCCCAAGGGCCTTCAGGGGCACAGGCAATCCCCACTGTGTGGGGCTGGTTCGGGGCAGGCCCCCACTGCCTGGAGTCTGAGCAGGTGGACCCGATGCAAAGGCCAGCAGGAGGAGGGAGGGCTCATCATACTTTTTAATATTAGATCTGTTCCCTTGATATCCTTCCCCCAGCATCTCTAAGGTCTGCCTTTGTTTATCTTCCTCCAGACATCTTCACTTTCCCCCTCATCACTCACCCCTTTCCTTGGGCCTTAAAAGAAAGACAGTAGTCCTTTAACCACACTGCTTCCTCGAGCATCTGCCCCTATTCCTCCTGTCACATTAAACTCCCTGAAAGAAAGCTTCTGTTCACTTCTTTTCATTCACTTGCTGTTTCCAATCAGGTCTCTCCTTTGTGCTGTAGGTTTTTCTCCTAACAGCTGGGCTGTTCTGTCTATCTCTTCCCCGGATTCTTGCCTTCCTCCTCACAAAAGTGCTATGGTAAATTCCATTCTCTTTTCCCATTGTCTTTCTTGATACCTTCTTCCTCTCCTGAGGCCTCTTACATCATCTCTATTGAAATAATTACCAAATTACATCTCCATCCCTGAATTCTCTTTGTAGGACAAACTACCAAAACACAAGAATGTATAAAATCCCTGAAATAAGAAGGCAGATGGTCTCAGATGGCAGATGGGCAGTGGGATTAAAACCCTCAGGGGTGCCAGGGGTGGGGAGGGATCCCACCCCTCCCCTCCCCCATGTCCTGGTCTTTCCTTGGTCCCCAGGCTCTGCCAAGCCTCTTAGGCTGTGCTCTCACACTATCCTCATGAGCATGATCCTTTTCTCTGTTCCTGTCCCTTTCTCCCAGGATTCTGAGTTTAGAAACCATTCCAGATACCTCTTGCACATCATTCTGACTCTGCCCAGCTTTGCTCTTATTCCAGTCCTGCTATGCCATCCAGTTCCACGCAGGCTCAGACCAACTTCACCCAGCACCACCAGGGGTGCAAGGGCTGCCGGGCACTGTGGATAAGGGAATGCCCTGTGGGACAAACATCAACCAGTGGAGGATGGAAGCTGAGGGATAAATGCTCTCTCTTTTCTTCCCCTCATGAACAACTGTGAGTCACATTTCATAAGGATTCTCAGAAGGTCCTGCATGATTGAGCATCAGTTGTCCACAGTGGTGGCCAGTTGATAAGGCATCTTTGTACCAGCTTCCCCTCCTTCCCTGTTCCTCATTTCTCCTCCCTGCAGTCCCATTTACAAGTAATCTACTTACATATAAGCTTCACTTCAGGCTCTATCTCAGAGGAACCCACACTAAGTCTTGGAGAAACAATGAATCATATCATGCAGCATGTAATACATGTTATGAAAAAAATGGATTTACAGGGAAAACACTAAGAAAAGGCACCAACACTCTACACAAGGAATGAGGGAAGGCTTCTAGGAGGAAGTGATGTCAAGTTGAGAAGTGTAAAGGAAGAGGAGCCACAGGAAGTGGGGGGGGAAATACAATGGGAGAGTGAATTTGCCAGAAGGAAAATGAAAAGGACTGGAGATGATAAAAAACATGGCGTATTTTATTAATGTGTCACCATAGTCCCAATAACCCAAGCTCAAAATTTCTCTGTGACCCTCAATTCTTCTCCTCCCCAGGACCCTGAATCCTGTCAGTCACCAAGTTCCACTGGGGCTATGTCCCCCGCATACCTTACACTACCTTCCAGCTCAGAGCCACAGCCTCAGCTCAGGCCTCGCTCCTTCCCCTTTGACCATGGCTATGGCACCTAACTGGAATCACCTCCTGCACCAATTCATCCTACACTCTGCACTCTGCAATCAGAACAATCTTCTGAAAGCTCTGAACTGTCTCTTCTCTATTTGAACACCTTCAGGTGCTCCCCCAACTTAGCATTGTCTTCCCCTACTCCCAGTTTCAACCTCTCTTTCTCTTTACCTGTATTATGTACGGGCTAGATACCTACTTCCCAACCATGTCCTGCACTGTACACATTTTGTTCCTTTGCTTAAGCATTACAATTTCCCACTTGATAAATAACTATTTATCTTTTGAATAGGTAATACATTTACATGATATAAATCACAAGTTATAATGGGGTATATACACAGTGAAAAGTAACATCTCCCTTCCACTTTCAAACTTCAGTTATCTAGTTCCCTTCCCTAGAGTTAGCCACTACTAATAGCTTCTGTATATTCTTCCAGGTATATTTTTGCATATATGCATATGCATTATATAATATATTAATATACACATTTTAAAATTGCATATTTAAATTATTTTATATAATACTATATCTATATATGCACAATACTATATCTATATATGACATACACCCAGCACCATTCTGCATCTTGGATTTTTTTCTTAACAATGTACTTTGACTAGTTTATGGATGGATGAGTAGAAAAATAGGGGAAGGAAACAAACAGACAAAGGTACCCAGTGTTCTTTTTTACTTCAACTGCTCTTTTTCACTCTAATTATTATTCTTGTTATTTTTGTGTGTGTGCTAATGAAGGTGTCAGGGATTGATTTGGGTGATGAATGTACAACTATGTAATGGTACTGTGAACAATCGAAAGTACGATTTGTTTTGTATGACTGCATGGTATGTGAATATATCTCAATAAAATGAAGATAAAAAAAAACAATGTACTTTGAACATTGTTGTTTCTTCTTTAAAATTACATACACTATTCCATTTTATTGATGTATATCTTATTTGTTCAACAATTCCCTAAAGATGGTTATTTCAGTTTTTCTAATCTTTTGCTATAAAAATGATGCTGCAATGACTATCCTTGTCCCTACATAACTTTGCACATGTATTGAATCACCAATTCAGCGACGTGGAAGAACCACATCTGAGATTTTGCTCAAGCTTTACATTTTCCTGAGACATCATAAGCTTTTAAATTCTCATGATACACCACTCTTTTTCTTTCTTCTTTTGCAACTGCCTAACTCATATGACAAATTGTTTAAATCCTAAAATAGTTTTGACAGGTACAAACAAGTTGAAAGTCCCCAGCATCTTTCTCTTTACCCATTTTTTTGATGAGGGCAAACTGTGAAGCTCAGCATAAAATTAAAGAAAGACAAAAGAAAAGGAAAACAAAGTTCCAGGACTCTATGACTCCAAGGTGTTTCCTGTTTAGTGACTCTTCTATGACAGACAACATTTGATTTAAGAAAATGGACATACGTGGAAACAGTGACAGAAAAAAAATCAAGAAAAGTTAAAAGAAATTTTGTAGGATGCCATAATGCAGCAAATACACAAGTTTAGAAACATTTTGAGATTCAGAGTAGAACTCTCAGGTTTTCTTGGCATGGCTGAGGACAGTTGGGGAGGAAAATACAGGTAGGACACTGTGCCGGTTTGAATGTATTATGTTCCCCCAAACGCCATTATCTTTGATGTAATCTTGTGAGGGCAGACCTATCAGTGTTAATTAGATTGTAATTCTTTGAGTGTTTCCATGGAATGTGACCCACCCAACTGTGGGTGATGACTCTGGATAATTTCCCTGAATGGGTGGGCCTTGATCAGTGGAGCCATATAAATGAGCTGACAGGCAGAGGGAACTCAGCGCAGCTGTGAGTGATGTTTTGAAGAGGAGCTACAGCCAAGAGGGACACTTTGAAGAAAGCACAGGAGCTGCAGATGAGAGACCGTTTGAAAACGGCTGTTGAAAGCAGACTCTTGCTCTGGAGAAGCTGAGAGAGGACAAATATCCCAAGTGCAACTGAGAGTGACATTTTTGAGGAACTGCAGCCTAGAGAGGAACGTCCTGGGAGAAAGCCATTTTGAAACCAGAACTTTGGAGCAGACACCAGCCACATGCCTTCCCAGCTAACAGAGGTTTTCTGGACACCATTGGCCATCTTCCAGTGAAGGTACCCGATTGCTGATGTGTTACCTTGGACACTTATGGCCTTAAGACTGTAACTTTGTAACCAAACAAACCCCCTTTTATGAAAGCCAATCCACTTCTGGTGTTTTGCATTCTGGCAGCATTAGTAAACTAGAACAGACACAAACAAATCCCACCAATGCTGTAGCTGCTTTGTAACAGATAGTTTTTGTTTGTTTTTAAGAATACAGTGTTCAAGGAAACACAAACACACACATCACAAAAAACAGGCCAACCATTTATAAACAAAATTCTGCAAGTTCGAGGAATTTTCTGACCAAATATCTTACATAATCTCAGAATCTCGAAGCACTCCCCTCCCCCCAGAACAAGCTAATTAGCTTAAAGATGAGCTAAGATTTTACTCATTAGGCCAAAGCATTTCAAATGCCCATTGCCAAGTGTTGAAAATGGAAGTCTGAACCACTCTCCTGCATGACTCTGTGTCATTCATCCCTCTTTAGGCTCTTCAAAACCACAATCTTGTCTCTAATAAATAGCAGAGGAAGTCTCACTTTCGGGGGTCTCTTACTGACCTTCCCCCAGGCTTAGACCATATAGGCTAAAGAGATGTGTCAGACAGCTGGGCTTCACCTGGAGGAAAAATTTCTCACTGAAGCAGCACCTGTTTCTCCCCTGTGCCTCAACCTACCAGCACCCTGTGGATTCACTCTACCCTGCTAACCTTGGACCTTCGTCATGTGTCAGAGTGACATACTGGCGAGGGCCCTTGAGTGCCTCTCTGTGTAAGGCACCCCAAGGCACACAGTTCCTCAGCTTGGGGTGAGGTTGGGAACCTGATTGCAGGTGAGCTCACCTCACTTGTGGCTCGCCTCCTACAACTCTTGGACTGAGACCGTTTCCCTGGGTAGAGGCGCAACACGAAAGATTCCTGCTTTCTTCCTGCTCCCTTTTATCACTTCCCCCCTCCATTCACTTTGTTATTTCTAGGACCTCCAACTCCACCCTCTCCATTCTGGCACATCAGACAGAATACCAGACTTGGAGTTAGAGAGATTAAGTCCAAGATCAGCTCTGCCATTCAACCAGCCACATGACCCGTGCACATCATATGGTTGCCTAGAAGAGTTGGCTCTTCCCTCCCCGCTAGACCAAAAGAAGCCCTTGTTACTACAGAAGAGACCTAAAGCTTGCAAAAATGCATAAGGAAAACTCCAGAATTTTATATAAGACACTTATACAGAGGTTATCCAATGGAGGATCATAGAGAGTGGGCAACTGTGAGATGATGGGAAGGATACTTTTTGTTAATGTTCTATTAAACTTTCTAGTTTTTGAATCATACGAGTATATCATCCATTCAAAAAAGTATAACAAAAATAAGTGCTTAAAAATCTGTGGAAAGAAATGTTGCTATATTAGGTAACTTTCTTGGGGTAAAGTAGGAACATGTTGGTAGTTAAGCAGTTATCTTAGGTTAGTTGTCTTTTTCTTACTCCCTTGTTATGGTCTCTTTGAAATTGTTCTTTTATTGTATGTTTGTTTTCTTTTTAACTTTTTTTTCATACAGTTGATTTAAAAAAGAAGGGAAAGTTAAAAAAAAAAAAAGAAAGAAAGAAAAACAAGGAAAAAAAAAAGAGGTAGTGCCCCCTTGAGGAGCCTGTGGAGAATGCAGGGGTATTCGCCTACCCCACCTCCATGGTTGCTAACATGACCACAGACATAGGGGACTGGTGGTTTGATGGGTTGAGCCCTCTACCAGAGGTTTTACCCTTGGGAAGACGGTTGCTGCAAAGGAGAGGCTAGGCCTCCCTATGGTTGTGCCTAAGAGCCTCCTCCCGAATGCCTCTTTGTTGCTCAGATGTGGCCCTGTCTCTCTAGCTAAGCCAACTTGAAAGGTGAAATCACTGCCTTCCCCCCTACGTGGGATCAGACACCCAGGGGAGTGAATCCCCCTGGCAACGTGGAATACGACTCCCGGGGAGGAATGTGGACCTGGCATCGTGGGACGGAGAACATCTTCTTGACCAAAAGGGGGATGTGAAAGGAAATGAAATAAGCTTCAGTGGCAGAGAGATTCCAAAAGGAGCTGAGAGGTCACTCTGGTGGGCACTCTTATGCACACTTTAGACAACCCTTTTTAGGTTCTAAAGAATTGGGGTAGCTGGTGGTGGATACCTGAAACTATCAAACTACAACCCAGAACCCATGAATCTCGAAGACAGTTGTATAAAAATGTAGCTTATGAGGGGTGACAATGGGATTGGGAAAGCCATAAGGACCACACTCCACTTTGTCTAGTTTATGGATGGATGAGTAGAAAAATAGGGGAAGGAAACAAACAGACAAAGGTACCCAGTGTTCTTTTTTACTTCAATTGCTCTTTTTCACTCTAATTATTATTCTTGTTATTTTTGTGTGTGTGCTAATGAAGGTGCCAGGGATTGATTTGGGTGATGAATGTACCACTATGTAATGGTACTGTAAACAATTGAAAGTATGATTTGTTTTGTATGACTGCATGGTATGTGAATATATCTCAATAAAATGAAGATTAAAAAAAAAAAAATCTGTGGAAAAAATAACTTCATTCAAAACAAATCTGACTTGTTCATAGATAAATATTACAACAGGTTTATTTTGCTTAATATAGATTAGTTTTGACAAAAGTTTTTATTGAAATGGCCATTAATATTAAATATAGTGATTTATATTGTATCTACATTGCAGTATAAAGCAACAAATGAAAAATGATACAATTTCAACTCTCATTTCTCCTTCTGTCCAATGTGTAATAAAATCTCTTGAGTAGAATGTTAACATTTGCAGAGCACTTTTCAGTTCACAAAGTCTTTCATGCATTCTATTTAATTATGATCTCCTATCCAAAGAAACAGCCAGGGCAGCAGTGTTATTTCACTTCTCAGCTGGGGAAATGAGCCCTGACTTGTCCAAGGTCCCAGAGCAAGCAAGTGGTAGAAGTGGGATTTGAATCCACTTCTTCTGGCTCTAAATGATGCCATATTGTTTCCTCTAATTTTGTGGCTGAATTCAGACATGCAATGTTTAAATATAGCTTGACAGTCTGGAAAAAGAAAAACTAATCTTAAATAAGGAGCCTATTGACAACACCATAATGCAAAAATGCTGTATTTTATACTCCCTTGGTTCCACTTCTGTATTCCTGGATCTCTAGTGTGTTGCCCAGGAACACTTGACATCATCCCAGCCTCCAAAATGGATATATTTATAGTGTCCTCCCTGCCTTGGATGGGGCTAAGAACAGAGAGCTGGAAATAGTTGGTCTGGATAGGAATAAAAATCAAAACTTCTCTTACTTCAAAGTTGTAAGATGGTAAAATATGCTATGTAGCACTCCGAAAAAAGTTTACAGTTGTATATTTAGTTTAAATTAAGAGAAAATGGTAAATTTGATTTTTATGTGTGCAACCCATTAAGAAAAAAATGTGAAGAAAGGAGAATTTCACTGAGTTATGATATTTTCACTCCCACAAGCAATTCCCTTTTTAGCATTGATTAGAGAAAACTAAACATTTATTTATACCTCTTAATGGTTCCATTTTCTTGTCATTATCTTTTGGTTGATTATAGCTAAGTTTTTTTTTTATGAGAAAGTCCTGTTAAATATGATGTAACTTTAGTGATTAAACATACACCCACATATGCACAAAACACACAGCACGCACCAGTTGTTACTCCAATGTGTGGTGGTGGTGGTTCTTTAAGGGATTTGGAATCTGAAGGTCTGGCTCAAGCCCTGACCAGGTACTTAGTACTTGTGTGACTTTGAGCAAGTAACTCAACCTCTCCCTTTCTGAGAATGGTGTGATAATCAAGTGAGATACCAAATGTAAGTAAAAGTGTACTTTTTGGAGCATTGCATTTGTTTATTCCTACATTTATTCCACTAAAACTTACCACACCTTCCAAGTGCAGGCCCTGAACCAGTCACTGGGAGCAGAGCAATGAATAAAACAGGTCAACCCCAGCCCCAGAGAGTTTACATTATTTGAAGGGAGGCAAAATAACAAATAACATAAAATTTTAGATGAGTGGCCATAAGTGCTACTGGGAAAAATAAAGGGGGTCAGGGAGAGAGTGTTGGGGGGGTACAATTATAAGTAGGTTGGTTCAGGAAGGCCTTGCTAAGAAAGCATGAGTTCAATACATGTTAGCTGCTATAATTATCATAGTTGTAATATATGATTCTATACTCACATATCATATCTGCAAGTTATTGTCAGTAGACTAGATCCTCTGAATCTTACACTAATCTAACCATTAAGGTAACCACAGAGAATATCACACACACACACACACACATTATATACACTCATCCTGCTCCTCTGAAAATAATCTAAGATTCTATAATTGTTCTATACCCCCTATTACATAACACTTTATTGGTTTGTGTAAAATTTTATAACATATCATAATGTTATGGTCAAAACTATTCTGAACTTGCAAAAAAAAAAAAGAAGATAAAATAAATCTACCCCTTAAGAGATGCTTCCTGTAGTGCAGAGTGTCCATTTTGTGTTTCCTTGACTTGTCAAAGTCACCTGCCCTGTGTCTGAAGCTCCCTTTGAATCAGTTGTCACATCTGGAGAAAACGGGTCCCTGTACCCAGAGTACCAGAACATGGGGATAGACAGTTTATCACTTTCCAGAAAATAGAATGTCTTTATCCAGATCCCTTTTATTGCAATGTTTTCACTTTGCATTTCCCTTTATGCCTTATTTTCTTATATTTTCTCTCCACCTTTCCTTTCCTCTTTACCTTTTTTCTCCCAGATTCCTCCTTTACTCCTCTCTTCCTTCCCCCTTTTCATTATCCCCCTTCTCACTGCAAGCTATTGAAAGAATTAGAAGCATTTTACCATCAAGTGAGAACATCTGAGACCATACAGGACAAGAACCTTCCTGATGCATAGGCCCATTTACCCCGTGCAGCTTGTATCATCCAGAAGTTACATCCAAATCTTCAACAACGGGGAAGCTCAACCTCTCTGAGCCTCAGTTTCCTCCACTGGGCAGAATTAGACTTTCTGGTTAAAGCTTGTTTTAAAAATTAGAAATAATAACTGAAAAATGCCTGACACTTGTAGGCACTAAATAAGTGAGATTTATTATTACATCACATAGAATCCTTCTCAGCAGTTTTCTCTTTGAGCCTGTTCCTTCCTTTCTGCCCTTCCTGATGTTTCCATCTTCAGTTTTTTCTCACTTTCTTTGGGTTACTGAAGCGGCAGGTCCTTTATTTCTGAGTGGAAAGACCCTTGCTTAGGTCTGTGCACGGAGCAGCTGACGATCGCCTTTCACAGCTAGTCATTGGCAGTGCCCAGGCAAGAACCTGGGTGTCTTGACAGTGGGGCCCTTTCCCCACTGAGCCATATGGCCTCTGAGAGCTGGCCTTTGATTGTTCCTTTACTTGAAATTTATATATACGGACATTGACAAGAGCATTAGCAGGAAGCAGCTCTTTTAATTGTCACAACAATCCTTGTCTGCTTTTTGTGCAGCTGTTGTCTTGCTCCTAGTGGGGCAGCTGCAAGTGTGTGAACCCCTCATGAGTGATGTGGACACTGCCCAAACAGAAATCAGCACAGAAACCTTATAAAATTACCAACAGATTTCAGCTTTTCTCTGCCAGCACTTTCAGTGCCAACCAGCCTGTTTTTTGTGTTGTTGTTTTCGTTGGAATGGGTTGTGAATTAGAGTAAGTCTTTGTAGACTGTGAAAGAAAATAGAAGCTCACACCCAATTAATACAATTTTACAAATCAGAGGTCACATATATGGTATATTTGTAAGAATGAGTAGCATACTAGAAAACTAGGGATCTCTTTGCCCTTCTCCTTGCCTTAATACCAGATGAATTTAATAAAGCTCTGTCCTACCCCTTGTCATAATGCTGTATGTCATGAGACATGCCAAAGAAGCAAATGATACTTCTTGCCCTTCAGGGGCAGAGGCAAGAAAGGCTGGGTCACAACGACCATGTTATGGACAATTCACCAGGATTTAAAACACAAAGTCGAGACAGAGGGCGGGGCAAGATGGCAGACTGGTGAGCTGTATGTTTTAGTTACTCCTCCAGGAAAGTAGGTAGAAAGCCAGGAACTGCGTGGACTGGACACCACAGAGCAATCTGTCTTTGGGCATACTTCATACAACACTCATGAAAATGTCGAACTGCTGAGATCAGCGAAATCTGTAAGTTTTTGCAGCCAGGGGACCCGCGCCCCTCCCTGCCAGGCTCAGTCCCGTGGGAGGAGGGGCTGTCAGCTCCGGGAAGGAGAAGGGAGAACTGCAGTGGCTGCTCTTATCGGAAACTCATTCTACTGATCCAGACTCCAACCATAGATAGACAGAGACCAGACACCAGAGAATCTGTGAGCAGCCAGCCCAGCAGAGAGGAGACAGACATAGAAAAAAAAAAAACAACACGAAAAACTCCAAAATAAAAGCAGAGGAGTTTTAGAGTTCTGGTGAACACAGAAAGGGGAAGGGCGGAGCTCAGGCCCTAAGGCGCATATGCAAATCCCGAAGAAAAGCTGATCTCTCTGCCCTGTGGACCTTTCCTTAATGGCCCTGGTTGCTTTGTCTCTTAGCATTTCAATAACCCATTAGATCTCTGAGGAGGACCCTTTTTTTTTTTTTTTTTAAATCCTTTTTTCTTTTTCTAAAACAATTACTCTAAGAAGCCCAATACAGAAAGCTTCAAAGACTTTCAATTTGGGCACGTCAAGTCAAGAGCAGAACTAAGAGAGCTCTGAGACAAAAGGCAATAATTCAGTGGCTGAGAAAATTCACTAAACACCACAACTTCCCAAGAAAACGGGGGTGTCCGCTCACAGCCACCATCCTGGTGGACAGGAAACACTCCTGCCCATCGCCAGCCCCATAGCCCAGAGCTGCCCCAGACAACCCAGTGTGACGGAAGGGCTTCAAATAACAGGCACACACCACAAAACTGGGCGTGGACATTAGCCTTCCCTGAAACCTCAGCTGATTGTCCCAGAGTTGGGAAGGTGGAGCAGTGTGAATTAACAAAGCCCCATTCAGCCATCATTTGAGCAGACTGGGAGCCTCCCTACACAGCCCAGCAGCCCAGAACTGCCCTGGGGGGACGGCACTCACCTGTGACATAGCACAGTCACCCCTCAACAGAGGACCCGGGGTGCACAGCCTGGAAGAGGGGCCCACTTGCAAGTCTCAGGAGCCATACGCCAATACCAAGGACTTGTGGGTCAGTGGCAGAGACAAACTGTTGCAGGACTGAACTGAAGGATTAGACTATTGCACCAGCTTTAAAACTCTAGGATCACCAGGGAGATTTGATTGTTAGGGCCACCCCCCCTCCCCGACTGCCCAGAAACACGCCCCACATACAGGGCAGGCAACACCAACTACACACGCAAGCTTGGTACACCAATTGGGCCCCACAAGACTCACTCCCCCACTCACCAAAAAGGCTAAGCAGGGGAGAACTGGCTGGTGGAGAACAGGTGGCTCGTGGACGCCACCTGCTGGTTAGTTAGAGAAAGTGTACTCCACGAAGCTGTAGATCTGATAAATTAGAGATAAGGACTTCAATAGGTCTACAAACCCTAAAAGAACCCTATCAAGTTCAGCAAATGCCACGAGGCCAAAAACAACAGAAAATTATAAAGCATATGAAAAAACCAGACGATATGGATAACCCAAGCCCAAGCACCCAAATCAAAATACCAGAAGAGACACAGCACCTAGAGCAGCTACTCAAAGAACTAAAGATGAACAATGAGACCATAGTACGGGATATGAAGGAAATCAAGAAGACTCTAGAAGAGCATAAAGAAGACATTGCAAGACTAAATAAAAAAATGGATGATCTTATGGAAATTAAAGAAACTGTTGACCAAATTAAAAAGATTCTGGACACTCATAATACAAGACTAGAGGAAGTTGAACAACGAATCAGTGACCTGGAAGATGACAGAATGGAAAATGAAAGCATAAAAGAAAGAATGGGGAAAAAAATTGAAAAACTCGAAATGGACCTCAGGGATATGATAGATAATATGAAACGTCCAAATATAAGACTCATTGGTGTCCCAGAAGGGGAAGAAAAGGGTAAAGGTCTAGGAAGAGTATTCAAAGAAATTGTTGGGGAAAACTTCCCAAATCTTCTAAACAACATAAATACACAAATCATAAATGCTCAGCGAACTCCAAATAGAATAAATCCAAATAAACCCACTCCAAGACATATACTGATCACACTGTCAAACACAGAAGAGAAGGAGCAAGTTCTGAAAGCAGCAAGAGAAAAGCAATTCACCACATACAAAGGAAACAGCATAAGACTAAGTAGTGACTACTCAGCAGCCACCATGGAGGCAAGAAGGCAGTGGCACGATATATTTAAAATTCTGAGTGAGAAAAATTTCCAACCAAGAATACTTTATCCAGCAAAGCTCTCCTTCAAATTTGAGGGAGAGCTTAAATTTTTCACAGACAAACAAATGCTGAGAGAATTTGATAACAAGAGACCTGCCCTACTGGAGATACTCAAGGGAGCCCTACAGACAGAGAAACAAAGACAGGACAGAGAGACTTGGAGAAAGGTTCAGTACTAAAGACATTCGGTATGGGTACAATAAAGGATATTAATAGAGAGAGGGGAAAAATATGGCAAACATAAACCAAAGGATAAGATGGCTGATTCAAGAAATGCCTTCACGGTTATAACGTTGAATGTAAATGGATTAAACTCCCCAATTAAAAGATATAGATTCGCAGAATGGATCAAAAAAAATGAACCATCAATATGTTGCATACAAGAGACTCATCTTAGACATAGGGACACAAAGAAACTGAAAGTGAAAGGATGGAAAAAAATATTTCATGCAAGCTACAGCCAAAAGAAAGCAGGTGTAGCAATATTAATCTCAGATAAAATAGACTTCAAATGCAGGGATGTTTTGAGAGACAAAGAAGGCCACTACATACTAATAAAAGGGGCAATTCAGCAAGAAGAAATAACAATCGTAAATGTCTATGCACCCAATCAAGGTGCCACAAAATACATGAGAGAAACACTGGCAAAACTAAAGGAAGCAATTGATGTTTCCACAATAATTGTGGGAGACTTCAACACATCACTCTCTCCTATAGATAAATCAACCAGACAGAAGACCAATAAGGAAATTGAAAACCTAAACAATCTGATAAATGAATTAGATTTAACAGACATCTACAGGACATTACATCCCAAATCACCAGGATACACATACTTTTCTAGTGCTCACGGAACTTTCTCCAGAATAGATCATATGCTGGGACATAAAACAAGCCTCAATAAATTTAAAAAGATTGAAATTATTCAAAGCACATTCTCTGACCACAATGGAATACAATTAGAAGTCAATAACCATCAGAGACTTAGAAAATTCACAAATACCTGGAGGTTAAACAACACACTCCTAAACAATCAGTGGGTTAAAGAAGAAATAGCAAGAGAAATTGCTAAATATATAGAGACGAACAAAAATGAGAACACAACATACCAAAACCTATGGGATGCAGCAAAAGCAGTGCTAAGGGGGAAATTTATAGCACTAAACGCATATATTAAAAAGGAAGAAAGAGCCAAAATCAAAGAACTAATGGATCAACTGAAGAAGCTAGAAAATGAACAGCAAACCAATCCTAAACCAAGTAGAAGAAAAGAAATAACAAGGATTAAAGCAGAAATAAATGACATAGAGAACAAAAAAACAATAGAGAGGATAAATATCACCAAAAGTTGGTTCTTTGAGAAGATCAACAAGATTGAGAAGCCCCTAGCTAGACTGACAAAATCAAAAAGAGAGAAGACCAATATAAACAAAATAATGAATGAAAAAGGTGACGTAACTGCAGATCCTGAAGAAATTTAAAAAATTATAAGAGGATATTATGAACAACTGTACGGCAATAAACTGGACAATGTAGAAGAAATGGACAATTTCCTGGAAACATATGAACAACCTAGACTGACCAGAGAAGAAATAGAAGAACTCAACCAACCCATCACAAGCAAAGAGATCCAATCAGTCATCAAAAATCTTCCCACAAATAAATGCCCAGGGCCAGATGGCTTCACAGGGGAATTCTACCAAACTTTCCAGAAAGAACTGACACCAATCTTACTCAAACTCTTTCAAAACATTGAAGAAAATGGAACACTACCTAACTCATTTTATGAAGCTAACATCAATCTAATACCAAAACCAGGCAAAGATGCTACAAAAAAAGGAAAACTACCGGCCAATCTCCCTAATGAATATAGATGCAAAAATCCTCAACAAAATACTTGCAATTCTGCGGGTAGCTGAGCTTGTACCTCGGCTTGCCAGGCCTGGGCCAGGGGACCTGATATCACCCCCTGGGGAGGGTAGTAGGTACGGGCGTGAGTGCCCTCTGCAGCCCCCCCGAGCCTGGGGAGCGAGGTCAAGGCAGCTCCCTTTTCCTCACCCAAAATGTCACGGGCAGGGGAGGCTTGCCGGAGGAAACCGCCTTTCTCCCAACCGCCCTTTCCTCACTTCCCTATCTTGCCCACACACTCCCTTGTGCCAAGGCCACTCCTGCCACCGCCAGCGCGCATGCACCGTGGCCAGAACAACCCCCGCCCGCTGCAACGGCTCCTGCGTCCTCTCAGAACCAATCCTAGCCCCTCTCCCTTCAATATTGCCATTTAAGGCTACTTCACCTCCTTTCCAGCCCTGCCCTTCCTACCAACCTATATAACCTGTGATCACCCCTGAATAAAGTCTCTTTGGCGCATGCTCCTACTGGATGAAGAGTGTCTTGTCCTTATCGCCGCCCTCCACACCTTGCACGCCTCTCGCCGAGGACCCGGCCAAGTCCTCCGCCTCTCCCTCGCCTCCGGGAAAGAGCCCCCGCCGCCGGTACCCTTTAAGCAGCCCTGAGAGCTGAGGGCTCGGCTACCGGCCGCCCCTCCCCTCAGAAGCAGTAACCCCGACCGCAACTGGTGCCCCGTGTGAGGAACGTCTCCACACGACAGTTCAGCAGGTCGCCCGCTCGCCCGGACGCCTCTCCAGCTTCCCGTTTCCTCGCCTGCAAGGTAAGGGCCGCCTCTCCTTCGCCGCTTCCGGAGCCGTGGGAGGTTCACTGCTCCGAGGCCGCTCCTCCCTTCCCCCACGCTCTCTTCATCCAGTAGGAGTATCCCCCACGCTCTCTTCGTCCTCTTGTATGTGCACTTCTATGACCCCCGTTCCTCCTAACGCTCTCCCTCTTCCCCTCCATTACTTTGCTGTAGTTCTTTGTATCTTTCTTTCCTCATTTGGCACCGTGTGCCTCTTTGCAACCGCCCCCCCTGACTGCTCCCGTTGCCAAAGGGCACTGCTTTCTGCTCTCGCCGTCTCCTTCGGCCTTGCGGCCACAGTTTATCTCATTCTCTCTGCTCGGTAAACAACTCCTCCTCCTCCTCCCCGCCAGCCGGGCCGGCCCGGCTCGGGAACAACTCCCCCTCCTCTCCCCTCAGCTATGGGTAATCGTCTATCTACATGCCAGGCACCTCAAGTTCGTGCTCTAGCGGGTCTCCTAGACACGCATCGCTGTAAAGTGTCTGTCCGGCAGCTGCAAATATACTGGGACCTCCTGCTGCCCTTTAACCCATGGCTCACCACTTGCCATCTTTGGGACCCTGTTATTTATGATCGTCTTATTGATCGAGTCACCAACGCCATGGAACATGAGAGCAAGCGCTTCCCTCCCGGCTTGCTCCCCACTCTGATAACCATCCGCTCCTGCCTTCAAGGCTCCCTCCCCCCTGATCGAGGCCCCATTAAATCCAAAGAGGCCCTATCAACCCAGCCAACAAATTCAGATAGCGATACTAATTCAAATCATGACTCGGACACGGAGTCCTTAGTCGAGCAGATTAACAACGCGCTCGAGGTGACTCCCAAAAAGCAAAATAACACTGCGCCACGCCAAGATGGCGAACTTCCTCCTTCTTCTTCCATCGAGGGGAGGAAATGCTCCGGCGATGACATCAGCCCTAAGCTGGGCCGGAAACCACATACGCTTTACCCCGCCCTTCCACAGGGCGGAGCTAGTCCACCATCTTATGCCTTGGGCCCCGCCTTTTCACAGGGCGGGGCTGGTCCGCCATCTTGTGTCTTAGCCACGCCCACCGCGCCACCATCTTGCGACGCTTGGGGCCTCCCACTCCCGCCTCCCCCTTCGGCGAGCTCCCCCTCGGAGCCGCTACCGGCAGCTGCCGCCGCTCCTTCCACCCTGCCGACTAACAACCCCTGGCTGCCTTCTGCACCTCAAGGCAACCCTTGGGGCAACGCTCCCCCTACCCCCACTCCCGCGCCAAGCCCTCTGCAAGCGCGCCCTCCTTTCTCTCGTGCTTTTCGCTGCTTTCCTCTTAACCTTGCCCCCACCCCACAGAAACCGCATGACTGGTATCCCATTGACTTAGATACTATCAAGCAGCTTCGCAGGGCCGTCAAGGAGGACGGGTTAGGTAGCCCATATGCTTCCCAAATACTGCAGGATCTCGCCATGAACTATTGCCTTCCCCAAGACTGGGCCTCGCTTGCCCGTTCAATTTTTAACCCCGGTCAGTTTGTTGACTGGCGTGCTCACTTCCAGGCGAAAGCAGCTAAGCAAAGTGAGCAAGACGCAGCCATTGGAGTCTATCATCACCCCGAAGCCTATCTAGGCACGGGAGCGTTTCTAAATGCGTCTGCTTATATTAATGCACCTGCCACCTTTTGGCCTATCCTTTGGGGAATCGCCTTACGAGCATTTGCCAATTGCTCTGCCTGTTGGCCTAATAAATTCACCAAGCTCTTCCAGGAGCCGAGTAAGCCTTTCACCACCTTTGTCTCCAGAGTCGAAGAAACCTGCGCTCGAAAGGTAAGTGATCCCCAGGCCCAATATTACATGTGCCCATCCTCAAATCCTGGAAAATCGTGCTGTAATTCCCCCAACAAGTACTACTGTGCATACTGGGGGTATAAAACATTAGCCACTAATTGAAAGCCTCCTGTTCCTAATCATTACCTTACCCTAAAGTGGGCCCCTACAAGGTGCAAACTCCCTACTGTTAACTGGCTCGGCCAAGAAAGTGAGAAATCCTGCACACATCTTAATCTTACAGTGCAGCTCCCCACTAATCCCTCCTGGTTACTCGGTCAAACTTGGGGCTTCAGAATCTATGAGGAAGGAGCCAACCCAAGTTCCCTTATTCTAATAAAAAAGGAGGCTATAAGCCAACCATACCAAAATACTGCTTTAAAAACACCCTCTGGCATAGGTCCCAATAAAGTCATTAACCCCCTTTTTCCACAGCCTTCCAGCCGCACCTCAACTACAAGCAGCGCATCCGGAAACCGCACCTCAGCTGCAAACAACGCATCGCCAACCCCACCACCCCAACCTTTTCTGCCCCCTTCTCGTTATTCCTCTCCCCTCCTCAGCCTCATTCAAGCAGCCTTCACCTCAGTAAACTCCTCCAACCCCAATCTTACCTCCTCCTGCTGGCTCTGCCTCTCCACCTCTTCCTCACTGTACAAGCCCGTTGCCTCCAACCTCTCCTTTTCAGAAAACACAGAGGACAGCCCCTTGGAATGTAATTGGAATACCTCTGCCGTCCCCCTGACCTTTCATTCAGTCTCCTATACGGGAAAGTGCGTCCGCCCTCGCTCCAGTAACTCTCCCGACCTCACTGCCTGTGCCAGCTACTCATCTCCCAGCAGCTCGGCAAAATTTCTCATTCCTCATAACTCCTCCCAATGGCTCTGCTCCTCTACAGGACTTACCCCCTGTCTCAGCACGAATATCATCAGTGAATATAAAGAAACTTGCCTCCTAATTGTCCTTATCCCTAGGGTCTTATACCACAGCGAAGAAGACTTCTTCCTCCGTCTAGAAAAAACTGCAGCTCCTGCCCTTCTACAAAAGCGAGAGCCCATCACCGCCCTCACAATTGCCTCCCTCCTAGGTCTTGCCGGCACTGGCACCGGAATCGCTGCACTAGCCAGTCAAGGCTCCACCCTAACTCACCTCAGGGCAGCTGTTGACGAGGACATTCGTCACTTACAAAACGCTATTTACCATCTAAAAAATTCTGTCAATTTCCTCTCTGAGGTAGTGCTCCAAAACCGCCGAGGTCTCGACCTTCTCCTCCTCAAAAAAGGAGCCCTCTGCGCCGCCCTAGGAGAAGAGTGCTGTGTATATGCCAATTCCACAGGTCTCGCCGAGGACAGCCTGAAAAGAGTCCGAGAAGGACTGAAAAAGCGTAAAAGAGATCGTGAAGCCACCAGTTATTGGTCCAGTTTTTTCACTCCCATCCTCCCATACATCCTTCCTTTTCTTGGCCCCCTATTAATAATTATTCTAGCTCTCATCTTAGGACCCTGCCTCATCCGCAAAATTGTCCAGCTTGTAAAAAAACAAACGGATGCCATTTTTTCCTCGTTCGTGCAAATCCAGTATCAACGACTCGCCACCTCTGACGCTCCCCACTCCAAGATAACAGCCAACCCTTCGCAACCTCAACGCCACCGGTCAACCCGCCAACCGCGAGGCCCTTCCCAATCACCTGAACATCGCTCTCGCCTCGAGTTCCAGCTTCTCTGAACCCCTGAACTTTAAACCCCTCACCTTCACCCAGCCCGCTGCAGCGAAGCCATTGTCAAGCGCCCGGGCACCACACCTACACTGAACTCCAGCCTCACCAAGCCACCGTCAACCCCTTTTTCCCTTCCCTAACCTCCCCCTCCCCTCACCCTTAGCGGGCCTCTCCGGTAAAGCCTCTTCCTCTAATTAGAAAAGAAAGGGGAATTGCGGGTAGCTGAGCTTGTACCTCGGCTTGCCAGGCCTGGGCCAGGGGACCTGATATCACCCCCTGGGGAGGGTAGTAGGTACGGGCGTGAGTGCCCTCTGCAGCCCCCCTGAGCCTGGGGAGCGAGGTCAAGGCAGCTCCCTTTTCCTCACCCAAAATGTCACGGGCAGGGGAGGCTTGCCGGAGGAAACCGCCTTTCTCCCAACCGCCCTTTCCTCACTTCCCTATCTTGCCCACACACTCCCTTGTGCCAAGGCCACTCCTGCCACCGCCAGCGCGCATGCACCGTGGCCAGAACAACCCCCGCCCGCTGCAACGGCTCCTGCGTCCTCTCAGAACCAATCCTAGCCCCTCTCCCTTCAATATTGCCATTTAAGGCTACTTCACCTCCTTTCCAGCCCTGCCCTTCCTACCAACCTATATAACCTGTGATCACCCCTGAATAAAGTCTCTTTGGCGCATGCTCCTACTGGATGAAGAGTGTCTTGTCCTTATCGCCGCCCTCCACACCTTGCACGCCTCTCGCCGAGGACCCGGCCAAGTCCTCCGCCTCTCCCTCGCCTCCGGGAAAGAGCCCCCGCCGCCGGTACCCTTTAAGCAGCCCCGAGAGCTGAGGGCTTAGCTACCGGCCGCCCCTCCCCCCAGAAGCAGTAACCCCGACCGCACAATTCGAATCCAAAGACACATTAAAAAAATCATACACCATGACCAAGTGGGGTTCATTCCAGGCATGCAAGGATGGTTCAACATAAGAAAAACAATCAATGTATTACAACATATTAAAAACTCGAAAGGGAAAAATCAATTGATCATCTCAATAGATGCTGAAAAAGCATTTGACAAAATCCAACATCCGTTTTTGATAAAAACACTTCAAAAGGTAGGAATTGAAGGAAACTTCCTCAACATGATAAAGAGCATATATGAAAAACCCACAGCCAGCATAGTACTCAATGGTGAGAGACTGAAAGCCTTCCCTCTGAGATGAGGAACAAGACAAGGATGCCCGCTGTCACCACTGTTATTCAACATTGTGCTGGAAGTGCTAGCCAGGGCAATCCGGCAAGACAAAGAAATAAAAGGCATCCAAATTGGAAAAGAAGAAGTAAAACTGTCATTGTTTGCAGACGATATGATCTTATATCTAGAAAACCCTGAGAAATCGACGATACAGCTACTAGAGCTAATAAACAAATTTAGCAAAGTAGCGGGATACAAGATTAATGCACATAAGTCAGTAATGTTTCTATATGCTAGAAATGAACAAACTGAAGAGACACTCAAGAAAAAGATACCATTTTCAATAGCAACTAAAAAAATCAAGTACCTAGGAATAAACTTAACCAAAGATGTAAAAGACCTATACAAAGAAAACTACATAACTCTACTAAAAGAAATAGAAGGGGACCTTAAAAGATGGAAAAATATTCCATGTTCATGGATAGGAAGGCTAAATGTCATTAAGATGTCAATTCTACCCAAACTCATCTACAGATTCAATGCAATCCCAATCAAAATTCCAACAACCTACTTTGCAGACTTGGAAAAGCTAGTTATCAAATTTATTTGGAAAGGGAAGATGCCTCGAATTGCTAAAGACACTCTAAAAAAGAAAAACGAAGTGGGAGGACTTACACTCCCTGACTTTGAAGCTTATTATAAAGCCACAGTTGCCAAGACAGCATGGTACTGGCACAAAGATAGACATATAGATCAATGGAATCGAATTGAGAATTCAGAGATAGACCCTCAGATCTATGGCCGACTGATCTTTGATAAGGCCCCCAAAGTCACTGAACTGAGCCATAATGGTCTTTTCAACAAATGGGGCTGGGAGAGTTGGATATCCATATCCAAAAGAATGAAAGAGGACCCCTACCTCACCCCCTACACAAAAATTAACTCAAAATGGACCAAAGATCTCAATATAAAAGAAAGTACCATAAAACTCCTAGAAGATAATGTAGGAAAACATCTTCAAGACCTTGTATTAGGCGGCCACTTCCTAGACTTTACACCCAAAGCACAAGCAACAAAAGAGAAAATAGATAAATGGGAACTCCTCAAGCTTAGAAGTTTCTGCACCTCAAAGGAATTTCTCAAAAAGGTAAAGAGGCAGCCAACTCAATGGGAAAAAAATTTTGGAAACCATGTATCTGACAAAAGACTGATATCTTGCATATAGAAAGAAATCCTACAACTCAATGACAATAGTACAGACAGCCCAATTATAAAATGGGCAAAGGGGAACTAGCAGTAGAGAGTAATTAAGGAAGGGGGAACAATAATCGAAGAAGAACAGATAAGCATTTTAACGTTCTGGGGATGCCCAGAAATGACTATGGTCTGTTAATTTCTGATGGATATAGTAGGAGCAAGTTCACAGAAATGTTGCTATATTAGGTAACTTTCTTGGGGTAAAGTAGGAACATGTTGGAAGTTAAGCAGTTATCTTAGGTTAGTTGTCTTTTTCTTACTCCCTTGTTATGGTCTCTTTGAAATGTTCTTTTATTGTATGTTTGTTTTCTTTTTAACTTTTTTTTTCATACAGTTGATTTAAAAAAGAAGGGAAAGTTAAAAAAAAAAAAAAAAAGAAAGAAAGAAAAACAAGGAAAAAAAATGATGTAGTGCCCCCTTGAGGAGCCTGTGGAGAATGCAGGGGTATTCGCCTACCCCACCTCCATGGTTGCTAACATGACCATAGACATAGGAGACTGGTGGTTTGATGGGTTGAGCCCTCTACCATAAGTTTTACCCTTGGGAGGACGGTTGCTGCAAAGGAGAGGCTAGGCCTCCCTGTATTTGTGCCTAAGAGTCTCCTCCTGATTGCCTCTTTGTTGCTCAGATGTGGCCCTCTCTCTCTGGCTAAGCCAACTTGAAAGGTGAAATCACTGCCCTCCCCCCTACGTGGGATCAGACACCCAAGGGAGTGAATCTCCCTGGCAACGTGGAATATGACTCCCGGGGAGGAATGTAGACCCGGCATCGTGGGACGGAGAACATCTTCTTGACCAAAAGGGGGATGTGAAAGGAAATGAAATAAGCTTCAGTGGCATAGAGATTCCAAAACGAGCCGAGAGGTCACTCTGGTGGGCACTCTTACGCACACTTTAGACAACCCTTTTTAGGTTCTAAAAAATTGGGGTAGCTGGTGGTGGATACCTGAAACTATCAAACTACAACCCAGAACCCATGAATCTCGAAGACAGATGTATAAAAATGTAGCTTATGAGGGGTGACAATGGGATTGGGAAAGCCATAAGGACCACACTCCACTTTGTCTAGTTTATGGATGGATGAGTAGAAAAATAGGGGAAGGAAACAAACAGACAAAGGTACCCAGTGTTCTTTTTTACTTCAATTGCTCTTTTTCACTCTAATTATTATTCTTGTTATTTTTGTGTGTGTGCTAATGAAGGTGTCAGGGATTGATTTAGGTGATGAATGTACAACTATGTAATGGTACTGTAAACAATCAAAAGTACGATTTGTTTTGTATGACTGCATGGTATGTGAATATATCTCAATAAAATGATAAAAAAAAAAAAAAACACAAAGTCGAAAGTTTCTATTTCTAAATGCTTCTCTCTATTTTGAAACCCACAGGATATAAGTGACATCTAAGTTAGATGCATTTCCCCAAATGCGAAAATAAATGTTCCGGTTTGCTAGTGAGGCCATTTTGCAAAACACCAGAAATGCATTGGCTTTTATAAAGGGGATTTATTTGGTTACAAAGTTATAGTCTTAAGGCCATAAAGTGTCCAAGATAAGGCATCAACAATAGGGTACCTTCACTGGAGAAAGGCCATTGGCATCCAGAAAACCTCTGTTAGCTGGGAAGGCACGTGACTGGCGTCTGCTTGCTCCCAGGTTGTGTTTCAAAATGGCGTTCTCCAAAATGTCAGTGTCAGCTTTCAACGAACGTCTTCAAAATGTCTCTCTAAGCTGCAGCACTGAGCTCCTTCTGCCTGAGCTTTCATAGGGCTCCAGTGATTTAATTAAGGCCCACGCTGAATGGGCAGGGCCACACCTCCATGGAAATATTTAATCAAAGGTATTGGGTGGGTCACATCTCCATAGAAACAACCTAATCCAAAGATTCTAACCTAATCAACATTAACACATCTGCCTCCACAAGATTTCATTAAAGAACATGGCATTTTGGGGGACATAATTCATCCAAACCGGCACAGTAAACATCTTAGCCCTACCTATGCCTGTCACTCCACACTCTCAATTTCCCCTCAGTGCCTCCTTCAGTTCTCCCTCTATGATTTCTTTTCTCTACAGTTCATGGATTCTCCAAAGGACCCCCGATTTGATGAGGCCACCTAGACCATGAGCCCAAGAGATGGAAAACTGCTAAGAGCTAGGGTACTGGCTACTACATCATCTAGCAAATCACTGAGTTTTATGTCACCAAAAGGGTTCCAGGCCAGGGCTTTTTCTATGTAATCCCTGCCCACTTTCCACCCTGAGGGAACTGTTAAGTTTCTTTTCTTTCCTTTTAAAATACATTTAACACTATACCATCCAAACCTCCATGCACTGTTTTCTGTACTCCATCTATGTCCTTCCTTTGGATGCATTAAAAAATTCTGTTTCAAAAACATTCAGTCCTCTGTGAGGCATGACTTTTTAAGATTTAGACCAGTTTTGTTTTCTTTGCTGATTTTAACTGAACGTATCCTGGCGTATATTGCAAATTTAGATTTAGCAGGTCAACTTCTAGTTCAACAACATGGAGTTTGGAAAGAGCCTTAGAATCCAGTAAGAACTTAAGCCTTTCAGAAGTCTCAGGCAAGTCTGTTTACTTCCATTTTCTCATTTATTCCTGGGGCACCACATACAACAATGTAGACTCTGCATTGCACAACTTCAAGGAATGCCACTCATGTTGCCATTGAGCAATGAGGCAGCCCACCTATAACAGGAGAGGTGGGCAAATGAAATGATCCGCAAAGTGCCTTTGAGCTACTACATGTTATTATTGCAACATTCAGACGCTGCCATATTTCTCTGTACTTTCTTCACATTTGCTTTAAAAAATATAATTTATACCAATCATTTTTAACATATGTTCTGAATGCAATTTGTTTTAAAAATAGTTTTAAGTTTGAATGCTACTTTATGAAAAAAAATGAAATAGCAAATGTATATAGTAAATATAAAAAAGAACAGAGCCCACAAAATCAAAATTCTGTAACCCGCGTGGCATGCGAGGTATATCATCTATCCTGTGATTTAACCCAAGATGGCTAATAAATTTAAATGGATTATTAGATGCCAAATATTTTTGCTTTCCATTGTAAGTCAAATGGCATATGCCTTGGGCTTAAGCTCACCACAAACACTGTTTGCTCTGCAGTGAACCTCCCTGTGAGGATCACTGGCCTTAAAACCCAACCAAGGAAGCTCAGTGGCTAGCTTGCTAACAAGAGACCTGGGGTGAAGTGCTTCTCCCTGTTAAGTGGTCTAATAGTCTTTGAATCCAGCTTTTTTCCTACAGGCAGTAGCATATTTATGTCAAATTGCTGTATTTCATATCTGACCGAAAGGCCATGGAGAAGCTTCAAAGTTTATTGCTGCCATCTTGACTGACATAGAGTAGTTTTTTCTTTTTTTGCAATTTCCAGCTCAACTGTATCTTACAATGCAACATGCCAGGAAGTCTACAAAACTGAAGCTAAACCTTGCCTGCTATAAATTAAGCCCCTTTCCTCATTGGTATAAACAAGATGCTTAATTATCCCTCTCCTCCTTCACAATCCTTTCAAAGAACTTGTGACTCTTTGGTCTTTCTATTCTTTTCCACCTCTAAAGAAGGACATTGTTTTAAAACATCTACCATTTGTATGGCTTGCCTAGAGTCTATACCGAACTTAAGAATGGGGCAGCCTTTTTAAGATCAACAATTAGATGCAGCCCCCTTCCCCATAATGTCAACACCCCTTTTAATATGAACAAGTTAAGGTGTTCACTACATAGACATCCCTGAAGATGAAGAAAGAGATTAAGTGAGAGAAAGGGGTAGCAATAAACAAGATAAGATTTTACAAATGTCTATGAATGCTGAAACTTTATATACACTCACATATGTATATACATACACACATACATATATTGGATGCTGGGGTGTTGGAAGGGCTGAGAGGAGGTAAATGACATGGTGGGACTGTAGCCTATAGCATCCTTCGGGATTTGCTCCATAACTGCTCCTTGAATTGTGCCTTGAAGGTCTTCACCTTTCTGTATATAACTTGTATTGCATAATAGGGAAGAAACTGAGACTGTGGAACTGTGTCCCTTAACGATTTTTGAAATTACCTGTATAACTTCTTGTTGAGCTGTACATCAAGAGTTGACACCTTTTTGTATGTATATTTTATAATAATGGAAATGGCTGAAGTTGTGGAACAGTGACCCATGACATTCTTTGAAATTTGCTCTCTAACAACTTGTTAAATTGTACTTTGATGTTTATCACTGTTATGTGTATATGTAAAAAAGAACAGCATATTCCCTACAACATCTGGATGCTTCCCATGTGCCAGACACTGTTCACCTTGCTGCACTTTACATATATTATAACTGCGTATAACCCTCACAGCCTCCCTAAGAGGTGACTCTGTTATTCTCCTCCTTTTGCAGGTGAGGAACCTGAGGCACAGAGAGCTGGGTAAATTGCTCAAGGCCATGTCTCTCTCCTCTCCAGCACTGTAGAACTTATGCAGACAAACACTGCCCCTACTTTGATCTGGCTTGTTTGGGAGTGCAATTTCTAAATGCTGATGATGCACATATACTTAATTGCTCTCAGAATGTTCCTCTGGCAGGTAGCCTTACTGCAAGTTTAAAAGCAGACTTGCCATTGGAACACACTCAAGTACTCAGGGAAAGAAATAATGCTGTAAACATCTCCTCCCATCCCACTCACATGCTCCCACCCAGTTGTTTGTTTGATTTTGGTTCAAGTTTGTATGCTACTTGATCAAATAAAATAAAATAGTAAATATTTTAAAATTTCAATAAATTTTAAAAACTTTATAAAACCTACAAAAATCAAAGTCCTGTAACTCATGTATATATGTCATCTACTCAGTGATTTGATTTAAGCTGAGATTGCTAACAACTTTAAGTGGACTGCTAAATACTGTTCTTTTATCATGTTGAGTATATTGGATTTCACTTTACCAAATTTTCTCTGTGGAGCATTAAAAAAATAATCTAAAATATACAGATAATACTGAAAACAGTAGAAAAGTTTAGAAATAGTAGTAGAAAAATGAAATGAAATTAGTAAGATGAGAAATATAAAAAGGCATTCTGAATTTTTTGAAGGTACACTAAAAAACTTCCTTAGGAACAGCTTCCTGCATATCATACATAATAAGCTTAACCACTACATGCTTTAAATGTGTATTTTCAGGTAATTGGGACAAAGCCAATAACTTCAAAGTAACGTAGGAAACAAAACAAAAGGAAATCATGGCTTGAAGGCTAAAACTATATTTTCAATAAGTCTAAATTTAGTGCATAATCTACCAAGGAGTGGCTTGGCAGTGGAATACAGTTCACACCAGTAACCTCTTCGTGTCACTGGTGAGCTTTCCTTAGCTCTCTTCTACCCAATCTCTTAACCAGATCTCTACTCCAGTGCCCTTGATGTTCTTGCAAAGGCCACTAAAGATAACGATTTTTATCACAGCTAATTTTTTCTCAAGACAGATAGTATTCAGTGTGAAAAGAAAGCTCCTGGTTAATTTATGTTGCATAGAAAACCCAAAACAGATAAAGGAATCTCTTTTAAAAATCACCACCAGACTGTAATATAATCAGGAACTGGGTAAATTCAACAATAGAAGGAAGCAAAATAGGCTGACCTTTCCCAACTTGTTTTAAAACTGACATGTTAGTGGAAGTCACTGGTGTGGTTTTGTTGCAACTTCTGTTTTCTTAAGGACTTTGGAATCTGAGCAGAGAAGTATCCTGTTCTTTAAACTAGGAGTAGAACATGAAAGAATACATCCATCCTTCTGGAAAAAAAAAAAAAATAGTAAGTTATTTTAGCTGGGAAGCATCTCCCTAAAAGATACAAATAAAATCACCAACCAATAACTTAAGAAGGGGCAAGGATACAAGGGGGTAATCAGGGCACACTGAGTTAATAAGCAGTTTCTTCTCTCAAAAAGTTTATAGCCTAACTCAATAGTGTTGTATTTTAAACATAATTTGAAAGTATTTAACTTTTGCATCATTATCGTTTATCATTTTAAAAGTTATTTCCATAATGTACACATGTGATTCCTGGGTTTTCTGGCATGGGACCAATATACTGTTGTTTATTGTGTATTACGTTGTCGTTTCATAGAAATGTACCAACAAATTATTAAAATGTAGGGGCCATTGTTAAACCATGTATCTTTATTTGGTTTATCAGATATGGTCACTAGAACCATGCCCCAGTGTTGTGAGTGGTATTACCCAATTGAGATTTATTGGTGAAAAAGTGATGCCCCATGATGCCAGGGGTGTAAATCTCCCTGGCAACATGGGACATGACTCCCGGGGATGAGCCTGGACCTGCCATCGTGGGATTGAGAACATCTTGACCAAAAGGGAGAAGAGAAATGAAAAAAATAAAGTTTCAATGGCTGACAGATTTCAGATGGAGTTGAGAGGTCATTCTGGAGGTTATTCTTATGCATTATATAGATGTCCCTTTTTAGTTTTTATTGTATTGGAATAGCCAGGATATACCTGAAACTGTTGAATGGCAACCCAGTAGCCTTGATTCTTGAAGATGAGTGTATAACTGTATAGCTTACACAGTGTAACTGTATGATTGTGAAAACTTTGTGGCTCACACTCCCTTCTCCAGTGTATGGACAGATGAGTATGGGGACAAAAATTAAATGAATAATAGGGAAGATGGGGGGGGGGGTTGGATGTTTTGGGTATTCTTTTTTACTTTTATTTTTATTCTTATTTTTATTTTTTATTTTTTTTGGAGTAAGGAAAATGTTAAAAAGTTGATTGTGGTGGTGAATGTACAACTATGTGATGTTCTGTGAACAACTGATTGTACACTTTGGATGACTGTATGGTTTGTGAATATATCTCAATAAAATTGAATTTTAAAAAAAGTGATGTCCCAAATCAAACAACATCCTGTCTGTTGTCAGGTCTGGGTCAGTTCATCATCTGCTTTCTCTGCTCCTGAGTAGGCCAGAGAAAAATCTCATCACTGTGTTGATGGCAGCATTGCAAATTCATATATTTGTTTATTTTTTTACCTAGCTATGCTACTTGTTCTTAGTTGCCTTACTCATTCTTCATTGTTTTTAGCACTTACTCAAGTGCTACCAAACCTTCCTCATTCTATTCAAGTCTACCTTGTCACTGGCAAAAACTCATGCAAGGGATGACTTTGACTACTCTTTCACATAAAAAAAAAAGCAGGATCATCATTCTTCGCCCCTCTCAGTTTCTTCTCACTGCAATGTTGATATTTGCAGGTCATTTTTTTTTTTTTTTTTTTTTCACTCTCTATCACTCAGTTTAAAAACCACCTCTACCAGCAGCAAAAGATCATTGTCTCCCAACTCAGGAAGTGAGTCCTCCATTTGCTGCCTGCAACCATGTTATGAATATAATCACTATAACATGATAGAATTTTAGGGATGGATTTCAAATTCCTGTTCCATATCAAATATGTCTTGGTTTTGGTTCAGAAAATGTAGACTGTAGTAGTTACCAAGTTACATTTTTTAGTTTAACTTTCAAAAATAGGTAAAATATTCAAATTGTTTAAAATTGGAAAGGTACAAAGAGATATGAGTCAACTTTTTCCACTCTGGGCCTAGCTACCCAATTTCTTTTGTAGTCTCTAGGGTTATTCTTGGCATAAATAAACAGTGAAGTATATTCTCCCCACCCACACTTTTTGTATACATAGATGCTATCGTGTTATACACACTGTTATACACTCATCATTACACAATAGATACCAGACACTACTCCAAATCAGTACATAGAGCATTACCTTTTTCTATTTCACAGGCGCATAGTTTGATTAAAGATGGTCACAAATTCTTTGCCACCCTTCTTTGAGGGGTGGAGTCTGTTTCCCTCTCCTTGTTTCTGTTGGGCCCTGTAATTTGTTTTGATCAATAGAATGAGGAAAAAGTGATGTTGTATAACATCTGAGGTTGGGTCTTAAGAAATCTGTAGCTTTATGCCTCTGGAATAGTCCCTCTTGGAATTCAGCCTTCATGCTAGAAGAAGCTTAAACTCTGGTCAACAATCCGTCTCATACTCTCCAGTCCAAGAGTGTCTCTGGTGACTGTCACTCCAGCTGATACTATAGAGAACTGCCCAGCTAAACTCAGTCAATCCATAGAATTGTGAGAGAGAATAATTTTTATTGTTTTTAGTCCCTATATTTTGTGATGACTTGTGGGCAGCAAAAAATAACCAAAACCCATAGTAAGTATTCCATTATATGGATGTACTCTAGCTTATTTCATTCAACTTCTATTTATGAATATTTGGTTTGTTTATACTCTCTTATGAATACAAACAATGTTGCAATTAATGATAATTTATATAAATCATTTTGCATATTTGTGAGTCTATTTGTGGGATAGGTGCCTAAAAGTAGAATTTCTGGCTATAAGAGGATATAAACTTTATAGTTTTGGCAGAAATTACAAAATTGTTATCCTCAGAGATTACATTAACTTACAATTCCACCCAAAGTGTATGAAAGTCACTGTTTCCCCCATCCTCACCAACACTGTGTTATCAAACTTTTTGATTTTTGCTAACCTAATAGGTAGAAAATGGTATAACTTTAATTCATGGTTCTCTTTTTATAAATGAAGTTAAGCATATTTTAATGTATTTAAGAGCCATTTGTATTTCCCTGTAAGTGAATGGTTCATACCCTTTGCTCAGATTCTATGGGGATGTTCATTTTATATCAATGTATAAAAACTCTTTATTAGGGAATTTAACCCATTATTTATAATATGAGTTGCAACTATTTTTCCCACTTTTTCTTTTTATCTGATTTTCTTAGAGTAATTTTTGCCATGCTTAATTTTTTATTTTTATGTTAGTCAAATCTATCAGTATAGATTCTTTCTCACTCCAATAGTAAGAAATTCTGCTTTGGACTCCTAGTAATTCTTTTTCATATATTAATTTTAATCACTTTTAATATTTAAAAGTCTCTGATATGATGTGGCCCACTCTCTATAGCTAAGCCAACTTGGCAGGTGAAATCACTGCCCTCTCCCCTACGTGGGATCAGACACCCAGGGGAATAACTCTCCCTGGCAACGTGGAATATGACTCCCGGGGAGGAATGTAGACCCGGCATCGTGGGATGGAGAACATCTTCTTGACAAAAAGGGGGATGTGAAAGGAAATTGAATAAGCTTCAGTGGCAGAGAGATTCCAAAAGGAGCTGAGAGGTCACTCTGGTTGGCACTCTTACACACAATATAGACAATCCTTTTTAGGTTCTAATGAATTGGAATAGCTAGCAGTAAATACCTGAAACTATCAAACTACAACCCAGAGCCCATCAATCTTGAAGATGATTGTGTAAAAATGTAGCTTATGAGAGGTGACAATGTGATTGGGAAAGCCATATGGACCACACTCCCCCTTTGTCTAGTTTATGGATGGAGGAGAAAAAAGGGGGAAGAAAAAAATAAAAAGGCACCCACTGTTCTTTTTTACTTTAATTGTTCTTTTTCACTTTAATTTTTATTCTTATTATTTTTGTGCGTGTGGTAATGAAAATGTCAAACATTAATTTTGGTGATGAATGCACAACTATATAATGGTACTGTAAACAATTGAATGTACACTTTGTTTTGTATGACTGCATGGTATGTGAATATATCTCAGTAAAATGAATAAAAAAGTAATATTTATTCATAGTCTACTTAAAATCTTGCCTGTAGCCCATATGCTACAGGGCAGGAAAACTTTCATTTTCATGGCCATATCCTGAGTACCTAGCACAATAGCTCGTATATAAAACACTCTGAATAAGTGTTGGTAAATATATGAAAGAAACTTTAGTCCTGCACTGAGTTCCGTAGATAAAACCCCTCTTTCTGACATCATCTGGAAGAAATCTGTTGAAAAAGGACAAGGAAGCTACATTTAAACAAGCATGTTTGAAACACTAGATCTTAAGGTTCCACAATATAGGAATACTTCGGAGTCTCTCTTTTCTCCAGCTGTATTTACTATCATGCATGGCTTCTCTTTTTTCTGATGCTAATTAATTAACTTAATACCCCAAATGCCAAGCCCTTATTTACCACCCTCCACTCACAGTTCTCTTAGAGGGCTGGAATGTTGGCAGATGGGCAGGTACTTTAACAGCCTAACCTTGATCACAATAATAAGTTTTAATTGCTTTTCACCCTGGTGATATGATCCCCCAGCTCCTTGGAAATAATATACCTTTGTAAAGAAACTGATTTAAAAAAACAAAAGAACAACCCTGATGGTGCCTCTAAAAAACAGACATGTTATTTAATTTTATTTGTCTGTAAGCAAATGTCTAAGTTATTAAAAACAAAGGAGAAGATGGCAGACTGGTGAGCTGTAAGTTTTAGTTACTCCTCCAGGAAAGTAGGTAAAAAGCCAGGAACTGCGTGGACTGGACACCACAGAGCAATCTGTCTTTGGGCATACTTCATACAACACTCATGAAAACGTGGAACTGCTGAGATCAGCGAAATCTGTAAGTTTTTGCGGCCAGGGGACCCGCGCCCCTCCCTGCCAGGCTCAGTCCCAGGGGAGGAGGGGCTGTCAGCTCCGGGAAGGAGAAGGGAGAACTGCAGTGGCTGCTCTTATCGGAAACTCATTCTACTGATTCAAACTCCAACCATAGATAGACTGAGACCAGACACCAGAGACTCTGAGAGCAGCCAGCCCAGCAGAGAGGAGACAGGCATAGAAAAAAAACAACACGAAAAACTCCAAAATAAAAGCAGAGGATTTTTGGAGTTCTGGTGAACACAGAAAGGGGAAGGGCGGAGCTCAGGCCGTGAGGTGCATATGCAAATCCCGAAGCAAAGCTAATCTCTCTGCCCTGTGGACCTTTCCTTAATGGCCCTGGTTGCTTTGTCTATTAGCATTTCAATAACCCATTAGATCTCTGAGGAGGGCCGTTTTTTTTTTTTTTTTTTTTTTTTAAATCCTTTTTTCTTTTTCTAAAACAATTACTCTAAGAAGCCCAATACAGAAAGCTTCAAAGAATTGCAATTTGGGCATGTCAAGTCAAGAGCAGAACTAAGAGAGCTCTGAGACAAAAGGCAATAATCCAGTGGCTGAGAAAATTCACTAAACAACACAACTTCCCAAGAAAAGGGGGGTGTCCGCTCACAGCCACCATCCTGGTGGACAGGAAACACTCCTGCCCATCGCCAGCCCCATAGCCCAGAGCTGCCCCAGACAACCCAGTGTGACGGAAGTGCTTCAAATAACAGGCACACACCACAAAACTGGGCGTGGACATTAGCCTTCCCTGCAACCTCAGCTGAATGTCCCAGAGCTGGGAAGGTGGAGCAGTGTGAATTAACAAAGCCCCATTCAGCCATCATTTGAGCAGACTGGGAGCCTCCCTACACAGCCCAGCAGCCCAGAACTGCCCTGGGGGGACGGCACTCACCTGTGACATAGCACAGTCATCCCTCAACAGAGGACCCGGGGTGCACAGCCTGGAAGAGGGGCCCACTTGCAAGTCTCAGGAGCCATACGCCAATACCAAAGACTTGTGGGTCAGTGGCAGAGACAAACTGTGGCAGGACTGAACTGAAGGATTAGACTATTGCAGCACCTTTAAAACTCTAGGATCATCAGGGAGAGTTGATTGTTAGGGCCACCCCCCCTCCCCGACTGCCCAGAAACACGCCCCACATACAGGGCAGGCAACACCAACTACACACACAAGCTTGGTACACCAATTGGGCCCCACAAGACTCACTCCCCCACTCACCAAAAAGGCTAAGCAGGGGAGAACTGGCTTGTGGAGAACAGGTGGCTCGTGGACGCCACCTGCTGGTTAGTTAGAGAAAGTGTACTCCACGAAGCTGTAGATCTGATAAATTAGAGATAAGGACTTCAATAGGTCTACAAACCCTAAAAGAACCCTATCAAGTTCAGCAAATGCCACAAGGCCAAAAACAACAGAAAATTATAAAGCATATGAAAAAACCAGACGATATGGATAACCCAAGCCCAAGCACCCAAATCAAAATACCAGAAGAGACACAGCACCTAGAGCAGCTACTCAAAGAACTAAAGATGAACAATGAGACCATAGTACGGGATATGAAGGAAATCAAGAAGACCCTAGAAGAGCATAAAGAAGACATTGCAAGACTAAATAAAAAAATGGATGATCTTATGGAAATTAAAGAAACTGTTGACCAAATTAAAAAGATTCTGGACACTCATAGTACAAGACTAGAGGAAGTTGAACAACGAATCAGTGACCTGGAAGATGACAGAATGGAAAATGAAAGCATAAAAGAAAGAATGGGGAAAAAAATTGAAAAACACGAAATGGACCTCAGGGATATGATAGATAATATGAAACGTCCGAATATAAGACTCATTGGTGTCCCAGAAGGGGAAGAAAAGGGTAAAGGTCTAGGAAGAGTATTCAAAGAAATTGTTGGGGAAAACTTCCCAAATCTTCTAAACAACATAAATACACAAATCATAAATGCTCAGCGAACTCCAAATAGAATAAATCCAAAAAAACCCACTCCGAGACATATACTGATCACACTGTCAAACACAGAAGAGAAGGAGCAAGTTCTGAAAGCAGCAAGAGAAAAGCAATTCACCACATACAAAGGAAACAGCGTAAGACTAAGTAGTGACTACTCAGCAGCCACCATGGAGGCAAGAAGGCAGTGGCACGATATATTTAAAATTCTGAGTGAGAGGAATTTCCAGCCAAGAATACTTTATCCAGCAAAGCTCTCCTTCAAATTTGAGGGAGAGCTTAAATTTTTCACAGACAAACAAATGCTGAGAGAATTTGATAACAAGAGACCTGCCCTACTGGAGATACTCAAGGGAGCCCTACAGACAGAGAAACAAAGACAGGACAGAGAGACTTGGAGAAAGGTTCAGTACTAAAGAGATTCGGTATGGGTACAATAAAGGATATTAATAGAGAGAGGGAAAAATATGGCAAACATAAACCAAAGGATAAGATGGCCGATTCAAGAAATGCCTTCACGGTTTTAACGTTGAATGTAAATGGATTAAACTCCCCAATTAAAAGATATAGATTCGCAGAATGGATCAAAAAAAATGAACCATCAATATGTTGCATACAAGAGACTCATCTTAGACACAGGGACACAAAGAAACTGAAAGTGAAAGGATGGAAAAAAATATTTCATGCAAGCTACAGCCAAAAGAAAGCAGGTGTAGCAATATTAATCTCAGATAAAATAGACTTCAAATGCAGGGATGTTTTGAGAGACAAAGAAGGCCACTACATACTAATAAAAGGGGCAATTCAGCAAGAAGAAATAACAATCGTAAATGTCTATGCACCCAACCAAGGTGCCACAAAATACATGAGAGAAACACTGGCAAAACTAAAGGAAGCAATTGATGTTTCCACAATAATTGTGGGAGACTTCAACACATCACTCTCTCCTATAGATAGATCAACCAGACAGAAGACCAATAAGGAAACTGAAAACCTAAACAATCTGATAAATGAATTAGATTTAACAGACATCTACAGGACATTACATCCCAAATCACCAGGATACACATACTTTTCTAGTGCTCACGGAACTTTCTCCAGAATAGATCATATGCTGGGACATAAAACAAGCCTCAATAAATTTAAAAAGATTGAAATTATTCAAAGCACATTCTCTGACCACAATGGAATACAATTAGAAGTCAATAACCATCAGAGACTTAGAAAATTCACAAATACCTGGAGGTTAAACAACACACTCCTAAGCAATCAGTGGGTTAAAGAAGAAATAGCAAGAGAAATTGCTAAATATATAGAGACGAATGAAAATGAGAACACAACATACCAAAACCTATGGGATGCAGCAAAAGCAGTGCTAAGGGGGAAGTTTATAGCACTAAACGCATATATTAAAAAGGAAGAAAGAGCCAAAATCAAAGAACTAATGGATCAACTGAAGAAGCTAGAAAATGAACAGCAAACCAATCCTAAACCAAGTACAAGAAAAGAAATAACAAGGATTAAAGCAGAAATAAATGACATAGAGAACAAAAAAACAATAGAGAGGATAAATATCACCAAAAGTTGGTTCTTTGAGAAGATCAACAAGATTGACAAGCCCCTAGCTAGACTGACAAAATCAAAAAGAGAGAAGACCCATATAAACAAAATAATGAATGAAAAAGGTGACATAACTGCAGATCCTGAAGAAATTAAAAAAATTATAAGAGGATATTATGAACAACTGTATGGCAACAAACTGGATAATGTAGAGGAAATGGACAATTTCCTGGAAACATATGAACAACCTAGACTGACCAGAGAAGAAATAGAAGACCTCAACCAACCCATCACAAGCAAAGAGATCCAATCAGTCATCAAAAATCTTCCCACAAATAAATGCCCAGGGCCAGATGGCTTCACAGGGGAATTCTACCAAACTTTCCAGAAAGAACTGACACCAATCTTACTCAAACTCTTTCAAAACATTGAAGAAAATGGAACACTACCTAACTCATTTTATGAAGCTAACATCAATCTAATACCAAAACCAGGCAAAGATGCTACAAAAAAGGAAAACTACCGGCCAATCTCCCTAATGAATATAGATGCAAAAATCCTCAACAAAATACTTGCAAATCGAATCCAAAGACACATTAAAAAAATCATACACCATGACCAAGTGGGGTTCATTCCAGGCATGCAAGGATGGTTCAACATAAGGAAAACAATCAATGCATTACAACACATTAAAATCTCGAAAGGGAAAAATCAATTGATCATCTCAATAGATGCTGAAAAAGCATTTGACAAAATCCAACATCCATTTTTGATAAAAACACTTCAAAAGGTAGGAATTGAAGGAAACTTCCTCAACATGATAAAGAGCATATATGAAAAACCCACAGCCAGCATAGTACTCAATGGTGAGAGACTGAAAGCCTTCCCTCTAAGATCAGGAACAAGACAAGGATGCCCGCTGTCACCACTGTTATTCAACATTGTGCTGGAAGTGCTAGCCAGGGCAGTCCGGCAAGACAAAGAAATAAAAGGCATCCAAATTGGAAAAGAAGAAGTAAAACTGTCATTGTTTGCAGATGATATGATCTTATATCTAGAAAACCCTGAGAAATCAACGATACACCTACTAGAGCTAATAAACAAATTTAGCAAAGTAGCGGGATACAAGATTAATGCACATAAGTCAGTAATGTTTCTATATGCTAGAAATGAACAAACTGAAGAGACACTCAAGAAAAAGATACCATTTTCAATAGCAACTAAAAAAATCAAGTACCTAGGAATAAACTTAACCAAAGATGTAAAAGACCTATACAAAGGAAACTACATAACTCTACTAAAAGAAATAGAAGGGGACCTTAAAAGATGGAAAAATATTCCATGTTCATGGATAGGAAGGCTAAATGTCATTAAGATGTCAATTCTACCCAAACTCATCTACAGATTCAATGCAATCCCAATCAAAATTCCAACAACCTACTTTGCAGACTTGGAAAAGCTAGTTATCAAATTTATTTGGAAAGGGAAGATGCCTCGAATTGCTAAAGACACTCTAAAAAAGAAAAACGAAGTGGGAGGACTTACACTCCCTGACTTTGAAGCTTATTATAAAGCCACAGTTGCCAAAACAGCATGGTACTGGCACAAAGATAGACATATAGATCAATGGAATCGAATTGAGAATTCGGAGATAGACCCTCAGATCTATGGCCGACTGATCTTTGATAAGGCCCCCAAAGTCACCGAACTGAGCCATAATGGTCTTTTCAACAAATGGGGCTGGGAGAGTTGGATATCCATATCCAGAAGAATTAAAGAGGACCCCTACCTCACCCCCTACACAAAAATTAACTCAAAATGGACCAAAGATCTCAATATAAAAGAAAGTACCATAAAACTCCTAGAAGATAATGTAGGAAAACATCTTCAAGACCTTGTATTAGGCGGCCACGTCCTAGACTTTACACCCAAAGCACAAGCAACAAAAGAGAAAATAGATAAATGGGAACTCCTCAAGCTTAGAAGTTTCTGCACCTCAAAGGAATTTCTCAAAAAGGTAAAGAGGCAGCCAACTCAATGGGAAAAAATTTTTGGAAACCATGTATCTGACAAAAGACTGATATCTTGCATATACAAAGAAATCCTACAACTCAATGACAATAGTACAGAGAGCCCAATTATAAAATGGGCAAAAGATATGAAAAGACAGTTCTCTGAAGAGGAAATACAAATGGCCAAGAAACACATGAAAAAATGTTCAGCTTCACTAGCTCTTAGAGAGATGCAAATTAAGACCACAATGAGATACCATCTAACACCGGTTAGAATGGCTGCCATTAAACAAACAGGAAACTACAAATGCTGGAGGGGATGTGGAGAAATTGGAACTCTTATTCATTGTTGGTGGGACTGTATAATGGTTCAGCCACTCTGGAAGTCAGTCTGGCAGTTCCTTAGAAAACTAGATATAGAGCTACCATTCGATCCAGCGATTGCACTTCTCGGTATATACCCGGAAGATCGGAAAGCAGTGACACGAACAGATATCTGCACGCCAATGTTCATAGCAGCATTATTCACAATTGCTAAGAGATGGAAACAACCCAAATGTCCTTCAACAGATGAGTGGATAAATAAAATGTGGTATATACACACGATGGAATACTACGCGGCAGTAAGAAGGAACGATCTGGTGAAACATATGACAACATGGATGAACCTTGAAGACATAATGCTGAGCGAAATAAGCCAGGCACAAAAAGAGAAATATTATATGCTACCACTAATGTGAACTTTGAAAAATGTAAAACAAATGGTTTATAATGTAGAATGTAGGGGAACTAGCAGTAGAGAGCAATTAAGGAAGGGGGAACAATAATCCAAGAAGAACAGATAAGCTATTTAACGTTCTGGGGATGCCCAGAAATGACTATGGTCTGTTAATTTCTGATGGATGTAGTAGGAACAAGTTCACTGAAATGTTGCTATATTATGTAACTTTCTTGGGGTAAAGTAGGAACATGTTGGAAGTTAAGCAGTTATCTTAGGTTAGTTGTCTTTTTCTTACTCCCTTGTTATGGTCTCTTTGAAATGTTCTTTTATTGTATGTTTGTTTTCTTTTTAACTTTTTTTTTCATACAGTTGATTTAAAAAAGAAGGGAAAGTTAAAAAAAAAAAAAAAGAAAAAAGACAAACAAGGAAAAAAAAAAAAAAAAGATGTAGTGCCCCCTTGAGGAGCCTGTGGAGAATGCAGGTGTATTCGCCTACCCCACCTCCATGGTTGCTAACATGACCACAGACATAGGGGACTGGTGGTTTGATAGGTTGAGCCCTCTACCATAAGTTTTACCCTTGGGAAGATGGGTGCTGCAAAGGAGAGGCTAGGCCTCCCTGAATTTGTGCCTAAGAGTCTCCTCCTGAATGCCTCTTTGTTGCTCAGATGTGGCCCTCTCTCTCTGGCTAAGCCAACTTGAAAGGTGAAATCACTGCCCTCCCCGCTACGTGGGATCAGACACCCAGGGAAGTGAATCTCCCTGGCAACGTGGAATATGACTCCCGGGGAGGAATGTAGACCCGGCATCGTGGGATGGAAAACATCTTCTTGACCAAAAGGGGGATGTGAAAGGAAATGAAATAAGCTTCAGTGGCAGAGAGATTCCAAAACGAGCTGAGAGATCACTCTGGTGGGCACTCTTACGCACACTTTAGACAACCTTTTTTAGGTTCTAAAGAATTGGGGTAGCTGGTGGTGGATACCTGAAACTATTAAACTACAACCCAGAACCCATGAATCTCGTAGACAGTTGGATAAAAATGTAGCTTATGAGGGGTGACAATGGGATTGGGAAAGCCATAAGGACCACACTCCACTTTGTCTAGTTTATGGATGGATGTGTAGAAAAGTAGGGGAAGGAAACAAACAGACAAAGGTACCCAGTGTTCTTTTTTACTTCAATTGCTCTTTTTCACTCTAATTATTATTCTTGTTATTTTTGTGTGTGTGCTAATGAAGGTGTCAGGGATTGATTTAGGTGATGAATGTACAACTATGTAATGGTACTGTAAACAATCGAAAGTACAATTTGTTTTGTATGACTGCGTGGTATGTGAATATATCTCAATAAAATGATGATAAAAAAAAAAAAAAAACAAAGGAAATGTGTGATTTCATTGCTTGTTTTTGGTGCTGCCTCTACCTTCCCAAGGAATGTCACTGCCTCAAACTCTATTCCTTAAAAGATACTTCCTGCTCCTATAAATCGTTTCCAGATTTACCTAATGCTAAAAACCCTTTACGAACTGGCACCCCTCTAATTCTGGCATTCCAAGTGAACTAATATTTTCAGTAGTTCTTTTGGAATCTCTCTGATATAGAAATCACTGTATGCAAGCACATGTGCACTCAGATTTTTTTCTTCCTTCTTTTCTTTTCTTATGTGCTTTAGTCAGAAGAATAGATATTTTATGAATGACTATAAGAACCTTGAGATACAAAGCCCATTGCTAATTACTTATTTGAGTTAGGCTGTGGTTAAGGGGAAGCCAAAAGGAGGAAGGAAGTTTTTTCTCCTTTCCGAGTATTAACAATATCCCCTGAAAAAAGAAATTTAAATAATGCAAATAATGATTAATAACTTAATTCTCTTTTAATGAATTAGGTAGTCCTCTTCCATGTGTAAACTGAATTTATACAGTGTCTCTCTATTGCATTTCTCAAAAGATTATGATGAAAAGCATTTTCCTGAGAGGTTTACTTGGTTTATTTCACTAACTTAAAAATCTTTTTCTTTTTTACAGTATTTTATGTTAGAGTCACATATTTCACATAGAGGTTAATCAGATAAGGAAAGATACATTTTCACCATGGCTTGATGACATTTCTTCAATAGCTTATCCTCATAGCAGACTACATTAATTCAGATGCTATGAAACAGTCTTTTCAAAATAATCTAATAAAAATCCACAGTTGGTTAAAATACAACAGATCCATTTGTAGAGTTGCAATTGACCTTTCCCAACTTTTATAAAAATGGATTTCTTACAAAGGTAAAGAACAGGAGATTTCCAACATAGTAATGACTTAGGAAGATAACATCAATAGAAACAGATATGTCCATCTTACTGAATTGGCTATGTCTCAATAGTGATTTTGGACTCTTGATAATAATTTATAGGGCCAAAACATACCATTAAGTGATACATACATTCTATAATAAGAAAATAATGGTATTTAACATATGACCTCAATCATATTTCTTTTTACCCAAAACGCACATTATTTATACAATATCAGAGCATAACGACTTCAGATTTGAAGACCATTGCTTGATAAAAAGCAATGAAGACAGAGGAGTTGATGGAAATTCTGATATTACTTCCACCCCCCTCCCTCACCACTGTCACTGTTATCCACAAGAAATAGTTTATTCATGTCCTCAATTTGATGTCTTCTTTCACTCAGGAATATAGCTCATCTAATATGTATTGTGGCATTTTAGAGATGGTCAAAAAGTCTTGGATACTTTTCCCATCAAGACGTAGTATCTTCATCTCCTTTTTTTTTTGAATCTGAGTGGGCTCTATGACTATTTCAAGCAATAAAATATGGTGGGAGTGAAGCTGTGCAAGTTTCTGGACCTAGGCTGTCAGAGATTGACAGCACCTACTTCCTGTCTCCTGGGACTCTGGCTCTAGGGGAAGCCAGCTGTCACGTCCAACTATCCTGAGACCCAACCTGAATGAAAAAGTACTCACTAAGCCTCCAATGTTCCAGCCATCCTTGTCCAGGCACCACAGCAGTAGGCAAGGACCTGTCATGGGCCTTCCAATCCTAACACACACACCATGTAGAACCAAGGCCCCAGATAGGTGGTCCAATCTAGCCATCCCAGCAGTCCCCAGCTATTCAAGCAACCCTAGCTGTAGCCACAGACATTGTATATCAGAGATGAGCTTTTTCTGCTGTGCCTACTCTAATCCCTGACTGCAGAATAGTGAGCATCATGGATATGGTCATTATCTCGATTTTGGTGATAGTTTCACAGGTATATGCATATGTGTATTTATCAAATTGTATACTTTAAATATGTACAGTTTATTATATGTCAATTATAACTCAATCAAGCTGTTAGAAAAGAAATAAAATTAAATGATTGTTCTTTTATACCACTGAGTTTTCAGGTGGTTTGTAATCTGACAATAGGTAACCTGGACATGTAAACATGTATCTATTATATTTTTATGTTTATTTTTCCTGATATTCATTAAAATTAAAATGTTATTAAAATATAAACTTGGTAAATAAAATTTTAGAAAGTTTATCAAGTGCTGTTTTTCTATCACACTCAATTTGTTTTCATCTAATGCCAATGTAATCAAGACTAGAAGACAATTTTTGAGTTTACCTTTTTTAAAAAATCACAATTAGAGCACTATGGATTATTAATAGTAATACTGATATTATTTTTAAGTTGAGCAATTTTTCCCATCAGAAAAGATTACATGCATTTCTCTAGATCCTATTCCACTCCATCGGGCATATTAGGTCCAATAAATGTTAGCTAAAATAAAACTGAGGTATGGAATAGACTCTAACTCCTTTAGTTTTAATATTTTTATCTAGACTATCTTAATTGAAACATACTGGCTTGGAAAGAAGACGGCAACATAGAGAGGAGTGGAAGTTAGTTAGTCCCCCTGGAACAACTAATAAACAACCAGGAATAACTAGTATACAATCTGGAATAACTGCTGGGGGACAAACATGACTGTCCACACATCATATACCAACCTGGGTTGGGAGGAATGCCTGAGATTGCAGCATAAAATCTCTAAGTAAAGACTGCAGACCCATGCTGAAAGTACCTCCCCCATGGCAGCCCAAACTGCAAAACCTTGCTGTGATAGAGAGCAGCACTCTCTGAACAAGTGAATATACCTCAGTCCAGCTCCAGCAGGGGTTTTGATTATCAAAGGTGGGCTGCTCAATACAAGCTACAAATCCCCAAGAAGCAGACAGAGGCTTTTAGTGATGACTGACCTTAAAGAGCCAGTGGACTTCTCTGTGCCAGGAGGGGGAGTCCAGAGGACTGGGTGCTATCTCTGGCTGGTGGATGAAGCTGGAGGAACTGTAGACTGGCCCTGAAGTGGGGCTTTCTGTCCTTTTTTCTCTCTTTCAACCTGGGCGGCTCAGTGGATAAAGTCACAGCCATTTTCAGTTTGCAGCTCTCTGACCCAGACAAGGGTAGAGATAGCAGAGTCAGAGAGACAATGAGCCTATTTAAATGCAAATGAAAACTCCCTAGGGGGTGTATCTTCTCTAAGAGGAACGAGATGGGGCTGAGCCCTACTGCTGGCCTCCCATTCAGAACCAGACCCCAGAGCCTGGGGAAAACAGCCAAAACAGAAACTAAGGACTAAGGGGGCCACACCTCCTTACACCAGTCAGGAGCTACAGGCTGACAGGTACTACCTGCTGGACAGGTTAGGAAAAGCACAGCATCTTTAGGCCTCACAGAGTGTGTCAATCTCCTAAGACACACCCTCAGGGAGACCTGATACTGAATATTGCCCCCTTCTGAGATCTATCTGTGTTCTGGTCTGGAAATACCTGATTGGGGTAACCAAGGAAACCAGATGCCTAGACAACAGAAAGCTACAACCTACACTAAGAAAAATGAAGTTATGGCCCAAAGGAAGAAACTTACACTTCAATTGAGTTACAGGAATTGAAGCAACTAATGCTAAATCAAGTCAAAAAGTTTAGGGAAGATATGGCAAAAGAGATGAAGTATATAATGAAAACACTGGGTGAATATAAGGTAGAAATCGAAAGTTCAAAAAACAACTGGCAGCAGAAACTAAGATGGTGGCTAGGTGAGACGGGGCGAAAATACACCTCCATGAAAAACACTAGATAAAAACCACAGGGTGACCTAGAATAACAATTGCAGTGATGCGCCAGCTGGACGAGGTCTTCTAGTTCCACAGAGGCTGTATACTTGGCGAAACCGGGAGTCTGCATTCTGAAACGAGTGAGCAAGCTGGCTGGAAGACCCACAGCTGCGTGATGGTCTGGGGAAGCCAGGGCTTGGCATTTGGAGACCAATGGGCTCTTTTTTTAAAAAAAAAAAAAAAGGGAAAAACCCAGGAGCAGCTGCAGCTGCGATACTGGGAACCACGCAGTAAAACACAGCAAAAGGGGGCTGGGCCAGCCTCTCGGTGTCTGGCCTGGAAGATAGCCTGCTGCAGATACCCTTGGGGCTGAGGGAATGGAGGGGAGAGCCAGAAGCAGAAAGAAACCCTGCAGCTAGCAGCTGGCTTCCTGGGGGCTGGATAAACTGCCTGGGGCTGTGCCCACAGCCAAGAGCCCCACCAGTTGTCCTGGAGCTGGGAAGGAGGAACTGTGTGAGGAGGGGGGTGTGGAGATGCCCCGTTCGGCCATCTTTGCATCAGGCTGCCACCCGTATAAATACCCCACATTCAGGGTGGATGACTCCAGCAACACACCGAAACTGAGTTCTCCAACTGAACCCCACAAAAATCATTTCCCCACATGCCATGGGGACAAGGCAGAGAACTGACTTGAGAGGTATAGGTGACTCACAGATGCCATCTGCTGGGTAGTTAGAGAAAGTGTATGCCACCAAACTGTGTTTCTGAAAAATTAGAAATTTTTTTTACAACTTGAAAGAACACTATCAAGCAAAGCAAATGCCAAGAGGCCAAAAACAACAGAAAATCTTAAGGCATATGATGAAACCAGACGATATGGAGAATCCAACTCCAAACACACAAATCAAGATTCAGAAGACACAAAGTACCTCGAAGAATTAATCAAAGAACTACAATCGAGGAACGAAAACATGGCAAAGGATTTAAAGGACATCAAGAAGACCATGGCCCAGGATATAAGTGACATAAAGAAGACCCTAGAAGAGCATAAAGAAGACATTGCAAGAGTAAATAAAAAAATAGAAGATCTTATGGAAATAAAAGAAACTGTTGGCTAAATTAAAAAGACTGGATATTCACAACACAAGACTAGAGGAAGCTGAACAATGTCTCAGTGTCCTAGAAGTCCACAGAACAGAAAATGAAAGAACAAAAGAAAGAATGGAGAAAAAAACTGAAAAAATTGAAATGGATCTCAGGGATATGATAGATAAAACAAAATGTCCAAACTTAAGACTCATTGGTGTCCCAGAAGGGGAAGAGAAGGGTAAAGGTCTAGAAAGAGTATTCAAAGAAATTGTTGGGGAAAACTTCCCAAACCTTCTACACAATATAAATACACAAAGCATAAATGCCCAGTGAACTCCAAATAGAATAAATCCAAATAAACCCACTCCAAGACATATTCTGATCAGACTCTCAAATACTGAAGAGAAGGAGCAATTTCTGAAAGCAGCAAGAGAAAAGCAATTCACCACATACAAAGGAAACAACATAAGACTAAGTTGTGACTACTCAGCGGCCACCATGGAGGTGAGAAGGCAGTGGCATGACATATTTAAAATTCTGAGAGAGAAAAATTTCCAACCAAGAATACTTGTCCAGCAAAACTCTCCTTCAAATTCGAGGGAGAGCTTAAATTTTTCACAAACAAATGCTGAGAGACTTTGCCAATAAAAGACCTGCCCTACTTCAGATTCTAAAGGGAGCTCTACCAACAGAGAAACAAAGAAAGGAGAAAGAGATATAGAGAATTTTAACACACATATATAGTACCTTACATCCCAAATCACCAGGACACTCATTTTTCTCTAGTGATCACGGATCTTTCTCCAGAAGGGACCATAAGCTGGGACATAAAACAAGCCTCAAGAAATTAAAAAAAAAAAAAAAAAATAGAATATACTCAAAGCACATTCTCCAACCACAATGGAATACAAATAGAAGTCAATAATTTTTGAACTGTAACTCCACTATTTACTTCCTACATGATATAAAATACACAAACTCTAATGACAAATCAGTGGTTTTGAACTCAATGTAAAATATGTAATTTTAGACAACTATATAAAGGTGGGGGAATGGAGGAGTATAAAAACATAGTTTATGTGTCCTATTGAAGTGAAGGTGGTATCAAAGAAAAACAAGATTGTTATGGATTTAAGAGGTTAATTTTAAGCCCCACAGTAAACACAAAGAAATTATCGGAGAATATAACCATAGAGATGAAAAGTAGAGTTTGGGTTAAGAGAAATGGGGGAAAGGGCAATGGGGAATTAAGAAATGAGTGTAGGGTTGCTGTTTGAGGTGAAGGGAGATTTCTAGTAATGGATGGTGGGAAAGAGCATTACAACATTCTAAATGTGATTAATCCCACTAATGGAAGGCTAGGGAGGGGGTGGAATGGGAAGATTTAGGCTGCATATATGTCTCCACAATTAAAAAAAAAAAAAAGACAGTCTAAATAGATGACAATTGAATGCCAAGGATGAACTTGGATGGGATTGGAGGATAGAGGACAGGTGGCTCAAAGGGGCACAGTTGAGACATAAGGAAAAGGAAATATAGAATGTAAGCTTCGTATCATTCTTTTTTTTTTTGTTTGTTTGTTTTTTTTTTTTTTTTTTCTTTTTTTACGGTAGACTGATATCAGTTTTTATCTTGTTTATAAATTACTGACTTAAATTAATAAAAAAGAAAAAAAATGGTAGAATTGGTCTCAAGAAATACCCTTTAATAAAAATAGGTAGTCAAAATTAAATGATGTCTTAACTGTACTGTACAAAGTCTAGTTTATTAGTTTTGTAAAAGTTCTATGGTTACATAACATTTAACAAAAGGGGAAGATTAATATTGGATATACAGGAATTCTGCACTATTTTTTGCAACTCTTGAAAAGAATAATACATCTCGCTTTGACTGCTTTGCTAAGGTAATTTACTTTAAATATAAAGAAAGTGTATTTCTAGAGAAGCAACTCAATAAAATTAAAAGGCATTTTTAAACTAATTTTCTCGAAAAATTAATACATCAAAACACATTCTACCTAACCACAATTTTATTCTTTTATGTATGAGTCTAAGCTAACTATCATTTAGATTTTTACCTGGACAACAAATTCAGAGGTTCTTAGGAACTGGACATGACATAAAATGGCCATTAAAGTAACCAGACTAAATAGATTAAAACAAAAACAAAAACACAGTTCTGTAACTAACTCTGAGATGAAAATTCATTTGCTTTAAATAATAGTTTACCTTCACATAACGAAATAAGATATTATATTTAGGGGAAAAGTATCAGGAAGGCAGTATTTAAAAAGGTATAGTAATTATTACTTTGAATGAAATCAAGTTCCAACGTCTTAACACCCAAACAATAAAGATTTCATGTCTCTAAATGAACCCAGGTTTATAAATACTGAAAGGTAACTTTCAAAAAATCTAAATACGACTCTAATTACTGGATACTTAGGTACTCTACTTGGTTACAATTTTTACTGCCCCAAATTTCTTGCCATGGGATTTCAATGTCCTAAAAGCCTGGTAGGACTTTTTGAGTCTTTCTTTGTAACAGAGCTAAACCGTTCGTTACCTACCTAACTACAACCAACAGTAATCTACTAAGGGTAGTAGAATGAAATACATGTTTTAATCCATTAAATAAAACTATACTTCTGTAAGATTTTCTGAGAATTTAATTAATTACAAGAAAAGAAAAACACTCTAGGGGCTGGGAGAATAATCATTTTAATCTATATAAGCATAATTCATACCCAAACTATGTTTTACCAGAGATTTTTCTTTCATAATATTTTTTAATTTTAATTTTTTTCTTGAGCTCTGCACTCTGGCACAAAGCAACCTACCCTTTTAATGGGCCCGAAGAGCATAAACAATCTAATTCTGTGATACCTACATTAAAACAAAGTACAATATATAATCAACATTATATCACAAAGAATTGTCAAGCACTTCATGAAAGTCTAAAAAGAATTAAGCTATTTTATATTTAATATATGAGACTGTTGTCAAAAAGCAAAGCATTTACATCTTCTCATACCCTAATGTATTTTTACAAGCCTTTAAGAATCCACAGTTCTATACATACAGTTTTTCATCAATGAGGCCAGATAAAATTTCTTTTGCTATGTAACTAATTAAAGGCTTTAAATGAGTATTAGGCTGTAAATCAGGTAGAATTTAGTCATAACACTATACAGAGGACCTTCAAATAATCAGCAAAACGATACTTAACATTATTGCTTAGTCTTATAGGATGGTGAATTTCAACCAAATTGATATCTCAATAGTCTTATTTATAATGCCTCCTATACAATTACCTCATACTGCTTGGCAAGTACTATGGACACTGAAATAATATTTTAATTCAATTAACTGTAACTGAATTCTAATTTGTTAATGATGCACATGTTCCTCCTTGCTTGCTACATTACCTTCTAGAAAAAAGTAACCATCCCAAATAGAAAAAAAAAATGCAGAGCTTTATCTCCTCCTTAAAGATTTTCAAGTACTACAGGAATAAAAATACATGAAAAAATGATTAAAATTTGACATTCCACTTTGCTTTACAAAATATGGGATAAGAGAAAAATATGAAAAAAGAAAAAGTTCCTTAATATTCTTCTGTTCAATATAAATATACTAAGAAGTACTACAACTCTGTTTATGAACTGATTTCCAACTTCTTCAAGTAGAGAACGTAACTACGGTTCCATTAGTGAGGAGAAATGAACAATCAGTCTTATGGAACTCAAAAGGAATATGGGAGACACAAATATATAAAATGACTTTGGTTTTTAAAATCCTACTGTTGACCCTGAAATGCCAGACTTCAACAATAACAAAACAAAAATTTATAGCAGCAAGCCACCAATTCATCACACATTATTAAGAATGCTGATACAGGCAGTGGTTTTTCCTTTCTCCAATCAAGCTGTTGTATCTTCCTTTTGCTTTTCCTGCTTTTTAGTTGCAGGCAGTTCAAGGCTTGCCCACTGCATGGGTTCAGCTTTTCTCATGGTGATCTCAATTTTGGTTGCAGTCATAGACACATAACTTCGTTTTACATCAATCACACCCCATAACTTCACATTTTGATGAAATTCTTTCTCTCCTTCAAATACAATGTGCACATTTAACAATGTACTATTTGCTTCTACTCGACTAAGTTCTGGAAGTGAATTTTTAGCATATATTGAAATGGTGATTTCACCCCCAGTCTGATGCCAATCATGTCTACATGAAACAACTTTTTCCCCAGCATCCTTTTTAGTCCACATGTGTTTCCCTGTAGTACAACCCTCTTGGGCTAAAAAAGTATTAAAATCAGAAGTTTTTCTTCTACAACAGCTCCAGTATTTCATCCCTTCATGGAAGATAGGTACTCCAGAATGATACACACAGATTTCTTCTAGACTCTGCAGACCCTGGTATGTCTTTGAACACCCTCCATTTTTACATGAGGTCCCAATCTTAATTTCATCACTGTGGTCCTCCTTTTTATCTTCTTCATTCCCCGAAGATAGTTTAAGTTTATCAAGTGCTTGTTTTAGGGAGGCAGATACTTTTAATTCCAAATTTGTTATTGGTTCATCTGGGCTTGGCCTTTTAATTGCTTCTACTGGTTTAGGAGCCTGAATGATGTGCTCCTGAAATTTGGGTTTCAATTCAGATAGTTCCTTCTTCTCAGTAGTCTTGACTTCAGGCTTGACTGGCTCAGGTGGCTTCTCACTATTATGCCTACCCTTTGTACAGCCTACAATGCTTAAGAAATCAGAAAAATCAGTTGTTCTTCTCTTACAGCAAGACCAACCCTTTAATGCATCATGAAAGACTGGAACACCTGGGTGGTATGTGCAAGCATCTCCAAATTTTGCTTCCCCCAAGAGACAGGAGGGAGGGGGGCGATGGGGTTTTAAATTACAGGGAAATTAGACCGGACGACCGAGGGAACACGTGCGGCCAGGGGAAGGACTCTTAGTGAATGCCCAGAGGGTTGTTTGGCGCCGCTGCCCAGGTGCTCGCCGAGTGGCAACTCCGTATCATTCTTGAATCTCTTGTACTCCCAAGCTGCGCTTAATGGGATTGAATAAAAGAATGTTCTTGTTCATGGGAAGTGTATGCGTGAATTATAGTGTATGTTCAAGGGTGTGTGCAGCTAGCTGTCACATGTTCAGAAGACAGAGCAATAGATGATGGATGATAGATAGGGAGGGAGGGAGGGAGGGAAAGAAATCGCGATGTGACAGCACGTTAAAGCTGGTGGATTGAGCTATCGGGGTGGGGGTCAGTGTATGATGGAATTCTGTGCATGGGGTTGTATTGTTTTTGCAACTTTTCCTATAACTTTGAATTTATTTAAAAAAAAAAAAAAGCCATACCCCCCCCCCAAAAAAAATGTAACTGTGTCAGTACTCAAAGTGATTAGGAATAGGAATTTATTTACTTAATTATGGTTTTTGATTCTCTAGGAAATACTGGATAGACCAGCTAATCACTGCAGTTAGGCACAAAAGGTACTGGCTCTCACAAGGTCCTGCAACCTCATAATTGGGTATACACTTGGAAGAACAGAGAGCAGAGATATGAATGGACATTTGCATACTGGTGTTTATGGTGGCAGTATTCACGATTTGCAATAGATGGAGGTAGCCTAAGGGTACATCGACTGATGAACAGAATGGTGAACTGTGGTGTATGCAGAAAATAGACTACTGAGTGGTTGCAAGAAGACTACTGAGTGGTTTCAAGGAAGGTTGCATGTTGTGAGGCATACAACTAGGTGAATGGATCTTGAGGACAGTATTTTGAGTGAAATAAGCCAGAAATGAAAAGACGAACATTATAACACCTCACTAATATGGACTAAGCATAAAGAGCAAACTCTGAGAATTGAATCTTAGAGCACAGGTTATCTGGAGAAGGCTTATTGTAAACATCCCTACATCGCAAGCTCTTACAGCAGTCACATCTATTCCTGAGTTGTAACAGTTATCTCTAAATTCTGAGAGAGAACTTTTGTGTATAACCTGGTTGGTCCCTAGAACTTGGAGCATCAGTGTGTCACCTGAGACTCAGAGCTAGAGTTTGGCAGCTATGAATGTCAGTATTACCACATACAGCAACTGTTTAAAAAGCTGGGGGAAAAATGGTACTGGCTCTCGGTTCCTGACAGTCAAAGTAGAAAGGTAAATAGATTCTTTATTATCTCATAACAAAAATAGACAGCAATTCATGAAGAAAGAAAACTTTTGTAGAATTAAAAGTCATAGGAGAATTTATCACTTGGACATTTACAATGTATGCTGTTGTCAATAGTTATAAATTGAATTATGTGACTCATAAATATGAGATGTAGAAATTGTTTTCACATCACCATTTCCTGTACTGATCTTGTTATTCTTATTCTTCTACTTAAGTTTGAAATTATTTCCAAATAAAGAGTTTTAAAAATAAAAAAAACCAAAAAACTGGCAGAATCTATGGAAATGAAAGGCACAACACGAGAGATGAAAGACACAATGGAGACATACAACAGCAGATCTCAAGAGGCAGAATAAAACACTCAGGAACTGGAGAACTAGATACCTGAAATCCTGTACATGAAAGAACAGATAGGGAAAAGCATGGAAAAATATTAGCAACGTCTCAGGGAATTGAATGACAACATGAAATGCATAAAGGTATGTATTATGGGTGTCCCAGAAGAGAAGGGAAAAGAGGCAGAAGCAATAATAGAGGAAATAATCAATGAAAATTTCCCATCTCTTATGAAAGACATAAAATTATAGATCCAAGAAGCTCAGCATACCCCAAACAGAATAGATCTGAATAGGCCTATGTGCCAGTTTGAATGTATTATGTCCCCCAAAATGCCATTATCTTTGATGTAATCTTGTGTGGGCAGATGTATCAGTGTTGATTAGATTGTAATTCTTTGAGTGTTTCCATGGAGATGCACCCCACTCAACTGTGGATGATGACTCTGATTGGATAATTTCCATGGAGGTGTTATCCCACCCATTCAGGGTGGGTCTAAATTAAATCACTGAAGGTATATAGATGAGCTGACAAATGGAAGGAACTCAGTGCAGCTGAGAGTGACATTTTGAAGAGGAACTACAGCCAAGAGGGACACTTTGAAGAAAGCACCAGAGCTGAGATCTCGAGAAGTTGCAACTTACAGAGACATTTTGGAGATGGTCTTTGAGAGCAGATTTTTGCTCCAGAGAAGCTAAGGGAGGACAAATGCCCCAAGAGCAACTAAGAGTGACATTTTTGAGGAACTGCAGCCTAGAGAGGAATGTCCTGGGAGAAAGACATTCTGAAACCAGAACTACGGAGCAGACGCCAACCATGTGCCTTCCCAGTTAACAGAGGTTTTCTGGACACCATTGGCCATCTTCCAGTGAAGGTACCTGATTGCTGATGTGTTACCTTGGACACTTTATGGCCTTAGGACTGTAACTGTGTAACCAAATAAACCCCCTTTTATAAAAGCCAATCCATTTCTGGTGTTTTGCATTCTGGCAGCATTAGCAAACTAGAATAGCCTATGCCAAGACACTTAATAATCAGATTATCAAAAGTCAAAGAAAAAGAGAGAATCCTGAAAGCAGCAAGAGAAAAGTAGAAACCATGGAGGCAAGAAGGAAGTAGAGTGATATATTTAAGATACTGAAAGAGAAAAACTGCCAACTAAGAATCCTGTATCTGGCAAAACTGTCCTTCAGATATGAGGAGGAGTTTAAAATATTTTCTGACAAACAATGACAGAGTTTGTGAACCAGATACTTGCACTACAGGAAATACTAAAGGGAGCATTACAGACAGATAAGAAAATACAGAAGTGAGAGGTTTGGAACACAATATTGGGTGATGGTAGCACAGCAATGTAAGTAAACTGAACAAAGATGATTGTGATATGGTTAAAAGAGGAAGGTTAAGAGCATGTAGGGCACCAGAGGAAAGAGGAAAAATAAAGACTGGGACTGTATAATTCAGTGAAACCTAGAGTGCTCAACAACTGTGATAAAATGTACAAATATGTTTTTACATGAGAGAGAACAAATGAATGTCAACATTGCAAGGTGTTAAAAATAAGGTGGTATTGGGGGAAAAATACAATCAATGCAAACTAGAGACTATAATTAACCGAAACATCGTATTATGCTTCCTTTAATGTAACAAAGGCAATATACCAAAGCTAAATCCATATGAAAGGGGGACATAAGGGAGAAGTATGGGATTCTTGGCATTGGTGATGTTGTCTGACTCTTTGTTCTACTTTAGTTTAATGCTATCTTTCCTTCTGTTGGTTCCTAGCTGTCATGTTTTGTTTCTCTTTCTTTTTTCTTTTTCTTTTGTCTCTCTACCTTCTTTGACTCTTCCTCCTTCTTTGTGGAAGAAATGGAGATGTCCTTATATAGATAGTGGTGAGGGTGGTGAATACATAAATACATGACTATACAGGGAACTCTCGATTGTTTACTTAGGATGAAATGTATGGGGTGTGAACAAAATCGTCTCTAAAAAAATGGGTTGATGAAGAAATCTTGAGGACACTGTATTGAGTGAAATAAGTCAGACACACAAGGACAAATATTGCAGGGTGTCTCTGATATGAACTAATTATAATATGTAAACTCATAGACATGAAATATAAGTTACCAGGATATAGAATGAGGCTGGAATGGGGAGCGGTTGCTTATTATGAGCAGAATGTTGAACTAGGTTGAACTTAAGTGTTTGAAAATGGACAGAAGTGACGGTAGCACACTGTGAGAATAACTAACAGTGCTGAATTGTGTAATAGTATGTGAATGTGGTGGAAAGGGGAAGCTCTAGAGTCATGTATGTCACCAGAAGGAAAGTTAGAGGTTAGAAGATGGGAATGTATAAAACAGAGAATCCTGTGCTGGGCAATGTCTGTGATTCACTGTACAAATATTAGAAATCTCTCTCATAAACTAGAACAAATGTATGACACTGTAACTAGAAGTTAATAATAGAGGGGCATATAGGGAGAAAAGTATACCTATTGCATTATATACTACACTTAGTAGTATTTTAACATTCTTTCATCAACAGTAACAAATTACTATACCAACACTATGAGTCAATAATGGAGGGGGGCTGCTTAGGGGTATGGGAGGATTTAAGTTTCCTTTTTTTTTTTTTGTCTTTATTTCTTTTCTGGAATAATGAAAATGTTCTAAAAATTCAAAAACAAAATTAATTGTGGTGATGGATGCATAGCTGTATGATGGTACCATGGCAATTGATTTTACTCTTTGGATCTTTGGATAATTGTATGGAACGTGAACAATCTAAACAAAAAATTTTTTAAAAGTATATTTAAAAAAACATATTGCAAATGATTTAGGGACACCAGCAGAGTTTCTAAGAAAGATTACTCTAAAGCAGTAGTTCAATATTGACCGAAAAATGCAGGTATGGAATAAATAATAATAGCACATAGTCATTAAAGACCTCCCAGATACCAGACACTAAGCTAAGTGCATTTATCCTTAGTAATAGGTACTGTTTTCATTCCTAATTTTACACACAAGTAAAGTGAGGTTCAGACAATTAAAATGATGTACCTAACGATAACCCAATAAGAACAGATAAGCTATCGTGGGTAAATTTAACGTTCTGGGAATGCCCAGGAATGAATATGGTTTGTTAATTTCTGGTGGGTGTGGTAGGAACAAGTTCACAGAAATGTCACTATATTAGGTTATTTTCTTGGGGTAGAGTAGGAACGTGTTGGAAGTAAAGTAGTTATCTTAGGTTAATTGTCTTTTTCTTACTCCCTTGTTAAGGTTTGTTTGAAATGTTTTTTATTGTATGTTTAAAAATTTTTTTTTTGATACAGTTGATTCAAAAAAAAAAAGAGTTAATTAAAAAAAAAAAACAATGGAAAAAAAATGCAGAGCCCTCTTGAGGAGCTGGTGGAGAATGCAGGGGTATTGGGCTTCCCCACCTTGATGGTTGCTGATGTGCTTACAGACATAGGGGACTGGTGGTTTGATGGGTTGAGCCCTCTACCACAGGACTTGCCCTTGGGAAGACTGTTGCTGCAAAGGAGAGGCTAGGTCTCCCTGTAATTGTGCCTAAGAGCCTCCTCCCGAATATCTCTTTGTTGCTCAGATGTGGCCCTCTCTCTCTAGCTAAGCCAACTTGACAGGTAAAATCACTGCCCTCCCCCCTACGTGGGATCAGACACCCAGGAGAGTGAATCTCCCTGCCAACATGGAATATGACTCCTGGGGAGGAAACTAGACCCGGCATCATGGGATGGAGAACATCTTCTTGACCAAAAGGGGGATGTGAAAGAAATGAAATAAGCTTCAGTGGCAGAGAGATTCCAAAAGGAGCCAAGAGGTCACTCTGGTGGGCACTCTTACACACAATATAGACAACCCTTTTTAGGTTCTAGTGAATTGGAGTAGCTAGCAGTAAATACCTGAAACTATCAAACTACAACCCCGAGCCCATGAATCTTGAAGACAATTGTATAAAAATGTAGCTTATGAGGGGTGACAATGTAATTGGGAAAGTCATATGGACCACACTCCCCTTTGTCCAGTTTATGGATGGATTAGTAGAAAAATGGGGGCCAAAAAAAAAAAAAAAAAAAGGAACAAGAAAAAGAAAAAAAGGCACCCAGTATTCTTTTTTACTTTAATTCTTCTTTTTCACTGTAATTTTTGTTCTTATTATTTGTTTGTGTGTGTAATGAAAATGTTCAAAAATTAATTTTGGTGATGAACACAACTATATAATGGTACTGTGAACAACTAAATGTACGCTTTGTATGACTGCGTGGTATGTGAATATATCTCAATAAAATTGAACTAAAAAAATAAAATGATGTACCTAATATTTCACAATGTTTGCACATGGCAGGGCCAGATCCCTCCATTCCCAGTGCCTAATCGTTACTTCATTCCCGTGTCCTCATTCTGCCCACAAGTCTAAATGGCAGAAATAAGACGTATAGGAGAACATAAAAGAAACAAAAGTCAATCACCTTTATTCTGCTCATTTTCTTCTTTTATTGTAGGCCAGATGTACTTTGATAGTTACTATTATAACTGTATGCTATAAAAGATTAAGCAATGGCAAAAACCAAATTAAAGATTCTCACACAAAGAATTTTTAGAGAATCATCTTCTGGTCAAAAATCATCTTCTGGTCAAATCTAAACCTTATTGAATCATTATTCTCTACAATTTTAGAAAGCATGTAGATAACATGATAATATTTTCCAAAATATGAGTAGCAAATGGGAAGGTGACAAAAGTCAAAATTAAGGATTAATTTTGTTTTTTAATATTAATACTGGAGAATACACATTCATATACATTTCTGATAAATATATATACATATGAAACATATATTCCTTGTAAATGAACTTTTAGTAACAAAATTGAGATTCAGGCCAGTAAGAAAATGGGAAGAAGGCTGCCTCATGAACAATTGGTTTTAATGTGACAGTCTTCTTGATTTAAACAGATCAAAAAAAAATTTTAATCTGCATTTTCTCAACTAACGCACTTTTTTCTTGGTTTAAGTGTCACGAAGTTACGGCAGAAATGTTTCACAAGAAATATTCTTTGTATGATATTCTATGGCTATATTTATACTAAGTGTACTATTATGTTATTTGTCCATTAAGCACGAGTAAGCATGAAAACTCTTTGTGCCCTGTGAAAGAATGCTGAAAAATATATAATATCTCTCTTGTTGTGGACAATGACGGAGGCTAATAGTACAAATACAAGAATGTTCTTTCATAAATTAGGACCCATGTACATCACTACTACGAAGTATTAACAATGGGGTGGTATATGGGAGAAATACATCTAATGCAAATATGGCCTATAGTTTACAGTGCTATTTTAATATTCTTTCATCAGTTGTAACAAAGTTACTACACCAATGCTGTGTCAATAATAAGGGGTTATAAAAGGTAAGGGATTTTTCTTTTTGGAGTAATGAATATATTCTAGAATTGATTGCAGCCATGAGTACACAACTCTGGGAATATACTGTGAGCCATGGATTGCATACTTTGGATGGATTGTATGGTGTGAGAATATATCTCAATAAAACTGCTTTAAAAATTTATAATACCTCAAGAGATATGAATAACAACTTTCATTATATTTTGGAAAAGAAACTCTAGTATTGATGTATTTTTTTTGTTTGTTTTAAACAAATTCATCATTGAAGTTCTTATAAATTTCACTTCTATACTGCATGAGATTTTCAAATTGAGAAGCTATGTATCAACAAATAAAAAACATTTAATATTAAAATTCTTATTTTAAAAGTTCCAAAATTCTTGACAGTAACTTAGACTTTTAAAATATCAAGAAGCATATAAGAAAAGGAAAATAAGACAGCTCTCTACAAAGTTCCTCAGAACCTGGAGAAAAATGACATTGTTAAGATAATTTATTTTTCTAATTAATAACTAATATTTTATAGTATGACCTGACCAAGCCCAGAGACTCCTTTTTCTTCATGATTTCACCAGGTGTCCTCAATTCTATTCAAATGTTATCTATTTTAGATTTTCTATTGACTCTTCCAATGCTTACCAATTTCTCAAAAATACCAAATAAGTAGCTCAAGTTGGATAGTTACTTAACAAAGGAGTAATACCCTATGGTCACTTAAATTCAACTTCTTCAAAAGTTCTTCATATAGAACTATTAACCCTATCATAGGAGCCTCTGAGCTCTGCAATGAGAATAATCTTTCTTAAAATATTGCAAAGAATCTCTGACCCATATTCCATGATATAATGTTTAGCATTTTTGCGAGGGCAGTTAGGGTGATGCCTGTGCACCAACTTTTCTTATCACTGCATTATCAAATGCCAATGTGTATGTCGCCAATAACTGGTGATTGCTGAATCTCCTCATGTTCCTTATTAAATTTTTAGACGTTTTTCCTGCTACATGAAATAAGGTTGATAGATTTTGATGACATTTAAATATAGCTATGCTGCAGTAATTAGAGAGTAAGCAAAAATTGCAATACTTCCCATTTCATTGAAATTGTATAAAATGGAAGGCTTCTAGGTGTGACACACAAACTAAAATTTAGGGATGTGTCAACACTTAAATATGTAAATACATTCCATTTGAGTGAAATAAATGTTAAGTTCCACTTATATTTTAGCACATTCCCGAGTTGCATCTTAATAAAACTTAAGCTTTTATTTATTGAATTCTATTAACTTTAAAAGACAATATACCACAGGTAAATTTGAGCATCACTTATACCGTTCACCTCTCCCTCTGTCTCTGTCTCTGTCTCTCTCCTTTCTTTCTTTTTCAGTCTGAAATATGAGTTCAATTCAAATTCAGTCATTAATTAGTTGTATGACCTTGGTATTCATTATTTTTTTTAAAGCCTCTGTTTCATCATCTCAAAAACTGAAGATCTCTTTGAAGACAAAGTGAGAGAGTCAACATTTCCAACATTACTTCTGGATGTTTAGCATGCTACTGGAAAAAAAAAAAAGAAGAGTTCTGTGGTCAAATTAATATGAGGAATACTTGATTAAATTAAATTAAGTAGGTTTCTTTTGTGTAGGACTTTTCAGAAACTTTAATGTACTGATGTGCTCTGTGAATCTCCAAAGAGACATTATTTATATCTCAGTGTTTCCTAAACTCACTTAGCATCCAGCACCTTTCTCTCTATTTTTGTTTTTTAGTTCAAGAAACAACCAGTTGGACAGGTGTTCCAAAGAATACATTTTGGGAAACAATGCTCTAATTTCTAAAGTGCAATTCAAATATAACATATTTTTATAAATTCAGACATGATGTCATAGAGTATTTTTAGACAGAATATTTTTTACTATTTGTGTTTCAGAGATCTTTTCTATCAACCCATGAAAAAAACATTGAGAGAAATTCTACCTTTCTTGTTTTTAAATTTATGTTTCTCTTTTCTAAGGTAATAGTAATAACAAGAAAAAGAACAGTAGCAGCAACAACAATAATAAGGCCTTCAAGCTAGAAAGCAGTTTATTTTTCCATTGAAGGAAGAGAAAAAAGCAGTTATGTAGAATTGCTTTCATCCTCAGGTGAGGACAGAGCATCTTAGCATTCTTACCAGAGAGTCCATTCAGATCAGATTCTCACTGTATTTATTTGTGACATGATTTGTGCCATATTAACTGCTGAAAATTCAGATTGATTTGCAATTAGAGAAGAACTTCAATATTGGCTCAAAAGCTCAAGCCTTGAGGCTCAAGGGATAAATTATACAAGTTACACTTCGCAGCTACTAAGCAGCTGATACATGGCTGGTCCAAAGTGAAATGTGCTGTAAGTAGAAAATACACTGAACTTGGGAAGAAAAAAAGAATGTAGAATATCTCATTAGTAATTTTTATATTGATTACATGTTGAAATGATAATATTTTGGATAAACTAAGCAAAATAAAATAATATTAAAGTTCATTTCATTTGTTCCTGTTTACTTGTTTTAACTATGACTACTAGAGCGTTTTAAATTACATATGTGGCTTGCATTATATTTCTATGAGACAGTGCTTCCCTAAAATGAAGGTGCATGTCATTTGAACTAAGACTTGCTTTGAGGACTTGCTTAGACTTCCAATTTATAGTAACTCTTCTTCAAAACCTCTTAGGTGAAAAACTTTAGAACTATATCTAGTCCTTAACTCACATTTCAGACCTGAGGCATATATGTTTACTAGTTAGGAAGGAATTTTTAATGCTGACTTAAGAAATGCAACTGGAATTTATTATACTTCTTGAACTCCTAAGTGACGACTAGTCCTGTTGTCTTTCCACATTCCCTAGGAAAGAGAGAAGTTATGGTAACAGCATTTGAGAAAGATATTCTCATATTTCATTTACTAGCGGTACTAGAAAAAGTCTCATGCTCTAATCATATCTAAACACTAGAACTAGGATTGACTATCAGGATTTCTAGAAATTTTGCAATAATTATATATTTTGCAGCTTCTAAGTCTTAAGCAGAGGCAGATATTTTGTTTTAAAGTTGATGCTGAGCAGCTGAGAAGAACTGTAGATAGGAATATTTCAGGATCAGTAATTTTTCACTTTTCCAGGAACATAAAATATAATTAATATCCATTCTTCGTATTTCTTGGCAAGGTAGTAAAAACCTAGTTGCATCTTTCCTAGTTTTCCATTTTAGTAAAAATGTACCAGTTTTTAAAACAATTTTAAGGCACTGAAATAGAAATAAAATTGTCTTTGGAGAAAGTAGTCAAGTTTTCATCAGAACTCCTTGTACTTGTAACTAGATATCCTTGAACTTTTATTGTCTTCTGTGAAATTATCTTATTATTCAGTGTCTACATAGACATAGAATCTCAGAATAATTTCATAGTTTAAATATTCTTTCAACCAATTCCTGAAATAGCACTTTTGCGTTTCCACATTGGCCTTTTGGGGTGGTTGGATTCCCTTTTGGAAGACTTGAGCTGGAAGAAGGATTGGAGAGGAAAAGTATGGAAAGAATGACCTTTAGTCAAGATGGTTTCATCACCTATTTAAAAGAGTCAGTTATTGTGAAAGGGCCAGTGGTGCAATGGATAATATGTCTGACTATCGATCAGATGACTCTAATAAAAGTCAGTTACTGATCACCATGTCTTGTCAGAGAGAAAGCAAAATATTGTAGATGGACTGCTGAGGATCTTGTTTCTCACTTCATGTTTTAACTTAGTAAGCATTAATAGTCGATGCAAATATTAGTTTAGCTGACAAACATCATAATTTGTGAATTGTATCCTTACAAATTTAGTTTTCCTCCTTTATTTCTAAAGGTTATATATTTAAATTTATCCAGCCTCTGTCAAGGAAACAGAAACAAGATGCATATATATAAGCGTATATATAGTTTTGGAACTAAATAATCATTAACTCTGTAATGTGGAGGTAGAACTCATAATACCCCAAAATTCTATGGTGTTTTACTTGTTTTGTTTTTGAGTATTGAAATTCAACTTTCAATAAACAACAAAAATGAAAAAAAGTATTTCACATTTTCAATATGAGGCTATTGAATGTTAAGATTCTCTTTTTTTTCAAAAGAATGAAACACAACCCATACACCTAAATATGGGTTTTCCTGAATAGAGGTCATTTTGAAAGGTTTATTAATTAATTTAGTTGATATTTCTAAGATTCAAAACATTTTTAGAACTTCTTCACAAGAAATTCTATTAACTAGAACATTTTATTTTCTAAATGATGGCAACTCATCCTTTGAGAAAAGATGACTTCTGTAAGTCGTATCACTCAATGTTTTAGGCAGAAGATCAAACTAGGCCTTATCATTTTGGTTAAATGTGAGCCATAGCTGTAAACCATGAAATCCTTTGCATCAAAGTATCTTTTAGGCTGAATAAATTCTGGTCATAAAAATTTTCTTAATTTCAGCTTGACCTACCTATAACTTAAAGCAAGAATATGTGCAAATACAGTGAAAGGATTGTTTTTTATAATTCAGTGGTAATTGGTGTTTTGCCATAATAAAGATAAAATAGAAAAAAGATCTCGCCTAGTTTTAATCAATTACACCTAAGTATAGCAACTTAGAATTTAATATTTTTAAAATATTCCAACACAGAAAACCATAAAGTTGAAATTCACACCTAACCTTTTAAAAGTATTTATTTTCCATTTTTAGAATAGTATTGTTGGGTGTAATTTAAAGGAATGCTACAACTTGAATCCCAGCAGGGCCAGGAACATTTGCAGATTGGAAACGTTTTAAATTTCTTGTTTGCTATACCATTTTAAGCATTTTCACATAGCTGGGAAGTGGAGAGGAAAAAATGCTCAATTTGCACAATGAATGACTAAAGGGAAGGTAAAAGCTAATAGTCTTGCTACTTAACCATCTTAAAAATTTTCAAAGCTGACTCTGGCTATATTAAACACCAATACCACCTCCCCTCTTCACCTCCCCCCGCCCCCCACCTCACCACCAGGTATTTAAGGGCCTACCTAAAAATATGAGCACAAAAAGCATTCCAACCTCTGAAGCCTGAACCTTACTTGCCAGGGTTTATTAACTTTATGTTCACATGAGGGGAAAAATGTGAATCACATTGTTTCTCATATATCTATCAAGTTCTATCAAAAATTTTAACTGAATTACCAGCATATAATCTTCTTCAGTGGATATAATTTTACATTCTAAGTACAATGCCAAGCATAACCCTAAACTCATTAAATCGAATGACCGTTATGCTTAACATTAAAACAAGATTTTAATTTTTTTTCAAAAACTTGCATTTTAAACTATTTGTAAGAAATCCTACTTTAGCAGGCTTGATATATCAAGTGGTAAAACTTTATTTTACCAAGCAATAGGAATTGGATCAAATGAATATTAGAGGAAAAAAAAAAAGATCATTAGAATCCAGAGGAAGTATTTTGTAACCACAGCAAAAGCCATTTACATACTGCCAATACAGATTTAGTAGACAATACTGAACTGTACAAGAGTTATTTATTTTTCCTTAATCTCAAAGCTATTTTTTAGTAATACAAAAGAACCATATTAACATTTTTCCATTAGAAAACGTGATGTACAAAACTTTGGATGAAAAGATGTATGTCAAATTTCATTTAACCACTTGAAGGAAAACCCACCACTCCAACAATACCACTCAAAAGTGTTTTAGGCAGTGATTAGAATCAAAATAATGCATCTTTAATAAATTCAAGCTGTTAAAAAGAACAAACCTAGCAATATATAGTAGTTTGCTACACAGTATTTTTGACTACTCACTTTACGGGAGTTATTTTTAAAAATCCATTCTTTTACGTAGTCCTACTATACACCAGGCACTGTACTTGGCGAACTAGGTATTGATCTGTTTGAGAAAATGTCAGTAAGGTGGGAAAAGACCCATAAAGCAGTCCTTTGGTTACCAAATTCGACTTTCAACTTTCAAATATCATGGAAGATCAAGAAGCCCTTATTGAAGTATACACCCTTCCAGACGTTAATTTAATTTTCTGAGGAGGGTGTTAGGTAAGGAGGTGATGAACCATTATTTATGATCCATTATTCCAATAAAAGCACACTTAAAAGCTCATTTTCTAAAGACTTTAAGATTTGGTATTAGGTTACAAATGTTCACTAACTTATTATGAACCCTACAATGCACACTGTGACTCAAAATTAGCAAAGCAGGTGTGCATGCTAACAAATTTTCTTTCCAATTCTGTAATGGTATTTGATAAACATCTTAAAATTCAACTCAGTTTAGGGCCCAGTGGGGAAAAAAAATCCAGTTTAAATATGGGGTGTTAAAAAGAGCAGAGCAGGTAAACCAGTAAGGATTATTATCATTAAAGTATTATTTTCAACTGCACCTTTTCCTTTGAGTAAAAGATGCTAAAGGCCCCAAAACTGACAATGTCCTCCATTCAACACCATCACCTCTTTACTCAAGCTTGTTTTACTAAGGTATTACACACAATCTAAGCAATAATTTGGAAATTAGACGAGGTCTATGCAATTACAGTAGCAGGTACTACACAATCAACTTTTGAAACACATTCGGCCAGTTTTCATGACCCATCTGCAGTTTGGACTCAGACTCTCAGTATAAAATTTAAGTTTTTGGAGCAGCACGACAAAAAAATACAGTTTCATGAAATTTTCACATAAGGCAGTGAATTAGTCTTAGGGTCACACCAATTTTGTCTTAAATGATTCAATCTGACATGCTATATAACTACAATAAAAATATTATATTCAATTTTTAAATGAACAGGATATATGATAACCGATTTGACAAGGAATGTTATAAGAGGTTCCTATATGTAATCTGACACTACAGATTATGAAATTCAGAGTTGAAAAACTTCAGATCAAAAACCAAAATTTACTCTGGATGGCATGCAAGATCTTTCTCTAAATTAGCCTGACCTGTTAAGTCTCAGTATTATCAGAATATAAAGAAACACAACAAATTTGTACATTTTATTCACATTTATTTTTCGCTTTTAGTGTGCTCACAGAAAATTAGAACACCTTAAGCAGGAGTTTAATAGCAATTTTTGTAAGCAAAGTTACATTCCATCTCTAAGTCAAATTGGTCAAAGCTTCTCCAGTATTTACAAAACATGATAGACAAGATGCTACACAAAACCATTGCATCTGAAAGTTTTTTTCCTTTATTCTCAAAGACGACTGGAAAAGAAAGCATTGTCTGCTGTAATCAAAAACATACCACAGTATAAACAGTAACCATTCCACTTATCACAGCTTGGTTGAGTTTAAAATTTGTGTTTAAAAGGTCCAAGATGACTGCAGTTTTACAAAAATGGGCAGGGTGGAAAGTTGCAAGCTTCATGTGCTTCTGGATATCAAGATTTGTTTTTATACAATAGTCACAGTTAAAAACACCCTGCTGGTAATACATAATTACACTTTATTAAGGTCATAAACCAGCAATAAACAATAAAGCCTATACAACTTGTAGTTCTACTTAATCACTGACTGGTACAGCTAACATGAGATAAGTGAAAAGTTCCTATGGTTTAAATGAACTCCTAAAACTATGATTTTTTTTTTTTAATCTGGGTATTGGTGTTTTTTTTTTCCTCTTTCCTTCTTAGTCAAGACTTGTAGTGTTGTAAACCTGCCTCACAAAATACATTGTAATAACTTTTCTTTAAAAAAAAAAAAGTCTAGCCTTTACACCATCATTTCTAGTGGTACATTATCTTGGCAATATTATGCACCACTTAAATTTCCCCATCGTGGCCCCTATCACTTCATTTGATATCCCTTTTTGACCCACCCATCTCCTTCATATATGGGCATGTCCATAGATTGACAAAGAAAGTTTACATTTTTGAATAAAGATGCAAAGTATGCAAAAACATTAATACTGATGCAAAAAAAATAAAAAATAAAAAATAAAAGAAACAAGGCAGAGGAAGGTTTTAAGCTCTCCTCGACCTGTTGGAATGGTGGTAACAGAATGATTTGAGATGGGATCTGTGGGGAGGGGGAAAAAAACAACAAAATTTGCTGCTAAAAAAATGTAAAATAAAAAAAAAGACATCTTTAAAATCAATCCCTGGTTGTAGACAAGTTCTCCAAAACCAGTACCTGGCACCACTCCAACAAACAAACGGGGGGAGAAAAAGTTCTTCGATTATCTCAAAAAATCTTGCCTTCTTTACTCGGCCGCCTCCGCTGGGGGGGCTTCTGGACTGGACTCGGGCTGGGCCTCCTGTGAGGGGGCGGCGCTGGCTGGTGAGGCGACTGCGGCCGCAGGCTCCTCCGCGGGGACCGCCTCCTGCTCCGGGGGCGCGCCGGCCTCGGCGGCCGAGGGCGCCTCGGAGGCGGCAGCGCTGGCCCCGGGCTCCTCGGTCTTCTCCTCCGCCTTGTTGGGCTCCTCGGCGGCCTTGATCTCCTCGCTGGAGGGTGGCTTCTCCGGCGCGACCGCGGCCTCCTCGGCCTTGGCCTCTTGAGGGTCGCCGCCCGCCGCCGCCCCCTCCTCGCCCGCGGCGGCCTGTTCGCCCGGCGCCGCTGCCTGCTCCCCGGAGGCCGCGCCCGCCTCGGTGGCGGCGGCGGCTGCGGCGCCCCCGGCGGCCTCGTCCTTGCCGCCGTCGGCAGAGGCGCCAGCTGCGCCCTCGGCCTCACCGCCCTCTCCCGCTTCCTTCTTATTCTTCTTGAAGGAGAAGCCGCTCAACTTGAAAGACTTCTTGAAGGAAAACCTCTTCTTTTTTTTTTTCGGGGTCTCGTTGCTGGGCGAGGGCGTGGCTCCGTCCTCGGCCTTGGGCGAAGACGTGGAGGAGGCGGCCGATGCGGCCTCACCCTCCGCGGCCGTGGGCGACCCCGGCTCGGTGGCCTCGCCCTCCGCGGGGGCCTCCTTCTCCGCGGGGCCGGCCGCAGCCTCGGCGGCCGCCGCGGGCTCCTCTTTTTCGGCCTCGGCGGGCGACGCCGCCCCGCTCCCGGCGGCCGCAGGCTCCTCTTTGTCGGCGGCTGGGGCGCTGCCGTTGGCCTGCAGCTCCTCCTTGGCGCCCGGCTCGGCGGCCGCAGGCGAAGCGTCGCCGTTGACTTTCACGTGGCCGTTCTCCTGCAGGGAAGAGAAAGCGGGAGCGTCATTGAAGAGGCCCAGGCGCCGCCATTCCCGCCCTCACCCCTGTACCGGGAGGGGCCAGCTTCCCCCATTGACCCTGTCTGGTCTCATTTTGGGGCAGCGGGTTGGATGCCCACACGAGGCTCCCGAACGAAGAAATGGGGCAGCGCCGTTTGGGGCGCCCCCCAAACACAGCAATAACCGCGATCATTCAACAAACGTCCACAGGCCTTCAAAGGGCCAAGACCTAAAAGTAAGAAGGATAACAACCTAAGCCAGCTCTCTCCTTGCGAGCCTTGGGAAAAAAAGGACCAAGTACTACACATAACACTAGAAGCCCTTTGAATGAAGGCTCAGAGCCAGAGCTGGTGGTCTGCGCATGTTACACATCCCTTTTCCTCCCCAAACCGTAGGCCTTTTCAAAACACCGAAAACTCCCAGGGGATTCACAGCGCTCCAGCCCCGAAGCACCCGTGGTGCGCGCTCCAAGAACCCCACGCACTGTAGTGCCGACAGGGGGCGCTGCGCCTCCACCGCGCCGAGCGGCGTGCGGGCGGCCCAGGAGGGGCGGGGCCGCGAGGCTACCCCGCCCTGTTCATTTCGGCCCTCCCCGCCGGCCGAGGCGCCCCCGAGCCGGAATCGTCAGCCAAGAGAACGCAAACAAAGCTCAGGTGGCTTCCCGGCCTCCCGGTCAGGTTAAAACTAACGAGGCAGGGAGAAACCCATTCCCATTCTTTGAGGCCTCACCTCTGCTTTCACGCCCATCTTTGCCTATGATTCCGCAAACGGGAAGCGCCCCAGCGGCTGATTTTGCATTTTTAACGGGTTCGAAACCTCTTGGCCGAGCTGTCCGCCCCAGCTGGTTAGGGGCAGACGAAGCTACACAGCGTCGGTTCTAGGAAAAGAGGCGTGGTGGGCGCCCGGTGTTTGCAAAGCAGCCACCCGTGGCTGACCTTTCGGGCCCACCCAACCGTGTCCATCCGCCTGAGTCCGGGAAGCGCCGAGACGGCCCCTCGCGGGTGGTCGAGACGCCACGCACATGAACAATCTCCACCAAAACAGACACGAACTGCCTCTTCTCGACCATCTAGAGAGGTTCTTTTAGGATCCAGGCCAGGGATACCATTTAAAAGTCAGAAGGGTGTGTAATTCCACAGACAGCTCAGAATAAATATTTAGGGCAGTGGGAAAGCCCCATCGGAAGGTACCGAAACCCTTCTGCCCAGCTCCAGCCAGCCGGCCACCTTTCCAAGATTACCCAAGGCACGTCTCCTCGGCTTTACAAGACAGCCCTTCCCTCTCGCCTTTCTCCACTGCCATCCCCATTGCGCACCCCCCACCCCACCCCCTTTTCCCTTTCCCTACCAACACACACAATCACACCAGTTCGAAATCTCGAAGGCGACCCGGGCTCGACAAGAAACACGAGAACCACCCAAACACCATTGTGCCCCCAAATACAAATGTAGCTTGGCGGGGGGCTGGGGGAGAGCACCTAGCTAGTCACGTTCTGCCAAGCTCCAAACCACGCCATTTTAGTCGAATTTATTACTCCTTTCCTACCTTCTACTCAATAATTCGCCAGGATTCTCCAGGAATCACTCTTTTGGAGATGGGGGAGACCCCTCCTATGAGAAATTGACGATTTAGGCTATCGCTTTTCATTCAACTTTCAGACTAGAATCCGACCACGCTCCTCTCCACCGAATGCGTCTCGGGCGCGACCAGAAGGGAAGGGAAAACGTCCAGATCAGAGAAAGACACCAAAGAAACGGCCAGAACCACAGGTAGAATTTACCTGCCCATTCGCTTTGGAAGGCGACGAGGCCACAGCCGCCTCCCCCGGCCTTTCCGCGGCGGCTTCTCCCTTTGCAGCGGTCTTGGAGAACTGGGCACCCATGCTGGCTTCTTCAACAAAGAAACTCAACAGATCCAAAGGGGGGAACAAAGAACCTCGGGTTGATGTAACGACAGGGTGAGCAGCAGCGGCGGCAGCAGCAGCGGCGGCAGCAGCAGCACACACACCGGAGGGAGGGGGGAGTGGGGGTGGTGAAGAGGACAGAACAGAACCGATTAAATACACTCCGGATAAAAAATTTTAGTTGAAGAGCTCAAAAAGCAGCAGCGCAGGAGGGAGGGAGAAAGGATGGAAACGTCGAGCACAAAAAAAAGGAGCCCAAATGTAGTTTAAAAAAAAAAAAACCGAAGTAATAAAAAAATCCCAGATTTGTAGCCACACTGTAGACAAGAGGAAAATGGAGAAATCTCCCTGGTTGCTAATAAGATGCGGGGTCCAACGCCCAAGTGCACAGATGAATGGGCTCGCGGGCGCTGACGCGGCCCCCGCGCGCGTCGGCCAATCGCCGCGCCGCACACAAAGCAGGGGGCGTGGTCTGCACGCCCGGCGAACAATGGAGCCGCGCTTTGCAAATGATTTGAAAATCAGCCTCAGACCGAGAATTAACGTCCTCCAAATAAAAAAATCAATTTAAAAATGCATGCCTTTTGCTTCCCTCTGCTTGCAAATGAAAATGCATTCCTCGATTGACTTGCTTTGTTTGGAATTAATTAACGGGGGGGGGTTACTTGTGGAAGGGGGCGGAGAAAGCGTTAACTTGACTCGCAGTGACTCTAGTCGGTCTATATCCGCGTCTGTCTTTCTCCCCTCCCTCCCCTCCCCCCATTTTCCCCGAGTGTTTATGTGTGTATGTGCGCGCGCGAGTGTTAAAGACAATGGTTGGCACTCGTGTGCTGGCAGCATGTTTTCGTTCTCGGTGTTCCATATTGGTTCCACAGATAGTGCGCAGGGTTTACTTTTTTTTTTTTTTTTTTTTTAACGGTTGCAATCGTTAAATCACCCCAAATTGAAAGGTATTTAAACCACGAAGATCAAATTTCATCAAACGAGATCACGAGTTAGAATTAGGTCTGTAGGCCAGATGTGGAAAATGCAAAGGCGGCAAGCAGCCGAAGCCACGCTCCCCTCCTTCTCCCACACTGGCATGAAATAAAATATTTCGAGATCTGCCTGCGGCGTTCAAACACCCCGCACCCCCACCCCTGGCTGTTTCCAATTAATGATTTTCTTTCACAATATAAAGTGAGGGTCATTTGCAAAAATCGAAACTATTCGCATTTTATCGCTGTATGAAATGACATAATTTTCCTCTATGGTGAAATGAGACAGCCTCCAGTGTGTACAAATCCATATTTACAGTTGGACTGCCGTTCGCGTCAATGTGGATCATTTTCAGCCTACTGCCAGGATCGGATGGCCTCACTTTCTGAACGTGGGTGTGCACGCACGCCAGTGGACTCCTGGAAGGGAGGCAGCAGCGATGAAATTCTAAATAACCGGATTGACGATTACAGTTCTAAGAAGAAATTGCAAGAAGATCCCAGAAAGCTCCAGCTCTAAGTCAGGTTAGAGGAAAAGCCTCTATAATGGGACACAGACTCAGTATAAAACGATACCGGATACCTCGATCTACCACAGCCACCCCTTGGTACCAAAATACCATACATTATTTGCGTATGAAAGAAAGGGCATTGATTTAAAGTATTTGAGGGGTGGGGGGGAATCAATATACAGCCTAATACGCATTCCCCTACAGCCCACATTTTTGCTCCCAAAGTTTTCACTCGTGATAAAATCAGACCACCTTTTCTCGTTTACGTTTAGTGATCCTGAAATGAATAATCTTTCTCTTATGGAGGTGAGAAGCAGTCGAGGGAACGGTTCATTTCTCCTGGTGCTGGCTGTGAATTCTCAAACAGTTTTTATTTTCTGGTCATTGTAGGGAAATGGGTCACACTCTGAGTGAAAAAAGACGTTTGGTTCAAGCCAATAACTCTTTGTTCAAGTGTTCCTTTGAAATCCACCAAGCTGAAGAGCGTTACGTGAAGCCTCGTCTTCCCACTGTCCGGTTCCTTCGGATGCATCCTTCAGTCACGAAGTCGTATTCCCCAGAGCTGAAGTAAAGACGTTTCCGTAGAACTGCATCTTGCCAACAAATGTGTTATCACCCTTAAGGGAGTCCGCTGGCCCGGCCCAGGACCCCGGCCGCAGCGATGGACGCGAATCCCTTATGTTAGCAGAGTTCCAAATTGAAAAGCCAACTGGGCTGATCCAATAACACTATCCAGGCGACTCTCAAAAGCACATTTAAGGCTGTTGAAGTCCACCTCTATGTCCCCCAACTTGAATCATGCCCTTCCTCTGCAACCCCCTCCCCGCTTTAAACTGGGGTGATTGCTAGCTCGATTTCAGATTTTTCTCCCTGAAGCATCCTCAGCCCTCCATTTAGGGGCTGCTTTTATTGCTCCTTTGTTACCAAGCTGCCTTGTAGCTCCCCCACCCACCCACCCTTTTCTTCCCCGAATGCCTATTTGCCTGGTGTCTGCTTGTCTCCCTGACAACGGCCAGGGTAGATTCGGAGCCCCGAGCGGGGGGGAGGGGGGGGGCGGAGCAGGAGCTGGGTGGTGAGGCGGGGCGGGGCCGGGGGGAGGGCAGGGAGGGAAAAAAGGGCCGAATGAGAGACAGAGAGACTGACAGCGAAGCAGATGGCCCGGCGAGGGGGACGGGCCCAGGAAGAGGGGTGGGGTGGGTGGAGAAGACCTAGCGTCAGAGGCGCAAAGGAACCAATCAATTCCCGCAGCAGCTCCTGGGCAAGAAAATAAGTGTAAACACATATATGTACTCCCCACGAGCGTTCCCCAGTTTACTGTGGAAAAGAGGGTTTCCTTTCGAAATAAAAACGTATTTCTAGCTTAGGTTTGACAGTCCTTGACTGGCAGGGGAAGTTGGTGTGCGCGGTGCTGCCCGCGGGCACTCAGCTCAGGACCACAGTCTCCGCCACCATCTCCCCCCACCGTCTCCCCAGGCCCCCAGCGCCCGGCGTGCCAAGGGATTTGTTGTGCCGAGAGCAACCAATAGGGTGGGGGGTGTGAAGGCGGAGGCTGGGTGAGGAGGGAAGGGGCTGGGAAATGCAAAGCTGTCCTTCTTCCTTGGAAACTATCAGATGGCAGGAAAGAAACGCCAAGGGGACTGTGGACCGGTAGGAGGTTGTACGATATATGTATGTAGTTCCTCGAGAGTTGGGTGTTCTCACACCCAGAGTTAAAGGTTTCAAATAAAGCGCCAAAGGTGTTTATATAAATTTGATTAAAGAATCCACGAGGTCATAATGAGAATGTAAAACTGGTGTCTGTAACCAACTCACCGGGAGGAAACAAGCATTTGTTTTTTGCGCAAGGGTGATAAATGATGAAAATCTATGCATGGTTTCCTCTAGAAAAAGACCGATTTATTTACCAGAACTCAAAGCTATTTTTTTTTTTTTTTGTAAAATGTTAGCACTGAAGGAACTTTTAAAGATCATTCAGCAAATCCTCCTTGAGCACTTAACTGTGTTTCAGAGACGGTCCTCTAGGCCTTGTTTTCACACCGGTGAACAAGACAGGAGCGGTTAGTGGATCATCTAGTTAGGGTAAACTGAACCATCTGGCTTCATCCTGTCAATTACCAGAACAGAAATAGGCCCAGGGATGTTGCCAGATTTTCTTAGATCGTAGAGCCATCTTCCTTTATGCAGAGTGGTCTAACCTTCCTTTGATGGCAGATTCACAGAAGGTCTGTCATTCATCCCTAAAGTATTTATTACACTCCTGCTAGGAGCCAGGAAGAGTGCTAGATATCAGTCTATACCAGGGAGGAACAGAGTTGGTCTTTTTCTCTCAAGCAGCTGACGCTTTGCATTACAATTTCTTAAAACTTCTTAGAATGTGAAAAAAGAGAGCAAAAGATGAGATGAACTGCCTAGTTTAAAAATAATTTTTTAAAATATGGGGGCCACTTTCTAGGTTCAAAATTAAATTTGCCTTTTTTATCTGAAAATATTCATTCATTCATTCACAAAATTAAGGATTCCATCATGTTTATGCTGCTGTGTTCATTTTTCTTCTTGGATTTTATATTACCCAAGCTTTAATTCACAGAAATTGGTTAGTTCCTCATCCATTCAACAAATATTTAGGCATTTGGGATCAATGACAAAACAGAAATCTTTATGAAGCTTCCATTCCTGGATGGAGAGAAAAATGAAAATCAGTAAACATAAGTAAGTAAATTATATGGAATGTTAGACATCTATAAGTTTTATGGGGCGGGGCGGGGGGGGTTACACAAGAGCAAAGTAAGGGAGAGGGGAGCGCAGGGAAGGGCTGGGTTTTAATTTTAAATAAGGGGTAGGGAAAGGCCTAACTTGAGAAGATAAAATTTCAGCAAACCTGTGGAGAGCCGTCTCCCGGGACGGGCATAGCGCATGCGCTGTAAACCTGCTCCAAAGTCCCCCCGCCCATCGAATGAGCCAAGATGGCGCCCATATCCTGCTTCCGCTTATGACGTGCACACTCACTATTCCTATCTGCCAATTGAGTGCATATGTGCGGCGCTAGATCATTGGTTATGAGTAGAGTACTTAAGAGTTTGCCCAAGCGAACCTCGGGGAGACAGCCCACTAGGAGCCGTACCTGACGGCCACATCGAGGCTGCTCTCCCGCGAAGCACTCTGCCCCGCGTGGAAACCTGTAACAGAGAATGCTTATCTAGCTTCAGTAAAAGACTTGCTCTCGCAACCGCCGTGTGGCTCGAGTCGTGACTTCCAACCAGGTCAGTTTGCGTGGTCTGCATCTCTCTCTCTCTCTCATCCCTTGTTTCTCCCCTTGCCGGCCGGGGAACAGGGGTCGAGCGGGGCGGCGCCGGACACAAACCCTTGAAGAGGTGACAATAATGAGATAGTGCACTCAAATTCTCCTAACCAAGCCAGAGAGCTCAGAATTAAACTAACAAACAAAAATCACAAATAGATATGTAATTGTAAATGGTCATAAGTGCTTTGGAGGAAAATATAAGGTGCTACAAGATAGTATTATTTAGTTAGGAGGGTCAGAGAAGGCCTCTTTAAAGAAGCATCATTTAAGTGTAAACTTAAAGAATGAGTAGGCGTAGCCAGGCAAAGAGATGGAGAATTGTGTTCAAATGGAGGAAATAGCAAAGGCTCTGTGGAGGGAAGCATTTGGCGTGAGTTCTGGAGGAAAGCCAAGAGATCGGCTTGGATATATTTTGAGGTGCCTATAAAACATCCTAGTGGAAAAGTCAGATGCACAGATATAAGCATCTGGAACTCAAAGAGTGGTCTGGAATGTAAATATAGATTTGTAATCATTCCTCTTGTAAAATTTTCAGAAGCCAAGCCATGGAAACATGTGAAAGACAAGAGGGTTCATACCGTGCCCAGATTAATTTCTACTTTAAGAGATTGGGTAGAAAAAGAACAGACAAAGAAGGCAGAGAAGAGCCTCCAGGGAGTAGACAGAAAACAAGGAGTGTGTGGTGTCAAGAAAGTCAAGGAAAACAATATTTCTAAGGGGGAGTAGTTAGTTTTGACACATGTAAAGTAGGGTAAAGTAAGGTAAAGTTTACATCAGATGCTGCAGTACAGAGCTACTGATTTCAGGTTGCAGAGCAGTTTCTGTGATATGTTAAGAATGGAAGCCAGATTTAGTGTGAGGTGTAAATGGGAGGTGAAGAAGATGACAGCATGAATAGCCCCCTCTTTCAAAAGCTTGACTGGTAAAGGGTTTATAGACACAGTGAAGTAAATGGAGAGGGATTGTATAATATTTTTTAGTTTTGTGTTGTATTGTCCTGGATGGAAGATATTACAGCAAATTTGATTGGTCTAGAAATTAATCCAGTAGAAAAAAAATGTTAAAGACACCAGAGAGAAAAAGGATAGCAAATGGATAGGAGTCTCCAAGAAGACAGAAGGGGATTGGGATTAGGACATATGCTGAGAAATTGGCTTTTATAAGTATGTGTGATGTGTATTTTTTTTTTTTAGAGCAATCATAGATTTATAGAAAAATTATGCAGAAAGTAGAGAGTTCCCATATATGCCTTACATACTTGCACAGTTTTCCCTATTATTAACATTTTGCCTTAGAGATTTGTTATACTTGATGAACCAATATTGTTATAATTATATTATTAACTGAAGTTTGTAGTTTACATTAGGTTTTACTATGTTGTACAGTTGTATGGATTTAAAAAAAATTTGTGGTAACAACATAAAATTGTCCATTTTATGGAAGGACACTTTGTGTTAATGGATTGGAAGACTAAATATTATTCAGATGGCAATTCTACCCAAAGTGATTTATAGATTCAGCACAATCCCAGTCAATATTCCAACAGCCTTCTTTGCAGAAATGGAAGTCAATAAAAAAATTCATATGAAGGGTAAGGGGCTGCAAATAGCCAAGACCATTTTGAAAACAAACAAACAAAAAACCAATAAAGTTGAAGGACTCATACTTCCTGATTTCAAAACTTATTATGAAGCTATTGTAATCAAAATAATGTGGTATTGTCACAAAGACAGACATATAGACCAAAGGAATAAAATTGAGAGTTCAGAAATAAACTCTCAAATCTACAGCCTATTGATTTTGGGCAAAGATGCCAAGTCCATTCAATGGAGAGAGAATAGTCTCTTTGACAGACGGTGCTGGGAAAACTGCATATTTGCATGCAAAAGGATGAGAGTGGACACTTCCCTCACACCATGTACAAAAATTAACTCAAAGTGTATCAAAGACCTAAATATAACAACCAAAACTGTAAAACTCCTAGAAGAAAACATATGGGACTATCTTCAGGACCTTCTAATAGGCAATGGATTCTTAGACTTTACGCCAAAAGTACAAGTAACAAAAGAAAGAAAAAATAGGTAACTTGGACTTCATCAGAATTAAAACTTTTGTGTCTTAAAGGACATTATTAAGAAAATGAAGAGATATACAGAATGGGGAAAAATATTTGGATACATTATAATAAAAAAGAGTTTAATATCCATAATATATAAGGAACTCTTACAACTCAATAACAAAAAGACAAGCAACGCAATTAAAAAAGTCAGATGACTTGAATAGATATTTCTCCAAAAAATATATACAATTGCCAATAAGCACATGAAGGAATATCCAATAAGGAAATGCAAATCAAAACCATAATGAGACACCACCTCACACCCACTAGAATGGTTATTCTTACAAAAAAAAATGGAAAATAAAAAGTGTTGGTAAGGACATGGAGAAATAGGAATCCTCCTGTATTGTTGGTGGGAATGTAAAATGGTACAGCCACTGTGGAAAACAATTCGGCGGTTTCTCAGAAAGTTAAACATAGAATTACCATATGACCTGGGAATCCCACTTCTAGGTATATACCTAAAAAGACTGAAAGAAGGGACTTGTACAGATATTTGTACACTAATATTCATAGCAGCATTGTTCACAATATCCCAAGGTGGAAGCAGCCCAAGTGTCCACCAACCAACGAATGGATAAACAAGATGTGATATATACATACAATGGAATATTATTCAACTATAAAAAGGAATGAAGTTCTGATAAATGTTTCAACATGGATGAACCTTGAAGACATCATGTTGAGTGAAAAAAGCCAGGCACAGAAGAACAAATATTGTATGATCTCCTTTCCGTCAAATAATTAGAGTATGCAAATTCATAGAGTCAGAAATTGGAATACAGGTTATCAGGGGCAGGGATTGGGATGGGAAACAAAGAGTTAATGCTTAATTTTTTTTAATTAAATTCAGTGTTATTGAGATATATTCACATACCATACAATCATTCGTGGAGTGCAATTAACTGTTCACACTATCATGATATAGTTATGCATTCATCACCCAATCTATTTTTGTTTTATTTTGAAATAAATTCAAAGTTATAGGAACAGTTGCAAAAACAATACTAACCCCATACACAGAATTCCATCATACCCTGACCCCCTCCCCCAATAGCTCAATCCACCAACTTTAACGTGCTGTCACATCACTACTTCTTTCCCTCCCTCCCTCCCTATCTATCATCCATCATCTATTGCTCTGTCTTCTGAACATATGAGCGCTAGCTGCACACATCCTTGAACATACACTATAATTAATGTATACACTTCCCATGAACAAGTACATTCTTTTATGCAATCCCATTAAGCGCAGCTAAGAAGTACAAGAGATTCAACAATGATACAAAGCTTGCATTCTATATTTCCTTTTCCTTATGTCTCAACTGTGTCCCTTTGAGCCACCTGTCCTCCATCCTCCAGTCCCATCCAAGTTCATCCTTGGCATTCAATTGTCATCTATTTAGACTGTCTTTTTTTTTTTTTTTCAGTTGTGGAAACATATATACAGCCTAAATCTTCCCATTTCACCCCCTCCCTAGCCTTCCATTAGTGGGATTAATCACATTTAGAATGTTGTAATGCTCTTTCCCACCATCCATTACTAGAAATTTCCCTTCACCTCAAACAGCAACCTTATACTCATTTCTTAACTCCCCATTGCCCCTTCCCCCATTTCTCTTAACCCAAACTCTACTTTTCATCTCTATGGTTATATTTTCTGATAATTTCTTTGTGTTTACTGTGGGCCTTAAAATTAACCTCTTAAATCCATAACAATCTTGTTTTTCTTTGATACCACCTTCACTTCAATAGGACACATAGACTGTGTTCCTATACTACTCCATTCCCCCACCTTTATATAGTTGTCTAAAATTACATATTTTACATTGAGTTCAAAACCACTGATTTGTCATTAGAGTTTGTGTATTTTATATCATGTAGGAAGTAAATAGTGGAGTTACAGTTCAAAAATTATTGACTTCTATTTGTATTCCATTGTGGTTGGAGAATGTGCTTTGAGTATATTCTATTTTTTTTTTTTTCAAATTTCTTGAGGCTTGTTTTATGTCCCAGCTTATGGTCCCTTCTGGAGAAAGATCCATGATCACTAGAGAAAAATGAGTGTCCTGTTGATTTGGGATGTAACGTACTACATATGTGTGTTAAAATTCTCTATATCTCTTTCTCCTTTCTTTGTTTCTCTGTTGGTAGGGCTCTCTTTAGTATCTGAAGTAGGGCAGGTCTTTTATTGGCAAACTCTCTCAGCATTTGTTTGTCTGTGAAAAATTTAAGCTCTCCCTCAAATTTGAAGGAGAGTTTTGCTGGATAAAGTATTCTTGGTTGGAAATTTTTCTCTCTCAGAATTTTAAATATGTCATGCCACTGCCTTCTCACCTTCATGGTGGCTGCTGAGTAGTCACAACTTAATCTTATGTTGTTTCATTTGTATGTGATGAATTGCTTTTCTCTTGCTGCTTTCAGAACTTGCTCCTTCTCTTCAGTATTTGAGAGTCTGATCAGAATATGTCTTGGAGTGGGTTTGTTTGAATTTATTCTATTTGGAGTTCGCTGGGCATTTATGCTTTGTGTATTTATATTGTGTAGAAGGTTTGGGAAGTTTTCCCCAACAATTTCTTTGAATACTCTTTCTAGACCTTTACCCTTCTCTTCCCCTTCTGGGACACCAATGAGTCTTAAGTTTGGTTGTTTTATTTTATCTATCATATCCCTGAGATCCATTTTGATTTTTTCGATTTTTTTCTCCATTCTTTCTTTTGTTCTTTCATTTTCTGTTCTGTGGACTTCTAGGACATTGAGACATTGTTCAGCTTCCTCTAGTCTTGTATTGTGAATATCCAGAGTCTTTTTCATTTGGCCAACAGTTTCTTTTATTTCCATAAGATCTTCTATTTTTTTATTTATTCTTACAATGTCTTCTTTATGCACTTCTAGGGTCTTCTTTATGTCACTTATATCCTGAGCCATGGTCTTCTTGATGTCCTTTAAATCCTTTGCCATGTTTTCATTCTTCGATTGTAGTTCTTTGATTAATTTTGCCAGCTACTGTGTCTCTTCAGATATCTTGATTTGTGTGTTTGGAGTTGGATTCTCCATATCATCTGGTTTTATCATATCCATTAAGATTTTCTGTTGTTTTTGGCTTCTTGGCATTTGCTTTGCTTGATAGGGTTCTTTCAAGTTATAAAAAAAAAATACCAATCTAATTTTTCAGAAACACAGTTTGTTGGCATACACTTTCTCTAACTAACCAGCAGATAGCATCTGTGAGTTACCTATACCCCTCAAGTCAGTTCTCCACCTTGTCCCCACAGTGTGTGGGGAAATGATTCTTTTGGGGTTCAGTTGGAGAACTCAGTTTGGGTGTGTTGCTGGAGCCATCTGCCCTGAATGTGGGGCGTGTGTATGGATGGCCAGGGAAGAAGGACAGTTTTAATATTCAAATCCCCCAGTTTCCCAGAGATTCAAGGCCGCTGCAAGAGTCTAAGCCTTCATTTCATTTCAGCCCCAGACCCTCTCTCGCTGTCCCACAAACCACCGGACTTGGTGTAGTGTCTCTGGGTTCTCCGAGACACTCCCCCCTCCCAGCCGCGATCCTCCAGGGCCTCTCCTGAGAGAATGCCGTGCTACATCACCAGTGCATGCCGTCCCTCAAGGGAAGCCCCAGGCCACCGGGCCGTGCAGGGGCGCTTTCAGCCTGATGCAAAGATGGCCGAACGGGGGATCTCAACCCCCCTCCCCCACACAGTTCCTCCTTCCCAGCTCCGGGACAACTGGCGAGGCTCTGGGCTGTGGGCATGTCCCCGGGCAGGAGTTTATCCAGCCCTCCGGGGAGCCAGCTGCTAGCCACGGGATTTCTTTCTCCTTCTGGCTCTCCCCTCCGCTCCCCTGGCCCCGAGGGTATCTGCAGCGGGCTATCCTCCAGGCCACACACTGAGAGGCTGGCCCAGCCCCCTCTTGCTGTGTTTTACTGTGTGGTTCCCATTATCGCAACTGCAGTTGCTCCTGGGTTTTTCCCTTTTTTTTTTTCAAAAGAGCCTGTTGGTCTCCAAACGCCAAACCCTGGCTTCCCCCGACCGCCATGCATCTGTGGGTCTTCCAGCCAGCTTACTCACTTGTTTCAGAATGCAGACTCCTGGTTTCACCAAGTATACGGCCCCTCTGGAACTAGGAGACCTCGTCCAGCTGGCGCATTGCTGTAACCGGTATTCTGGGTCACTTTCTGGTTTTTATCCAGTGTTTTTCGCAGAGGTGTGTTTTCGCCCTGTCTCACCTAGCCGCCATCTTAGTTTCTCAATGCTTAATTTTTGAAAGTGGCTAAAATGGGAAATTTTTAGTTGCTTTTATGTGGCTAGAATAAAAATAAAATTAAAAAACAGAACTGTATAATGCAAACAGTGATCCATAAAGGAAACTACAGACTATAGTTAATAGTATAATCATAATAGTGTTGTTTATCGGTCATAACAAAAATACCATATTAATGTAAAATGTTAATAATAGGAAAAACTGTGTGTGTGAGAGGGAGTATAAGGGAACCCTGTACTTTCTGTGTGATTTTTCTGTAAGCCTACAACTTCTCTAAATTCAAAACAAAACAAAACAAAACCATAGAGTTGTACTACACAAAGAATGAAACTTAATGTAAATTCTGCACTTTATTTAATAATATAGTTATAAAAATATTGCTGAGAGGCGGGGCAAGATGGCAGACTGGTGAGCTGTATGTTTTAGTTACTCCTCCAGGAAAGTAGGTAAAAAGCCAGGAACTGCGTGGACTGGACACCACAGAGCAATCTGTCTTTGGGCATACTTCATACAACACTCATGAAAACGTGGAACTGCTGAGATCAGCGAAATCTGTAAGTTTTTGCGGCCAGGGGACCCGCGCCCCTCCCTGCCAGGCTCAGTCCCGGGGGAGGAGGGGCTGTCAGCTCCAGGAAGGAGAAGGGAGAATTGCAGTGGCTGCTCTTATCGGAAACTCATTCTACTGATTCAAACTCCAACCATAGATAGACTGAGACCAGACACCAGAGACTCTGAGAGCAGCCAGCCCAACAGAGAGGAGACAGGCATAGAAAAAAAACAACACGAAAAACTCCAAAATAAAAGCAGAGGATTTTTGGAGTTCTGGTGAACACAGAAAGGGGAAGGGCGGAGATCAGGCCTTGAGGCGCATATGCAAATCCCGAAGCAAGGCTGATCTCTCTGCCCTGTGCACCTTTCCTTAATGGCCCTGGTTGCTTTGTCTATTAGCATTTCAATAACCCATTAGATCTCTGAGGAGGGCCGTTTTTTTTTTTTTTTTTTTTTTTTTTAAATCCTTTTTGCTTTTTCTAAAACAATTACTCTAAGAAGCTCAATACAGAAAGCTTCAAAGAATTGCAATTTGGGCACGTCAAGTCAAGAGCAGAACTAAGAGAGCTGTGAGACAAAAGGCAATAATCCAGTGGCTGAGAAAATTCACTAAACAACACAACTTCCCAAGAAAAGGGGGGTGTCCGCTCACAGCCACCATCCTGGTGGACAGGAAACACTCCTGCCCATCGCCAGCCCCATAGCCCAGAGCTGCCCCAGACAACCCAGTGTGACGGAAGTGCTTCAAATAACAGGCACACACCACAAAACTGGGCGTGGACATTAGCCTTCCCTGCAACCTCAGCTGAATGTCCCAGAGCTGGGAAGGGGGAGCAGTGTGAATTAACAGAGCCCCATTCAGCCATCATTTGAGCAGACTGGGAGCCTCCCAACACAGCCCAGCAGCCCAGAACTGCCCTGGGGGGACGGCACTCACCTGTGACATAGCACAGTCATCCCTCAACAGAGGACCCGGGGTGCACAGCCTGGAAGAGGGGCCCACTTGCAAGTCTCAGGAGCCATACGCCAATACCAAAGACTTGTGGGTCAGTGGCAGAGACAAACTGTGGCAGGACTGAACTGAAGGATTAGACTATTGCAGTAGCTTTAAAACTCTAGGATCATCAGGGAGATTTGATTGTTAGGGCCACCCCCCCTCCCCGACTGCCCAGAAACACGCCCCACATACAGGGCAGGCAACACCAACTACACACGCAAGCTTGGTACACCAATTGGGCCCCACAAGACTCACTCCCCCACTCACCAAAAAGGCTAAGCAGGGGAGATCTGGCTTGTGGAGAACAGGTGGCTCGTGGACGCCACCTGCTGGTTAGTTAGAGAAAGTGTACTCCATGAAGCTGTAGATCTGATAAATTAGAGATAAGGACTTCAACTGGTCTACAAACCCTAAAAGAACCCTATCAAGTTCAGCAAATGCCACGAGGCCAAAAACAACAGAAAATTATAAAGCATATGAAAAAACCAGACGATATGGATAACCCAAGCCCAAGCACCCAAATCAAAAACCAGAAGAGACACACCTAGAGCAGCTACTCAAAGAACTAAAGATGAACAATGAGACCATAGTACGGGATATGAAGGAAATCAAGAAGACCCTAGAAGAGCATAAAGAAGACATTGCAAGACTAAATAAAAAAATGGATGATCTTATGGAAATTAAAGAAACTGTTGACCAAATTAAAAAGATTCTGGACACTCATAGTACAAGACTAGAGGAAGTTGAACAACGAATCAGTGACCTGGAAGATGACAGAATGGAAAATGAAAGCATAAAAGAAAGAATGGGGAAAAAAATTGAAAAACTCAAAATGGACCTCAGGGATATGATAGATAATATGAAACGTCCGAATATAAGACTCATTGGTGTCCCAGAAGGGGAAGAAAAGGGTAAAGGTCTAGGAAGAGTATTCAAAGAAATTGTTGGGGAAAACTTCCCAAATCTTCTAAACAACATAAATACACAAATCATAAATGCTCAGCGAACTCCAAATAGAATAAATCCAAAAAAACCCACTCCGAGACATATACTGATCACACTGTCAAGCATAGAAGAGAAGGAGCAAGTTCTGAAAGCAGCAAGAGAAAAGCAATTCACCACATACAAAGGAAACAGCATAAGACTAAGTAGTGACTACTCAGCAGCCACCATGGAGGCGAGAAGGCAGTGGCATGATATATTTAAAATTCTGAGTGAGAGGAATTTCCAGCCAAGAATACTTTATCCAGCAAAGCTCTCCTTCAAATTTGAGGGAGAGCTTAAATTTTTCACAGACAAAGAAATGCTGAGAGAATTTACTAACAAGAGACCTGCCCTACTGGAGATACTAAAGGGAGCCCTACAGACAGAGAAACAAAGACAGGACAGAGAGACTTGGAGAAAGGTTCAGTACTAAAGAGATTCGGTATGGGTACAATAAAGGATATTAATAGAGAGAGGGAAAAATATGGCAAACATAATCCAAAGGATAAGATGGCCGATTCAAGAAATGCCTTCACGGTTTTAACGTTGAATGTAAATGGATTAAACTCCCCAATTAAAAGATATAGATTCGCAGAATGGATCAAAAAAAATGAACCATCAATATGTTGCATACAAGAGACTCAGCTTAGGCACAGGGACACAAAGAAACTGAAAGTGAAAAGATGGAAAAAAATATTTCATGCAAGCTACAGCCAAAAGAAAGCAGGTGTAGCAATATTAATCTCAGATAAAATAGACTTCAAATGCAGGGATGTTTTGAGAGACAAAGAAGGCCACTACATACTAATAAAAGGGGCAATTCAGCAAGAAGAAATAACAATCGTAAATGTCTATGCACCCAATCAAGGTGCCACAAAATACATGAGAGAAACATTGGCAAAACTAAAGGAAGCAATTGATGTTTCCACAATAATTGTGGGAGACTTCAACACATCACTCTCTCCTATAGATAGATCAACCAGACAGAAGACCAATAAGGAAATTGAAAACCTAAACAATCTGATAAATGAATTAGATTTAACAGACATCTACAGGACATTACATCCCAAATCACCAGGATACACATACTTTTCTAGTGCTCACGGAACTTTCTCCAGAATAGATCATATGCTGGGACATAAAACAAGCCTCAATAAATTTAAAAAGATTGAAATTATTCAAAGCACATTCTCTGACCACAATGGAATACAATTAGAAGTCAATAACCATCAGAGACTTAGAAAATTCACAAATACCTGGAGGTTAAACAACACACTCCTAAACAATCAGTGGGTTAAAGAAGAAATAGCAAGAGAAATTGCTAAATATATAGAGACGAATGAAAATGAGAACACAACATACCAAAACCTATGGGATGCAGCAAAAGCAGTGCTAAGGGGGAAATTTATAGCACTAAACGCATATATTAAAAAGGAAGAAAGAGCCAAAATCAAAGAACTAATGGATCAACTGAAGAAGCTAGAAAATGAACAGCAAACCAATCCTAAACCAAGTACAAGAAAAGAAATAACAAGGATTAAAGCAGAAATAAATGACATAGAGAACAAAAAAACAATAGAAAGGATAAATATCACCAAAAGTTGGTTCTTTGAGAAGATCAACAAGATTGACAAGCCCCTAGCTAGACTGACAAAATCAAAAAGAGAGAAGACCCATATAAACAAAATAATGAATGAAAAAGGTGACATAACTGCAGATCCTGAAGAAATTAAAAAAATTATAAGAGGATATTATGAACAACTGTATGGCAACAAACTGGATAATGTAGAAGAAATGGACAATTTCCTGGAAACATATGAACAACCTAGACTGACCAGAGAAGAAATAGAAGACCTCAACCAACCCATCACAAGCAAAGAGATCCAATCAGTCATCAAAAATCTTCCCACAAATAAATGCCCAGGGCCAGATGGCTTCACAGGGGAATTCTACCAAACTTTCCAGAAAGAACTGACACCAATCTTACTCAAACTCTTTCAAAACATTGAAAAAAATGGAACACTACCTAACTCATTTTATGAAGCTAACATCAATCTAATACCAAAACCAGGCAAAGATGCTACAAAAAAGGAAAACTACCGGCCAATCTCCCTAATGAATATAGATGCAAAAATCCTCAACAAAATACTTGCAAATCGAATCCAAAGACACATTAAAAAAATCATACACCATGACCAAGTGGGGTTCATTCCAGGCATGCAAGGATGGTTCAACATAAGAAAAACAATCAATGTATTACAACACATTAACAAGTCAAAAGGGAAAAATCAATTGATCATCTCAATAGATGCTGAAAAAGCATTTGACAAAATCCAACATCCCTTTTTGATAAAAACACTTCAAAAGGTAGGAATTGAAGGAAACTTCCTCAACATGATAAAGAGCATATATGAAAAACCCACAGCCAGCATAGTACTCAATGGTGAGAGACTGAAAGCCTTCCCTCTAAGATCAGGAACAAGACAAGGATGCCCGCTGTCACCACTGTTATTCAACATTGTGCTGGAAGTGCTAGCCAGGGCAATCCGGCAAGACAAAGAAATAAAAGGCATCCAAATTGGAAAAGAAGAAGTAAAACTGTCATTGTTTGCAGATGATATGATCTTATATCTAGAAAACCCTGAGAAATCAACGATACACCTACTAGAGCTAATAAACAAATTTAGCAAAGTAGCGGGATACAAGATTAATGCACATAAGTCAGTAATGTTTCTATATGCTAGAAATGAACAAACTGAAGAGACACTCAAGAAAAAGATACCATTTTCAATAGCAACTAAAAAAATCAAGTACCTAGGAATCAACTTAACCAAAGATGTAAAAGACCTATACAAAGAAAACTACATAACTCTACTAAAAGAAATAGAAGGGGACCTTAAAAGATGGAAAAATATTCCATGTTCATGGATAGGAAGGCTAAATGTCATTAAGATGTCAATTCTACCCAAACTCATCTACAGATTCAATGCAATCCCAATCAAAATTCCAACAACCTACTTTGCAGACTTGGAAAAGCTAGTTATCAAATTTATTTGGAAAGGGAAGATGCCTCGAATTGCTAAAGACACTCTAAAAAAGAAAAACGAAGTGGGAGGACTTACACTCCCTGACTTTGAAGCTTATTATAAAGCCACAGTTGCCAAAACAGCATGGTACTGGCAGAAAGATAGACATATAGATCAATGGAATCGAATTGAGAATTCAGAGATAGACCCTCAGATCTATGGCCGACTGATCTTTGATAAGGCCCCCAAAGTCACCGAACTGAGCCATAATGGTCTTTTCAACAAATGGGGCTGGGAGAGTTGGATATCCATATCCAAAAGAATGAAAGAGGACCCCTACCTCACCCCCTACACAAAAATTAACTCAAAATGGACCAAAGATCTCAATATAAAAGAAAGTACCATAAAACTCCTAGAAGATAATGTAGGAAAACATCTTCAAGACCTTGTATTAGGAGGCCACTTCCTAGACTTTACACCCAAAGCACAAGCAACAAAAGAGAAAATAGATAAATGGGAACTCCTCAAGCTTAGAAGTTTCTGCACCTCAAAGGAATTTCTCAAAAAGGTAAAGAGGCAGCCAACTCAATGGGAAAAAATTTTTGGAAACCATGTATCTGACAAAAGACTGATATCTTGCATATACAAAGAAATCCTACAACTCAATGACAATAGTACAGACAGCCCAATTATAAAATGGGCAAAAGATATGAAAAGACAGTTCTCTGAAGAGGAAATACAAATGGCCAAGAAACACATGAAAAAAATGTTCAGCTTCACTAGCTATTAGAGAGATGCAAATTAAGACCACAATGAGATACCATCTAACACCGGTTAGAATGGCTGCCATTAAACAACAGGAAACTACAAATGCTGGAGGGGATGCGGAGAAATTGGAACTCTTATTCACTGTTGGTGGGACTGTATAATGGTTCAGCCACTCTGGAAGTCAGTCTGGCAGTTCCTTAGAAAACTAGATATAGAGCTACCATTCGATCCAGCGATTGCACTTCTCGGTATATACCCGGAAGATCGGAAAGCAGTGACACGAACAGATATCTGCACGCCAATGTTCATAGCAGCATTATTCACAATTGCCAAGAGATGGAAACAACCCAAATGTCCTTCAACAGATGAGTGGATAAATAAAATGTGGTATATACACACGATGGAATACTACGCGGCAGTAAGAAGGAACGATCTGGTGAAACATATGACAACATGGATGAACCTTGAAGACATAATGCTGAGCGAAATAAGCCAGGCACAAAAAGAGAAATATTATATGCTACCACTAATGTGAACTTTGAAAAATGTAAAACAAATGGTTTATAATGTAGAATGTAGGGGAACTAGCAGTAGAGAGCAATTAAGGAAGGGGGAACAATAATCCAAGAAGAACAGATAAGCTATTTAACGTTCTGGGGATGCCCAGAAATGACTATGGTCTGTTAATTTCTGATGGATGTAGTAGGAACAAGTTCACTGAAATGTTGCTATATTATGTAACTTTCTTGGGGTAAAGTAGGAACATGTTGGAAGTTAAGCAGTTATCTTAGGTTAGTTGTCTTTTTCTTACTCCTTTGCTATGGTCTCTTTGAAATGTTCTTTTATTGTATGTTTGTTTTCTTTTTAACTTTTTTTTTCATACAGTTGATTTGAAAAAAGAAGGGAAAGTTAAAAAAAAAAAAAAGAAAGAAAAAAGACAAACAAGGAAAAAAAAAAAAAAAAGATGTAGTGCCCCCTTGAGGAGCCTGTGGAGAATGCAGGGGTATTTGCCTACCCCACCTCCATGGTTGCTAACATGACCACAGACATAGGGGACTGGTGGTTTGATGGGTTGAGCCCTCTACCATAAGTTTTACCCTTGGGAAGACGGTTGCTGCAAAGGAGAGGCTAGGCCTCCCTGTATTTGTGCCTAAGAGTCTCCTCCTGAATGCCTCTTTGTTGCTCAGATGTGGCCCTCTCTCTCTGGCTAAGCCAACTTGAAAGGTGAAATCACTGCCCTCCCCCCTACGTGGGATCAGACACCCAGGGAAGTGAATCTCCCTGGCAACGTGGAATATGACTCCCGGGGAGGAATGTAGACCCGGCATCGTGGGATGGAGAACATCTTCTTGACCAAAAGGGGGATGTGAAAGGAAATGAAATAAGCTTCAGTGGCAGAGAGATTCCAAAACGAGCCGAGAGATCACTCTGGTGGGCACTCTTACGCACACTTTAGACAACCTTTTTTAGGTTCTAAAGAATTGGGGTAGCTGGTGGTGGATACCTGAAACTATTAAACTACAACCCAGAACCCATGAATCTCGAAGACAGTTGTATAAAAATGTAGCTTATGAGGGGTGACAGTGGGATTGGGAATGCCATAAGGACCAAACTCCACTTTGTCTAGTTTATGGATGGATGTGTAGAAAAGTAGGGGAAGCAAACAAACAGACAAAGGTACCTAGTGTTCTTTTTTACTTCAATTGCTCTTTTTCACTCTAATTATTATTCTTGTTATTTTTGTGTGTGTGCTAATGAAGGTGTCAGGGATTGATTTAGGTGATGAATGTACAACTATGTAATGGTACTGTAAACAATCGAAAGTACAATTTGTTTTGTATGACTGCGTGGTATGTGAATATATCTCAATAAAATGATGATAAAAAAAAAAAAGATAGGATTTAACAAAGTCTTACAAATACTGAATCTTTATATAAATAATCTTTTTTTTTTTAGTCTCTAGTGTACTGTAATAGCTAGAAGGAAATAACTGACAAGGTGGAACTGTAACATATAACATACTTTGAAACTTGCTCTATAGCTACTTGTTAAATTTTGTTTTGAAAGTTATCACCTTTCGGTATATATGTTATATTTCACAATAAGGAAATAACTGAAGCGATGGAACTGCAACCCATAATATTCTTTGAAATTTGCTATCTACTTGTTTAATCATACTCTGAATGTTATCACTTTTCTGTATATATATTTCACAATAAAAAATGTAAAAAAAAAAAAAATATTGCTTCATCAAATGTAACAAATGTTCCACACTATGTAAAATGTTAATAATAGGGAAAACTGTGTGTGTTTGGAGGGGTGTGTGTGTGTACAGGAACTCTGTCCTTTCTGCATGATTTTTTTGTAAACCTACAACTGTGCTGTAAAATTTTAAAAAGCACAGGTAGATATGAATCTGAGGCGACTTTTGGATGGAGACTGCTACGAGTAGGAAGCAACAGTAGCAACTGAGACAGACCAATTTGTGGAAATTGTATAATGACATTAAGGCCATATTTATCAAGTAAGAAAACAGAAACTCTGTACCAATAAAGCATTAATTCCTTATTCCTCACCCCCACCCTGCTCCTGGTAACTTGTATTCTAATTTTTGAGTCTAGGAATTTGCATATTCTAATTAAGAAATTGGCTTTTGGAAGAGATTCTATTCTTTTCTTTTAAGGATTAGAGAATGGCTACAGATTTGCTTATGGGAAGATGAGAGATTTCCCCCTATGATGACATCATCAGCTAAGAGTGAGCAAAAGGCAGAGTTGGAATTTGATTATATTATAAATCGTATGGAATAATGATTGGGAGCCATGGGACTGAGGCTTTTGAGCATGGTAAGACTTTAGAGCAATAATGAGTGCCCATTTGAGGTTGATTTAATCCCAGTGATGCTTAATCAGTTATATCAAAGCTTTTCTTTCTGATAAATTTTTGAATGAACAATAGTATTCACTGCCACCACTCACTCTCCCACCCCACACTAAATTTGTATTGTACCTATTACATAGTCAATATGTGCACACAAATAAAATATAGACAAAAATGGCATTGCTCTGCTGTTACAAAGCTTCATCTCAATTAATCCTCTAAGATTTTTTACGTACTATATGTTTAAAGAGAAGAGGGAGGTAAGAGAACCTCCTGCATGTCAGGCACTGTACTATGTGAGCCTGTGCTAGGCTTGTGTTTCACCCTCACAGCAATCCCTGTGGACTTGTATCATTATCCCTGTTTTATAGATGCGGTACTTAATGTTCAGCAAGCTTGGAAAGTGAAATTCAGTTTGTGTCTTAACCACTTTCCATTGAGGGTCTGTTTGACCTTTAAGTGTTCTAGCAAGAGTTCAAATAGTTGTAACAAGTGCAGAACCTTATATATGTAGTAGGAGCTTTATTAATTTTTCAAATGGGTACCACAAATTGCAACATCCTTTAACTTTAAGCATCCCTTTAATGTTCTTTATTAACTACCCAATAACACTCATATAGTAAGATTCTTTCCTAGTTAGGAAACAACAGAGTAAATGTTTATCTGATTTGAATAATCAAGGACTAAGGCATTCACAATAGAATGGATTTTCTGGAATGCTGGAAAACCTCCAGATACATAGGTGATCACTACAAAACCAGTATAAACAAGAGTACATTTTTAATCATAGCCCTTTGGCATATCAATCAAAGTAGCAAGAGTTTTTATAGTTGAAAAGATCACCATAGGGTAGGAAACACTACATAGAGAAAGGTAAACAAAATGCAGGGTATAAAATAAATCTTGAAGCAGAAAAGGCTGTCCCCAGAAATTCTGAATCAAAGCTTATCCACAGTAGCATTCCCAGAATTTCAGTATTTACAATCCAGGGACAGGCTGAAAATTTTCCGTAAGTTTTTGGAAGAAGTGAGCTGGGGTGGAGGTGGGTAGGAACAGGGAAAGATAATTCCTCTCTCATCTCTGTTTGCAAAGATAACAGGCAAGTAAATAAAGAGAAGCAATCAAAGCTTACATTAAAAGGATCAGGCTCCACCTCTTAGTTATCTGGTCACTGGTCCCATGGTTCTAATTCTGTGTTCTTAAATGGCTGACCAGAAGTAAGAGTAGAAAACTCACATGGAAAAACAGCTCAATCTTCAGCTTGCTAGGAAAAGTGTCATGCAAAAGGTAACTTTTCATTCTTATTTTTAAAGTCATACTGAGTGATATTAAAAAGTAGAACTAAGTTCCTGATTAAAATGAAGCACTTGAGCTATTCTATGGCTCCAGAAATAAATTTAATGTCTAAAGTGATATGAAACATTTACCTTTATTCCAAAGATAATGCAGGTTTTTAAAAGGATATATGGACTCTCAGAGAGCATTGGTTGCAGTTTATAAATCAACAAGATTTTATTAAGTTCCTGCTAAACTAGAGCCCCAATGAGGTGCCTTCCTGCTGATAGACCTTTCAGTGTGTTCACACTCAGTTAAGCCTTGTGATGGGATGATTGGTAAGGATGCTAACATTCATTTGCTCAACAGATATTTATAAAGGTGTTTCTTTATTCCAGACAATGTGTTAAAGTTCTTTGCCTACCTTACCTCATTTAATTCCCACAGTCATCTTACAAAGATAGAAATTATTACTTCCATTTTCTTTACAAATCAAGTCCCCAAGAGGTTACGGAAGATGCTCAAGGTTATGCTCCTGAATCCAACTCTTTGAGATTCCAAAGCTTGTGGTATTTTTTCCTGGCTGTGCCACAATACCTTAGAGAGAGGATGAATTTTAAGGGATGTTTCCATTTCTCATGGAGGTTACCCAAAAGTCTAAGAGACATTAATCGTGAACCAAAAGGTATTAAACTTTATGCATTGTGAGAAAAGTATTTAGGGCCACATCTATAAAATGGGAAGTGCATTCACAGAAATAAGCACATAGACACACACAGATTCTAGAATCTGGATACATCCTTAGTAACATTATCCAAAACATAGTCATCACACATCAGATTTTGGTGAAATTGAATAAAAACTTGAATGGGAGGCAATGGTCAAGTTGTGCCAGGAGCTTACCAGTTCTGCCTTTCCTGGAGGCAAAAGTGTGAGCGCTGCCTAGGGCAGTGAGAAGCCCTTTGGAATGTAGGTAAAACTGGGTGCAGAGCTCTGGAGAGGAGGTTACAGTTGGGAAAGGAATCCAAGTGTGAGAAGAGGCTGGGAGGGAAGATCACAAACACTGGGGTACAAATCTTCACAGTGCCACCATGAAAAGGCTGTAGACCTGGAAGAAGGGTATAAGGATTTCAGTAAGGAAAGAAATCACTGAAGAGAATTAAGGGGTGGTAAAAATGAATCTCCTTCCAGAAAGGCTTCAGTTGGAATTTGATATGCATATTTTGGTATAGTCAGAGGTACCTGACAGTTTTTAAACTGCCCTGCTTTCTTTATCTTGCATGCCATGTGTACTATGTCTTCCAATCCCATGCTATTCCAGTTTTAAGTACTTTAAGAAAAAGCTAACTGTGGCAAGCTTACAGCTGATTTTGAGTTTTATTCTCATTGCTTTAAATACTGTTTCTATGCCAATGGCAGTAAAATCTGAATTTACTATCCTTGCAGCTAACCCAAATTCTGTATCCATATTTTCAGCTGCCTCTTTACTGATCTGGATATTGTTGCTTGTGTATTTCTCACCACCCCCTGAAACTCAGGTTATCATTTCCCCATCTCAACCAGTATTATCTTCTGAAATGGTATCTTTAGCTTTCTTGGAGACATTTTTGACTCATTCCTCTCTCTCATTTTCTAGGCTAAGTGAGTAGAACCAGCTACCAGATCTCCTTAGGGTTTGGTGGGGGAGAAAACCCTACCACCAATTAGAATGAAAAAATAAAACAAAATTAAATAAAATAAACAGACTAAAACAAACCATGACTCTTTTGCATGTTTGGACAGCCTTTCTTTCTACAATCACCTCTACCATCTTTCATATCTTGGGCACGTGTTCCTTTAAGTTGCATTTTCCCCTTTAAAATTCCCTTTGATTTGGCTTTACCAAATATAAAAATAATTTAGTATCAAGGAAAGGATGAGAATTCTCTCAAGTGTATGTGATTTGTTACAGTCCAGAACATCCCAAAGATCATACCAGTTATGTTGTTGTTTCTTCCTTTCAGACATCTCTGATATTTTTTCTCTTCTCAGGGCAGGGCTAAAACTGACGTCAGAGTTCTCCCTACTTTCTGCCTGAATTACTTCCAAGTAGTTTCTCCCTTTTCCAGGGCATTCTGTGCCACAAATATTTCCCCAATCAAAAATTGACTTTCAGCTACCTGAGATACAACCCTCCCTGTCTGACTTTCAACACCCTTTATAATCTGTCCCCGTCTTCCCCAGGCAGAGGAATGATTTGGGTCACTGAGTGACAATTTATTAAATTCTTCCCTATAATTCTGCCTCCTGGCCAAAACAAACAAACAAAAGCAAACAAGCAATCTAGTAATTTTAAGTTTTGAGAAGGGCCTCATTAAATACTCTTTATAGAAAAAAGATGAAAGAATTTCTTCAAAATATCTCATATTATAAAGCACTTTAGAAAATCTGTCCCCTTTCTCCCCTTAGGGAAAATAAAGGAGCAGATTTGAAGGGGATTATGGAGGGGTATCCCCTTTTTGCTGAGAAGAAAGACCTCAATTTGAATGTCCCATGGTCCTTTTACAATCTCCTATGTTTGTCTGACTCAACCACAGCAACAATTGCATCATTAGGGGCAAAATGTGCCCCTCGGAAGGAGATAAGAGAAAATGGCAGTTGGCAAATAATAGACATTTTCTCATTCTTTGGTAGAAAAGGCCAGTTTTCTTTCTTAATCAGAATATTTTTTCATGTTGTTCATATTTAATTTTCTCACACTTAATGCTTATTTTCCTAGCTTATCTAGATCTGTTTTCTTTCTACTGTGTTGTAAATGTCCTCAGTACTTTTAATGAGTTTAACCTCTGTAGTGACCTTTACTTGTCTAAAGCACATAGTAATTTCCCTGTATCTAGTTTTATATTCTTCTCACCAGATGGCAAAAAATATCTTCAACTTTTACATTTATAAAATCTATACTATTATAACTGTGGCATTCTGAGAACATCCAATTATAAGTACATTAACAAAGAATTGGTGCATTTTAGACATCACTACTTTTTGATACATAAATATTTGATATATACTTTTTAAAATGTTTTAGACACATTACTACTTTTTGAAAACAATTTGATTTTCACTCTATTTCCCTTTTACTGATACAATCAAAAGGGTCATTTGATTTAATGGTGGGGGGGAGATGGTAAAAAATTATTTGACACCACGTAGGCAGCTACTTTATGCTGTGTCCATATCTTTTTTATTTAATACTTTATTAAAGACTTACTATTAAGTTCTTAATGACTGTTTCAGGACTTTTTTTTATGAAATGGCTTTATGAAACATAAAAATGTGGGTTAGGTCATTATGAATATACAGATAGCTCACTTATTGTGGTGAAAGAATATGAAGTTGAAAATATCGGTTTCCATTGCCATTGTATCAGAACTCATAGGAACAAGCAACTACTATTTGAAGTTATCATTTTAACAGAATATCCATCAGACCAATGCAAATCATCAACTCAGCTTAGGGCCCATTTCTTTTTGGGACTGACCTCATAAGCCACATAAGAAATTCAGTACTTTATGATTGTACTTAATGAGGATGACTTACCATAAACTGTATTACCCACTTTGATTACATAATTTAATAATTTGAACACCTTCCAGATGCACTAAACATTTTAGTGCTCAATTAGCTTTCAAATACAATTTTACTCTCTGGTGTTTATAAAATTAACATTCATCTTTAGAGAATTTACCAATCTTGGATGAAACAATTATTATATAGGGGGACTGCACTGAATACTTCAAGTTCAGATTGAAGTACTGAGTGGCTATATTGTGGCCTTACACATTAGACTTGGGTATCTTGAGCCTGAGTGTCATCCTTTGTGAAACGTGGATAAAAATTCCTATCTTAAAAGGCTGTTCTTAAGATTTAATAGTAAAGAGATATGCAAAAGTGAGATATTATCATTATCATTACTATTATTACCAACTGCTACTAATACTACTAGGTGTGTTTTGTAAGAGGTTTTCTGATGGGATTTGAATGAAAACAGGCAAATAGGCAGGAGATAAGGCAGCTGTCCTAACAAAGGGCCCAGCACTTAGTAGTCCCCAATAAATGTTGACTTCCCTATTCATCTTGGAATAAGGGATATTTGATGAAAACCTCTGAACAGGTTTGAGATGAAAAGGAAAAAAGAAAAACTTGTAACAGTGGAGCTTTTATAAAATACTTATCTGTAAAGTAAGGATTTGCAATGAAGCCATTTCTTTGTGCAGAATTCCCAAAGGAATTCTGGGAGAAGCTGACAAATGAATATGGAAGGCCCTAGAATGCCTGCAAAAGAATAGGTGATTTCATGTGAATAGCTGTCTTTTTCTTCCAGCAAGTCAGCAGCTTTCTAGAAGGAGGCAGGATTATATTTTTAAATAAATGGCAATTTTAATTAGTGTTTAGACTTTTACATGATTAAGAAAATGTCATTTACCAACATTTTGCTATTTTTATAACTATGCTTGTATCTATGCTTTTCCTCAAATGTCCTATAAAGCAGACATTTAATTTAAATACGTGTTTTGCCATACTCCCTTGGACATCTCATCTGTGGCTTAGCTAGGAGAGGCAGGAGAGAGAGATGGCAGGGGAAAAGAGCAATTTGAATAATGGGCATTTGATTTTCTTTAAAAATCCCTCTCTTCTCATAGAAAGTTCAGATAGAGTAATGAGCTTTTTTCTGGTTTTCTGTCTTTCATTTTTTTCCTGATTCCTAATTAAAAATCTTGTTAGCAGGAATATATTAATAATTTGTTTACATCCTGGATTTCTTGGGGCAATATTTTGTTATATGTACGCAAATTTTATTTCTCCAGTTTTTGCTTTTTCCTCCAATTTTGAAAAACATTGTTGAAAAAGATCCTTTATAACCATTATAATCTTTTTAATCATCATCATCATCATCATCATTAAAAAATGTGAAATATGAATACTCCAGGAGGGAGGGCTCTGTATGGTGTAGCAATTAAGTGTTGGGAATCAAATAAACTTAGCTTTGAGTCCAGGATCTGCTATTTTTCAGCTTTGGAACTAGGTACCTAATCTGTGCCCTCATGTGAAAAATGGGGGTGTCATGGGTTGAATTGTGTCCCCCCAAAAGATATATTCAAGGCCTAATCCTCAGTGCCTCAGTATATGACCTTATTTGGAAATAGGATCCTTTCACATGGAATTAGTTAAGGTAAGGTTATACTGGGGTAATTTGGGCCCCTAATCCAATATGGCTGGTGTCCTCATAAGGAGGGAAGAAGAGACACAGACAGACAGACAGACATAAGAGAATGAGAGAAGGCCATGTGATGACTGAGGCAAAGACTGAAGTTTTGCAGTTGTAAGCCAAGGAACGCCATAGATTGCTGGCAAACCACCAGAAGCTAGGAAGAGGCAAGGAAGGACTCTTCCTGTTCTGGTTTGAATCTGTTATGTACCCCAGGAAAGACTATGTCTCTTTAATCCGTTCTTGTAGGGGCAGACCTATTGAGAGTGGGAACTTTGGGTTAGGCTATTTCAATTGAGATGTGACCAGTCCATTTAAGGTGGGTCTTGATCCTTCACTGGAGCCCTTTATGAGAGGATAAAGGGCAGAGGCATTTTGGAGAGAGCTTAAACAGAAGCCCAGAGACATTTTGGAAAAAGCCAAGGAAATCAGAAGCAAAACTTGGGAAAGAAGGACCAGCAGACTCTGGCCATGTGCCTTCCCACGTGAAAGAGGAACCCCAGATGCCATCGGCCTTTCTTCAGAGAAGATACCCTGCTGATGCCTAATTGGGACATTTTCTTGGCCTTAGAACTGTAAATTTTCAAACTAATAAACCCCTATTGTAAAAGCCAATCCATTTCTGGTATTTTGCATTCCAGTGGCTTTAGTAAACTGAAACACTTCCCTACAGATTTCAGAGGGAGCATGTCCAAGCTGACATCTTGAGTAGAACTATGAGACAATACATTCCTGTTGTTTAAAGCCATGAGGCTTGTGAACTTTGTTACAGCAGTCCTAGGAAATGAACACAGAGAGTAATAGTTGTAATGGCCTTCTAGAACTGTTTTGAGAATTTAGTTCAAGGATCTTTACATATCAAGTGCTCAATAAGTGATAGCAAACCTGACTCCAACCCATAGAAGGGAAAGGGAGGAGTGGGGTTACCCATTTTCCAGTTTGGATTTATAGAAAATCAACTGTCCACATATTGGTAAAAAGGATATTTGACCGCAACTTCATAATTTATAAAGCATTTTTATATTCATTGTTTTACTTCATCTTTATAACAAATGTGAGGTAAGGATTAGTATCATTTCAATGATGGGCTTAATACCAAGACCTGGAAAGGTAAAGCAATTTTCCCAAGGTCAGATGTGATTAAAGTCCATATTGAGTTTACTTTAAGTAAGGAAGATTATCCTAGATAATCTGGTGGCCTGATTCAATCAGTTGAAAAGCAGAGTAGAGGCTTCCATGAGAAAAGAAGATACTCTTCTGTGACAGCAGCTTTGTGGCTCAAAGTTTCAGTCTGCCCTTCCTGACAGCCTGCCCTATGAATTTTGGAATGGCCTAAACAAACCCACAACTGCATAAGCCAATTCCTTACAACAAATCCCTTACTATATATCCCTTACTGGTTCTGCTTGTCTGGTTGAACATTGACTGATACATATGCCTACTATTGTAGAGATGAAAGTAGGTACCTGTACCAGTCTGAAAATATTGTGTCCCCCAAATGCCATTATCTTTGATGTAATCTTATGTGGGCAGACGTTATCAGTGTTGATTAGATTGTAATTCTTTGAGTGTTTCTTTGGAATGTGCCACACCCAGCTGTGGGTAATGACTCTGATTGGATAATTTCCATGGAGGTGTTGCTCCGCCCATTCAGGGTGGTTCTAAGTTGAGTCACTGGAGCCATATAAATGAGCTGACGGGCAGAGGGGCCTCAGTGCAGCTGAGAGTGACATTTTGAAGAGGAGCCACAGCCAAGAGGGACACTTTGAAGAAAGCACAGGAGCGCAGATGAGAGAGAGTTTGAAGACGGTCATTGAAAGCTGACTGTTGCTCTGGAGAAGCTGAGAGAGGACAAATATCCCAAGAGCAACTAAGAGTGACATTTTTGAGGAACTGCAGCCTAGAGAGAAACATCCTAGGAGAAAGCCATTGTGAAACCAGAACTTTGGAGCAGATGCCAGCCACGTGACTTCCTAGCTATCAGAGGTTTTCCGGACATCATTGGCCATCCTCCAGTGAAGGTACCCGATTGCAGATGTGTTACCTGGACACTTTATGGCCTTAAGACTGTGACTGTGTAACCAAATAAACCCCCTTTTATAAAAGCCAATCCGTCTCTGGTGTTTTGCATTCCAGCAGCATTAGCAAACTAGAACAGTACCCTATAATGAATTGTTTTGAATGAGTTTGACTGAATGATGGGAATTACTTCATTGTTACAGGTAATTGTTTTTATTTTTATTACATCTTACGAACCTTGTAAGATTCTTTCTGCACTGACTTCTTGAGAATTAAGAGCTGACACGTGGTACAACTTCTATTGGAATGCCTAAGTGAACCTAACATGGATCACACCTATGAAAGGCACACATTGTAATATCATTTACTAAAGAGTTTCCATAGCCAATTCCATTACTGATTCTCAATATCTTCATATTTTGCCATCATATTGTCTCTGGACTGTACAGAATACCAACAACATCCTTAAGAAGTTTATAAGTGCAGATATACCTTGAAGATACTGCAGATTCAGTTCCAGACCACTGCAATGAAGCAAATATCGCAATAAAGTGAGTCACAAGAAATTTTTGGTTTCCCAGTGCATATGGAAGTTATGTTTACACTATAAATGTAGCCTATTAAATGTGCAATAACATGTCTAAAAAACAATGTACATACCTTAAATAAAATGTGACACAGAGACATGAAGTGAGCACATATTGGAAAAATGGCTCTGATAGACTTCCTTGACACAGGGTTGCCACAAAACCTCAATTTGTAAAAAACACAATATCTGCAGAGTCCACAATAAAATGAGATATGTCTGTAATGTAAATGTGAAGAAAAATTCAAAATAGCCTAACAATGAAAAATCTAGAAGATAAGGGATCTATATAAGAAGACTTGTAAGATATTCAAGCTTTATTCAATTAAAATGTGATTTAGTTACCTTGAAACATGGCTTTCTTCACATGAAGTTTTCCCTGTGTAGAATTGTCTAATTTGCATTGCAAATATACCTTCCACAAAAATAAGAACTAATACTTTGTTAAACATTTTCACTGTTTCTGTATTAGCTGAACCTTTACATAAACTATAGTTATTTACATAAAATATGAAAAAAAAATAGGGTCAAGAGTGTGTAACAAAAGGAAGCTCTGGGTTTTGCAACTCCATAGTTTATTATATGACCAGGTAGTTCTGCATAGGGTGGGAGCTACATTAATAAAATATCTACACATTGCTAATTCACAAACATTTAATGAGAAAAGATATACAGACTTGTTGCATTTTTTTTTTTCAAATAGTACAGGGGAATATAAAATAACAGAAAAAGAACTTCCACAGCTCTTTCTTATAGGAATTCTTTTACTCTCTGTTAACAGGTTGTGATATATCTTTCCAAACTTTTTTTCTATAAAATTTCATGGCCACACACAGATAAGTACATGAGTCTTGCAAATAGGATAAATGAAATTATTCTATATAGTCTATCTATCTATTTTACTTTGGTAACTGTGATGGTTACGTTCATGTGTCAACTTGGCCAGATGATGGTACCCAGGTGTCTGGTCAAGCAAGCACTGGCCTAACCATTAATGCAAGGACATTTGTGGCTGCTTAATAAACCAGAAGGCTGGTTTATTAAATCATCAGTCAATTGGCTGCAGCTGTGACTGATTACATTAATGAAGGGCGTGTCTTCCACAATGAGAGAATGCAATCAGCTGGATTTAATCCAATCAGTTAAAGACTTTAAAGTGAGACAGATAGAGGACCGTCACTTCTTCGGCTAATTCCTGAGGAGTTCATTGAATTTGCCAGTTCATTTCCTGAGGCGTTCATCAGACACATTCATTGAAGTTGCCAGTTCACTGTCTGAGTTCATCGAACATCTTCATTGGAGTTGCCAGTTTGCTGCCTTCCCTATGGAATTTGGACTCGTGCATACCCCTAGTTGTGTGAGACACTTCTATAAATCTTATATTTATAGATATCTCTTGTTGATTCTGCTTCCCTAGAGAACCCTAACTAATAAAACTTTATACCAGAGTGATTCTTGAGAAACAGAGTCTTAAAATGGGCTTTTACAATTTGTTTTCTACTCTGATTATATTCAAAGGCAATAATGACTCCATTTCCAATAATCAAGATGGCACTGACAGTCCATGCATGAGCTGGCAATGGAGATATGCAAAATAGCACCATTTCATTCTCCTAATCACACTCTTGTACAAAGCAAGGCTTTGGGTGACAGTGTTTTCAGCACTGCCACAGAGTTTTGCAGAGTTAAGAGGTATAATGATGTTGGCTGGTTGCTCTTAGATATGCTGGGTAAAGTTATAAGAGAAAGGGATGAGCTAAAGGCTTCAAAATTGAAACTTAAGTGCCGTATGACAGATGTAAAGGTTTCTATGTGTGCCCTGAAAGAAAATCTTATTTTCTGTGGATGCAGACTTGAGATTTCTGAAAACCAGATGCAGAATCTCATTGCGTGAGTAGCAGATTTGCAACATAAACTAAAATCTCAACTTCTCAGGGTATCTGCTATTAAAGTAAAGGCACTGATTGGAAAAGAATCGGATCCTAAAACTTGGGATGGGGGCATATGGATTGATAATAATGGCAGTGATGACATTGGACCCCTGAATTCTGCTGAGTCGTTGTTAGATATACCTGTAGTGGTCTTGAGGAAATAGCCCCTCCACCTCCAGTCTGCCCTGAGGAGACAGCTACCCAACCTCTAGCATGCTTGTAGGCAACAGCTTTCCAACCTCCAGTCTGTTCTGAGGAAACTGCCATCCAATCTCCATCTAAAGAGATTAACTCTGAAGTGCCTGCTAAACCTGTAATCACCTCCCCTGAAGAAGCAGCCCTCACTTTTCTGTCTGGAGAGATTAATTCTGTTTTATGAGATGGAACTGCAACAGAATGTCCTGATGTAAATAGCTTGAGGGATACTTCTAACTGTTTTCATGACCTACCCCCACCATGAGTCTTTGCTTCAAGACCTATAACTAGACTAAAGTCCCAACAGGCCCGGAAGAGTGAGATATAAAATGTGACCCATGCAGAAGTAAGCTATACTCCAAAAGAACTGTATGAGTTTTCCCACTTACATAGACAGAAACCAGGAGAATATGTGTGCGAATGGATATTAAGAGTGTGAGATAATGGTGGAAGGAATATAAAGTTGGATAAGGCTGAATTTACTGATATGGGCCCACTCAGCAGAGACTCTGCCATCAATGTTGTAGCTTGAGGGGTTAGAAAGGGCATTAACAGTTTGTTTAGGTGGTTGGCTGAAACATGGATCAAAATGTGGCCGACATTACCTGAGGTTGAAATGCCAGAACTGCCCTGGTATAATGTGGAGGAGGGAATTCAAAGGCTTAGGGAGATTGGAATGTTAGAGTGGATTTATCAGGGAAGACCTCCTCACACACCCCTGGAATGTCCAGAGAACTGTGAAGAATAAATCTGTGAGACTAGCTCCATCATCCCTGAAGAGCTCTGTATTTGCCCTTCTCAACAGGTCAGATATTACTGTAGGAACTGCTGTCACTGAGTTGGAATCTTTAAACACAATGCAGATAATTGGATCCCAAGTCACAGAAGCCATGTGGCATTAGTTAATTGCCAAAGGCAAGGTGGGTGTGGCTACCATAATGAAAAACAGGCTCAAAGCAGCACTCAAAATAATCTGACCCACAGAGACTTATGGCATTGGCTAGTAGATCATGGAGTACCTAGTAGTAAAATAGATGGGCAATCGACTAAATTCTTGTTTGAACTATATAAGCAGAAGAATTCTAGGTCAAGTGACCAAAAGGTCTACCTTGAATTACAAAAACAGAGAGTCACAGCCCTTTAATCAATTCCCAGACTTGAGACAGTTTACAGATCCAGAGCCCCTTGAATGAAGGGAAGGCCGGGTACTCTTGGGGAAGGACCCCATTACACTGCCAAAAATTTATACTTTAATCTTCCTCCCAGCCTTCCCCAGGGAGACATATGGCCTTTTACCAGGGTAACTGTGCATTGGGGAAAAGGAAATGATCAAATATTTGAGGGATTATTAGACACTGGTTCAGAAATGACATTAATTCCAGGAGACCCAAAACTTCTCTCTGGTCGACCAGTCAGAGTTGGAGCTTATGGAAGTCAGGTGATTAATGGAGTTTTAGCTCAGGTCCATCTCACAGTGAGTCCACTGGGTCCCTGGACCCATTCTGTGGTTATTTTCCCAGTTACAGAATATATAATTGGAACAGACATACTCAGCAACTGGCAGAATCCTCACATTTGTTCCCTGACTCACGGAGTGAGGGCTATTATGGTGGGAAAGGCTAGGTGGAAGCCACTAGAATTGCCTGTGCCTAGCAAAATAGTACACTGGAAGCAATACTGTATTCCTAGAGGGATTGCAGAGATTAATGACACTCTTAATGACTTGAAGGATGCAGGGGTGGTGATTCCCACCACATCCCCATTCAACTCTCCTATTTGGCCTGTGTAGCAAACAGGTGGGTCTTAGAGGATGACAGTGGATTATCATAAGCTCCAATTGCAGCTGCTGTTCCAGATGTAGTATCATTGCTTGAGCAAATCAACACATCTCCTGGTACTTGGTACGCAGCTATTGATCTGGAAAATGATTTTTTCTCAATAGCTTTTAGTAAGGACCACCATAAACAGTTTACATGCAGCTGGCAAGGCCAGCAGTTTACATTCACTGTGCTACCTCAGGGTTATATCAACTCTCCAGCCTTATGTCATAATATTGTCCACAGTGATCTTGATCATTTCTTTCTCCCATAAGACATCAAACTGGTCCATTATATTGATGATATGTTGATTGGACTTAGTGAGCAAGAAGTAGCAACTACTTTAGATTTGCTGGTAACGTATTTGCGTGGTAGAAGATGGGAGATAAATCCAACAAAAATACAGGGGCCTTCCACCTCAGTAAAATTTCTAGGTGTCCAGTGGAGTGGGGCATGTTGAGATATCCCTTCTAGGGTGAAGGATAAGCCGTTGCATCTGGCCCTTCCTATGACTAAAAAAGAGGCACAATGCTTGGTTGGCCTCTTTGGATTTTGGAGACAACATATTCCTCATTTGGGTGTGCTACTGTGGCCCATTTACTGAGTGACCAGAAAAGCTAGTTTTGAGTGGGGACCAGAAAAAGATGAGGCTCTGCAACAGGTCCAGGATGCTGTGCAAGCTGCTCTGCTGTTTGGACCATATGATCCAGGTGACCCAATGGTGCTGGAAGTGTCAGTAGCAAATAAAGGTGCTGTTTGGAGACTTTGGCAGGCTCCTATAGGAGAATCACAATGCAGGCCCTTAAGATTTTGGAGTAAAGCTTTACCATCCTCTGCAGATAACTACTCTCCATTTGAGAAACAGCTGTTGGCCTGCTACTGGGCCTTAGTAGAGACAGAATGCTTAACCATGAGCCACCAAGTTACCATGAGACCCGAGTTACCTATCATGACCTGGGTGTTGTCCAACCTGCCAAGCCATAATGTTGGGCATGCACAGCAGCACTCTATCATAAAATGGAAATGGTATATATGAGATAGAGCATGAGTGGGTCCTGAAGGCACAAGTAAGTTACATGAGGAAATGGCCCAAATGCCCATGGCCCCCACTCCTTCCACCTTACCTTCTGTTTCCCAGCCCACAGCAATGGCATCTTGGGGAGTTCCTTACAATCAGGAACTGAGGAAGAGAAAACTCGGACCTGGTTTACAGATGGTTCTGCATGATATGCAGGCACCACCTGAAAGTGGACAGCTGCAGCACTGCAGCCCTTTTCTGGAATGTCCCTGAAGGACAGTAGTGAAGGGAAATCCTCCCAGTGGGAAGAACTTTGAGCAGTGTACCTTGTTGTTCACTTTGCTTGGAAGGAGAACTGGTCAGAGGTGTGTTGGTATACTGATTCATGGGCTGTTGCTAATGGTTTGGCTGGATGATCAGGAACTTGGAAGGAACATGATTGGAAAATTGGTGACAAAGAAGTCTGGGGAAGAGGTATGTGGATAGACTTTTCTTTTTTTTTTTTTATCTTCATTTTATTGAGATATATTCACATACCACGCAGTCATACAAAACAAATCGTACATTCGATTGTTCACAGTACCATTACATAGTTGTACATTCATCACCTAAATCAATCCCTGACACCTTCATTAGCACACACACAAAAATAACAAGAATAATAATTAAAGTGAAAAAGAGCAATTGAAGTAAAAAAGAACATTGGGTACCTTTGTCTGTTTGTTTGTTTGTTCCCTTCCCCTATTTTTCTACTCATCCATCCATAAACTAGACAAAGTGGAGTGTGGTCCTTATGGCTTTCCCAATCCCACTACATTTTGTACAATTGTCTTCAAGATTCATGGGTTCTGGGTTGTAGTTTGATAGTTTCAGGTATCCACCACCAGCTACCCCAATTCTTTAGAACCTAAAAAGGGTTGTCTAAATTGTGCGTAAGAATGCCCACCAGAGTGACCTCTCGGCCTAGCCTCTCCTTTACAGCAACCGTCTTCCCAAGGGTAAAACCTATGATAGAGGGCTCAACCCATCAAACCACCAGTCCCCTATGTCTGTGGTCATGTTAGCAACCGTCTAGGTGGGGTAGGCCAATACCCCTGCATTCTCCACAGGCTCCTCAAGGGGGCACTACATATTTTTTCCTTGTTTTTTTTTTTTTTCCTTTTTAACTCAACTGTATGAAAAAAAATTTAAAAAAAAAGCATACAATAAAAGAACGTTTCAAAGAGACCATAACAAGGGAGTAAGAAAAAGACAACTAACCTAAGATAACTGCTTTACTTCCAACCTGTTCCTACTCTACCCCAAGAAAGTTACCTAATATAGCAACATTTCTGTGAACTTGTTCCTACTATATCCATCAGAAATTAACAGACCATAATCATTCCTGGGCATCCCCAGAACATTAAATAGCTTATCTGTTATTCTTGGATTATTGTTCCCCCTTCCTTAATTGCTCTCTATTGCTAGTTCCCCTACATTCTACATTATAAACTATTTGTTTTACATTTTTCAAAGTTCACATTAGTGGTAGCATATAATATTTCTCTTTTTGTGCCTGGCTTATTTCGCTCAGCATTATGTCTTCAAGGTTCATCCATGTTGTCATATGTTTCACGAGATCGTTCCTTCTTACTGCCGCGTAGTATTCCATCGTGTGTATATACCACATTTTATTTATCCACTCATCTGTTGAAGGACATTTGGGTTGTTTCCATCTCTTGGCAATTGTGAATAATGCTGCTATGAACATTGGCGTGCAGGTATCTGTTCGTGTCACTGCTTTCCGATCTTCCGGGTATATACCGAGAAGTGCAATCGCTGGATCGAATGGTAACTCTATATCTAGTTTTCTAAGGAACTGCCAGACTGACTTCCAGAGTGGCTGAACCATTATACGGTCCCACCAACAATAAATAAGAGTCCCAACTTCTCCACATCCCAGCCAGCATTTGTAGTTTCCTGTTTGTTTAATGGCAGCCACTCTAATCGGTGTTAGATGGTATCTCATTGTGGTCTTAATTTGCATCTCTCTAATAGCTAGTGAAGCTGAACATTTTTTTCATGTGTATCTTGGCCATTTGTATTTCCTCTTCAGAGAACTGTCTTTTCATATCTTTTGCCCATTTTATAATTGGGCTGTCTGTACTATTGTCATTGAGTTGTAGGATATCTTTATATATGCAAGATATCAGTCTTTTGTCAGATACATGGTTTCCAAAAATTTTTTCCCATTGAGTTGGCTGCCTCTTTACCTTTTTGAGAAATTCCTTTGAGGTGCAGAAACTTCTAAGTTTGAGGAGTTCCCATTTATCTATTTTTTCTTTTGTTGCTTGTGCTTTGGGTGTAAAGTCTAGGAAGTGGCCGCCTAATACAAGGTCTTGAAGATGTTTTCCTACATTATGTTCTAGGAGTTTTATGGTACTTTCTTTTATATTGAGATCTTTTGTCCATTTTGAGTTAATTTTTGTGTAGGGTGTGAGGTAGGTGTCCTCTTTCATTCTTTTGGATATGGATATCCAACTCTCCCAGCCCCATTTGTTGAAAAGACCATTATGACTCAGTTCAGTGACTTTGGGGGCCTTATCAAAGATCAGTCGGCCATAGATCTGAGGGTCTATCTCTGAATTTTCAATTTGATTCCATTGATCTATATGTCTTTCTTTGTGCCAGTACCATGCTGTTTTGACAACTGTGGCTTTATAATAAGCTTCAAAGTCAGGGAGTGTAAGTCCTCCCACTTCGTTTTTCTTTTTTAGAGTGTCTTTAGCAATTCGAGGCATCTTCCCTTTCCAAATAAATTTGATAACTAGCTTTTCCAAGTCTGCAAAGTAGGTTGTTGGAATTTTGATTGGGATTGCATTGAATCTGTAGATGAGTTTGGGTAGAATTGACATCTTAATGATGTTTAGCCTTCCTATCCATGGACATGGAATATTTTTCCATCTTTTAAGGTCCCCTTCTATTTCTTTTAGTAGAGTTATGTAGTTTTCTTTGTATAGGTCTTTTACATCTTTGGTTAAGTTTATTCCTAGGTACTTGATTTTTTTTAGTTGCTATTGAAAATGGTATCTTTTTCTTGAGTGTCTCTTCAGTTTGTTCATTTCTAGCATATAGAAACATTACGGACTTATGTGCATTAATCTTGTATCCTGCTACTTTGCTAAATTTGTTTATTAGCTCTCGTAGCTGTATCGTCAATTTCTCAGGGTTTTCCAGATATAAGATCATATCATCTGCAAACGATGACAGTTTTACTTCTTCTTTTCCAGTTTGGATGCCTTTTATTTCTTTGTCTTGCCGGATTGCCCTGGCTAGCACTTCCAGCACAATGTTGAATAACAGTGGTGACAGTGGGCATCCTTGTCTTGTTCCTGATCTTAGAGGGAAGGCTTTCAGTCTCTCACCATTGAGTACTATGCTGGCTGTGGGTTTTTCATATATGCTCTTTATCATATTGAGGAAGTTTCCTTCAATTCCTACCTTTTGAAGTGTTTTTATCAAAAACGGATGTTGGATTTTGTCAAATGCTTTTTCAGCATCTATTGAGATGATCATTTGATTTTTCCCTTTCAAATTTTTAATGTGTTGTAATACATTGATTGATTTTCTTATGCTGAACCATCCTTGCATGCCTGGAATGAACCCCACTTGGTCATGGTGTATGATTTTTTTAATGTGTCTTTGGATTCGATTTGCAAGTATTTTGCTAAGGATTTTTGCATCTATATTCATTAGGGAGATTGGCCGGTAGTTTTTCTTTTTTGTAGCATCTTTGCCTGGTTTTGGTATTAGATTGATGTTAGCTTCATAAAATGAGTTAGGTAGTGTTCCATTTTCTTCAATGTTTTGAAAGAGTTTGAGTAAGATTGGTGTCAGTTCTTTCTGGAAAGTTTGGTAGAATTCCCCTGTGACGCCATCTGGCCCTGGGCATTTATTTGTGGGAAGATTTTTGATGACTGATTGGATCTCTTTGCTTGTGATGGGTTGATTGAGGTCTTCTATTTCTTCTCTGGTCAGTCTAGGTTGTTCATATGTTTCCAGGAAATTGTCCATTTCCTCTACATTATCCAGTTTGTTGCCATACAGTTGTTCATAGTATCTTCTTATAATTTTTTTAATTTCTTCAGGATCTGCAGTTATGTCACCTTTTTCATTCATTATTTTGTTTATATGGGTCTTCTCTCTTTTTGATTTTGTCAGTCTAGCTAGGGGCTTGTCAATCTTGTTGATCTTCTCAAAGAACCAACTTTTGGTGATATTTATCCTCTCTATTGTTTTTTTGTTCTCTATGTCATTTATTTCTGCTTTAATCCTTGTTATTTCTTTTCTTGTACTTGGTTTAGGATTGGTTTGCTGTTCATTTTCTAGCTTCTTCAGTTGATCCATTAGTTCTTTGATTTTGGCTCTTTCTTCCTTTTTAATATATGCATTTAGTGCTATAAATTTCCCCCTCAGCACTGCTTTTGCTGCATCCCATAGGTTTTGGTATGCTGTGTTCTCATTTTCATTCGTCTCTATATATTTAGCAATTTCTCTTGCTATTTCTTCTTTAACCCACTGATTGTTTAGGAGTGTGTTGTTTAACCTCCAGGTATTTGTGAATTTTCTAAGTCTCTGATGGTTATTGACTTCTAATTGTATTCCATTGTGGTCAGAGAATGTGCTTTGAATAATTTCAATCTTTTTAAATTTACTGAGACTTGTTTTATGTCCCAGCATATGATCTATTCTGGAGAAAGTTCTGTGAGCACTAGAAAAGATCTACAGCTTCGTGGAGGACACTTTCTCTAACTAACCAGCAGGTGGCGTCCACGAGCCACCTGTTCTCCACAAGCCAGTTCTCCCCTGCTTTGCCTTTGTGGTGAGTGGGGGAGTGAGTCTTGTGGGGTCCAGTTGGTGTACCAAGCTTGCGTGTGTAGTTGGTGTTGGCCGCCCTGTATATGGGGCGTGTTTCTGGGCAGTCAGGGAGGGGGGGTGTCTCTAACAATCAAATCTCCCTGGTGATCCTGGAGTTTTAAAGCTGCTGCAATAGTCTAATCCTTCAGTTCAGTCCTGCCACAGTTTGTTTCTGCCACTGACCCACAAGTCCTTGGTATTGGCGTATGGCTCCTGAAACTTGCGAATGGGTTCCTATTCCAGGCCGTGCACCCCCTGGTCCTCTTTTGAGGGATGACTGTGCTATGTCACAGGTGAGTGCTGTCCCCCCAGCGTGGTTCTGGGCTGCTGGGCTGTGTAGGGAGGCTCCCAGTCTGCTCAAATGATGGCTGAATGGGGCTTTGTTAATTCACACTGCTCCACCTTCCCAACTCTGGGACAATCAGCTGAGGTTGTAGGGAAGGCTAATGTCCACGCCAGTTTTGTGGTGTGTGCCTGTTATTTGAAGCGCTTCCGTCACACTGGGTTGTCTGGGGCAGCTCTGGGCTATGGGGCTGGCGATGGGCAGGAGTGTTTCCTGTCCACCAGGATGATGGCTGTGAGCGGACGCCCCCCTTTTCTTGGGAAGTTGTGGTGTTTAGTGAATTTTCTCAACCACTGGATTATTGCCTTTTGTCTCAGAGCTCTCTTAGTTCTGCTCTTGTCTTGACCTGCACAAATTGCAAGTCTTTGAGGCTTTCTGTATTGGGCTTCTTAGAGTAATTGTTTTAGAAAAAGAAAAAAGGATTAAAGAAAAAAAAACGGCCCTCCTCAGAGATCTAATGGGTTATTGAAATGCTAAGAGACAAAGCAATTAGGGCCATTAAGGAAAGGTCCATAGGGCAGAGAGATCAGCTTTTCTTCAGGATTTGCATATGAGCCTTGGGGCCTGAGCTCTGCCCTTCCCCTTTCTATGTTCACCAGAACTCCCAAAATCCTCCACTTTTATTCTGGAGTTTTTTGTGCTGTTTTTTTCTATGCCTGTCTCCTCTCTGCTGGGCTGGCTGCTCTCAGATTCTCTGGTGTCTGGTCTCAGTCTATCTATGGTTGGAGTTTGGATCAGTAGAATGAGTTTCCGATAAGGGCTGCCACTGCAGTTCTCCCTTCTCCTTCCTGGAGCTGACAGCCCCTCCTCCCACGGGACTGAGCCTGGCAGGGAGGGGTGCGGGTCCCCTGGCCACAAAAACTTACAGATTTCACTGATCTCAGCAGTTCCACATTTTCATGAGTGTTGTATGAAGTATGCCCAAAGTCAGATTGCTCTGTGGTATTCAGTCCACGCAGTTCCTGGCTTTCTACCTGCTTTCCTGGGGGAGTAACTAAAACATACAGCTCACCAGTCTGCCATCTTGCCCCACCTCCCTGGATAGACCTTTCTGAGTGGGCAAAAAACATGAAGATATTTGTGTCCCATGTGAATGCTCACCAGAGTGTGACTTCAGCAGAAGATTTTAATAACCAAGTGGATAAAATGACCCATTTGGTGGATACCAATCAGCCTCTTTCCCCAGCAACTCCTGTCATTGCCTAATGGGCTCATGAACAAAGTGGTCATGGTGGTAGGGATGGAGGTTATGCATGGGCTCAGCAACATGGACTTCCACTCACCAAGGCTGACCTGACCACAGCCACTGCTGAGTGCCCAATCTGCCAGCAGAAGAGACCCACACTAAGTCCCCGATATGGCACCATTCTCCAAGGTGATCAGCCTGCTACCTGGTGGCAGGTTGATTACATGGGACCACTTCCATCATGGAAGGGGCAGCAATTTCTTCTTACTGGAATAGACACATACTCCAGATATGGGTTTGCCTTCTCTGCACAAAGTGCTTCTGCCAAAACTACCATCTGTGAGCTTACAGAATGCCTTATCCACCATTATGGCATTCCACACAGCATTGCTTCTGACCAAGGAACCCACTTCACAGCAAATGAAGTGAGGGAATGGGCACATGCTCAATGAATTCTCTGGTCTTACCATGTTCCCCATCATCCAGAGGCAGTTGGGCTGATAGAATGGTGGAATGGCCTGTTGAAGACTCAATTATGGTGCCAACTAGGTCATAACATCTTCCCAGGCTGGGGCAGTGTTCTCCAGGAGGTGGTGTATGCTCTGAACCAGTGTCCAGTCTATGGTGCTGTCTCTCCCATAGCCAGGATTCATGGGTCCAGGAATCAAAGGGTAGAAACAGGAGTGGCAGCACTCACTATCACTCCTAGTAATCCACTAGGAATATTTCTGCCTCCTGTCTCTGCAAGCTTAAGCTCTGCTGGTCTACAAGTCCTTGTTCCTAAAGGAGGAGTGCTTCTACCAGGAAACACAATAATAATCCCACTGAACTGCCACTGGCCACTTTGGGCTCCTTATGCCTCTGAATCAACAGGCAGGGAAGGGTATTACTGCACTCGCTGGGGTCATTGATCCAGACTATCATGAGGAAATAGCACTGTAACTACACAATGGAGGTAAAGAAGAGTTTTCTGGGAATAAAGGAGATCCCCAAGGGCATCTCTTAGTACTACCATGCCCTGTGATTAAAGTCATTGGAAAACTGCAACAACCCAATCCAGGCAGGACTACCAATGGCCAAGAAACTACAGGAATGGTTTGGGTCAGCCCACTAGGAAAAGAACCATGGCCAGCTGAAGTGCTTGCTGAGGGTAAAGGCAACATGGAATTGGTAGTGGAAGAAGGTAGTGATAAATATGAACTATGGCCATGTGACCAGTTACAGAAATGAGGACTATGATGGCATGAATATTTCCTCCTTGTTTTGTTATGAGTATGTTTGTATTTGTCTGTAAAGCAAATATTTTTGCTTTTTTCTCTGTCTTATCTACTTATCATATGACATAAGCTGTATTGTTCATTTTGCAGTATTTAAGTTAAAGGAAATCAATTTTAAGAGTTAATGTCACTCAAGAACTTGTACCCTATTCTGGAGAAATTTAGTGTGTTTCCAGTTGTATGCTGGACAGCGAAGTATTGTTATGCAAAATACATTCTGTTATTGTTCTCTACTTAGAGATAAAGTATGGTTTAAGGTGGTGTGTATAACTGCCAAGTTGACAAGGGGTGGGCTGTGATGGTTAGGTACATGTGTCAAATTGGCTGGGTGATGGTACCCAAGTGTCTGGTCAAGTAAGCACTGGCCTAACCATTATTGCAAAGACATTTGTGGCTACTTAATAAACCAGAAGGCTGGTTTATTAGATCATCAGTCAATTGGCTGTAGCTGTGACTGATTATGTCAGCGAAGGGCATGTCTTCCACAGTGAGAGCACGCAATCAACTGGATTTAATCCAATCAGTTGAAGACTTTTAAGTGAGACAGATAGAGGACCTTTACTTCTTCAGCTAACCAGTGAAGCATTTCCTGAGGAGTTAATCGAAGCTGCCAGTTCGTTTCCTAAGGATTTCATCAAACATCTTCATTGGAGTTGCCAATTTGCTGCCTGCCCTGTGGAATTTGGACTCATGCATACCCCCAGTTGTATGAGACACTTCTATAAATCTTATATTTATAGACATCTCTAGTTGATTCTGTTTCCCTAGGGAACCCTAACTAATACAGTAACTTATTAAAACTTTGTAATATATCTTAGAGAATTCCCCTAAGGATACATATAGAACAATTTCATTCTTTTTAACAGCCACATAATGTCTCATAGTTCATATGAAAATACTAAAATTTGTTTAGTCATTCCCCTACTGATGAATATTTAGGTTGTTTTAAAATCTTCTCTATTATACCATTAATTTTCATGTATATTTAACTACATTTGTAAGTATTTGTGCCAATTTGAATGCATTATATCCCCCAAAATGCCACTATCTTTGATGCAATCTTGTGTGGGCAGACATGTTAGTGTTGATTAGATTGTAATTCCTTGACTGAGTGTTTCCATGGAGATGTGACCCACCGAACTGTAGATGATAACTCTGATTGGATAATTTCCATGGAGGAGTGGCCCTGCCCATGAGCTTGGGCCTTGATTAATTTACTGGAGCACTATATAAGCTCAGACAGAAGGAGAGAGCTTGCTACAGCCAAGAGGGACACTTTGAAGAAAGCACAGGAGCTGAGAGAATAGGTGCAGATGAGAGACAGTTTGAAGCTGGCAGTTGAAACCAGACTCTTGCAATGTTGGAATTATTCATCCAATTGGAATTTATTTTGAGGTATGGTGTGAGGTAGGGATCTCACTCGATTTTTTTTTTTTTTTACATTTTACCATAATTGATGTGAAATGCTGCCTTTAGTACACACTAAAATCGTCATACAAATATAGCCATAGGTAAAGTACAATATTGGCCTGTGGCTTGGCTTTCTGTTCTGTTCTACTATACCAATACATCTTTTTGATATCACTATAATTTTGTAATATATTTTGATGTCTGGTAGAGAAAGTCATCCCTTATTGCTCTCTGTTTAAAAAAGTCAGTTATATTATCCACTTATTCCTCAAAATGAAATTTAGGATCAGAAATATTTTCTCTCTGAATATTTGGTGGGATTACACTGACTTGATAAATTGATTTGCAGAAAATTTTCATTTTTATAATATTGAGTTTACACTTCAGGAACATCACGTGTCTCTGGATTTGTCTTTTTTATATCCTTAGGTAAAGGTTTAGAATTGCCTTCATTACATATGTCTCTGGAATTAGGTCTTTTTTACATACTTAGGTAAGGATGTAAAAAGATGTGACAGATTGGAAGAAAAAATTTGCAACATATAGCATAGATTAATTGCTATAATTAATTGTTTTCATTACATGCTATGCAAATTATTCCTAATCTATGGTTTTAGCTTTCTCCTGTTATTTTTAAATGAGGACCTACATATGTACCGCAAGTAGGAGTAGGTGCCCAAAATAGTAAGCAATTTGCCTAGTATAAGTAGTTAATAGTGGATATAGTTTAGAATTCAAGTCTTCTTACTAGTGCTCCTCCTACAAGAAGACAGTTTCTTTTACTGTCCTATTACTCTGCTATCTCTCTTTTTTGTTTTACGTAGTTTCACACTGAATAATGAATCAGAACCAAGGAAATATAGCATAATCCCAGGAGTTTCTGAATCGTAAGTAACTGGAACAATGAACTCTTTTAAGGTTAAAATTTCTCTCATTCTATTCTGATGCAAAATGAGTAATATTTATGTTGATTTAATTTTGGATTTTATTTTTAATCTAATAAGTCTGTAAAGGCTTCACATAAGTGAAACCTCAGCAAACTTTTCTTAAATATTAATCTCAAACTTCACCTACAAAATAAAGCTACAAAAGGTCATCTTATTCATAAGTTTCACATCTCATTTAAGATTGAAAAACATAATTATAATTAGGCTTAATATATGTGTTTTGTTTAGTACAGTTGCAAACCAGAGTTGCTTGATCTCTTCAACATTTGAAAAATAATTGTAGTTTCAGCAATTGACAGTACATCTTGACATCATCATCAAGCATTTTGATACCAGGATTAATCTGTGAATTTCAACAAGTATATATAGTACCAGAGTTGTCTTACTAAAACTTAAACCAATAGTAGGTAAATGGATAGATTCAGGCTCAGTGATGTATCCTAACAACAATTTCAACAGATATTTTGTCAGAAATCTGGGGACCTTCTGTCTCTTGATGATGCAAAGATATTCAGTTACTTTCCTTAAAGCAGGTAGATATGTGTACTAATTCCATCTCACAAGGAGAAGAATCCTGAAATATTTAACTACCTCTTCATCTTTTCCCCTATTCTTAAGCACAGAACCTCAAGCAGGATGCTGGTTTTATCTGTTGGATCAGATCAAATGTAACAGTAAAAAATTGAATGCACAGAATAATCAGTCCATTTAAATAGTGATCCATTCAAAAATAGAATTGATAGATAAAAAAAAATAGCTGTTCTAAATATGAAACATTAATGAAAGGCACTGACAGGGGACCAAAAATGAGCAGAGCCAGCTTGCATGGAAGGGGGGCCAGGTTGAAGAAGGAAAGGACACAAAACAAAATAAAGAAGGCAAAGTTTTTCTTGACTCGGGAGGCATCTGAATTTTCACACTTGTGGAGATAGTCATCAAATGCTCAGAGAGGTCTGTTGAAGCTCTATTTGAGGCTAAGGAATCTGACGTCCTTATTTTCAGGAGAGTTTTCTACCTTGATAATAAGCCGGTTGGATATGAACTCTCACACCTGTTAGTGTTCAGAAGCCAAGTGGTGTCTCCCTTAAGTGAATAGTGGAACTTGGGTAAGCCATAAATGTTCATGAAATCTTTATGCCACTGTTCACAGGGGTCTCAAAGAATTTCTATCACTCTGGCTTTTGGTATCTGTAGCTCTCCTCAGATGAAATGGATCCAGGGAAAAACATGGTGCAGAACATGATTCAGTATATTAAACACCATTTGTGTTCTTTGTTTTGCTGTCCTCCAATCAGGACCTCTTGAAGAAAATTTATAATTTTTTTAAAAATAGAAATTTTTTAAAACCACTACATTTAAGCTTCAATGTCTGTATGATTCATTCTGTACATTCATTCATTCACTGCTGCTCATCATGTAAATCTACCAATCTCACTTTGGCAAGCCTCCTTGTCTATATTCTTTCACAAGACAGCCACACCTGGAACAAGAGCATTTGGCTTCTGGCGCCCAGCCACTGGAGCTGGAGGTAGTGTCTCAGGATGCTGGTGTCCCAGCTTTTCAGTGAGGAATTGATGCTTCTTTGGCTGACCCATATCTTCTCTGCTAAAGAACATTTGGAAGGGAGCTTTGCATAGTGTAACTTGCCTGGTTGGCAGCTTTGTTTCTGTCTTAGCCAAGAAGAAGCAAGGAGCTCATCAAACCAAATTTGAACCTTCAGCTCCACTTGAAAAATTGTGGTTGGTGTCAGAATCAGCAAAGTCTTTGAAGTTCTCTGGCATGCAAGGCAAAGTATAATTTGGCTCTTAATTGAAATGTGAGTTTCCTTTTGAGTTGTGTGTAATGCTGGGCAGAGTTTCTAGTCTTCCATAACAAGAATCATGAGCATTTTTTATTACAGCCGTACATTATGTTTTCATGTTTCTCTCACTCAATATATTTCATCTGTTTACTTAGATAATTAAGCTGAGAGAATGAAAATGTAATCCTTGAGCCAAATAAATTCAGATTTCACAAAGATTAACTTGTTATTGAGAAAAAAAGCATTTCGTTACTCTCATTTTGTGTTTATGTACTCAATAGAGCACCAATAGTGGAGATTCTTGTATTCACATATACTAAAAATTCACCAAAAGCCTGAATCTTCTTTAAGTCTTATCAATTCCTAGAAACAAGCATTCTTTGAATCAATCAACATATATTGATTGAGTACCTCTGAATTTAGAGACATTTAAGGTGCTATTCTATGTGTAGGACTTTAATGCTGGCACCAGCATTTCCTAGAACCTCGATGAGTATGGTGACATTCTTACTGTACCACTTTTGGGTTTTGCTTATAATGTCATTTTTTACTGAGAGTCAGTTAAGCTCTCATGATTGCTGGCTTTATATACTTTGACATCATCTGCCTGTTACACTTAATGGGAAATAAAACCATGAGGTGCTCAGGAAATTTCTTTTAAGTTGAAGTGAAGATCAACTTAGGTTCTTATTTGAAGATCATGCAATGTGACATCACAGTGTGTGGTCAACAACTTAAAATAAGTGATTAACATTCTTTATTTCTATGAGGTTAGTGAAAACATGTATGGTTTTGTCATGCTTTCGTGCCCTTAATAGGCCCAGTAATGCCCTGTTTGAGCTGGGCTGGGTCACCTTATCCTGTGCATGTTTTCTTCCAAGCCATATTCTCTATAGCAGAAGTCTGTAAAGGGCCAGACAGAAAATATTTTAGGTTTTGCAGGCCATATGATCTCTGTCCTAGCTTCTCAACTCTGTGGTTGTAGTGTGAAAGCAGTCATAGACAATAACATACACAATTGAGTGAGTGGGCTGTGTTCCAATTACATTTTATTTCTCGGCACTGACATTGGAATTTTATATACTTTTCACATGTCCTGCAATAGTTTTCTTCTTTTAATTTTTTTTCCTGACAATTTAAAAAGTCATTCTTAGCTCATGGGCCATACCAAAACAGGCAGTGGGCCAGATTTGACCAACAGGCTATAGTTTGCAGACACCTGATACATAGTGTTGATGAGTAGGCAGAGGTAACTATAGAGTAAATTTTCTTCCTTCTGCTCAAACACTAAAGAGCCAAATTCTGAGAAAATGTGTTTGTGATTTGCATCAAGTAACTTTTGTTTCACCAGAGAGGAAACCAGACTGATCAGTAATGATGACTGTTTGGCAGCATCATTCCTGGTTTGCTTGCCAAAATTTTGACAAGGATTTTGCTGTCAAGATTAAGAGGTGATGCAGGCTTAAATGAAGAGCATGTCCGGGAGTCTTTACATTCAAGGGTAGAACACTTCCCTCCTGGGCCCATAATATTCCCTGCACCAAATGTTTGACAAACTTTTGAGGTGATTTTAAATTGAAGGCATTTTGTGGCTCAATACTACATGGCATTCTGGTGAGATACTGTGCATCCCTAGATACTCATTCAGGGCCAGATATTATATAATATACTTCACATTGGAACAAATTTTATCTTCTAAGGCTAAGTGTTGCTAAATCATCCAGGGGCAAAATAAATCTAAACTTTCTGATTTATCTTGCATTCTGCCTATGATAAGAATTATGTAATATACAATTTTCATGTTGTTGTTAAGATTGTATTTTATGTATTTGTTTTCTAATTACAAAACTAATACATGCTCATTGTGGAAAATTAAAATAATGCCAAATTGAATAATATAAAAAGTGAAAGTTTCCCTTAATCCCAATTCCCAGAGATAACTTCTGAGATTTTGGTATTTATTTTTCCAAACATTTTCCTTCCAGGTAATTGTGAAAACAAATGAAAAGGTACCTGCTAAACATATTTTACATGAGATTTTAGGACACAGTTAATGAACAAAAAGAGCAAAGTGTGATTAGGAAAATAGTATAACATCTAATTATGCATCAAATTCATAAATGTTGATAATTAATAGGGTATATGAAAGTCATATGTTCGGATGTTAAAGGATACGTGTTTGTTTTATTTTGTTTTGTTTCCAATAAGCAGAGAATGACAGCATAAATAATAATTTACACCTATATATAGTAAAAATCCTGTTATTTAGAAAACTACTATGCTATTCTGTGTATCTTCTTCCTTTACTATAGAGGGACTCTAAACAGGTATCCTCCTTTTTCAATGACATCAACATCTTAAGCAGGATTTACTCCCCACAACACAGGTTCTTGTAAAGGTTTTATCTGGCTGGCAATTGAGAGAATCCTGGGAGCCTCAGTTTAATTTAGAGAGGAGTTGATTGCCAGGATCTTAAGTGGATTTTGGTAGTGACTCATATGGTTTAGCATGTAGCAGCCCAGAACAGAATGTTGAGTTATTACCATTCTTAATCTTTGAACACAAAGTGGAGGGATCGTCTTCACACGTGTGATATGCCTGCAAGAGTCTTAGGAGGTAGTATGGGCTTTGGAAGCAGACAGCCCTAAGCACGAATCCTAATTCTTCTCTCATTATCTGTGGGGCCTCAGACAAGTTAGGGAACCTATGTTTTGGTTTTCTTATCTGAAAAATGGGAATAAATAGTATACCCACTTTGCAGAAGTTTTGTAAGCATTAGTATCAACATGTTTAGAAAGAAACTAGCCAGTGTCTCACATTTAGGAGGAGACCCCAAAATATTAAGATTCTTATTGTTATTGTTCTTATTGGAGAGATCTTTAGATCATCAGCTCTAGCCCTCTTATTTAACAGAAGAGAGGATTATCAGAAAGCTTAAATCCATACTCCAATCTTCTGTCCATTATTCATTCGTTCATTCTTTCTTTATTTATTCACTCTTCATTATACATCTATTAAGCTCTAGGTATTTTGCTAACCCCTCAGAATGTAAAGGAGAATAAAGTACAGACCATCTTGAGAAGTTCAGTCTAATGGGAATCAAGTGCATAAACAGATAAATTATTGCTCAGGTCTTAGGTGGTAAACTGTAATTATTTTACACATACTCAGGAGAAATGGTTGAGACCATGATCTAGTTCCGCTTTGGGGAACCAGGAAGTCTTTGCAGATGCAGCATATTTGAGTTTAGATTTGAAGAATGTATTGAAGGTCCCCAGGCAGTTAAGTGTGTGTATGTTTGGGCAGAGGACAGGGGTTGTAGGGTGGCATTTTAACTGGAGGAAATGGCTTGTGCAAAAGTTGTGGAGGTGTTGAAGAATGTGGCTTATTCATGGCAGCTTTAGTAGTTTGATGTGGTTTAGGTAGTAAGAAGAGATGAAACCAGAAGATGCCATACAAAAGGGTCTGGCACGTAGCACCTCTTTTTTCACCAAAACACTGCTCTGCTTTGTGTTGTACTGGAGTACAGATGAGAGCTAAATTTACATACTGGAATAAATGAATTTTGGGGAAGTGATTTGGGAATCTGCCTACCATTTAACAAACTGTATGGGGTAAAATGTGATCTAATTTCTACATAATATGATCAAAAGTAAACATTTGCTATTCAAATTGTACAAAGAATGGGAAGTAAGGCTTAAAATGTACAGGGCTCCTATTTGGATGATGGAAAAGTTTTGGTAGTGGATGGTGGTGGTATGGTAGCATGACACTGTGAGTCCAATTAACAGCATTGAAATATATATCTGACTGTGTTTAAAAGGGGAAATGTTAGGTTGAATATATGACAATAGAATACAAATTAAAAAAAAAAAAAAACGGAAAAAATCAGTGAACCCTAAGTTAAATCATGGATTATAGTTAATAATACATTTATAAAAATATGTTTTTATCAATTGTAACAAATGCTCCACACCAATGTAAGGCATTAATAAAAGGATGGTATATGGGAATCCCATGTTTTATGCACGATTGTTCTGTAAACCCACAACTTCTCTAATAAAGAAAAAAAATTGTAAAAAGAAACTTTCATGATTGTCTTGCACATAGTAGGCATTGAATAAGTACTGGCTAAGCACTTTTATACAATTGTTCAGTTATTTTTGAACAACTTTTGATATGGAATTTTAGGATTACATGGTAATTTAGACAGTTCCGAAGAGTATAATATAACTTGACTGACCTGTATGACAATTATAAGTCTCTGGCTATTAATAGTTTTTGGTTCATTTTCCTGGGACTTAATACAGGTGAGTTTGATTTTGATGGTTGCTAATTGAGCAAGGGGAAAAGACTGCATTGTCATAACTGTGTCCTTATTTAGTTACATCATATTTCCATGTCTAGTTGAAATTGTCTATCCTGCTTGATATTGTACTACCTTTATGTATACCTTATGTGAACAAATATTCTGTTTCAATTTTGCTGAAGGGACTATAGAAATTTTTTTGTAGATGTGATTGAAAAACTACCATGTGTGTTTTTTTTTAGTGCAGTATAAATTATATCATCTTTGGAAAATAGGATATGTTTTTAGTTCATTACTAGGCCTGATATCATAACCTAACCATATTGCTACATTCCTTCATGTTTTATTGATACAATGATTTCTTATTTTTCTTCTCAGTTTTTCATGTTTATTGCATTGAATTTACTCAGAAAATCTTATGACTCTGTGATACAATTCCAAATATGATGTTATTATAGAAACTTTAGGATTTGTTTTGTTAAAAAGGATTCTTATTTACATCCTTTAATATGTATCAGAAGAACCCAAAGAAGCTCTGACTGGTGAATTCTCCTGTATGTATCCCAGAAAAACATGTTCTTAAAGTTAATCCATTCCTGTGGGCGTGAATCCATTGTAAGTAGGACCTTTTGATGTGGCTTCTTCGGTTAAGGTGTGTCCCACCTTCAGTTAAGGTGTAACTCACCTCATGTAATCCTATTACTGGAGTCTTTTATAAATGGAGTAACTACAGAGGAAGAGAGAGCAAGCCATGGAAGCAAGAAGCCGGAACCAACAGAAACCGGAAGAGAAGGGAGAGACCAGCAGTTACTGCCATGGACCTTGCCATGTAGCAAAGGAGCCAAGGATTGTGGACTCTGGTCTTTATGAAAAAAGCATTGACTTGATGATGCCTTGATTTGGACATTTTCTCAGCCTCACAATAGATTCCCATTGCTTAAGCTGAACCATTTCGTGGTATTGCTTTGAGCAGCCTAGGAAACTAAAACAGTTGAAACCAGCCACCATTCAGAAATAAAATTTTTATAGGCTGTAAAGAGCTGCTCAGAACTTTGCTATGCTAGTGGCAGGGGTAAGAGAGTAGTGGGTAAGAAAGGGGGGAGTCAAATGTCAATTTGAAGGTTTACTTGAAGAAAATGGTAGCTAAGGGGGTGTCTGAGAAAACTTCTGTAATTAGCTTTTAACAACTTAACAAAAGTAAAGTCTGCTTCCTGGGTCATCATTGGGGTCTTACAGGCCTTATAGTGCTTGCTTGGTCCCTTGGTTCCATTATTTGAGTAATGTTTTCAGATAAAATGATAACTACAAACAAATATAGTGTTTTCAAGTTTACAGGTCATCTGAGAATAGGAGTAGCTATTCCCTAAACAAAATACTGAAGAGATGCTTCTACATTTATGTTGTTATGGCAACCACTGTAGGTCAATGTACCTGTCAGCTTTTGCTGCCTAGCAAACCACACCAAGATGTAGTGGCTTAAAAATATATATATTATTTCTTATATATAGGCTTGGCTGAGGTTTGATGGTCTAGGATGGCCTCACTCACTCATATATCTGGGGCTTCATCTGGGTGGCTTGGATATTTGAGTTGGCTGAAACCTCTCTCCATGTGGCATCATCCAGCAGTGAATAGTCGGGGCTTTTATTCGTAGGGTTCACACAGCAAAAAAGGGTGAGTCTCAATATGCAAGGCCTTTTTCAGGTCTCTGCTTATGTCATATTTTCTAGTATCCTGATAGCCAAAGCAGGTCATATAGCAGAACCCAGACTGAAGAATGAAAATGTAGACAACCGTTTTAGAATGCGGAAACTAAAAAGAGAAATAACAAAATCCACTAACATTTCTATATTACTTTACATTTTACAAAACACATTCACATATATTGCTTTTTATTAACCCTTCAAATGTCTTTGTGATGTATGTATTATGATCATTATCTTAATTTTATAGATGTGTAAGCCAATGCACATATATGTTAAGTGCCTACCAAGTAAGAGAAGAAGAATTTGAATGTAGGTCTTATGACATCAAAGCTTGTACCCATGCCTCCATGCTGTACCCAGGAGTCTCCAGGTGTGGGCTTATTGGTCATTTAATGCAGCAAGGGCCAAACAGTTACTAAAGATCTCTGAAATTTCTTTAGCTACACCATTTACTACACATAATGCTCTCATTCAATGAAAAGTCTGAAAATGGTCTATAAAATATTTTATGAAAAATGTTTATATAAATGAGGTATCCAGATAACTGGAGGTTAGATACTTGAGGTTTTATTGCCTTATTTTTATATCTGCACAGGTCATACATACATGATCAGGTAAAAAGCAAATACAGGCTAGTGTCAGAAGCAGGGAAAAAGTAAATTTGAAAGTCTGTGAGTTAAGTTTTTACTGAAAGGATGATCTACTTTGGATTGAAGGTCCCATATTTGATTAGAATTAACATTATATGAAAATATTGTCTCAGCTTCTCTTTCTGATATGCATTTAAAATTAATTTGTAGGTCATACCTGATTTGTTTTCCCAAAGGATTTTATACATCTAGGATGCTGGTGAAATTAAAGCACATTATTATTCACTGATGTTTAAACAAAATGTTTGAGTTGCCAAGAAGTATGATACTCTCATTGAGGACTTAGTGAATTCTCTTTTCTGTCTCTCTTCCATTTCTGGAATTTGTTAATAGCTGTATTCATTAAACTTCTATGTTTAGTTTTCTCTAAAGATTTTCATAATTTTTCTTGGCCTTAAACATTAATAATTCCTTGAACTATTACTTTCTGCAAGAAATGGGTTTACCCTTGTATCTTTCATTTGACAGTGCACAGACATGTTCTTCAACAGAAGATGTAGACTTTCCGTACACCCTACCCATAAATTTGATCCTTAGTGCCAAGTTCCCAAAGACTTCTTTAGTGGGAGATCAACATTCCTTAAGCTTGTACTTTGACACAGCAATTGGAGAATACTTGTCCTTTCTTATCTAGTTTTCATTGAGATCTCATACATGCTCTAGGGATCCTCGGCACAGGTGCCATGTGCAGCTGGTGACTAATGCATTTCTTGGCACAGCACATAGTTCACCTTGGCAAAAGAACCCAGGGAAGCTCTGACCCGTGAGTTCCCCTGAGTTCTCTGGGGCATTAGTTGATTTTGGACTATCTACTTTAAATTTCCTCAGCCACGGTTAACTCACCTTACGTATATGGTGGCAGGTTCAAATGAGATAATGTATGTGAAAATCTTTTGTAAACTTTTAAAAGCCATCAAAACATGAGCTATCACTATTAACATGCCTTCATGATGTCCCAATAGAAGGGGCCAACATAATTATTTTAAACTCTTAATCACTGGGTGTTCTGGTATGCTAATGCTGCCATTATGCAAAATACCAGAAATGGATTGGCTTTTATAAAGGGGATTTATTTGGTTACAAAGTGTTCTAGTTTGCTAATGCTGACAGAATGCAAAACACCAGGGATGGATTGGCTTTTATAAAAGGGGGTTTATTTGGTTACACAGTTACAGTCTTGAGGTCATAAAGTGTCCAAGGTAACACATCAGCAATTGGGTACCTTCACTGGAGGATAGCCAATGGTGTCTGGAAAAGCTCTGTTAGCTGGGAAGGCACGTGGCTGGTGTCTGCTCCAAAGTTCTGGTTTCAAAATGGCTTTCTCCAAGGATGTTCATCTCTAGGCTGCGGTTCCTCAAAAGTGTCACTCTTAGTTGCACTTGGGGTATTTGTCCTCTCTTAGCTTCTCTGGAGCAAGAGTCTGCTTTCAACGGCCGTCTTCAAAATGTCTCTCACCTGCAGCTCCTGTGCTTTCTTCAAAGTGTCCCTCTTGGCTGTAGCAGCTTGCTCCTTCTGTCTGATCTTATATAGTGCTCCAGTAATTTAATTCAGACCCACCCTGAATGGGCGGGCCAACACTTCCGTGGAAATTATCCAATCAGAGTCATCACCCACAGTTGGGTGGGGCACATCTCCATGGAAACACTCAGAGAATTACAATCTAATTAACACTGATAGTTCTGCCCACACAAGATTACATCAAAGATAATGGCGTTTGGGGGGACATAATACATTCAAACTGGCATACAAAGTTATAGTCTTAAGGCCATAAAAGTGTTCAAACAAAGGATCAACAATAGGGCATCTTCAGTGAAGAACACTGATGGTGTCTGGAAAACATCTGTCAGCTAGGAAGGCACAGGCACATGGCTAGCATCTGCTCTGGGGTCCTGGTTTCAAAATGGCTTTCTCCCAGTACATTTCTCTGGTCTAACAAAAGTCTACTTTTGATGGCCATCTCCAATATGTCTCTCTTGGCTACTGCCACTCTGAGGTCCTTCTGTTTGTGAGCTCTTATAGGGCTCCAGTAAACTAATCAAGACCCATGCTGAATGGGTGGGGCCACACCTCCATGGAAATAATCTAATCAAAGGTATTATCCACAGTTGGGTGGGCCATATCTCCATGGAAACAGCCTAATCCAAAGATTCCAACCTAATCAACACTAATACATCTGCCCCCATAAGATTGAAGCAAAGAATATGGCATTTTGCGGGATATAATACATTCAAACTGGCACAATGGGTTATAGAAAAATGCAAGGAATTTTGTAACCACTCTCTGTACCTTTTCTGTATCTTTCGGCTCAGCCGTACTAGAGAAGTATCCCGAGTCTGGGAGTAATCACAGCTGCACAAAGCCAGGAACTTAAGTCTGGCAGTGAAACTTTTATGGTTAACCTCCCGTCTGCATCACTGTGCCTCTCCCCAAAAGAGATTGGAGCGGGTCTGCAGAATCACCTCAGGGGTCTATTCAAGAGGCAATTAACATTCCTACTTGTCCATTCTCTGGTTTCTCTCCTGCATGCTGCACAGCCCTCAGACTCCTACTTACCCATGGTCTGGAATCTTTTAGGGAGTCCTCATTATGTTCATGGCTTCAGCTTTCAGGCTGAGGTAACCTTGATGGACAATTTATGGGCTCTTTTCAAAGGAATTACCTGGTGTTTTACAGGGACTTTATTTACTTTCATAAGACCTCATCAATGTATTCATTATAAAGAACCATATTGGTCTGCTTTTCTATTCTTTCCCTCATGCTGTCACCTCTATAGGAAATTACATGCAGGCAGTAGCGTCACGCAGAGCAAACATGTCTCCTCATTCCGTGGAAGCAATTTCTGTCTTCTGTGTTACTTTGACTGTCATAACATTCTCAGGCATGAACTTCACTTTCTTGATTAATATTTATAACCTCCTCTTTAGGCACCTGTAATGCCAGAGCCTGTGGGGGTAGAAAGCTCAGAACACAGCAGGAGAGTAGATACACTCTGTTAATAGATAAAGAGGCCAGGGTCGACAAAAGGTCCCACTCTTAAGAGAAGTGCTGGGACTAATTTCTGGCTATAAACCAGCAGGAGTGTTGCTTTCTGGCCTCAAGTTAGGCCTAATTGGAGGAGGCATGTCTCACTGGATTCAGGGTGAGGAGACCCCAGCACAGTGTTTACTTGTTCCTGGTTTGCTCTATGACTTCGGGCAATTTTCTGATGGTCAATGCTTTTATTTCTTCATCTGTAACATGTCCTATCTAAGCTTCTACACAGCATGTCTGAGAAGCTGTCTTCAAGATATTCTCTTGCTCACAGAGTGGTTAAAACTAGGTTATTTTCTTCCCGTGGAAAGAAGAGATTTCCAGGGCAGCTTAGAGTTACTGGTACCGAAGAGGTAGCTTTTGTGTCCCTCACTCTAATGACTCTCAGATATTGCCCACCTCTGGAAGGACACAGCAGTGTCACATGCCTCTATCAGGAACATGACATGAGATCTGGAGAGATATAAAAATTGGAGGAAAAAAGGCCAGGAAGTCTGTCACAACTGAGAACTGCTCACATGGTATGAGCATAAGCTTTTCCAGTCTCTGTCATTAAGTTAGTGGATGACTTTTGACAAGTTGCCTTGTACTTTGTATCCATTTTCATCATTTGTTAATTAATTCATCATTATTTATTCATGCAACACATTCTCTTTGAGAATCAAAAATGTCCAAGATAACATATGATAGCATCCAAATTTTAGAGCTCAGGTCAAATGCTGTGTTCTCCATGAATTTTTTCTCTGATGCTCTCAGTTGCAGGTAATCTTTCTTTCCTCTGGTTCCTTGCTGTCTAATTTTCTTATAGTACTTATCATACGCTATTCATGTTATTTGTATACATGCCTTATTTCCAATACTATGTCTTTTTTTCTTGGTATCCTTAAACCATCCAGCACATCCCCTTGTACTTTACAGATGCTCACTGAATACTTATGTGATCTAGAAGACATAGATGAAAATATCAATGGTATAAGACAATATATGATGTATGAGCATATGGGTGGTACACATAATAAGTGCTGTGGGAATTAAGAGAAGATGAAGAGCTGAGCAGGGATTGCCACTTGGAAGTACTCAGAGTGGTAATGGGTAGAGATGAGTTGAAGGTATTCCAGGTAGAGAAACAGCATTAGCAACTGAGCACACATGGGAAAGAAGAATGCATCTTTGGGGAGCTGGGAAGATGATGATGGATAGTAAATAGCTGCTAAAGATGGAGCATTGCAAATGATACCCTAAGGCGATTAAACTCTTCTGAAAGCAAAAACTAGCTACCCCCAATTTTTGAGCTGGTAAGTGTCAGGATCAAAGAGATATTTTAGGAAGATTTCTCAGGCAATGGCATGCAAAGTAGTGAGGTAGCTGGAGGCAGGGGGAGTTAGAGGAATTAGTTACAGGCAAGAACATGTGAGCACAGAAATACTGGCACGAGGTAGTGGTACTAGAGAAAAAGAGTGGAATCCTAAGAAATTATGAAGGACAGATCAATGGAAAACGTGATTGTGATTGATGATAAGGAAAAAAGTGGAATAAAAAATGACTCAAAGTTCTCGAATTTGGATGACTTTGAAAGTAGTGATACCATTAATAAAAACAGGGAAGTCAATTTTGTAGGGAAGGTAATGCATTCAGTTTTAGACATATTCAGCTTGAGGATGCAATGGAATGTATGGGTGCAAAGGAGGCAGGCAATGAGCAATTTGTTAAAAAAGTTCGGACTGGTGTTTAGGAGGGAGATCAGAGATTAGAAAGTAAATGTAGATAAAATAGAGTTGTCCACCTATTTGCCTTTGTTATAATTTCTCTGCTAGAAGCTTCTCAATGACAGGACCAAGTCCTGTGTGTTTTAGTTATCTGTCTTTGCCTATAAAGTGCCTGGCACAAAGTAGACTTTTTATGAATCATTTTTCTTGAGAGCTCCTTAGACCCATACGTAACTCTATGTTACCTGTGCTAGTGAGGTACAAAGAGAGCACTTAAACATGAGATTCCCAAAGAAGTAAAATTTTTGGTAACAGTTCCAATCTCTCTCTCCTGGCAAATATTTTATTAGTACAAATTATCAATTTAAAATATACATTTTTCTTTCCATCTAACGATGAGTTGAAAGGCTGTAAGCCTGTTCCAGGTAGCATACCTCTGTTATTTGGCATTACTGACTTCTCAGGTCCCTTCAAACTTGAAGAACTCTGTGTTTCTCTTAGTCAGCAGAAAAGAAACTAAAGAAAGCTAGTAATCTTGAGATATTGAGAGTGTATATTACACCAAACATCTCTATTTTTTTTTCCTCCAAGTTTCTCTGTAAATTGACCCAGCACTGAGAAATGATCGCTGAGCCTTGTGGGGGGTACTTTTTGATTCAACTTCTGTAGCTTCTTAATCTGCTTTTCCCCTCCCAGCCTGGGAGAGCTCAAGCAATGCATCTTTCCAAGTGTGGAGGGAAAAAGTCAGCTTCTTCCCACTCCGCCAGCATTCAGAGGTGCTGGATGGATGCCTGGTTGCTCCTGGAGATTTTTTCAGCCGCCAGTGCAGCTACGCTCCTAGTTACATGGTGGCCAAAGAAAAGTCCCTTTCTATGTGCTGATTTTTTAGCCTGTAGACACTGAGGCACCAGGACGTTGTAGGGGATTTGGGAGGCACTCTGCCCTATAAATGTGACCTCCCCAAAGTTACCCGCCCCCTTCCTCCTTGCTCTAGCCTAGTAACACAGCAAAGACTGCACAGTCAAGTCCTTTCTACATGGGAGAGGCCTTCACCCCTGGGGAGGTGCAGAGAAAGACAGGAGGGTGGAACAATGGAAAATGGGCCTCCTTTCATTTCCCTTCAGTGGCTGGAGGAGGTGTGGTGCAGTGGGAGAGCCCTAGATTAGGAAAAAGTAGAAGGTCTGGCTACTGCCTCGCTGTGTGATGCTTTTCAAATTACCCCTCGGTGCTTCCATTTTCTCTTTGCAAAACGAGGGCCTCCAATTAGATGGTCTCAAAAGTCCCTTTCCCCTCCTAATATTATATATTTTCAAAAAAATTTCATGGGATGAAAAGGAATAGACATTCCAAACTATTCTTGCCATAGCACTGGGCAATGTCTAGCTCATAGACAAACACTTCTCTGTGCTTTTTCAAGTACTTTGGGGAAAACAGAGAAAAATTAAAGCTCACAGGATAAAATCGATCCTGACATTTCTGTTAAATGCAGGAAACTACAACCCTGAACTACAATTCACAGGTTGGCCAGAACTAGAGATATGGGGAGGTAACTCCTAGCCTGGGCTTCAGATTTGTGCTGACCTTAAGCAAGCCTAGGGCTCCCACCCTGAAAGGTGGTGATACAGGCTAGGGGCAAACTGGCTTTTGATTAAATTACTCCATTCAGTCCTGCTTCTGCTTATTAGGGGGCATGCTATTAGTTACCACTCTGAGAAGCAGAGTCCTCTACCAAACTGGGCAAGGGTTGGCTTCTGTATGGTCTTGTGTGTTGTTTGTGCTGAAATCCCATCATGTCCCCAGGCAGATTAATTCTGCGGTGGAACCAACTTGAATAATCAAACTAAGCAAAGATTTGACAACACTGTACTTGTGGTACAACACAGCTGTGATTCCATGAGCTCAGCAGGGAGAAGGAGTTGGGGGCATCTGTCATAGCAAAAGCATGCTTTGTAGCAACTAACAATTTAACAGACATTCAAAAATGCTACAGAACAGAGCCTATAAAGAGGATGGGCTTCCAGGAGTGAATGGGTCTTGGAGTCTGTTTGGGGGCAGTAAAGGAGTGGTTTGAGCATGTTTCCTTGGTCCCAGGCATCTTATAAAATGAAACTCGTGCTACTTATAAAATGAAACTCGTGCTAGGAGTGGGTGGGTCATCACCCATTGCTCTCCTGTAAACACTTTTACTTTCTGGTTGATAGACGATCTGTAAGTAAACATCTGGGGGAAGACAGGATCACTCTTCGGAAAAACATTTATACGTTTTTGGGTGTCTGTGACAACCCTAAAGATTGTAAAAGAGGAAAGACCCTTTGTTAGATATAATAGAAGTTTGTATATTTCAAAGGCTTTTACCCTGCAGCTTTTCTTATTGAGTCAGGCTTTGAAACATATATAAAAAGATTCTTAAGAAACAATTTTCTGGTGCTAGACTCTGGAATCTCGATTGCAAAAGGATTCTTTTATTTTATTCCCAATGTGACTGCTCTTTTTGTTCCCGAATAGTCTGGGGGATGCTTTTCAATAGCTGTTTCCTCCCCAGTCACATTCAGTCCTGCAGAAGCCATTTTTATAGAGGGCACTTGATCCACTCAGCAAGTGAGAACTGGAGTATGCCAAGCACTGGAACAATTCTACTGCACTGTATTTCTCCAGAGCAGAAAAGATGTTGTGTCTTAATGCTAGATACTTTTGAACTGCAGGGCTCACCTATATAAAAGAGTTCAGTGTGTAATTCTGAAGAGGAGAATGTGATGTGATGTGTGTGCTTTGATTTCAGAAATCGCCAAGAAAAGTTGTCATTTTCATAATTTCATTTTGTGACTATTATTATAACTGCAATTGCAGTTATTTTCCCAAAAAAACTTACCTCAGAATTCTGTTTTTCTCATTTTTAACATGGGCAATTCATGTAGCTTAAAATCACAATACATTTCTGAACCTTAACATATTTCATATTTTATGAAAGATGTGTGAAAACAAATATTAAATATTGATTTTTTTAACCCTGTTAAAAACTCCTTTTCATCTGGCTGTCTTAACATTTGTTTTTTATTCTTCGGTTTCATTTATTTTTCCCTTCTGGTCTGCCGATGCCTCTTTTGGAGACTTTTTCTCTTGTCTCCTGAAAGAGGTTGCATTTTGAATCCATACCTCTTTCTGTTATACAGTTTCTTCACTGTTCAGTTTCTTTACTGTTCAGTTTCTTCTTCCTGGTTTAATGATCACTGTACAATCCAAATGTCTGCTTGCGTGGTCTGTCCATCACTCCAGGCCCCTCCTCGGTCAGACTTTATAGTGTCAGCCACACCAGGTCAGTCTATGCAGAGCTAAAGTCCCTTTCTCCAGGAAGTTCTTCTCTTCACTGTTGGTCTCTGTTCTCAAAACCCTACGTTATATTCCTGCTTCATCAGTTAGAGAAACCTGGGGCTTCTCTACAAGCCCTGATGATTCACCCTCCCTCCTTGGATATCTTATGCCTATTGAAATTCTTTAACTTTGGTAACTACAAAACATTTCAGTACAAAATTTTATTTGCTTTCTGGTGTATTTGCATCCCACTTTGCTTCATCAGAGTTAACTCAGTTTTACCTTTAAATTTCAGCTTTACCTTTAAATTTATCCATTCAGAATTTTTAAGGCAACACTTCCAGGCTCCTGTCTCTTCAGTTTCTTCACTGTTCATTGTCAGCTAAATTCTTCCTACAGGCTTACTTCTGTATTGGCTTAGTATCTTTTTGCCTCTCCTAGATCGTACTTCTTGCTCTTCGACAAACCTACTCCTGTGGGGTGTAGTGGTTCAGAGTGTGGATGCCGGAACCAGTTTGCTTGGGTCACATTCTAGCTTTACTGCTGATTCATGTTGAGCAGGACACTTAAACTCTCTGAGCCTTAATTTCCCATCTCTAACATGGGGATAATAATAATAGGCCTTACCTGATAAGGCTGTTGGGAGGATTGAATGAAGTAATACACATAAAGTGCTTAGAATAGTTCCTAGCATTATGTAAGTTTCAGCTCTTCTCATTCACTCACATTCAATGCTTCATTTGAGGTCCAAGGCCATATCTCACTCCCACCACCCCTTATCTTTTCTTCTTCCCGGGAGCTAATTCAAGATTCTGCACATTGAAGTCGTTCAATAAATATTTGTTGAAATCATCTAGACAATGCTGAGAGAGAGGTGAATTCCACGTATTAGGGGCTTAAAACTTAGTTACCTTAGAACAGAAAAAGGCACTGTCGTATGTCACGTACCATATTGTATCCTGGCACTTAGAAAGAAGCCTGATATATGGCAAGTGCTCATCAAATATTTGTTGAATACATGAATGAATGAAATGAATTGTCAAACTTTAACATATGAACCTCTTGGGTCCCAGTGAAATAAAAAATATATATAATTTATTTTATTTTTAAATTGAAAATGAATTTTCATTATTAACAAATCTATAATATATACAGACACATAAACATCCACACACACAATATGTATATGCATAAAATATATAGTATATATGGTAAATGTATATATAGTATATACATATATGTACTTTAAAAAATATACCTGTAATGAAAATCAAAAAGAATATAATAAAACTATACTACTCCGTTAAAAATGTCCATTTGGTGTATATGTAGTTCAGATCTTTTTCTGTGTGTGTATGTGTGTATTTGGACTTTTTTTTTAAAATAAATATTGAATCATACTGTACCTAATATTTATAAACTCCTCCTTTTGTTTTTGAAAACTGTAGTCGTGACTTAGATGTCTACTTTACAATGAATCCCAAAAGTGTGTTAAAAAAAACCATCTAGTTTTTGTTATTTTCTTCTTCCTACATACCTACTCTTTTAGACCCACTTTCTAACCCCATGAAGTCTGGTTTGAAATATTACAACTTAAATGTAACTTCTAAGAGGGAAAGTTCTAACTCAAACCTAGAAAATATATTAGAATTCCAGAATATATGCTCAATAAATATGCTTTACTCTACTTCTTTGATTTTCATTTTAGAGTGATTTTTATGATATTTGATATGAATTTATAGCTATAATTCTCCACTGATATTCAGAATAAACATGGAAATTAAAGATTTAGTAACAAATCACAATTGTGTTGCACATTTAGGTAAATGTTTTCAAGGAGGTCAAGAGCTTTTTTTTTTTTTTACTCAGTGACTTACACATTCAACTCTATTAGAGAGCCTCACTACTAGCTCTTGCCCCATCCAATAGGTGTCAAGAGAGAGTAAGGACACTGCTGCTTCCTCCAAATTTAGATTTTGTTTACAGAGAACTTTCAGTTTTAAAGGTCAGTATATTAGTTTCCAGGGACTACCATAACAAATCACCACAAACTGTGTGCCTTAAAAAAACAGAAATTTGTTGTGTCATGTTCTGGTTACTGGAAGCCCTACATCAAGCTCTGTGATCCCTTCGAAGGCTCTAGAGGAGAATCCTTTCTTGCCTCTTGCAGCCTCTGGTAGCTCCCAGCATTCCTTGGCTTGTGGTTGCATCACTCCAATCTCTGCCCCTTTCTTTGCATCACCTCCTCCTCTGTGTGTCTGTCTCCACCTTTTCCATCGTCTTAAATCTCCCTCTGCTTCATTCTTTTAAGGACACCTATCGTTGGATTTAGGGCCTATTCAGACAATCGAGGATGACATCTTCATCTCAAGATCCTTAACTTAATTACATCTGTGTAGATCTCCAAAAGGTAAGGTTAGGATGTGGATCTATCCTTTTGGAGGCAATCATTCAACCTAGTGCATTAGCATGGGGTCAAAATAGCTGGGCAGAAGGGCATAGTGACTGCCAGAAAATGAAAATAATGTAACTGAGGAGCCATTCCTTTAAGTTGCAAATGGGACAAAAGTAATGGAAAATGTGCCATGCCAAAATGATAATTTGGGTCACATGGATAAAATAGACCAGCAGTAACTTCTGCACTGAGCATACACCTTGGCATAGTGAAGTGCTGGCCAGGATGGAGCCCCAGCTTTGTGTGCTAGAGATCTGGAAGTCTCAGGCTGTCAGTATGCTTTGCTTTCACAAGCATTTACAAACTGTTACCCTCTTCTCCCCATTACCATAGGAATGGAAAAAAACAAACAACAACAACAAAAAAAAAACAAAAACAAAAACAAAAAACAAAACACAAGGCAAAAAAAACCATAATTAGATAAGAACACAAATTTCAGTTTCAGGTTCATGAGGTATTACAGATAAGGTATTATAACTAAAGAACCTTTAAAAAAAAACCAGCAAGATGTTCAGACTCTCTTGATTCTCTGAAACAGCATAGCAAGTAAATGTTTAACAAACTTCAAGGTATAAGGAGGTATAAGGAAAGAAATTCAGGTAAACCTACCTGTGAATTTTATATAAATATAAAATTTATTTGACAAGTTTTGCTGAGCTTCAGGTCTGGAAAATAAGGGGACAGAAAGAAGGGAATAAATAATAATAACAACACCTTATGGGGGAATTGGTGTAATTTAGTTATGTCTGCACAGATAAATAATAATATTAGGTGAAATTACAAAGGTAATGAATACTGCAGAAATGGATAGTTTCTACAAGGTTCCTCCACTGTACTTTAACCATAACCCCAAAACTAGAGCATATATACCAGTCGGTGTCCTTGTAAGGGTTGAGTAATTGTGGCATGTTTTGTTAGCGTAATGGTTAATATCTTGCTCAAACTGGAAACATTTTATTTTTTCAAAGGTCTGTAAGAGAAGTTTTTAGCAGAAGTGAATCTGTCATTATTAGTGTACTAGTAATGTCATTACAGCTACTGATAGAAAAGTACATTTTTGTGACACTAAGTTTTATTTGCTTAGAGTTTGTCTTCTAAATGTGTAATGTCTGAAGAGAATCACAATCTGAAAAGACAGTGAAGCTTCAGCTCGCCAGTTTCATTTCTCTCTCCCTTTAAATGTGACTTTGGCTTATGCAATACCAACGGGATGGAGTGATTTCTAAAGTATTTACTTTGTAAAGATATTACTTTTCCGACAGACTTTCATCTATCAGAAGGTCCTTGGAAATAAGCCTTATCTTTTTCTCTTTCTTCCTCTCTGCCCTTCAACCCATTTGGTAAAACTTTTAAAGCAAATTGTTTCATTGACCTTGAACGTTTTGTTCTCATCCTCTGATGAAAAGCGGAGGTACAAAATGATGTTTTTCAAGGTATTGCATTACGAAAGAAAAAGGGTGCTGTTAGCCAGTATTCCAGATAATATTATTTCTCAGACTTGCAACTTCAACACCGACAACTAGAATATCAAAGCTAGAAGTACTTATGATAACATCAACACCCTTTGATTTATATAACTAGAAGAGATTTAAGAAACATTTAGCTCTACTTTAAAACTAAGTAAACATTATAAATCAATTCCGTTCTAATATAAATATGATACAGAAGTTCATTGCAAAAATTTGGGAAAAAATAACGTTGCAAATACTTCCGTACACTCTGACCAGTTTAAGATATAAAATATTACCTTTAATACATTATTTAGTTTTGTATGTTTCTTTAACTAGACATAAATGCAATAATAATACATAAATTATTCTGTGACTTGCTTCTTTGGCTCAGTATTGTGTTTAACTCTGTTGATACACGTGGCTGCGGGTTGTTTACGTTCACGTCTGTATGGCATTCCATTGTGTAAGTATACACATTTATTTATCCATTTTCTTTGGATTGGATGTTGCTTCCAATTTTTTACGGCATAAATATTGCTGCCACAAACAGTCCTATCTGTCTCCTCATACACATGTGCAAGAGAGTCCCTAAGTTCTATGCCTAGGAGTGGAATTGCTGGTCATGGGTGACACACAAGCTTTCATTTACTGGATGTTATGAAATTGCTTTCCAAAGTGCTTGTACCAATTTATATGCACACATAAAGTACCACCAGCAGTATTTCATTTCTGATTATACTCTGTACTTGTCACCACTTGATATCAAAGAACTTTAAAGTTTTTTTATCTGGTGGGTGTGAAATGGTATCTTGTGATTGTAAATAGCATTTCCCTGATAACCAACAAGGTAGAGCATATTTTCATGTGTTTTCTTGGTCCATTCTTCTTTTCTTTTCAACGATGCCCCTGTTTAAGTTCTTTGCTCAATTTTCTGTTGGGTTGTTTATAGTCTCCTCATATACTGTGTAGAAATTTGTCATATATTTTGAACTCTAAGTCTTTGTCAGTTATGTTTTGCAAATATATTTCCTCAGTTAGGGTTATATTTTCATGTTCTTTGCCTTTAATTTTTTTGTTATTCTTTGGAGGTATTACTGACAGTTGAAAAAGTGAATAAATTTAATTGCACAGAAATATTACATATGTATATGCCCCTACAGCTATCATCTACATCAGGATATGAAACATTTCCAATAGACTCCCACATGCCCCTTCCCCAAATGATGCCCCTGAACCTCTCCTGCCTCTATCATTATAGATTAATTTTTCCTGCTTTGAACACTTAATAAATGGAATCATTCTACATGTACTATATTGTATCATATCTTTCACTCAACATTGCATCTGAGACACTCATCCATGTTGTTGTGTGCAGAGATATTTTATATTTCATTACTGTGCAGTATTCCATTGTATGAACATTTTATAATAATTTCCCTCTCACAGCTGATACACATGTAGGTTGTTTCATGTTTTTAAATATTAAAGATTCCTGTTGTAAGCATTCTTATAATTGTTCTTTGTTGGACATCAGACCTCATTTTCCTTGGGTATTTACCCAGGAGAAGAATTTCTGGGCATAGGAGATATGTACGTTTAGTTTTAGTAGACATAGCCAAAGAGTTTTCCAAAGTGATTGGACCAATAAACACTCCCACCAGGAATGTAGGAAGGTTTCAGTTGCTTTACATTCTCACCAACATTTGGTATTTTAGTCCTGAAATTTTAGCCACATTGTAAGAGGTTGGACCAAATAAAATCACCATTTTTGTAGATGATTTTATATGGTTTAACTTAATAGTCTCTCATTTTTCTTTAATTTGTATTTTCCTGATGACTAATAATTTTGAACAACTTTTCATAGGCTTCTTGTGCCATCCATAAGTACTGTTTCATAAAGTACTTGTTGGCTTTTGCTCATTTTCTTATTGGATTACAAGTCTTTCTCATACTGATTTGTATTTCTTTATATATTCTGGATTCAAGTTCATTGTTGGATGTATGTACTGAGAATTTCTTCCAGTTTGTGACTTGCCCTTTCCCTCTCTTCATATTGTGTTTTGATGAAGAGAAGTTCTTGAGTTAATGAAGTTCTATTTATCAAATTGTTTTATGATTAATATTTTTTGTGTGTCATGTTTAAGAAACCTTTGCCTATGCCGAGGTTGTATGTTTCATCTAGAAGTTTGACTGTTTCACCTTTCACATTTAGGTCTCTAATCCATATTGAATTACTTTCTTTGTGTATCAGAAGGCCAAGATTCATTTTTTTTCTATATTGAAATCCAATTGACCCAGCACAATTTGTTTAAAAAATTATCCTTTCAAGTTCATGCAAGACAACATGGATGAGCCTTGGAAGCATTGAGTGAAATAAGCCAGACACAAAAAAGAACAAATATTGTATGATCTCACTGATATGAAATAATTAGAATAAGTAAATTCATGGAGTCATAAACTAGAATATAGGTTATCAGGGGTTGAGGTAGAGGTAAGGAATGGGGAGGTAATGCTTAAATTGTACAGTTTCTATTTGGGTTAATGGAAAAGTTTTGGTAGTAGATGGTGGTGATGGTAGGACAACATTGTGAACATAACAGCACTGAATTATATATTTGAATGTGATTAAAAGGGGAAATTTTAAGTTGTATATATGTTAAAAAAATTTAAAAATATAGGAGAATAGGACTGTTTAACACATCAGTGAACTCTAATGTAAGCCATGGACCATGGTTAATAGCACAATTATAAAAAATATTCTTGTCATCAGTAGTAACAAATGTACCACACTAATGCAAGGTATTAACACTAGAGTGGTATATGGGAACTCTGTATTTTGTGCATAATTTTCTGTAAACCTAAAACTTCTATAATAAAAAAAAATTGATAAAAAAGATCATCCTTTCTTCATTGAATTGCAATGATACCTTTGACAAAAATCACATTATCACATATGTGTGGGTCTCTCCTGAAATTTCTGTTCTATTCTATTTAATCCACTTGTATCCTTTCTGTGTATCTTTTGATGAATAGTAGTTCTAAATTTAAATGTAGAAAAATATATCAATCTTTTCTTTTATGGTTTTCACATCTTTATGTCTTCTCTACCCCAAAATCACAAAAGTAATTTCTACATTGTCTCCTAAATTTTTATCTTTCATATTTTACAATTTTTTTTGGAATTAAAATATTTAATCAGCCTTCCACTGATTTTTGAGACTTTGTGTTTTGCAATTCAATCTGAATGGTCGTGTTCATCCATTTTGGAAATTTTCTTTTATTATTTCTCTAATAATGTTTTTGCAGCCATTTTCTCTGAGATTTCACTTTTTAATCCCTTTTATTCTGATATTAAGTCTCCTGGACTGATTCTCTAATTTTCTTAGTTTTTCTTCTCTATTTTAAATTCCCTTTATCTTTTTGTCCTACTTTCTGGCTGATTATCTCAGCTTTATCTTCCATCCCTTCTCTTATTTTTGCTGTGTTTTGTTTTTCCTATAACCTATTGAAAAATTTTCAGATCCCTTTTTTCTCTGAGTGTTCATTTGCTCTTTCTTCTTTCTTTTTTCCCTTCCTCCTACTCCTACCCTTCTTACTTTCCTCTTTCTCTTCCTACCTTCTTTCCTGTTTTTCCTGCATTTTTCTTTCTTTCTAGAATTTTTAAAAATTATTTTAATTTTCTTCTGATCCCTGCATTTCCTCCCCCCCATGTATTGTATATTTGGACCATTTTAGAGGTTTTTATCAAATGTCCAGGGTCCTTGGCTATTTAATCATCATATTATTAGTGAGGTACTAAAAAACTGACTGGAGTCTCTGGGAACATGGATTTCACTGCTATGATTTTTACTGTAGGATTCTAATAGCTTCCCTATAAAAAGTTTAATTATTTAAGAAAATTCCTTCCATTGATAGTTTGCTAAAAGAGAATTTTAAATTTAAACCAGGAGTGGATTTTTATATTTCAACAAATGCTTTCTTGGCATCTATTGAAGTCATCATATGATTTTTCACCCTTAATCTGTTAATATAGTTTCCTAACCATAGGATTTTTTTTTTTTTAACAGCAGTATTTCAGAATGGCTTTATTGCCCTTCTCCAAGGAGAAGGTGAATTTTTCTGTTATTTATGAGAGGGGAAAGTTTGGCATGAGGCAGCTGACAATTCTGCCCATGCTGCCTGTGTGAGGGTTGGCATTGCACTCTCTTCACTCCATGCCACGCAGAAGTTGAGACAATTTTTCTTTTCAAAATAAGGATTTGACCATGCAAGGCTAGGGCATATTTTAAACAACATACTAAGTTTGTTGTTACTCTCACATTTTTATATGTAATGTAGTTTTTGCTTTATAAACAGCCCATATGGATTTAAATCTCTTTATTAATATGCCATCTAAGGCATTGCATTTGACACGTTTTAAAGGTAAGAAATGGAATTTACAAATGTTTTCTCAATGATTCTCTCATCTGTGGTTCAGCTACTTTCCTTACCACAGCATAGTTTCCCTCCTACTCTTTATCCTCACATGACACTCAAAAGACCAAGGCTTTTTTTTTTTCCCTCTGCAGTATTTTGCTCTCCATGTACTTCCTAGCAAAAGAGGTAGGAGTTAGAGGCCTGCTCTAATCATTAGTGTTAGTTGTGGAAATTGTGTCTGAACTGTCTGGTATGTCAAATGATGTTTACTGAGATTCTGCCTTATCCATTAGGCTAAGAAATTGTTGGTGGAATAAAAGAAGGAGAGACAGTCTAAAGGTGTAATAGATAGAGATCTAGAGCTTTGAATCAAGCTAGGAAGTTTTAGGCTCCCCTCTGTCACTCACTAGGAAGTCTCTCAAATCTTTGGGCATTAGTTTCCTCATTTAAATTAAGGAGGGTTGACGTCAATAGATGATTCTCTAAGGTCCCTTGGGCTCTAATATTCTTTTGTAATTAAAACAATATCTAAAGTAGGAACATGTTGGAAGTTAAGCAGTTATCTTAGGTTAGTTGTCTTTTTCTTACTCCCTTGTTATGGTCTCTTTGAAATGTTCTTTTATTGTATGTTTGTTTTCTTTTTAACTTTTTTTTTTCATACAGTTGATTTAAAAAAGAAGGGAAAGTTAAAAAAAAAAAAAAAAAAAGAAAAAAGACAAACAAGGAAAAAAAAAAAAAAAAGATGTAGTGCCCCCTTGAGGAGCCTGTGGAGAATGCAGGGGTATTTGCCTACCCCACCTTCATGGTTGCTAACATGACCACAGACATAGGGGACTGGTGGTTTGATGGGTTGAGCCCTCTACCATAAGTTTTACCCTTGGGAAGACGGTTGCTGCAAAGGAGAGGCTAGGCCTCCCTGTATTTGTGCCTAAGAGTCTCCTCCTGAATGCCTCTTTGTTGCTCAGATGTGGCCCTCTCTCTCTGGCTAAGCCAACTTGAAAGGTGAAATCACTGCCCTCCCCCCTACGTGGGATCAGACACCCAGGGAAGTGAATCTCCCTGGCAACGTGGAATATGACTCCCGGGGAGGAATGTAGACCCGGCATCGTGGGATGGAGAATATCTTCTTGACCAAAAGGGGGATGTGAAAGGAAATGAAATAAGCTTCAGTGGCAGAGAGATTCCAAAACGAGCCGAGAGATCACTCTGGTGGGCACTCTTACGCACACTTTAGACAACCTTTTTTAGGTTCTAAAGAATTGGGGTAGCTGGTGGTGGATACCTGAAACTATTAAACTACAACCCAGAACCCATGAATCTCGAAGACAGTTGTATAAAAATGTAGCTTATGAGGGGTGACAGTGGGATTGGGAATGCCATAAGGACCAAACTCCACTTTGTCTAGTTTATGGATGGATGTGTAGAAAAGTAGGGGAAGCAAACAAACAGACAAAGGTACCCAGTGTTCTTTTTTACTTCAATTGCTCTTTTTCACTCTAATTATTATTCTTGTTATTTTTGTGTGTGTGCTAATGAAGGTGTCAGGGATTGATTTAGGTGATGAATGTACAACTATGTAATGGTACTGTAAACAATCGAAAGTACAATTTGTTTTGTATGACTGCGTGGTATGTGAATATATCTCAATAAAATGATGATTAAAAAAAAAAAAAAAAATTCAAACAGAAAAAACAATATCAACTCTAGAAAATATTCAGTAGATGGACAAATGGACTTCATTGTCTAATTAAGCATGAACATCATTGTATAAATTGAGAGATCTTAACAATATTTCAAAATATGAATATGTCAACTTCCATGGAAAAAGAACTTTGCAAAGATGTCTACATCCTGGAACTTGTGAATATGTTACCATTCATTGCAGAAGGTCTTCATAGATATGATTAAGTTAAGGATCTTGAGATGGGGAGGTTATCCTGGAATATACAAGTGGGCCCAGTCTAATCACAGGAGTCCTTAAAAGTAGAAGAGGGAGGCAGAAGAGGTCAGAATGAAGTGATGCAAGAAGGACTCAACCAGCTGTTGCTGGCTTTAAAGATAGAAGAAGGGTTCCGTGAACCAAGGAATGTGGGCAGCCTCCAGAAGTCTGTAAAAGCAAGAAAACAAGCTCTCCCCTAGAGCTTCCAGAAAAGAAACAGCCCTGATGACATCTTGATTTTATCTCCATGAGATCCATTTAGGACTTCTGACCTTCAGGATGGTAACATAATAAATTTGGGTTGTTTTAACCCACTAAATTTATGGTAATTTGTTACAGAAGTAATAGAAAATTAATATAATCCCTCACCTCTGGCTTTATTATATTGGGCAAATGTACTTTGGTCTTTATCTGATTTCTTTGCATGTTGTTATCATAGTAGCAAACACTTCCAGTCTGCCTTAATACCAAGGAACTATGCCATATTGAGTTATTTGTTTATATTATAGCTAAAGGAATAATTTGAAAACTGATTATGCATCTCTGTACCATTAATTCCTAAATCTAATTATTTCCTGGGACTATGTTTTATTCTTAGATTTCACAAAATTTCAGGTCTGGAAAGAACCATAAATACGATCTAATGAAGGCTAACACACTCTTTTTACAACAGAAGAAATTATAACTTATTGAGATTAAACCCATGAGTTTCCCCATAATCATCCAATTACTTGGGATTAAAATTAAGGACTTCTGGCTCCCAGTCTGGCATTTGTCTCCCACCAACCACACTGCCTCCATCTGAAAGAGTTAGGATGTGAAAATATTTAATGAACTTGGCTTCTTGGTGTGGAATATTGAGTATTAAATTCTCACATGAGAAGCAGTGTAATGCAGTGATTGGGATCCAGGATGCCAAAACTAGATTGCCTATAAATCTCATCTCTAGAACTTCCCAACAGTGTTATTTAATCTCTCCATGCCTCCGTTTCCTCATCTGTAAAATGGAAATGAGAATAGTACTGAATTCCTAGGGTTGTGGGAAAATTTTAATAATTAAAAACTGTAAAGCTCATAGAAAAGTGTTTACTCCAAACTAAGTATTAAATATGTTATTATTTTTAGTGATAGACTGTATATTAAAAATAGACTATTTCAGTTAAAATAATACAGTTTTATTAATATTAGTATTGTTGATATTTGCTCCTACTGTAGTTATTAGCCACCTCCTATGGTGAAGGCATAATCCCCAAACAGTGCTCAAACATTCCTGTAAATTGCCTGTTGACTGAAAATCTTATGATCTTCCATGCTGACAGACATTTTATGGACAATTAGCATGACTGTTATATGAGTGTTTTGCTAAAGACATATTGATATCAAAGAACCGTACAATGATTCATTCTATACTGTGTTTCTGAAGCTGCATTGTTCCAAGGACAACGTGGCTGATGTACAGTTTCGTTTCTTTCAAAGTGCTGAGCAAGGGTATTTAACAGAGTTGCTTAGGCTGGCAAACTGTTGAGCAGAAGTGCTAGATTTGTATGTCTCTTGGAGAATGGGGGAGTTCAAAGCTAAAGCAAGCTAGGAAAGAAATAGGAAGTGAAAAAGAAGGATGGAAAAATATAGGTAGATAGAGGAAGGAAAAAGAGGAAGAAGGAAAGAAGGAGCATGAAAGGACATGGAAAAAAAATAAACTCTAAAGTGAAGACAGCTAAGACTCAGTTTAGACAAACAAGAGATGACACACTCAAAAGTATTCTAGATGAAGTCTCTCTGATACCTAAACCAGTGCTCTCAAACTTTAATGTGTATCAGAATCATCTGGAGGACTTGTTAAAATGGTTTCCGGGGTTCCATCAGAGATTCTGGTTCAATAGGACCGGATAGAGCCCAATAATTTGCATTCCTAACTAGTCCACAGGTGATGCCAATGCTGTTTGTCTGAAAACACTGAGAACCTTTGAATTAAACTATACTCCAACAAAATAAATATAATTATTCTTGGTTTCTTTTTTGTTGAGCTATATATACAGTAAATTGCACAGATCTTAACGTTATTGGTTTCCAACATAAACAATCCCCTACAAGGGCAGATAAAGTCTATCTGTTGCCATACACTCTGTCAAGAACTTTTAAATGAAGTCCTACTGGTCTGATATTATTTTCATCAGAATGACATAATGAGTTTTCTAGCTTTTTGAAGACAAACATTTATTTTTGTAACTCAGAATCGAATGCACAAGAACCAGAAAGCACCTTCCTTACCTTGATTGCACCTGGAATGCTCCTGGCCTCATCTAAACCAGGTCTGTTAAATTCCCTAAGGACCCATTTGCTATCTCTATTATCTAACTTGAGAGGAGGAAACTCTGGTGTGTTATATTGAGTTCTCTCTCATTCTTTGAATCGTCAATTTATTGGATTTATATAGTAACTAATCTGGAATGTTGGCCAAGGAAGCTACTGAGATTGAAACCCTCAAACATCAATGTACATCTCAATCACTGAGGGATCTTGTTATAGTAAAGCATTCTGATTCAGTGGTTCTGGTACAGGGTCCAAGATTCTGTAGTTATAACAAGCTCACAGGTGATATCAATGTTGCCAGTCCATGGACCACATTTTCAGAAGTAAGGCCCTGGGCAGTGTATGTAAGTGCCTCTTAAACCTTAGTGAACATCCAAATAAACTGGAGGGCTTGTTAGATCACACACTATGGACCTCCACCCCAGACTGTCTGATTCAGTAAATCTGGGTAGTAGCCTGAGAATTAGCATTTCAGAATTCCCAGATGATGCTGAGAATTACTGATCTATGGATCAACCCCTCCCCTCACCCCCCATTTTATTGATGCCAGTTGACTTGCCAGCAATTTACACTGCTATCTGATGATATCTGCCTGCAAACATCTCTGACAAAAGTTACCAGTGCTTTCTTCATTGACAAATCCATTGGAGTCCTGTCAGTCTTCACATTAAATGGCTACTCAGTGGCTTCTGACTATTGTACTGCCTTCTTTTTGATACCCTCATCTCTCTTGGTTTCTATAGTATAGTTATCTCTGGTTTTCATCCTGCTTCTCTAGTCTATCTCAGGCTTCTTCATAGTTTCCTTTTTTGTTTGTTTGTTTGTTTTTTTTTTGGCCATCCCTCTGTTCTAGCCTCACAATTGTACCTTTAGTTCAGCTTCTCATGATCTGCCCCAAGGCCGCAGCAGGGCAAAACACCCTGCCTTTGGTCTGTAAGCCACCCTCCCCATCTCTGTCAGGGTGGTATTTCTAAAATACAAGGCTAATTATGTTACCATCCTGCTTAAAACTCTTAAGTGCTGTGCATTCACCATAGGACACACTCCAAACACTTCACCATGGCTAACAAGGCCCTCTATAACCTGGCTTTTTTTTGCAGCTTAGCTTTTTTTCTTACCAAGTCTCTTTTGGAAACTTACCAGATACACTTAAAAACATACAGTTCCCATAGAAGCTACACAACTTCATGCCTCCCGACCTTTGTTCATGCTACTCTCTCTTCCGGGAATTCTCTCTTTCTCGTTCTCAACCCACTTATCCAGCAAACACCTTCTCTGCACTCAGGCGTCTCTCCTCTTTTAACCCTTTTGTGATTGTCCAAGGAAGCAGGGATCACTTTCTTCTTGTGCCCACACATTAAAATGGCACCTGTATAACTGTATTCTACTTCTTATCTTATATATCTAATTTTTTCTACTAGATTATAGGGCTCTTGCAGAGAGCTTTTGTTTTCTACAACTCTGTGACCACAGTGCCTACCTCAGTTCCTGATTTCATGCCTGCTTGTTTTCTGAACAAATGAATGAATAACAGAGATTGAGGGAGAAGCAACTGATAAAGACTCTAGGTGACTGTATTAGTTTCCTGAGGCCCCCATAACAAATCACCACAAACTTGGTGCCTTAAACAGAAATTTATTCTCTCACAGTCCTGGAGGCCACAAGTTTGAAAACAAGGTGTCAGTAGGGCCATCCACCCTCCAAAGGCTCCAGGGACAACCCTTCCTTGCCGCTTCGAGCTTCTGGTGGCTGCAGGTGTTCCTTGACTTATGGCTGCACATCTCCAAGTTCTCTCTCCATTTTCACATGGTCACCTCCTCTTTGTGTCTTCTCCTCTTGTGTTTCTTACAAGGACACTTGTCATTGGATTCACAACCCACCTGGATAATCCAGAATGATCACATCTCGAGATCTTTACCTTAATAAATTGGCAAAGACCACCTTTACCAATCAACTCACATTCACAGGTGGACTTACCTTTTTGGGGACCACGCACTACAGACTATTGCAAAATAAAGGTGGTGTCCTTAAATGGAGACAAGAAAGGCAGAAACTCCTCTTCCTCCTTCTGGTTCCATATATTGGAGAGGGTAATAGACAAGCACTCTGCTATTCCTGAATCCAATTCTCTTCAAATCAGTGTTGTTACTCCTACCACAGGCAAACTCTGTTTTCTTTTTTAAAATCGGTATGCTCTCTCTCTCTCTCTCTCTCTCTCTCTCTCTCTCTCTCTCTCTCTCTGTGTGTGTGTGTGTTGGAGATCAAGGGTCAAGCACTGAAACATTCCCTTTTTATCTAAATCACATCAAATTCTCCTCCTCATGCTTGAAAACAAGGATTTCATCTATTGGCCTTTGAAAAGTAATACTCTGAATTTATTTTGATTGTTGTATAACTTTACATTATTCTAGAGAAGAGAAAATTGTTCATTTTACTTCTTGGTTTAGTACCTAGCCTTGCCCATCAGTTAGACATTTAACAAATACTTCTGATTACAGTAATAATTTATATCAGATGCGAACTAGTAGAGGACTTTGGTTGGGATGAGCAGCTGTGGAAATTGTGGGGCAGGGAGACTGGGCGAAGGGGCGGGAAAGCTGTTCCAGAGTTCCAGCCCAACCACTACTCAACAGTTTGCACATGATCCCCCAGCACTGCAGCCAGTTTCCAGCACATACAGCTTTCATTTCACATACAGCTTTCATTTCCATTAGTGACTGACTTACAATAGCCAAGACCAAAGCTTTCCTTTGGACTTCACAATTGAAATTAGAAGGCTTTCTCCTCTAGCCTACAACTTTGGCTAGCTCAGGAGAATTGGGGGAAATATAAAAACACAGATGAAGCCTCCATATAGTCACATTTCCCTTTGTTTCCACAAGATGAGAGAACAGTGCAGGATACTGTAATTTGTCAAATCCCCAAACAAAACAAAACAGGTCTGTTGTTAATAAAGACAAATGTGTCAGCAGCTGCAGAAAAGTTTCCACATGAAATCTTTCAATTCTAAATAATCATTTTTGCATTTTGGTGATCACTTTTCCAAGACCTTTTTCCTCCCATTTAATTCACAGTATTTATTCAGTTAACTCTTTGTTCCACGTTGCAAGCTCCCTTCTGTCAGACATATTTTTAAGACAGGGTTGATTCCCATTCAGGAGATTTCTAATATTCTACTCAGTTTCAGTAGTACATATGTGTCATGTCAGTTAGCACACCAGCTTTCGTAGTGAAAGTAAATGTTTTGATTACATAGTCCATTAGGAGAACTGCTGTTAGGCTGCTCTCCTTACCCCTCCTTCTCAACATTCCCGGGATACAGCCCCCCCCCCATCCTCCACGGAGAAACATGCTACTAACTGTTGGGCCACAAATTAAGGCAATGAAGCTTGAAACCCAGGTTGTCATATAGCTAAAACATGGGCCAGGTGTATTGAGAGTTTTCCAGTGTTTGACTACATTTTGGTTCAGTAGAATTGTCTAAGCTGGCTTGAGTTGCTGTGAAAGTGAGGAAGGAAAGCCAGGCCGAGGGAACTGGTGTTTGATCACCTGGTGCTTGAAACTTAAACCTCAAGTGAAACTCAGGGAATCCAAAACCAATTCAAAACAGAAAGGAAAAAGTTTTATGAGACAGTTCTGTGATCGAAACTGATGAGTTATGCATTTCAACTGTTGATTCTTAGCTTGTCTTCCTCCTTGCAGGTCTATATTAGGTGTAATACAGTGTTACAGTAAAGCTGCTTTCATTTTTTATTCTATTTGTGATACTCAAACATACAGAGGTTGTTTACCTTTGTAGTCACAAGAAAGCACCACCAAAGAATGCAGTAAAAGATTATGAGATAAACTTTGAGCCTATGCAAGAAAACAGGGATTTCTGGGCCTTTGAAAACCACTCTACCAGCAGAGAAATAATCTGAATGCAAATAATTACACAATTAAAATGACAAAGTAATCATATCTCAAGTAGTGTTCAAAGTTTACTAGATGGCAAGTTTTATAGGCTGTAAGACTTGTTCACTGTAAATGAAAGTAATAAAAATGAAGCTTAAATATTTAATAATTTGTAGTGCCCATTTATTCCGATGGATTATCTAAATTAGTAAGAGATTACTTATTACTGTGTGTAGAGTCATACAGGCATTTTTTTTTATTAAATTCAGTTTTATTGAAATACATTCACACACCATACAATCATCCATGATATACAATCCACTGTCCACAGTATGATAACTAGTTATGCGTTCATCACCACAATCTATCTCTGAACATTTTCCTTACATCAGAAAGAACCAGAACAAGAATAAAAAATAAAAGTGAAAAAAGAACACCCAAATCATCCCCCATCCCACCCCATTTGTCCTTTAGTTTTTATCCCCATTCCTCCACTCATCCATACACTAGATAAAGGGGGTGTGATCCACAAGGTCTTCACAATCACGCTGTCACCCCTTGTAATCTACATTATTATATAATTGTCTTCAGGAGTCCAGACTGCTGGGTTGGAGTTTGGTAGTTTCAGGTATTTACTCCTAGCTATTCCAATACATTAAAGCCTAAGAGGTGTTATCTATATAGTGCATAAGAATGTCCACCAGAGTGACCTCTCGACTCCATTTGGAATCTCTCAGCCACTGAAACTATTTCATCTCATTTTGCATCCCCCTTTTGGTCAAGAAGATACTCTCAGTCCCACGATGCCGGGTCCACATTCATCCCCGGGAGTCATACTCTGCGTTGCCAGGGAGATTTACACCCCTGGGAGTCGGGTCCCACGTAGGGGGGCGGGCAGCGAGTTCACCTGTCTAGATGGCTCAGTTAGAGAGAGAGAGGGCCACATCTGAGCAACAAAGAGGTACTCAGGGGGAGACTCTTAGGCACCATTACATGCAAGTTTAGACTCTCCTTTGTGGTAATGAGCTTCATAAGGGCAAGTCCCATGCTCGAGGGCTCAGCACATCAAACCGCCAGTCCCAATGTTTGTGACAACATCAACACCAGTCCAGGTGAGGATGTCCAACACATCCGTACCTTCCCCCAGATCCTCGGGGCTGGGGAGGGGGAGGCTGTAAATATATTTTTTATTATCTGCCCAAATTATTCTAGGATGTGTCACTATTTCACTCCAGCCCATACTAACCTACCATATCTCACTTCCTATTCAAAGTTCCATGCAATTATGGTGTTTGAACAAATCGACTGTAGAGTTGTACCGTTTAGAAAATTTAGATCCTGTACCAAATAGATATCTCTTCCCTTGGTCTCATATGGAAGCTGAAGTTTTAAAACACAATCAGTTTCAACCTTTACCCTTTGGCCTGGCTTGCCCTGGTCTTAACCAGACCTGCTTCATTCATATCACTAATTGAAGTCTGGGCTCTTTTTCAGCATTTTTTTTTTTTTTTTTTTTTGACAGTGGCTGTATGCACTAATACTGACATTCATATCTGCCGAGCTCTAACTCTGAGTTTCAGGTGTCTCAGAGATACGCATTGTTCCAGAGATCGATCAGGTTATACGCTAGGGGATCAGCATCTCAAAGTTTAGAGATAGGCCTTACAATTCAGGGATAGAGTTAACTGCCATACAGGCATTTTTTAAAGTTATAGATTATGTGCCTTTTAAGCTATAATTTGCCAGATTTTGTTATAGTTGAAGGAAAAGAGGAGAAACAAATATAAAAATATTGTTTTGTCTTTAGATTGTAAAGTGTTACAGGGTCATTCTCAAATTAAGGAAATACAGAAAAGCTTAAAAAAGACAAGAAACCTACTTATAATCTGACCACTTAAAAATGATTGTCATTAATAATCTTCAGTAATACTTTTAGTCTTTTTGTTGGCATGTTATGTTTTTTAAAAAAGTAAATCAAGATCAACCAATGTGCCAAGTCAATCCAAAGGGGAAAGTTGTTTTAACAAATACTACTGGAACAACTGGGTATCCATATGGGAGTAAATGAATGAACCATGTCTAGTCCATACATAAAATTAATTTGAAACCATGAAGACCTCATGTTGAGACAGACACAAAAGGATAAATACTGTAAGACTTGATGTACATGAAATACCTGAAATATGCAAATTCACAGAGACAGAAAGTAGATTACAGGTTGGGGTTGGGGTAGGGAATGGGGGGTTAGTGCTTAGTGGGTACAGAGTTTCTGTTTGGAGTGATGGAAGTATTTTGGTAATGAAAGGTGTTGATGGTAACACAACATTGTGAATGCGATTAACGTCACTGAATTGTCTACTTCAAAGTGATTAAAAAGGGAAACTTTATGTTGTATGTATCTTACCACAATAAAAATTTAAAAATCATTAGACATATATTTGAAGCCTTCCCTTCTGAGAAATAGCCACTATCAAGAACTGCTAAAAATCAATAACAAAAACACAGTCTAATTTAAAACATTATGTGATGTGAAGGAAGCCAGACACAAAAGGTTACATATTGTATGATTTCTATTATATGAAATGTCCAGAATAGATCATCCATAGGGACAGAACACCAATGGTGGTTGCCAGGGGCTAGGGGATGGTGCAATATGGAGAAACTGCTTAATGGATATGGGGTTTTACTTCGGAGTGGTGGAAATATTTGGAACTAGGTAAAGGTCATGGTTACGCAAAATTGTGAAAGTACCAAATGCCACTGAATTGTTCATTTTAAAATGGTTAATTTTATGATATGTGACTTTCATCTCAAAAAACTTTTAGTGAGTGCATTTGTTGCTGCATAACACATTACTTTAAAACATAAACAGCTTAAAACAACAAACATATATGTTTTTTCTGGCTCAGGAATCTAAGAGCAGACTAGCTGGGTGGTTCTAACGTATTGTCTCTGTTAAGCTGCTATCAAGATGTCAGCTGACTGTTGATGCAAAGGAGAGGCTAAGCCTCCCTATAATTGTGCCTAAGAGCCTCCTCCCGAATGCCTCTTTGTTGCTCAGATGTGGCCCTCTCTCTCTACCTAAGCCAACTTGAAAGGTGAAATCACTGCCCCCCACCCCCCACGTGGGATCAGACACCCAGGGGAGTGAATCTCCCTGGCAATGTGGAATATGACTCCTGGGGAGGAATGTAGACCCGACATCGTGGGATGGAAAACATCTTCTTGATCAAAAGCGGGATGTGAAAGGAAATGAAATAAGCTTCAGTGGCAGAGAGATTCCAAAAGGAGCCGAGAGGTCACTCTGGTGGGCACTCTTACGCACAATTTAGACAACCCTTTTTAGGTTCTAATGAATTGGGGTAGCTGGTGGTAGATACCTGAAACTATCAAAGTACAACCCAGAACCCATGAATCTTGAAGACTATTGTATAAAAATGTAGCTTATGAGGGGGGGCAATGTGATTGGGAAAGCCATAAGGACCACACTCCACTTTGTCTAGTTTATGGATGGATGAGTAGAAAACTAGGGGAAGGAAACAAACAAACAAACAAACAGACAAAGGCACCCAGTGTTCTTTTTTACCTTAATTGCTCTCTTTCACTTTAATTATTATTCTTGTTATTTGTGTGTGTGTGGTAATGAAGGTATCAGGGATTGATTTAGGTGATGAATGTACAACTATGTAATGGTACTGTGAACAATCAAATGTACGATTTGTTTTGTATGACTGCGTGGTATGTGAATATACCTCAATAAAATGAAGATTTAAAAAAAAAAAAGATGTCAGCTGAGGCTACAGTCAGCTGAAGGCCTGACTTGGTGGAGGAGGATTCACTTCCAAAAGGGCAGGAGCCCTCAGTTTCTTGCCACATGGACCTCTTTATAAGCTGTTTCAATGTCCTCATGATATGGCAGCTTATAATGAACAATCTGAGAGAGAGAGCAAGGTCACACTGCCTTTTGTGCCCTAATTTGGCATCACACCCTATCACTTCCACCAGTCTACTGAATGAGAAGTAAGTCACTAAGTGTAGCCTCTACTGAGGAAGAGGGGAATTGGGCCCCATCCTTTGAAAGGAGGAGGATTCAATAATTTGTGGAAATATTTTGAAACTGCCTCAATGGTGGTAGACATATTTTACACCACTACTGATACCTCCCAAAAGAAGACATATATCAAGTGGGAAATAAGTATAGGAACAAGTGTCAATATCATCAGACACGTGCAAATTAAATCCATGATGAGATACCATTTCAACCAACCAGGATGGCTAAAATGAACAAGGTTGACAATATCAAATATTGGAGAGGCTATGGAGCAACTGGAGCTCTCACACGTTGCTGGTGAGAGTATGAAAATAGAGCAACCATTTTGGTGAACTGTTTGGCAGTTTCAAATAAAGTTAAGCTTAAACTTAGCACATTCCATCCCTAGGCATTTTCCCAAGAGAAATGGAAACTTATGCTCATAAAAATTATTGTACATAGTCATATTCATCACAGCTTTTTTCCTAATAACCAAAAACTGGAAACAAAGCAATGTCCATTAACAGGAGGATGGAAAAACAAATTTATACAATGGAATACTACTCAGCAACATAAAAGAATGACCTACTAATAAATATAACAATATGAATGAATCTTAAAACCATTAGATTCAGCAAAAGAAGCCAGACATAAAAGTAAATATTATATGATTCCATTTGTACAGAGTCCAAGAACAGGCAAAACTAATCTATGATGATAGAAATAAGATATAGTTGTCTATTGGGGTAGAACAAGGGAAAAGAGGCAATAGGGAACTTTCTGGGGGTGAGGAAAATGTTCCCTATTTGCATAGCCATGTCAAAATGATTACTTCTAGGAAACGTAACATTAAGGAATTAACAATAATATTATCAAATATATAGTACATATTCAAAATTTACCAATTGTCCCCAAAATGTTCTTTATATTTCTGTTTTGGATCTAGAATCCAAACAAAGATTATGCATTGCATTTAGCTATCCTATTTCCTTGGTGTAGTATAATGAAAACTCCCATGCTAGTGAAAGTAGTGGCTTTAGTTATTCATGGGGGGGCCTTCAAGACCATATTTGATAGTTCATATGCTGATCAGATGACCAGGTAGGACCAGCCACACCTACCTGTGGTCTCAACAGGAGGGGCTGGCCACACCAGAAAGACCAACCATGTGATTAGGGTATTGGGGCTTTGAGCCTTGTCTTGTCAGCCCACCTCCTTGATCTCTAAGTTCATCCACATGGGCACTAATTCCATCAATTATAGGCCCCATATAAACTCAGGACAGTTGAAGCTCACTAAGCTTTCAAGACTGATAAACTATATCCATAGACTGGAAGGGTGATGTGTTCTGATTCCATGAGAGGAAGGATAAGGAAGCTTGTGTTTGAGACTCTCCCAGACCTTGCCCAATGCATTTCTTCTTTTGGCTTCATGTTTGTATCCTTTTACTATAATAAAACTATAATTGTAAGGATGGTGCCATCAGTGAGTTCTTTGAATCATTCTAGTGAATTATCAAATCTGAGTGGTTGTTGGGAAACTCTGAATTTGTAGCCTGCTGGTAAGAAGTGTGGGTGCCCTGGGGTCCACCTTGTGACTGATGCCTGAAAGACAGTCTTGTGGGGGATTGCCCTCAGCCAGTGGAGATTGGTCTCACTCCAGGTAGAGTTGGAACTGAATTGTATTATTGTTGGTGAGTGAGTTACTGTGGTATTTGTGGTTGGTGCCAGAAGCTGTTGAATTTGATACCTTTATCCTTAGTCTCTTCTAATCTATAATCTATTCTGGAACAAACTTTCCTTTTTTTCTTTTTTTTGGTCTAACTTATTTTTTTTTTTTTTTTTTTTTTTTTTTTTGCTTTGTAACTAGTTTTTTTTTTTTTCATTTTTATTGAGATTGTTCAGATACCATACAATTATCCAAAGATCCAAAGTGTACAATCACTTGCCCCTGGGTACCCTCATACAGCTGTGCATCCATCACACTTAATTTTTGTTCAATTTTTAGAAACTTTTCATTACTCCAGGCAAGAAATAAAGTGAAAGATGAAAAAAGAAAAAAAGAAAAGGAAACTCTAAACCTCCCCTACCCCTAACCAACCCCCCTCAATTGTTGACTCCTAGTATTGATATAGTACGTTTGTTACTGTTTATGAAAAAATGTTGAAATACTACTAACTGTAGTATATAGTTTGTAACAGGTATATAGTTCTTCCCTATATGCCCCTCTATTATTAACTTCTAATTGTATTGTCATACATTTGTTCTGGTTCATGAAGTGATTTCTAGTATTTGTACAGTTGATCATGGACATTACCCACCATAAAGAATCAGACAATACCACCAATGTCAAGTGTCTAACATGCCTCTCCTATCCCCCCCTCTTATCTGCATTTACCTTAGTATATCACCTTTGTTACATTAAAGGAAGCATAATACAATGATTCTATTAGTTACAGTCTCTAGTTTATGCTGATTGCATCCCTCCCCCAATGCCTCCCCATTTTTAACACCTTGCAAGGTTGACATTTGCTTGCTCTCCCTCGTAAAAGAACATATTTGTACATTTTATCACAATTGTTGAATACTTTAGATTTCACCAAGTTACACAGTCCCAGTCATTATCTTTCCTCCTTTCTTGTGGTGTCTCACATGCTCCCCATCTTCCTCTCTCAACCGTATTCATAGTTACCTTTGTTCAGTGTACTTACATTGTTGTGCTACCATCTCCCTAAATTGTGTTCCAAACCACACACTCCTGTCTTCTATCACCCTGTAGTGCTCCCTTTAGTATTTCCTGTAGGGCAGGTATCTTGTTCACAAAGTCTCTCATTGTCTGTTTGTCAGAAAATATTTTGAGCTCTCCCTCATATTTGAAGGACAGCTTTGCTGGATACAGGATTCTTGGTTGGTGGTTTTTCTCTTTCAGTATCTTAAACATATCACACCACTTCCTTCTTGCCTCCATGGTTTCTACTGAGAGATCCGCACATAGTCTTATTAAGCTTCCTTTGTACGTAATGGATTGCTTTTCTCTTGCTGCTTTCAGGATTCTCTCTTTGTCTTTGACATTTGATAATCTGATTATTAAGTGTCTTGGCGTAGGCCTATTCATATCTCTTCTGTTTGGAGTACGCTGCGCTTCTTGGATCTGTAATTTTATGTCTTTCTTAAGAGATGGGAAATTTTCATGAATTATTTCCTCTATTATTGCTTCTGCCCCCTTTCCCCTCTCTTCTCCTTCTGGGACACCAATGATACGTACATTATTGTACTTTGTTTCATCTTTGAGTTCCCGGAGACGTTGCTCATATTTTTTCATTCTTTTCTCTATCTGCTCCTTTGTGTATAGGCTTTCAGGTGTTTTGTTCTCCAGTTCCTGAGTGTTTTCTTCTGCCTCTTGAGATCTGTTGTTGTATGTTTCCATTGTGTCTTTCATCTCTTGTGTTGTGCCTTTCATTTCCATAGATTCTACCAGTAGGTTTTTTGAACTTTTGATTTCTGCCGTATACAGGTCCAGTGCTTCCTTTACAGCCTCTATCTCTTTTGCAATATCTTCTCTAAACTTTTTGAATTGATTTAGCATTAGTTGTTTAAATTCCTGTATCTCAGTTGAAGTGTACATTTGTTCCTTTGACTGGGCCATAACTTTGTTTTTCTTAGTGTAGGTTGTAATTTTCTGTTGTCTAGTCATGGTTTCCTTGTTTATCCAAATCAGGTTTTCCCAGACCAGAACAGGCTCAGGTCCCAGAGGGAAGAAATATTCAGTATCTGGTTTCCCTGCGGGTGTGTCTTAGAAAATTGCTCCACCCTTTGATGCCTCGGGTCACTGTGCTTTTCTGCCCAGCAGGTGACGCCTATTAGCCTATAATTCTTGACTGGTGTGAGGAGGTATGGCCGTGTTCCCCCAGGCTCTGGGGTCTGGTTCTGAATGGAAAGGGCCCCACCCCTTTCCTCCTAGAGAAGACAGAGCCCCCAGGTGGAGGTCATTAGCATTTCAATGGTCTCGCTCTCTGCTTGTGCTGTCTCCGCCCTTCCCCGAGTCACAGCCCTGGAAACTGAAAATGACTGGGGCTTTCTCCACTGAGCCGAAAAAGAAACAGATAGTCCCCTTCAGACCCAGTCAAGGCGACCCTCCGGCTCTCCCAGGTCAGTCGTCACCCAAAGCCTCTGTCTGTTTTTTGGGGCTGCGTACCTGTAGTGAGCAGTTCACACTCGCTACTTAAAACCCCAGTTGGAGCTCAGCTGAGCCGTATTCGCTTGCTGGGAGAGAGCTTCTCTCTGGCACCACGCGGCTCCGCAGCTCGGGCTGTGGGGGAGGGGGGTCTTCCGACCGGGTTCCACAGGTTTTACTTACAGATTTTATGCTGTGTTCTCGGGCATTCCTCCCAATTCAGGTTGGTGTATGATGAGTGGATGGTCTCGTTTGTCCCCCCGCAGTTATTCTGGATTATTTACTAGTTGTTTCTGGTTTTTTGTAGTTGTTCCAGGGGGACTGCTTAGCTTCCACTCCTCTCTATGCCGCCATCTTGCCTCTTGTGGTCTAACTTATTTTTGAGGTGTCCAGAACAGTTATCTTGTAGAATGTACCACAACCTGGATTTGTCTGATTATTTCCTCAAGATTAGGTTCCAGTTAAACATTTTTGGCAAGAATACTACATAGGTTATATTGTATATTTTCCATTTAATGTTAATGTATTCCTTTATTGATTATGTTAACTGTGATCACTTGGTTAAGATATTTTCATCAGATCACTCTCTTTAGAATGAAAAAAGTATTCTATGTGGTGATAGTATGAATGTCCTGTCCCCCAATAATCTTTCACCCAAAAGTTTTAGCATCCACTAATGATCCTTACCTGACTCAGTTATTACAGGGATGGTTACAAAATGGAGATTTTCTAATTCTATCATCTTTTTAATGTTTAATAGCTGGCATTATTCTGTACAATGGTAGTTTTCATCTCCCTTCCCTCTCCTCTTTTCAAATATCGCTATAGACTCATAGATTATTTTTTAAAATTTAATTTGTTATAATCTCTTTCAGATGTTATTATTTTTAATGCTCAAATTGCCCTAAATTTGGCCAGTGGAGACCCGAGATAATATGTTTAAATCATTTTAGGTTGTGTCTCTATTTCAGACCCTTCTTGGTTTCCAAAGTCCTTCCAGAAATTTTCAAATTAAATTGCTATCTTTAATGTCTGAAGGTGGTGTCCAGTGATATGCTGGTAAATGTTTAACAATCAGCTCTTCTAAAAAAAAAAAGTCCTGTTTTTAGTGTTTGCTGATTTCCATGGTGTAAAAACTCTCACCTTGGTCTATTTTAAGTTACCTTAGGGAGAGTGCATGGTAGCATGCTATTATTTAGTTTTCCACCATATGGGGACAGTAAATGTAAATAACCTCAAAAGCATATATAATAGTAAAATGTAGTCAAATAATTAGGAAGCAATGAATATTATCTTTGTTTTACTATAACTTGTTTAATTTTAATTTTATATAATTTAATTGTTAATAATGTCACATTTAACAATTGGCTTGCCAAATTCCTGGAAATTTAACCATTGGCTCTTAAGAGTAGGTGCAATCCAGCTCCAGCACACAAATGGCAGTATCCATTTCCAATCATAGTGTATTAAATATGAATAAAATTATGTGTACAGGCAGTCTGGAATATCTAGGCAGATTTTTTTTTTTTCCCCCGGAGAAATCACTTTGGCAAAGAAATCAATTTCCCTCCCTCCTCTTCACCTAAACTTGATGCTATTTGTTTAGTAGTATCAAAAAAACATAATTATCTTGAATTTACTGAACTGGAATGCTGGGAAGAAGCTCAGCTGATGTATGAGGGATAAATAAGAGAACACTTAGGTACAAGAAGGCTCTCGTGTATCAGCCTGTCCAGATCTTCTGTGGTAGAATGTGTTGCTTCTTCTGCCCAGCTTCGCCCCTTCTAGGAAGAGCTCCTTCTTCCTCCTGGCAAATGTCCTTTCCCCACATCAGCTGTGCACCTTGCTCCCTTACCACATTGTTTGTTCTTTGGGAATTTTTGAACTGGGTAAAACTCCAGTCTCTCTCTGGAGGAGAATGTGCTATGTGAAACTTGGGAGAAACTGGTAACCACGATTCCTTCTGTATCTGAAGGAACAAAGCATAAAACAGATGGAGAGAGGGAGTCCTGGCGAAGCCCCAGGTCTCCCTGAAGCCTGTCTCTGAGGAGCCTTTACAAATTCTATGACCCTTTTAGTAAATCCCTGTTATCTGACCTAAGGGCAATTTGAGTTGGGTTTCTGTAGCATGTCTGAAAGCCAAAGGAAGGACTCTAAAATGTTCCAGAGCTAGATGGTGATAGGGGAAGGAGGGCAGTCAGATTTACTCTCCCTGTGCTCAGAGCTCTTTCTACCCTCACAAGGCATGGCTCTATGTGCTCTGCCTTTTTAATCCTCTGAAGCTGCTCCTACTTAGTAAGAAGGAGAAACCAGGGCTGAGGCACCAATTGCAAGGCCCTAAACACTGATTCTTGAAAGGAAAAGACAACCATGATTTGGTTCCGCTCTGTTAAATTTTTATTAAGTGCCGTCCATGTGCAAAGAAAATGTTATAAGCTGGGGCAAAAGGATGAAAGTCACATCTCCATCTTTAAGGATTTTATAGTCTTCTAGGAGAGAAGTATGTATAGTCAAATAAATGCAATATATATAAGTCATATAAGTATATCCATCCAATGAACATTAGGTAGTCATTAAAATAATTTATATGTATATTTTTAATGCACTATGCCACTACTAAAATCATATCTCTGAAGAATATTTTAAAATAGGGGAAATTCTCTTAATATGCTCAGTATATATTAGCATATACATATATGCTCTGAATGTACATTATAGAATATACAAAATGGAGTGACCCAGTTTACTTTTTATAAGTATAAATGCATAAAAAAAGATAGAAGGAAAGATAAAATGAAGATTAGGTAGTGGATTATAAGTGATATGATTTTATCATTTTCATCTATATTTTCAGAATTTTCAGATAAGGAATAATTTGGTTGACATCGGTACTCAGAATATTTCATTTTCTAAAACACTGCTCCATTACCATAGGTCTTACTTCCTACAACATATAAAAATGAGCTTTAAACTTAGAAAATTGATTCAAGATAAAGCAAAGAAATTCCTTACACCAAAAGAACTTTCCATGTGTCTTACTTCAGTTGGTGGCTACTTGAAAATCAGTGTTTAGCCTCTAAAAAATGTTGCCATCTCCATTTCCCACACCCACTACCTAAATATTTCCTCAATTATATTGTCATCTGATCATACAAATATGGAGGGCATTATTGTTAAAAAATACTTTTTGCTTTTAAAAATGAATTTATCTTCAAGGCTTCTTTATTTTTAACAATGTTTTAATTTTCCTTTCTAAAACACAGTCAGGTGCTTGCCCTTGCATATGACTTGATTACTTGATTTATTTATGGTATAATGAATGAAAATTTATATTTAGACCCATGGAAATCTAATTCTCAATATAAGAAGAATTTAGAAGACTTTATTTGCTGGGTCTTTCAGTATGGATACTCAGCCTTTCATGTCAAGAAAAATGTGCCTGTACATAAATACATATATAGAGATGCATAAAGATAGATATAGATGTAACTATAGATACATAGAGATTTTCCTCTTTTTGCAAAATAATACATGTTCATTGTAGAGATTTTGAAAAAGATAGAAAAGCAAAAACAGGAAAAGTGTACTCATTATCCCACTACCCAGAGGTAACTAATGTTAATATTTTGCTGTGTATTTGTGGCCAGACTCCAGGATGGCCCCCAATGGGTCTCATATGATGATATTCATACTTTTTGTATCGTTGCCTCCCATAATGAATCAGACTGATCTCTGTGACCATTAGAGTAATTTGGAAGTGATGGTGCATGACCTCTGGGCTTAGGTAATAAAAGAATTGAAGCTCTTGGATTGATTCCTTTAAGGGCAGCCAGCCACCATGCCATGAGGCTACTCAAGCAGCACTGGAGAGCCCATGGGGAGAAGAACTGAGGCCTCCCACCAACAACCAGTATCAATTTGTCAACCATATGGGTCCTCTAGCCCTGGAATTCGGTCCTCTAACCCTGGTCAAACCTTCAGATGATAGCAGTCCTGCCTGACATTTATTTGCAAACCCAGGGGAGATTCTGAGCAGGGCCAGGCCATAGTTTTTATTCTGAGTGAGGTGGGAAACCACTGAGGGTTTAGAGCACAGTAGTGACATAATCTGTTTTGCATTTTAACAGGGTGCCAGGGCTAAAGCAAGGAGACCAGTTAGGAGGTTTTTGCTGTAATCCAGGTAAGAGTTGATGATGCCTTGGACCAAGATACAAGTGATAGCAGTGCTGAGAACTGATCTGAATTTGGAAATATCCTGAACACAGAACCAAAAGGACTTGCTGATGGTTTGGATTTGGGGTGCAAGAGAAAGAGGAGAATCAAGGATGACTCTACTAAGGATTTATGAAGCACAGAAATTTTGAATGTCTATTCTATAGTCAAACACTCTTGAAACAGCTAGAAAATTTATAAAGTTAAAACCTTTATTTCTTGAATCTTCCTTACCTCTAAAACTGTTTTTTTATATTATCAGCACTTTTTCCTGTTTCAGACACTACTTTTCTACTAATTTTACTTATTTAGATTCTCTTAACATGAACCAAACACACAATATTATACATTAATTCCATATCTTTCCTTTATGACATATTTACTTTCTTAAGAAAAGTTTTTAGAAATGGCCATGCTGTTTTCTATATTGTTTAATACATCTAAAAAAAAATATATACAGAGCTATAATAATTAACTCAGGAAATCATCCATAAAAATTAAAGATTATTCACAGATGCAATTTTTGGTTTATTATCTAAAGATTAATAACTGTGCCTTGCATTTGGATTGAGTTTGCTTCCCATTTTCAAAATGTTTTCATGTGTTCCATCTCATTGATCTCCATAATATCCCTGCAAGTGATGCAGGGCAAGATGTTGCATGGCAAGTTGGACCAGGATAGAATGAGGCCTCTGACTTGGGTTCATTGCAAATCTACTAAGTACAAGACTTAGAGAAAAAGGTACAAGGATGAACAAGACTGATTTCTATCTTAAGGAGTTGCCAGTCTAGTATATGGTTTTAACAGCGTCTGTCTGTTTTTATTTGTTTGTTTTTACTTTTATCAGTACTAATTCACTCAGTGAGAAAAGTCCTAAATTGCATAGAAAAATACCTGTCTGGTTTTGCTATATCCATAACTAAGAAAATTTAGACAAGCATCCCATTCCAGATTTAGTGTGGATGCCAGCTTTGGCGGAAGATGGATATGATTTGCAGATTGAAGAGCAGAATATTAAATTGTTTTTTTTTTTAAAAAGTTATTTAATTGTATTTATTTTTTACCATATGAAATAGACCTGTATCTTTATGGAGAAGGCTGGGGAAAAAATGTATTAAAATAGGAGCTGTCCCTTTAAATTCATTTATTTGGTTGATATTAATATTTAATAATTAAGTATATATGCTATATTCCCTTTGGTAATCTTCTATTTTTGTGGACAACCTCATTATATTTATGACACTTATTGGCAGTAAGCTCTGTCTTCCTGTCACACCAGGCCTTATTCAAAAATAAAATAAACAAATGCATTCTGGCTCCTAGGTGTATGTGCTGTGGGCTGGATTTTGTTTTGTTTTGTTTTTAGGTTTAGTTTCAGTTTTAAGACTAAGACACTTAAACTCTAATACTAAAAGAGTATTAAAATACTCTAGTATAAAATTTTCACGAATTGATTAAAGAGTCCATAAGTTCCTTCTGATAGACTGGATTATGATTTTAAATACTGTGAAGCAGATTATTCAGCATTGAGGTCTTCCATCTGATCACCTGCTTCCAAGGTTTAACTCAGCATCACTGAGAAGAATCAGCATCCCTTGGGGCCTTGTTTCTTTATCCATGAAGTGAAGGTTGTACTGGCCAATGATTCTATGAAAACAATTATCTTTGAAAATTCCTTTAAAATAAGATCTATGGGAGCATTTGGAATCTTTTAATATAAAAACTTAAGAAAATAGGAATCAGAAAGATGAGAATCCCACCACTGGTTTTATATGTATTGAATATTTTTTGTTTTAATGTACTTTACTCTGCTATTGTGCCAGCCCTAACAAAATGAGTTTTCAAGCAATAGTGTTTTCTCTAAGGAAAAAAATAAATGCTGGCTTTTGTCTCAGTAGGAAGTGTGTAGGCAGGACTCTCAACTTTCAGGAAAACTTCTGTCTGTCTTTATAGACAGAGATTTTCCAGCTCCTCTTTGAATTCCTTGCCCAAAAACAATGAAAAGACTGTAAAAATGGAATTGTCATAACCGCTTGCTTGTGTGCAGGGTAACTTGTGGCTGCTTCCACTTCTACCAGGGTTGAGAGCAGAAACCAAGAAGAAAAAGAGAGGAGGTACACTTGGCGTGGCTGGAGAGGCAGCCGACTGATGCTGCTTTCGAAACTGGTTTCATTAGCCAGCTCTCCAAGACAGCTATAGATTGCTGACACCCAACCTAAACAAATTCAGGCAATAAGCGGAAACTTTCTGAATTTTTTTTTTTGAGCCATCCCTCGGTGTAAATTTAACTTTTTGTGGTTGTTTGTTTGAAATGGAATCGGAATTGTTTTCCTTGTGGTTTTATTTGTATTTAAAATAATTTTAATTAAAAAATAATACAAAAATACATATGTTGTTTTAAAAGTTAAAACTATATAGAAAAATAGAGTATACAAGGAAATCACACATCACTCCCCCCAGTTTTAATTACCTCTCGTACAGTTGGTTGTTAATGGTTTGGAACCTAGGACATTTTATTTTTTTTATTTTTAACAGTGTTGGATTCTTCTACACTATATAAACATGAATAAGATTCCAGTCTGATGCTGGAGTTTTGCTAAAACATCACATTTAGAATCCTTGCTATGGGATTATGTTACAAGTGGGATCTTACATTTCTATTATCTCAACTCTGTGGATAGCTCTAAAATAGACCTGCTATTTTAAATTCCACCCTAGACAGAATAAGTCCCATGTTTAGAATTTAATGTATTACCAATCAAGGGAGAATTTTTAAAAATCAACTGTCAGCTGTGTTTTTTCCAGGCTCTTATTTTATTTATTTACTTCTTAAAATGTTTTCTAGTTAAGAAAAGAACTGACTATTTCTTGCTAAAGCTCTTTTCTTGGAACCATTCCATGAAGTTTGAGTCAATTATAGCATGATGACATCCTTTTTATAGAGAACTCAATGAACCAGCAGCTTACCTCTAGTAGCTTACCTATCTGAAATAATAGACTAGGACTTCAGCTATAAAAGTCTCTGAACAGACTAAATGAATGTTATAAAGCCCACAGAAGAAAGAATGTAGCTTTATCAATAGACACGTTTCTTCCTTGGTCCCTAACTCTACGTCTTTGTACTCATGAGTCATACACAGTTCCGACTTGTTTCCTATTATAGTTCCTAAGTCCAACGTAGAGTAAAACAATAAAAAAAAAGAGGTGAAATTTACTCCTAGTACACACAATGGCAACAGTCAGAAGGGAAATTTAAACTCTCAGGAGCTAGGGAGGGAAGCCAAAACTAAAAAATGCTGACAGTAACTTTTATAAACAGAGACAACATTTCTACCTGATTCTTTATTTCCTGATGCCATTCTTACATGCCTACCAAAAATAACTGATGCTCAAAAATAACCCTGAGTCATTTTGAAAAAAGACTTACTGTGATCACTTTGACATATGCTTAAGGTGGTAGAAAATTGAGTAATATATTAAGAATAATTTTCACCTAAAATTATTTAAATATCAAAAATATTTGCCATTTAGAGAGGGAAAGATTTGGTTATCTAAAAAATTTTGCCCTCCAGATATTTGAGGTTTTATTAGTATTCCAATTAAAGCTTTTCATTTGCTTAAGTGTCTGCATTTATAATTATATCTTAATTTATTGGACCTTAGCAAGTTAGAGCATTTATTCCATGGTTGATAATAAATTATGAAACAATCCTTAAATGTTTGTGACACTTTTAATTATTAAGGCATGTTGAGGGTTATATTATATCAGAATAAGGGAAACCCCACAACATCAGACTACAGGAAAGGCTTATTAAGATGAATGGACTTCATATGAAGAGTCTTAATTAAAATGTATGCATCTGGTTTTGGAAATGTGCAAATAAAGAGAAATCAAGAAACCATAAACAAGAAGGTGCATTTTCAGAAATTTTACAGGTATCTTCTCCTTAGCTTCATATCAATTGGTACATTGCTATTCTAATTATATTCAAATAGTCAGATAATGTCAGTTTTAGGATTAAAAAACAAAGACTGGAGAACATATAAGGTAAGGTTTTCAACATTATAATTAAAGGAAGGTAATATTTGTCATGTTGAACAAAGAAAGAGTCTCATAATATTTACACCTAGTTCTGAACAATGGGATTATGCTTGCATGCTATTTGGTGATTCCTTGATAACGTATCTAAGTGTGAAGTTTGATGCCTTTGCTAACAAAGGGGAACGGTTTATTTGTAACAACATTGCAATGCAGAGGTCTTTGAAAGTGCAAAGATACCATCTTTCCTTTCCAAGGAGCAATTGCTTTGCACATATGCTCTACAAATACCAAGCACAAGGAGTCTGGTTTTTAATTACAAAGTAAAATATCACTCCAAAATTGCATAATTGTTGGTTGCCTTTTGCCATGCAATGAACATAAGGGAACCTGACATTAAATGTCTAATGTGTTGCCATGACATTTTCTGAAATTTTTGTTAATGCTGCTTGTAAGCTACAAACTATGCTAAATTTGAATTCTTTGGGGGGTAATACAATCATACAGAGTTAAGGAATCTAAATCTGATGTTGGAATGTCTATGTTCACATTTAAGTTGTACAGTTCAAAATTTAGAGAAACAGTAAACAGAGAAATAGAGACATAATGGGGTCATTATATTCTCCTCACAGTAGTTACATGTTTTCCTGCATATATAGGCTATTTAGTTGAGGAGGGATGTCTCTAGCATTCCCTTTGAGTAAAGGGAAAGATAATAGAGAGGGGAAGATACAGTGACAGTGAAAGCACAGGCCACTGAAATTGAGAGAAAAGTGTCATAGCCTGTTGCTAGTGGATTCCTGCACATTACTGAGTTGCTGGAAATTGATCTGGGAGAACTGATGTGGCTCTAGGACCACTGGCCTCTCTGTTCATGAAAATGTCTTTTGGGGTAGATGCTATTTACTCAGCAGGGAGCAGTACCACTGCATGTGACGGCACCACCCCATAAACCAGAGGATGCCAGCATCATTTTCTCCCCACTTTCCTACATCTGATCAGAGTGACCTCCTTCTGTTCTTTTCTCCTCAAAGATCTCTGATGTTTTGAAGAGTGAAGAGCCCCAAGATTAAGAGTCAGGAGGCTATCTATTCTGTCACTCTTAGGGAAAGGACAATTTGGTGTTCACTATTCTTCACTGTAAGAGAGGAAAAGCAAAGTAATGCAATAGTGATGAAAAATAAATCTTGGGCTATTAATACATTTATTTTCTGCTATTGAGCAGTATGGATAAGCCTCGTTGGGTGGATAAAGTGAAGCTTAAAAGCATCATTCATTTATAATGCTTATTGTTTGTATCAGAATAAGTATTGCCAGGAAGACAGAGAATGAAATCAAGCCTAAGAAGGTGGTTCCCACTCATGACCTGTTCAGTCCTCTCTGTTTACCAAACGTTCGCACTTTTCACACAGTTACATTGTAAGGTCAGTTTCTCTACCCCAAATGGATTTTTTTTTGGTTTCATGTCATTCTTCTAACAATCCACATAACAGAAACAGAGATGCCTATACCCACAAACAATTTAATTATTATGGGATTCTCTTTGATCTTAGAAATATGTATAAATATCATTGTAAGCAGAGCATGGCTGACACTCTGAATGGTCTTGGATAAGAGAAGTTCAAGGCCAACATTCAAATTCCCCCCTTTTTTCCCTTTAAATTATAATTTATTATTCAAAAATGTAAAATTACTTGCTACAAATATTACTGATAATATTATGAATATGCATTTATAAAGCAATATGCCTGTACGGTATTTATGAGGATGTATATCCATTAACATTTTTATAGTGAGTTGAAAGGCTTTTCCAGAGTCATTCAGTTCTGGGAATAGAATCCAAGAGCTACTTTCCATTCCAGGGTTGTTTTTGCTCAGGGCACCATGAAATGAAATTAGTCTGTGTCCTAAAGGACATTCCCCTTTTATATCCTCCCTTTAAATGTCATGCTTTAAATATGAAGTGTACCCAAATTAGGCCAGTGATGACACACACATTGTTTGGGTTGATATAGAGATTTCTAATTCAGTCAAAATGCTTTGGCTTTTCCAAATTATGAATGCCGTTATTATTGGGTTGGTTATCACAATAACTGATTTGTTTATATGTATGAGTGGCTTGAAATAATGGTGCAGACAGACTTCTAGAGTGATATAAAATTATTTGGCTTCTATATGTTTGCCAAGAGTGACTGCTGATTCAGTGAAACATCTAAAAACAGATAAAACAAAACAATAAAAACCAAAAAACAGAATCAGCGCACCAGATTAATGAGTGGTGAAGATTCTGAGGCTGAAAATGAGAGGTTTAGGAGATGTTGTAATCCTAGATAAATTTCTTACTGATCTTATCAAAATGTCAGAGCAGGATTTGTTTTATCAAAAGAAAAAATACAATCATCTATAGACAGTAAATATATATCTTTGTAATCAGGATTGAAAACATTCCTTTCAGTAAAGCATCAGCAGCTTTAATTTGCATTGGAAAACTAAATTGAGCCATTAGATAAATGCAGTAACTGTATTTTACTCAATGCATACTTATGCAACTTTTTCAATAGTAACAATTTGATCCAGGACACTGAAACATGTAAGCAGAGAGCCTCATTTTCTGAAAATAAAAGAAAAATATCTGAGGAGAAACACCAACTTGGAAAAGAGCACATCAGTGCAAATGGAATGAAATAACAAACATTATGGATTTCAGTATTCACAGTATATAGTTAGGGGAATTATCAGTAAATGTAGATTACTAAAGAGAAAATTCTATTTTCCATTGTTTACAGTAGATTAACATTCTAGAAAGCCCTTTAATTTTAGTTTTTAATATTCCTTATTCACAGTTCTTGTCACATATCCCAAAACACATGTAGAATTTTTAAATAAAGGAAAGAATGACACTGGATTGGAGAAGAATTTAAACTGGTTTTATTGGTATGATTGTTATGTACCCTAATTATTATGAAGTTTATCCACAGTAAACTAACATGATTGTAATATGTTTACATACCAAACGCATATATAGTATAAAAAACCAGGTCATCCTACTTGAATTGACTTTCAAAGGTACAGTAAGGGTCAAATATCTTTGACCTCTAAAATACTCAACACAGCTCAAAATGATACAATAAACTTAATAAGTGAATAGCAACTGTTTTGTGGATTGTCCTGGTCGGGGTTGATGCAGGGAGAAAAAAAGCCTATAATCTTATTTGCAGTTTTCACAATGGTAGTCCGTGTATGAAGTTTAACTCCAGAAGTCAGCTAAAAGTTTGGGAACTAATCCCTATTCCTTCCCTTCAGTTGCACCTGTAATACCTTTGCTTTCCCTCATGGCTCTTCAAACCTGCAGACCCAGTTCAAGATGCCAAGCCAGGAGCCTGTTCCCATGAGACCTTTCAAATTCCAACCCCAGTATTATAATCTACATTGAGTCCCAATATTATTTATTGCACCTTTCTTATGCCACTTTTTATATCCTGCCTTATTACCTATGTATTTGATAAACTGCTGTTACAAGCTACTCATCAGCTATATTATATTTATTTTCTTATATTCCACTTTGCCTAGTAGAGTGTTTGCATTTAGCATTTGCTGAATAAATATTTGTTGAACTGGGTCAACAGCTGCCATCCTACCACCCTCAAAAGACACAATTTGGGATTTTCTTAGGATCTTGAGCTATGTAATCTGTTTGTTGACTTCCTCCTATTCCATGATGATAAAAGTAATTCTAAAATAGAGAATGAGCTTACCTCAGTGCTTTGCTAAAAACTTTTTAAAATTATATACAATAGCTAGTATTGTTGAGATTTTACTATGTATCAGACACTTTTATATGCACGTTCTCCTGTCTCATAATTTTGTGAAATAGGCAATAATGCTACCACTTTTGAGACCTGAGTTACGTACTCTGCTTAAAGCGATTCACCAAAGCCAGGACTTGAACCCATGCACTTAATGACTGATTCTACCAAGTACCTAAAACCAGAGTCAAGAAACAGAAAGAGCTAAGTTCTGCAGTTCTTAGTGCATGGGTGAGCAAGCAGGTCATTTTGATACCTGGCTGCTTTTTTCCTAACCTAATATTTTAAGTCCCAGAATACATCTGAAATACTAAGTACATAAAAGGTTTGTGGGAGTATTAAGCCAGCTATTTAATACGGCATTCACGGAAACACAATACCTTCAGCCAAATTTAAGTCCAAAAGTTATGTCTCATTTACAACAAGTGCTATAATTTAAAAAGTATTTTCATGTATAATCTCACTGGATTCTCACAAGCATTGAGTTCATAGTCTGTATATTATAATATGGCTTTATTGCAGAGAATTTGGGTTTGAGTAAGGTTCAGTAACTGACATCGAATCACACAGCAAGTACATGTTGGCAAAACAATTCTTTTTTACTACAGTTTTCTGATTCCAGGATACCTCAACTTGTTTAATATTTTAACCTGAATGTACATTCAAAAGCAAGACTCCACTCAACTATTAACAACACGTCTATAATTTATTAATAAACAATAGTAGCAGCTTTACCACTTTCATATAGATTGAACACACAAATTATCATCCAAACCAGGACACACCGAGAATGACAAATATCAAGCTAATTGGGAAGGAGGGACAGGTGTAAATTGGGACAAGCCCTGGCAAACAGGGACATATGGTTCCCCAACTTCAATAGTACCTATTGTGGGTTAGGTCCTACAATACTTTACATCAATTAACTTAGTTCTCAAACCTCATGAGGCAGGTACTATCCCCGTTTTGCAGATAAAGCTTTTGTGATGCGCTCAAGGTGGGTTCTTTTTAGTGCACTATGCTCCACTGAACCTCTTTGCTCCCCTAATATAGAGAAAGAGAGAGCAACAGCCAAGAAGAATCTGGCATAAGGCAGACAATGGTCTTCAGAATTTAGTGGTATAAAGAAGTGTCTAGCTGCTTTTTGATGCCAATGCTAGAACTGGGTGAATAGAAGTTTGTGGGAGGCAATGGTAATTCTATATTAAAAATAGATAACATACCTAATGCTCTTGCTGGTACTTTTTTTTCTATTGCACACTCAGATCAATCCAGTTGTTTTGATGTACCTGGTACCTTTTGAAAACTATTTGAAGAATGTGTGAACAAATTAGCTAGGTGGAACCATTAGTAGATGATTTGTTTATGTTTACAGGTAAATTGAGTGAACCATAAACATTAATTTGTTAGCATTAATTGATTCCACCTGGGTACATCCTGATTTTGCACTGTGGAAAGATTTGAGGTGCATCCTGTCTCTGCTAAGGCCCAAGTGTGTGTGTGTATGTGCACGTGTGTGTGCTGTTTGTGTGTGTGTTTAATTGAGTGTCATCTGTGTGAAAACCTGAACCATTCTTTAAGTGCATTTCTTTCTTTTTTCTCTGCTCTACCTCCTCTTAGTTTGTTGAGAGAAGGTTGTTGGCATTCCACTTCACTTGTCAGGCTAAATATAAAAGCGAAGATTGGAATCTACAAGATAAAAGAAATATATCAACAAACAATGGCTGGTCCTTTCAATTCAATCACTTTACACACAAGGGGATGCTTTCTCTACTGTAAGAATGACTTCATCAAGGAAAGTAGATTAAGCTCTGGATCAGTCTACTTAGAGTCATCTTCCAGCCATTGGACTAATCATCTGCCTACTCTTATATTCTTCCTTTAAAACAACTCTAAACAATATTCACTCTGTTGTAATAAAAGTGGGTAAATATTTATACCTCAAATAGCTCATTGTAAATACCTAAAGTTCTTGTTACAACCACAAAACTGACTTTCTATTTTGGGTAGGCATTATGGTAGGACTTCTTTCATAACTCTATTTTCCCATTTTATAGAAACAAAACCAAGGATCAGAGAGATCATGTAAGTTTCCAAGGTCAATAGCTTCAAGAGATAAATTTGTTTAGGTGGCTTTTACAAGAAAATCATTTTCAAAAAATACACAAGAATATTTACACTTCTTGTTAAAATATAATAACATATCATTTTTGTGCATTGCCTATATGCCAAACATTACGCTAGGCATTTTTCATATAAGTTCATATTTCAGTCTTTTTGCCATAACCTTAGAAAAAATGAACTATGATCTTCATTTTACAGATGAGAAAATGGTTGCTAAGTAATTTATCCAAGGTCATCAGTAAGTAGCAGAGCTGGAATTCAAACCCAGCTCTGCTGACATCAAAGAAACCTTAGTTATACTAAATTATTTTCAATAGTGCAAGGGAAGTCCTTTAATAAAACACTGATTTTCCACATTATAGATAGGTTTATGCAACTTTGAGTTGCCTTAATGATTTTTCTTACAAAATTTATATACAGGGCAGGGCCTTGAAAGTTTCTATTTGGGATTCTTAAATTAAATACTTTTACCATATAATAATTTTCTATGTTATTTAGATTCAAAAATTAGGTATCTAAGAAAGTGTCTTTGGAAATCAATTAGTTCAATTTGATGAAGAAAATGAGACACAGAAAAGTGAGAGTTGCCAATATCACACAGGTTCTAGGTAAAACACCTTCTGACTTGCCTGACAGAGCTTGTTCCATCACCTGAGTCACAAACGATTTCTACAATAATTTGTTCTGTGGCTCAAGCCTTATTATTATTATTATTATTATTATTATTATTATTATTAAATCCACTGGTACTTACTGAGAGCTTATCATGGATAACATGGTTCTTTACATATTCTTTACATGTGTTACCTCGTTTAAGTCTTATAATAACCTTGCAAAGTTAGTACTAATATGATTTATATTTTATAGCCAAGTGTGATAGTTAGGTTCTTGTATCAACTTGGCCAGGTGATGGTACCCAGCTGTCTGGTCAAGCAAGCACTGGCCTAACCATTGCTGTGAGGACGTTTGTGGCTGATTAATAAACCAACAGGCTGGTTTATTAAATCATCAGTCAATTGGCTGCAGCTGTGACTGATGATCAACGAAGGGCATGTCTTCCACAATGAGAGAATGCAGTTGGCTGGATTTAATCCAGTCAATCAGTTGAAGACTTTTAAGTGAGACAGATAGAGGAGGACCTTGACTTCTTCGGCTGACCAGAGAAACGTTTCCTGGGGAGTTTGTCAAAGTTGCCAGTTCATTTCCTGAGGAGTTCATCGAACATCTTCATTGGAGTTGCCAGTTTGCTGCCTGCCCAATGGAATTTGGACTAGTTCATACCTATGGTTGCGTGAGACACTTTTATAAATCTTATATTCATAGATATCTCTCATTGATTCTGTTTCCCTAGAGAACTCTAACTAATACACCAAGGAATTAAGCTTAGAGGGCTTAAGAATTGTTCAGGGTCACACAGCTGGCAAACCGAGGTCAGTCTATGTCAGAGTTAAGGCTCTTAACCTCTGTGGTCTGATTTCTCTACAGGCCAGGCTCTGTCTCACTAGCTCTTACCTCTCCACAGCAGGGGACCCTCAACTTCTTCCAGCAGATGAACCTGGCTCAACCGTATGGCCAAATCCGATCTGTGCCTTGAAGGATTTGACTTTGCATCTCAGTGCAGATTCCTGGCTTTTGCCTAGTTTCCGAGACTGCCCCTTCCCCCACCACCTTCACCTCTTGCCCAATCCTTGTGTCCTAGTTCCTAGCCTAGCGGGTCTCCACAGCTGGTAGCTGGTGGTACCTCCTCCTGCTGATGCAGACCTCTGGGGATTGATTGTGAGCTTCAGCACTGTTGAAGAGCCAGAGCATTGACTGATAAATTTCTGTTAGAGCCGCTTCCACTGTTCGCTGCTGGGGGCTTATTGCTACTTAGTCTTTTTAGCCTATTAGTCTTGCTATTGAGCTATAAGATAGTTTTTTCAATACATGAAGTGGAAATCATTTAGATTTTGTACCTTTTTGTACATTTCCCTAATTGGGAAAATGACCTCTTAACATTGGGTGAATCAGAATGTGTCACAGGAGTTACCAAATTCAGAGTTAATTACTTCTCTGGAATGGATCTTTGGTAGGTGAGGAAAGGACTGTTAACTAGGGCTGTATCATTCACCTCTACTGCCCAACCTGATGAGTGAGAACTCATTGTCAAGAATCTTGGCCTTGACTGTATTAGTGATTTTAAAAAATTGGTAAAGATGAGGATGACATCCTCATCTTAAGATTATGTTTCCAGATGAAACTTTAGCACTTTTGAAAACCCAAGAAAACAAATAAATGTTCAGACATCTTGGGAAATCCAAACCAAACTTATCTATTATTAAAAAGCATTTTTGGTGTGATTGCTCTTTTAAAGTTGCTTGTTTAATAAAGAAAAATCTTTATTTGTTATTCCTAAATTCCTAAAAAAAAATCACTTAAGTGAAAAGTAAAGGGGCTGACAGCTGGGAGTCTTGTTCTAATAACTGAGGAATTCAGATTCCCAGAAATTCAAAGTGATCTCAAGCTGTTAAGGGTAAAGGGGAAGAAAGAAATGAGACAGATAATAAAAATATAGTGTACAGTTTCGTCAAGATTTTTGGTCAATAAATATCAACCCTGAGACTGAAATCTCAGTCCTACCCTGGAAGAAACAGCCAGTGAAGCATGCCAATGTTGTGTATTATTGCTAAGTATCATCAGGTCACATATGGCTCAGAAGGAAATTAGTGGAAAACCACCGGGTTCGCTTCAGTGGGGATTTCAGAGACATTTAATTAAAATGAATTCAGTTCTGTCTGGTCAACACTGATAACTCATGAAAAGGAAAAGCCATCCATCCTGCTATTATTAAAAGTTGAGGATCTGGAAAGAGCACACAAAGATGAGGGCAGAAATGTTTGTTTTGGGCATGATGCAGTTGCACTTATCTGTAAAATTACACATTGAACAGCATCTTTAGTTGTGTATTTTATGTTTTCGGTGTGCTTAAGTTAAACATAGAAGAGTATAGTAAGATAGTCCCCAAATGTGGCATACCTTGCTGATAAATAAAGCCTTTTCCCAAGTCTTCGTTTAGAGAGCTGATGTATTCCTAAAGAATTTATGACTGGAATGCAATGAGGTAGAGAAACTCAAGTGGACTCAATTGTCTTGTTATCTGACTGAGGTAAGTATGAGTTAAGAGCAGGAGTTGCTTGGAATCCTGACCTACCTCCCTGTTTCTCTTCCCAGGGACTAGGAATGACTGGTTCTAAATGATTTAGACTAAATTTATGTTGAAGATAATTCTACATGACTATATGAAATTTTTCTTGGGAAACATTCCAACTTTTTCCTAATTTGTTCCTCACAAATACTCCACCTAAATGCAATAGAAGAAAATCAAGGATACATTATAAGTTCTTTCCTTTCAAATTAATTTCAGTGCTCTTAAATAAACTGATTGGATAAATCATTTTATTAATTTATCATGAGTTTGGTAAATGTGAGGCAATGAAGGTAGAGATGAAAAAACTCAAACTATTCCCAATATTTCAACAAACCTAATAGAAATATGTTTATCATCAAGTAGAATTATATTAGCCAATATTACAAAGATTCTTTACTAGAATAATATCACATGATAGGGCAGAGACATTGTTTGTTTAGTGGTTTTGGCAGTCATGTCTCTGATTAATAGATGATTAAATGCAATTTGCTAGACAAAATATTTTAAGAGATACTGGGATGGTGGCATAAAAGAAAACTGTAACAGTTATCCTTGGAAACAAGATTGAGAACCATTGTTTGAACCAATAAACTCTGGTTTAATTCATAAAGCAAAGTTTCTTGACCAATAAAGCTGAATACTGTACCTTGTATTGGTTATATGTGAAGAGCTTCCCATTTTCTGTCACCTCGTTTTTAAATACAACCAACCAAGGAAGAATAAATAATTTAGAACTTTCAAATTTTGAGAGGTAGCATAATAAATCCCATTTCTGAGCTAACCAGAAAATGAAGTTGAAAGATCAATCCATCACTAGAGAACTGTGAAGAAACTGGGGGATGAAGAAGAAAATGTTTAGAAGCTCAGATATGAATCTAGAACAGTCTAAAATTTACCCTTGACCCTTCTGTAAGAGACTAGTTTATGCTCTAAGGCAGGGTTTCTCAATCTCAACAGTATTGACATTTTGGACTGCATAAGTTTTTGTTGTGGGGACCAGTCCTGTGTATTGTAGGATGTTTAGCAGCATCCCTGCCTTCTACCTATTAGATGCCAGTAACTCCACTATCCCCAATCAAAAAGTACCTCCAGACATTGCTAAATTTTCCCTTGGTGGTGGGGATGTGGTTAAAATTGCCCCAGTTGAAAACTAGCCCTCTAGGACAACATGATGGAGCAAAATTCCCAAACAAAGTAGGTTTTTAATTTTGGTCTTTACTGTTTTCTTTTGCAGTTTTATATCTTCAAGTACTGGAGACCAACTGATTGAATACCTAATTCTTAGACGGTAAAAGAGTCTACTTGCAACTAATCAGTTGGCTTTGATGTGATGCAAACAATGCAGGGTCTTGTGTCACAGAGGAGCTAAAGACGTCAAATGGCACTCGATTGTGTTTCACTATCTGTCATTAACTTCACCCTCTTCCAGATTATCTGGGAAAGTATGTCATTGAAAGGATTAGGGGCCTTGGCAAGCTGCCTTTATATCTTGTTTTTATTGATTACCCAACCTAATGAAAGAGGGAATGTATCTTCTCCCACAATTTGTTTTAAAACAAGGGTTTTCAAAATTTTTTTAGCAGAACTCTTTTTTTCCTCAGACATCTGTTGCAAAATTCAGTATACAAAATAGACAAAAGCAGTATTCTATTACTATGCTTGCTTACAAGGTCAAAATTATAGTATTTGCTTATTACAAAGTAAACCAATGTCAACCGAGATTGTTCCTATGAACATTAGTATTCAAAATCAAGATTTGGGGAAGATAGTTTTACCAACCAATTAATTTCTGTATTTTTATTTGAGCTGGGCAGTTTCAATATGTATAGGGATTAGTATCCTGAATTTATAATATTACTTATGTAGAAAGAGCAGTCCTGAATTTAAAAAAAGTCAAAACTGCACCTTATTAATAAGTCACACATTTATAGTACATTCAAATATCTATACAAGGATAGTAAGAGAAGTTAGCTGCTCACATTAATATGTTGGTAGGTTCCTATTTGGTTGTGCACAACATATTTCATTGTGGTATAGCTTTTCTTTTTAAATTATAATTCTTATATATTGTTGAAAGTATATTTTTATAATGAAATTTGAACTAAATATTTATGGAACACTTGAATTACCTCCCAGAAATTCTAAAGTTCTGGGAAACATAATTTGAAAACCATAACCTTATATATTTTTTTCACTTATTCAAATGCCAGTGGTAGCTGTGAGTCAAAGCTGTAAAGCATTGTGTTACCTGTACTTGATAGTTTTAATAGACATTGATACATATGGAATGTTCTTAAACTTTTTTTTTAAAATAATGAATTCAAGTGTTTGTTTAACCCTCGTGATGAAGGCACCTTGGAGCTGCTACACTTTTTTTCTCATTATGGGTCACAAATAACTTCCCTCAGTTGTTTTTCTTTTTCATTATTCAAACTTACAGAAAATTTAGAAGAATTGTTTAAAGAACTCCCATAAACCATGTAGACACAATGCCTACAAGGTCAGTGCACATTTCCCCAAAAACACAAGATGAACCAGATGAACCTCCAAATCAGGAAATTGATCTAACACTGTCTTCCAATCCACCCACCCCATTCAAATTTTTCCAGCTGTCCCAGTATGTCTTTTTCTTTTATGGTCTAGGTTCATGCATGCACTGAGTTTTACCTCTTTTTAATCCTTAGCTGCTCCTTAGTTGTTACCTGAGTTTCATAACCATGACAGATTAAATAGTATAGACATTTCACTCTGTCGAATGTCCTTTACTCTGAGTCCTTATGATGTTTTCTTAAGACCAGGCAGTCCATTTCTGGCAAGAAGACCTCAGAAATGATGTTGTGATTTTTCCAAGTAGATTCCAGGATGGAGGCACATGATGGCCTTCCAGACCATCCCTGTTGAGGCCAATCCTGAATTCCTGGTCAAGTTGCTGGCTTTATTCCCCTTAAAATCACTACTTTCCCGTTGTAACTGAGAAGCATTTTGTAGTGAGATACTTCAAAATTTTGCCAATATCCTCTATCTCATTAAATCTTCACTCAGTACTTAGCATTCTTTCATGGTTCCTGCCTGAAATAATGGCCATGATACAATTGTCAAATGGTGAGTTTCTATTTCCATCATTTATTAGTTGGCATTCAACTGTAATATACAGTTTTTTCTTCCCCCTCATTTATTTATTCATTCCATCATTTATTTGTATCAGTATAGACTTACGGATTCTGATTTTAATCAATGGGTTGTAATCCCTTAGTATCATTGTTTATTTTCATGCCCAAATTTTTCCTGATTTTGACCAGGACCCCTTATAAACTGTCTCCTATGTCTTTTTTTTTTTTTTTTTTTTGACATATACCCATCATTCTTTGAGCAATTCCTTACTTTCTTGCAAACTCATCTTGTACTTTATCTACCCAAGCCCTGGAAGCAATTGTTAATCTAAAAAGCCTTGGTTCCTTTTTAGTGAAGAATGGTATTTGGAAGCCAAGATCTGCTCTTGGAGGGTGTAGTGCTGCGGGGTGTCACTGCAACCATGCCCTCTTGGCAAACAAAGCTGAAATTATATATACACATACATACATGTATATATATATATATATATATATATATATATATATAACTCACATACATCTCTATCATCTGTATCTATCTACCGTCATCTATTATCTGTCAGCTCTCTTTATCTATCATCATCATCTATCTACCATCATCTATTATCTATCAACTCTCTTTATCTATCATCATCATCTATCTGTTTATCATCTATCTATCTAAAACAACAAGTTCATAACAATACCTCCAATTCCAGTTTTGCATCTCAGGGTTATTTCTAGCCTTCCCGTTTCTTTCACTTTCTTCAACTGTGAGAAACCTGCTCTCAGTAGAGTTATATTTTCTCAAAATGATGATATAAACAATCTTCCTATCATGCTGGTCCCTCCACCACCATCTCCAAAGTAAGGGAAGGGAAGAGAAGGGTGGGGAAGAAAAAGGAAGGCTAAACTATACCTATCTTTCAATTGTTCTCTAGCTCCTGCTTTGGTACCAGAATGACTATAGCATTTTTTTTTATGAAGCTAGGCAGAGAATAAGTTTCAACAAGTGTCTTCTGTCCAGCTGCTATTTCTTGATTTCTTCCCCTTACTCCTTAAGTTTTCTGTCACTGACTTTGTCTTATTTCTTGCTTGAATTGCTTTAATGGCCTCCTAAATCTTGTTCCCTTCAAAATCTTCTTCCACCTAACTACCAGAGTCATCCTTATAAAACACATAGCTGAGCACAATGTACTGCTTTAAGATTTCTCAGTGGCTTCCTCTTGCTCCAAAGTCCTTAAAGGGGCCTAGGAGGGCTTCTATAACTGCATGAGTTTTCTTTTACTCTCAAACTTATCTCCAGTCACTTTCTTCAATTAAACTTCCTATGTCAGCAACCCCAGGTGCTTGGATTTCTACAAAGAAGCCATCTTGCCTGGGAAGTGTCTTAGTTTCCTGGGGCTACTGTATCAAGGTACCACAAATTGGGTGGTTTAACACAATGCAAATTTATTCTATCACAGTTCTGGAGGCTAAAAGTCAAGGTGTTGATGGGGCCATGCTTCCCCATGTAGGGAGCAATCTGTTCCATGCCTTTCTCCTAGTTACTGGCAGTGGCTTGTCCATAGTCCATGGCCTCGAATGGCATTTCTCTCTGTTGCCTGCGTCCAAAGTTTCTCTTCTTAAAGGACACCAGTCTTATTGGATTAAGGACCCACCCTATTCCTCTATGACCTTATTTTAATTTATCTAACTTCATCTTTGATGACCTTATTTCCAAATAAGTTCACATTCTGAAGTACTGGGCAGTAGGATTTGAACATGTCTTATGGGGAACACAATTCAGCCCATAACAGGAAGCAACAATTAAAAGAATGGCTCCAATGCCATGGTTCTAGGTTTGAATTCATTTCCATCGTCTACATTAGCATATGTTTTAGTGACACAGTTACTATTGCTGTGTAATAAACCACCCCAAAACTTAGTGGTGAAAAGCAATAACCACTTTAAGGCCACAAATTCTCTGGGTGCAGATTCAGAATAGGGCCAATGGGGACAGTTCTGTGCTGGGTGTGGGGGACCCACTTTTAAGCTGGCTTCTGGCATGTCTGGTGGCTGGGCTGGGAAGGCTGAAGGATGAGTTCATCTGGGCTAGTCTATCAGGGTGCCTACGTGTGGCCTCTTCAGCATGGTGGTCTGGGGTAGTTGGACATTTTACTGACAGCTCAGGGCTCCAGTACTTATGGCCCAGCATTCTAGTTGGAAGCTGCATGGCCTTTTATGACTTGGTCTCAGACGTCACATAGTATCATATAGCTGTACTCTTGCTCGAAGCAAGATTCAAGAGGAGGGAAGCAGATCCTTCCTTTCAATGATTCTAAAACTACCATGCCTTGGAAACTACCTAATGTTCTTGTGACTCCTTTTTCTTATCTATAAATGGAGGTACTAGAATTATGGGTTAAATGAAATATTACATATAAAATGGCCAATACAGTTAGTGATCAACAAATATTAACTATTTTTGTTTTCCAATGACTTTCTGTGCTAATTCTTCTGCTTGGAAATTTTCATTGTCTGATTAAAACAATAGCTAGGTCAGTGCCTCCTCCAAAAAGTCTTCTCTCACTCCTCACTCTGGGTTAGGTGCTCCCCAGGGTCCCTGACTGCTACAGTGTTTTGTAAATGCCTGTTTATGTGTTTGTCTTCCGTACTAGTCCTTGAGGCCTTTAGGGAAGAACAATCAATATAGTATCCCCAGCATTCTTCATGGTATCTGCTACATAGTACGTGCTTAGTAAATGCTTGACAAATAAATGGCTATTCATAAAAGACAAGGTCCTGAGACCAAAGGAAGGGTGATCATATATCCCAATTTTCCTAGGATAGTCTCCCTTTCCCATCTGTTGTTGCAGCACAATTATTAATAGTACTCTTTTTTATTCTCAAAAGTTTCCTAGTTTGGGTAATAAATTGTACCGCAACAGCCAAAAGAGCCTTCTGGAGTCTGTATAATGTTGGTAAAGGAAAGTCTGCCCTGAAATCTCTGACACTCCCTCCACTCAGTAGCAGAAGTGCTTATGAGGTAATACTGGAGCCTGGGAAACTCACCTCTCACCAAGGTGGTAGGGAGGCTGTTGAAGGAAATATCCCTTATGACATCCCAGTGAGCCAGCCTGTAGCACTGAATCACTGGCAGTGCTTCCCAAAAGTGAGTTAGAAAACTACTTCCCATTGACTCAAGGGGTGTGTGGCTCCCAGTGACCCATAGTGACTAGAAAGAAATCACCTGGGTTGCTTTGACTTAGGTTGAACAGATCGCTTATGTCAGTTCTAAAACCCCCTTCTTGTTCCCTGTTGTGGTTTTACAGGCTGTATCGACTGGGGAGTACCCTCAGGTTGCGCTCCAGAGGAGTTCTGAAGTGGAACAAAATTAGATTAGGACTAAACTGTAAATGAGCTAATGCTCTGACATCTGCACTTACCTGGAAAAACAGGTTTAAAAGATACCAGAAAACAGTCCATCAAGATCACTCAAGAATGGAGTTTGAATGAATGTGTCATCACCTCAGATAGTCCTGCCAATCTCCATTTTTGGAAGTGAACAGGGATTTTATTTTTTTTAATTTTTCTATTAAGATTTATTCACATACCATACAATCATCCAAAGTATATAATCTATTCCATTGATCACATCACCATCGTTCATTCATCATCTCAATCTATTTTTTTAAACATTTTCCTTATACCAGAAAAAGTGAAAGCAAGAATAAAAAAACAAGAGTAAAAACAGAACACCCAAATTGTCCCTCACCTCCATTCTTCCTTTAGTTTTTTTTTGCCCCCGTTTTTCTACTCATCCATCCACACACGGGACAAAGGGGAATGTGATCCACATGGCTTTCCAATCACATTGTCACCCCTCATAAACTACATTGTTACACAATCCTCTTCAAGATTCAAGGTTGTACTTTGATAGTTTCAGGTATTTACTGCTAGCTATTCCAATTCATTAAAACCTAAAAAGAGTTTCTATATTTTGCATCAGAGTGCCCACCAGAGTGACCTCTCGGCTCCTTTTGGAATCTCTCAGCCACTGCAACTTATTTCATTTCATTTCACATCCAACAGGGACTTCTTAAACTTTTGCCTGGTCTTCCTTATTTTTCAAGGCCAAATTTAAGTCTGGCTTTGTCCCAGAAATTTTCCTGGGCTGCCTAAGACTGTCTCACCTCTTTTTGACCCCTGCTGACCTGCCCCTATCCCCCAAAATCTGAGCTTTCTTTTATTTTTTTACAGTACTCACCTGGCAGTTTGCCTGTAATGACAACAACCTTTAATACAGCATTTAATGTGTGCCAGGCACTGCACCGAGGGCTTTGAAATAATTATTCCTGGTAATCCTTACAACTAGGTATGCACTGTTACCTAGGTTTTATAAATAAGGATACACAGGTAGCAGTGTATTGTTATTTATGTTATTAGCATTACATTATCCCTTCTCACTCAACCTGTAAGCCTCTGGAGAACTGGAATGAGGCTTCTTGTCTCTTGGTTTCTCAGCTTTCCCCACATACAGTAGGAACTCAAAGGAGAAAGTTGTTGGTGGTAATTACTGGTATTAATCCTACCTACTCCATGAAGATGGGATTCTAAACATAAATATATATATATTTATAAATGCTATAAAGGCCATTTTTTTAAGCCTTGGCAACCACACAAAGTCAGAAAATAAATTAAGTGTGAAGGGAAGAAATGGTAAGTCTGTGGAACTCAGCCATTTTGAGAGTCCATAGATACTGCTTTTGAAACACAGGAAGTTTTGCTCAGCATTTGTATAAAAGAGGAAGAAACGTTTCAAATGTTCGGCACATTGCGACTATTTGAATATTCTCCGGTTGATTTCCTGCATGACATCCTTGAAAGTTTCCTGATTTCATATGTGTTCCAGTGCTGAGTGGTATTTCCTGTCTCAGCCTGAAAAATGGAATTTGACTCTTACGGGAAGTTTCAGTATCGGCATCAGCTGCAGTGACCAAGATGTTGAAACAGTGACTAACACATGGAAACACATTTGGATTTTAATCTTAAAATAAACCACACACACTGAATTAGAATATAAATGTGTCTGGAATAAGTGTGAATACTTTATTATTAATTTCAGTCTGATTTTTATCGTTAAGAGTGTTTCCTTTTAAAGTTCTTTAACTCTTGCCTTGAAGCAAGATCATTTTTGCGTTTTCTATTCTCGAATACCTAAATTGTCAGATATTATGTGTGAAGAGGCCATTCAAGATGGAATCATGAAAATTACAAATGGAAAATTAGGCCATTTTCCCTCTTCTTTTCCAATACAGGCTGTTTCCTTTTAGAAAATGCTCAAATGTTTTTTCCATCCTCATTTAAAATTACATGAGTGATGGGGCCATTACTGGTTCCCCTGGGAGATTATTCCACATACTAATGGGTCTTGCTACAGGTACATTTTTTCTCAGATTTTGAACCTAAAATTCCTTTTGCTCAATTTCATCCCATTACCCATTGGACCACCTGTACAGTAGCACACGGAGGTTGCAAGGTGCTCCATTTCATAGAAAAAGGAACACTCTGTCAATGTGCATTAAAGAAAAAAAATATATATCATGTGGAGTCTTTTGTCAATCCGAAGATAGTTTCAAAGAGGAAATTCTCAGGTCTTAATTGCCCAGCAATAATCAGCACTCTTGTATTTTAAATTCAGTTGAATGATTCTTTTTCCAAAGAATTGGGGAAATTTCAGGTTCCTTAAAGAGTGAGGAGTGTGTGTGTGTGTGTGTGTGTGTGTGCATGTGTTTAGAATTGTGTGGAAAAATAAAAAGATACTGAAGATTTACCCTACCCTTTGGCTCAGTGCTTCCTCTAACTTTTTTTATTTTAGGCTTGTTACCTCTCATATCCTTTCCCACCACAGACATAGCAAGAACAACAGGAAGTTCTCCCTACATACCTCTCCATTTCTAACACAGAATATTCAGAAGAACAGTTATGAGGAACTTGGTCCCTTTAAACTTGATGTGTACAGACTGCTTTGTTTTTGTTTTGTTTTGTTTTATTTTGAGGGGGGAGATGCCTATTGTTATGGTATAAGGAGCTATTATGATAGTAGACATTTTCTAAACATAATCACAGAACTGTATTAGAAAATGCTCATAAATATCTTTTTAAGTATGTGAAGAGAGAAAAAATCAGGCCCCTTCTTTTGGGTACACATCAGGCCCCTCATTTATGGAAAACTCAATGAAATAAGTGAGTTGACCAATTTGGTTTTGGATTGCCTGGAATTTGTTCCCCAGTAAATCCGACTTGTGTCAGTGTGTTCAGTTCAGACTCATATTTCTATCCATAACTTGGGCTTTGACAATCTGCCAAATCCCAGAGTCAGTGATCTCTGAGCTCATCGAGGCACAGGATCTGCCTTATTGGTCTCTGTACATCCAAGGCTGAATCTAGTGCCTCGAAGACATCAGGTGCTAAATTTGTATTTCTCAGATAATTGAATAAGGAATTATGCACTAATTTTGAAAACTGGAACAGCAGTCATGTACCTACAGTTTTTGCCAACTAGTGCTGATGATTTTTAATAGCCCCATATGAAAAATATATTTCAGTAACAGTCATATGACATGAATAGTAACTGCCAGAAAAGAAACATAGAAAATAGAATTTTATTAAATTTAACACATATAATCATGGAAGTAAATAAATTAAAAATAAATTAAATATTACAGATGTTCTAATTACATGTATAAATTAATAAATAATACATTAATGTATTTCTCATGAGTAGGGGAAAATTTTTGTCATTCAGAGTATTATATTCCATTACTTTAAACTGTTATGCACAAATAACTCCAAGTGGTTACACAGAGAGGTGGAACTGAAGAAACTCAAGGTCTCTTCCTTATGTTCACAATGATTGTTTATTTTGAATCTACTGTTTTAAACACATGACAATGTAGTGCCCTAGAGGCTGGAGACAGGAACAAGCTCAAAAGTTTGAGAACCATTTTCAACTTACTCTCAAAATGAATGCATGTAGTTGAGTCTCTGGGTGTATAAATGAGAGTTCTTTGACTTAACTTCCATGTAAAATCCAATGTTTATTAAAGAATAATATATTCCTTGTGTATATGAAGCTTGTCTATATATTACTAAAACTCAATAGTAGTAACCACAGCCACTGTTTGGAACTTTAGACCAACAAAAGATTTTTTGAGTAGGAGGAATACTTTATCACTGACATTGCTTAGAACTGACAGATCGTGATGAAAATAAAAAGCAGAGTGACTTTTAGTCACTCTACAATGTACAATGTACTGTTTGACCTTGAGGTTAGTGTGCCACTGCGGAAGAGAGTTTTGCTTTGGACACAATTTTAGGAAAATACATTAGAAAACTCAAGTTATGCACTATAATTTGACTTCCACAGTTAATAGGTATTTGTAAATATTTTCTGAAAGCTTAACTAGGAGAGAGAGGGTAGGCTGGGTGAGATCTGTCAGAAGGGATCTGTAGTCAAAGGACATGGTAAATCAGTATCCGGCCCCCTGGGAGAGGGGCAAGGGCATCAGCAGTTTAGAAAGGAAGTGGGCAGTAAACCTAAGATGTGAAGTTCTGTTGGTGATTGTCCTGGGGTGGCGGTGGGAAGAGCAGAAGCAAGTCAGTTTTTCTAGGCTTAACTTCCCATCTCATTCTTTTAATTTCTACCTTTGACCAGGGTTAACCATACACGTTTTCCTCTTTCTGCTGCGGAGTTCCTGAGAAGACCCCTCCCATTCTTCCTCTGTGACTTATCTGCTTCTGTCAGGCAATTCCCTAGTGAAACTGGGCAAAATGGTGAAACACTGAAGTGTGTCTCAGGGTCATCCGGAATATTCGTATACCAAACACAGGCTGGAAGTAGGCAGTAATTTGCGTTCAAGTTCTGACATTCTTCTCTGCTCAGGCTCAGTTTTCTCTCACTGACTTGGAGTTTGCAGGGGAAACTGCCCGCCATCCTTTGCAGGCATTTTTTTTTTTTTAATTCAGTTTTATTGAAATATATTCACATACCATACAGTCATCCAAAGTGTACGATCAATTGTTCACAGTACCATCATATAGTTGTGCATTCATCACCCCAATCTATTTTTGAACATTTTCCTTACATCAGAAAGAATCAGAATAAGAATAAAAAATAAAAGTAAAAAAGAACACCCAAATCATCCCCTCATCTCATCCTATTTTTCATTTAGTTTTTGTCCCCATTTTTCTACTCATTCATCCATACACTAGATAAAGGGAGTATGATCCACAAGGTTTTCACAATCACACTGTCACCCCTTGTAAGCTACATTATTATACAATTGTCTTCAAGAGTCCAGTCTACTGGGTTGGAGTTTGATAGTTTCAGGTATTTACTTCTAGCTATTCCAATACATTAAAACTTAAAAGGTATTATCTATATAGTGCATAAGAATGTCCACCAGAGTGACCTCTCGACTCCATTTGAAATCTCTCAGCCACTGAAACTTTATTTCATTTCATTTTGCATCCCCCTTTTGGTCAAGAAGATATTCTCAATCACATGATGCTGGATCCAGATTCATCCCCAAGAGTCATATCCTTTGCAGGCATTTTTGCACGCTTCCTCTCCATTTGGAGCAAAAGTAACCAAGAAGTACAATTCTTTGAGATGCCCCTTAGTGATTTTGTTGTAGTCATCTCCACCCCTCCCAAGAAAAGTCTAATACAAATATATGCGAATGCCCTGTACCCTGTTTAAATCTTATCCTCCCCACCTCCCACTCACTAATCAAAAAAAGAATTTCAAGTTTTGTTGTTACATGCCACTATTTATATAAAATAACAGATAACTATTTTAAGGGGGTTATTTTCTGGTGGATGCTGGCCCCAGGATCTTGCTCTTCGCCTGCATGATTTAAAATAATGCTTGGTGGTAGGGGTGGGTCAAATGGAACATGCAGTGGAGGGATATCACCTTATTCTTTCCAGGTCAAAGAGAGCCAATGGAAAATTGAATCAGGAAAGGAAATGGCCCCTGTCTAATTGGATGGTGCACGCTGAGACCAAGGGTTTGCATCCCAAGCTTGTCTGTGTATTTAATGACCGGAAATCTCGCTGTGGTTTTCAGCTCCTGCTGCATCTTCGTTGAAGCTACTCATGTGCAAAATGATTTCTGACAAAATGAAGCAAGTGGCTCTGAGCAAAATTAGATGTTGTGTGAATTAAAAGCAAAGTTTCAGAGAACAGAGACCTTCAAAGGATGTAATGCGATATCGGCCCTTTGACATTTAGGTTACCAGGCCAGTGGTAGCATGGGTTATTAGTAAAAGAAAGCTGTGATTACCATGGAGACTATTTGGCAATAAGTGATACCAATAATGATGCTTTGATTTAAGCCTTTCCTCCCCTGGGCTCACATACGCAATAATTTCTTTTCACAATGTACTGAGAAAGTAGGGAGGCATGGGTGTTATTATCTCTACTTTATAGAAGGTGAAACTGAGGCATAGAGAAATAATTTGTGTGTAGGGCAGCATGACTCATTAGCAGGGTTGCAATTAGGAAACAGGCTTCTAGATTCCAGGTCCTGGGGACCTCCTGACTATAAATAGCTTGCATTCTGTTCTGTTGATGCTAGGCACCAAACCTGTACCCCAAAGTCTCAACAAACAAACAAAAAAAATAATATCAGCTAGTGCCTACCATGAGCTTTCTAAGGAAAGAAATTACACAAGGAGATTTGGACTTCCAAGTTCCCTCCAAAGGAGAGTGGAGGAAGGTCTGATGGTTATATAATTTCTTCATCAGTTGGAGCACCTCAATTTTCTTGGCTGTCATATTTCACTGTTTCTAACTTCATCTAAGCAAAGAGAACAAAAAACAATTTTAGCAAGCTCCATTTTCTTGGCTTAAAAGCGACAAGTTCCGGTTAAATGCCTCCCTGAGTAAGTGTCTCCTCTGCGTTCAGGAGAGACCATTTTCCCTGATCCAGAGATGCGGTTTTGCAACATGCAGATGGAGAGTTCCACAAGTTCTCAGCTGGAGCAGCTAAATATGACTGAGCCGACACAAACCCATAGACAAAAGTCAGACCTATTTTAATCTCTGAGTGAGGCTATTACTCTAGGACAGAGTCCTTCTTGTCTGATTTCCGGCTATTTTCAGTGATTCACAAGCCTCAATCTCTTTCATCTAGGAGTGCACAGCCACATTGCCCTTTTGGATTTGTTTGTGAGTTAAAATAGTCCCCATCCTCACTCTTCTGGGAGTGTGTTCTTACAGCGACACAATACCTCAGGCTGTGAGCTTAGAGGAGCCCCTGGGGAGGGACAGTCAGGACTGGCTTGGAATGCAAACCCTTTAACAGGAACCCAGAGTTTAACAGGAAGTTGGGTTGCTGCTTGCTGGGATAGTCTCACATAAGCTCTCAGCCATAAATTTGCCTGGTCAGGGGGGCTTACTTCTTGAAAAGGTGACCAGCACCCCGAACTGCTTTAGTCTACAGTCATGCATATCCTCACCCTGTACTGAATGTGGAACACATGCATGCCAGTGAGCTAGTCCAAGTTCTGACTTTCTAGAATCCAAAGGAGTGAGGATGAAAGAGGCTCCCTTAGTTTTCTGATGACACATGCTTTGTGTTTAGTAATTACTGAATCGATTGCCTCCATTTTTATGAGTTATTTCTCCAAACTGATTACTGCATTATAAAAGGCTGCTTATTCAGTTTTTACATATTCTAAAGTTTTTGAGTTTGCTAGGTCTCTCCTTTTTCTTATAACTTTCTACTGTTGAACCCTTTCAGATCACTGGTTCTTAATTGTCTTATGCCTCAGTTTGGTGTGGGCAAAGATGACTTTGAGAAATGTGGCCTAGGAGAGCCTTCAGGGGACCTGACTAGAATAATAATGGTGATGAGCTGTCATTTATTGAGTGTTTACTCCTTTCCAGGCACTGTGTAAATACTTTATATATATATATATATTACCCTACTTGCTCTACATAGACTCCTGTGAGATATTTTTACAGAAGCCAAAATCAAGGTTTAGGGGTGTTAGATAATTTTCCCTAAGTCACGCAGTCACACAATTAGTCTGTGGATAGAACTAGAATTCCACTTCAGGTCATCACTTTGCTATACATAGTACGTTTCTACTTTTGCTGAACTCAAAAATAAATGTTTGACCCTCTAACCAGTGTCAATGTCTTGGTGGAGCTTATAAAAATCAAGTATTTTCTGAACTTTCTTTTCTTTTAAAAATCTTTTCTCTTCTTTTTTTCTTCTCTTTTTCCTTTTTCTTATTTTTAAAGAAAAGTTCCCTGAAGTCCGTGAAAAGTTCTGGGGGTTGCCCTTTTCGTTTGTTTAGAAGAGGAAATGTGAACTTCATGATTGTTCCATACATTCTTGCCACTTCCCTAAATCAAAGAAAAAAAGAGCCCACAGAAGCATGGCTCTGATGCATGTTTTCATATCAAAAGGTCAAAAGCCAAAGAACCTTTAGCTTGCCACAAGGAAACAATGGGAAGGGAGCGTCGGCACAAAAATTGCAGGGGCTGCAAAAGAGATTAAAAAGAGTTTGTGTGTGTGTGTAAGGGGGGGGTGGGGGGGATGGAGAGAAGGAATTAACATTTTGTTTCTGAGTTCTGATCCAAATCTAATGTTTTCAGAAGTAACAATCCAGCAAAAGACTGAAGACCTTTGGATTTCGATTGTGTCAACACCACACCCACAACATGAAACTAAGAAGTGATTCCCACCCCCGCCGCTGGCATTCCTTTGGCCGTAGGCTATATCTACACCCTAGAGCAAGGAGGCATGTCGAGCCATTTATCCAAAATTTCAAGCCAAAGAAAAATGGGCTGGCTTTAATTATCTAGTAATTATCTAGTAAAAGTGTTTGGAAGCCTGAATTATTTACACACATTATTATCTTTGTTTGGAATAAACATAGTGACTTTGTGTTTATGTCATTTCACTTCATGGTTATTGCTCAAGATTTTCTAGTTGCTAGACCTATCTCGGCTCATTTGAGGAAAGGTAGCTTCCTGTACCTTATGCAGAGAAGGACTGAGGGCTAAGGTTTGGTTTTTACATCACTGTCAATTCTGGAAAAAGATGAAAACAAGGGTTTTTTTCTTTTTTTTAATTTAATTTTATTGAGATATATTCACATACCATGTAACCATCAGTGATGTACAATCAATTGTTCACTGTACCATCATATAGTTGTGCATTCATCACCCCAATCTATTTTTTAAACATTTTTCTTGTACCAGAAAAAGTGGAAATAAGAATAAAAAGTAAAAGTAAAGAAGAACAGCCAAAACACATCCCTGCCTCCCTATTTTTCATTTAGTTTTTTGTCCCTATTTTTCTACTCATCCATCCATACACTAGATAAAGGGAGTGTGATCCATATGGGAAAGCAAGGGTTCTTAAACCTGATTGCACAAGAATAATATTCTGAGGAGCTTTTAAAAGCCTAAGAATCACCCTGGTCCTGGTTCAGGCCAACAAATTAGGCTCTCTGCCGATGGAGACCAGGCAAGAATATTTTCTAAAAGCTCCCTAGTGATTTGAAAGCAGCCATAGTTGCAGATCATTGGGTTATATCATCACACTGATGGAGGGAGATATAAAGAAGACGGACTTCAGCTCAGTTGCCTGAATGGTCTGCAGACATTAGACTTTTAAGAATATTGAGACAAGATGAAGCAAAATGCCAATGTAGGTATTTCTCTGCCTTTTTTCACTAGCATTATGACATCTTATATCAGCCTAAAACTAAAGAATATGCTTTATAATTCTCGAAACTAGTTAAAAAGGCAAATTTTAAAGCACAAAATCTCCTTCAGAAGGATGGAAAAGAAAAATCTCTGTTCTTATGAGTACTGCTGAACAAAGAACAACCCTGAACAAAAAAGTATATTTTAAAATTATTCATGAATCACTTTCACTGAGTCCTTTGATTTTACACTTTACAACTATTTGCACAGGTACAATGATTTACCATACCTATTTAAAGTAGTGGTTCTCAAACTCTATCGTGCATCAGAATTACCCAGAAGGCTTGCTGGGCCCCCTTCACAGAGTTTCTGATTCACTGGGTCTGGAGTTTGATCCACTAATTTGCATTTCAAACAAGTTCCCAGGTTAATGGTATTGCACAGGACCACAGCAAATTAAGGAAGATCTTGAACACCTCATCCAAAAAAGCTCATCCTATCATAAGTGTATGTAAAGAATAAATGTGAATATTTAATTTAATGTTATTCTGTCTTGTTCCAAAATAAATTTGAACAATTCTCTACAGGTATATATGATTGATTAAAATTTTTAATTAAAAAAAGAAAGGTTAAGGAAATTTGGGTGAAGAGTAAGTGTTGAATAGTAAAATAAAATAAAATTGGACAATACATACACATAACAACAAACTATTTTAAGAAAAAAGTAAGACGAAGATAAAATACATTTCATTATTTATTGGAATATACATTTGAAGGTGTCAATTCTGTAAAACAAATCTTATATCATTTTAAAGCATTTTCTTATTTCTGAACATCTTTGAAACTTAAATAATAATAACATTTAGCTGTTCTAAAATGAAGTAAAATTGGAAAATTGCCTGGTTAATTACAGGGATACCAGCAAAAGATGTGTGATTCCATTTTGTTCTTTCAAACTAGCTTTCAACACAGTGCAGTAAAATGAAGTAAGACTGGTGACATGTCTGGCCGTTGTTCTATACAACTGTGTATACGTAGAAAATTACATTGAAAAAAATGTTTTCAGGCTTGAATTTTCAGATTCTTATCAACATGGAGTACAAGTCAAAGGCAGGAGTGGGTTCAGCAAATGGAACAATGTCAAGTGGAGACTGTTGTTTTCCTGGCACGGTGCCCTGTTTAAGGGGCAACCATGACCTAGTATTGGCTTTTCAGAGAGCCAGAAATTGAATTTTTATTAAAAAAATCATGAATTAAAAATACTGGTAAGAAATTCAATTTAAAAAATACTACTATGTGCTCCCCCCCCCCCAAAAAAAAGAAAACAACTACAAAACACTTTTTTTTAATTTGTAAATTCCAGTTTGCAAGGATTATTTTAACCTGGTACTGCCAACTTTTTCACACTCTGAGCAGGGGTAGATTAATCAAATTCAGAGCTAAACAATTTGCAGACTCCCATTTGGGTGGTTTTCTTTAGGCTTTTCTCAAAGTGTGGTCCCAAATCCTATCAGCATCATTGGGAACTTGTTAGGAAATGCAATTATCTGGTCCACTCCAGACCTATTGAATCACAAATCCTGGGAAAGAAGCCAGAGAGCTGTACTGTAATAAGCTCCTCCAGGTGATTCTGATGCCCACCAAAGTTTGAGGGTCACTAATTTATTTGAAGAGAACTTTAGGCAGCCCCCTCAAATCCAAACAGATCTGGGCTGGTTATAAGATGAAATCCTTATCACCATTCCAGAGGCTGCACTCTCCGATTAGGTGACATTCCAGATGGTGCTGGGTATTATTACCGTGTTGATGGATACTTTGATGTGTCTCTCTTTAGAAGATATAAATCCAAAGTAGCACAGAGCGTCTCACTTGAGAAGTTTGCTAAAGAATAGGTATTACTTTAGAGATTGGAGTCAGTGGCCAGTTACTCATTCTACAGAGCCTATGGTTGGTGTCAGCGGAAAACATTCTTTCTCATTCCCTCTCTCACCTTTATCTATACCTAGGGTAGCCCCAACATAGTTTTGAGAATCATTGGAATGTGAGTATAGATATAGAGCCTCCTCTAAGTTTGAAGTAAGTTTGCTTCGAAAATACAAAGAAGAGTTGAGATATGTCTACTGGAGGACATTTATTCTGATTGAAAAAAGAATTGTCTTAAATCAGCTTATTCCCCAATATCCAGATGTGTAGCAACAACTACCAACATTCAATTGAGACTGCTATTGCTATCCATATATTTGACATCTTGTAGGTAAAGGAGAGCATAGAGTGACATGAGAAATACTGATTGGCACTAAGGAGACTTGATTTCTTGTCCTGTGTCTGTGCCTACCTAGCTGTGTGCCCTTATACTGGGTGCTTGAGACCCACTTTCTCTCAAGAGAGGAGCTTTGAGTCTTAGCTGAAGCTCCTTTAGTGTTTGGCTCTCTGTGGATTGGGTGTTTACATGCATTCCATTTAAATCACATGCTGTGAGCTCATTTGCTTGAAATTTATAGTAATATTTAAGCATTTATATATTGCTTTTCATCTTCAAAGCACATAACATACTTCTGGATCCTCCCTGCAACACTTTGAGGTACTAAGTATTATTAAAAGAGCAAGAGAGTGAGTGAGGGGGGAAGGGGGTGTATTTTAAGGGATTTAGTGATTTGCCCCTGGCTAAAGGAAGAAGATACACCAGGGCCAGAATTGAATACTTCGTATAGTCCTTGGTATCAAATCTTCCTTACCTTGAACCTTCTTCTGGTTAAGCTAAGCTGGTTCCTCCCACTGTGACTCCAGGATTTTTCTCTACTCTTAATAGGATGAAGACATTTCGATGTTGTCTGCCTCCTTTGGTGGCAGACCACATCTTGCACAAGCAAGTGCTCAGTTCATAACTGAAGTTTGCTGGTGGTGATGGTGCTATGGATCCTTTCGTAATTCAAGCTGATTCAACCAAAATTAGAAGAAAAAATACCCATTGTAAGAAAGGGAAGTTTCAACTGGAAGAAAGTAGCAAACCTATGTAGTGTATATTTTTGACTGCTGGCTTGCAGATAGGCAGTTTTATATATTTGTTTGTAATCTACCAGAGAGCAAGTTCTTTTAAAATAATGCCAAACATGTTGAACTCTAGTAACCTTGAACAGGATATTTAATCAGAGCCCAAATAATGAAACTATCACTTAAAAATTTTAAATTGAGTTCGATATTCCTAATTCTGATGCTGAAAAACAGTGTGGCTGGATGAGAGGCTGTACACAGAGGGGTGATGGGGGAAAAAGATGAAGGGGAGGAAAAACTAGAAATAGTGGCAACTGCAATAAGAATTTCACTTGGACGTATCCGTCTATCAACCCCGTGTGCTCCAGATGTCACAGACGAGAAGATCATTATGAGAGATGAATGTCACAAGTATCTAAACGAAGGATTTTCTTTTCATAAACTGGAGCACTTCTACCATAATGCTATACATTTTATTTAAAAAGTAGTTCAGATTAGACCATTATTACTATTATTATTTGCTCTCTGCCTTAATGCAAGAATTCATTTCTTCATAAACTCCAAATCAGCATCCCGTGTTATAATTTTAGAGGAGCTTTGCGGTCACAGCAATTTGTGAAATGACTTATTAAACTGTCAAGTACTTATGTATAAGGTTACCTGTTCAGATAAAAAAAGAGACAAAACTGAAACTAGTTCTTCAATATAATGACGGGCTTTGCCTACTTGTGTTTTCACATTGTTCAGTCTTCTCCTGGCAAATATTCTATATTGCCTGCCCTGGGTCTTGTTATAACTGCCTTGCACGCACTGTTGGGAAAACATGCATTTGTTTCAGAAAATACTTTTCTGTTTTCATATTTATTGGCTCCCCAAATTTGAATTTACAAAAGTACTAAAATTTGCTGTCAGATGGAAATTCATCGTAGAGGAGGTGGTGAGAGAGCAGCCTCCTGTTTGTTCCTGGCTTAGCTGCTCCTGAAGCTGGCACTTCCATGAAGTCCCAGCAGCTCTTGTGCCTGCTGCTCATTTTTGCAGGTTCTGCAATTTGATGTTTTCTGTTGATAGAGGGTTGACAGGGCTTTGAGGTGACTAACTCATGCTAATCTACTCATGACAGACTGGTTTATAGACCCAGAGCCCTTATTACTTAGTAATCTGTCATGTGAAATAGAGAACAGACCATTTTTTTGAAATCGGGCTATTCCAGAGAATTCTGGAATTCATCCTGGATCAGTAATCAGAAGGTTTCTCAGTGAGGAAGAGAATCACCACATAGAAAGGAAGCCATTGAATCTTGTGGGCTGTTTCATCTAGACAGTGGTAGAGCCAGGGAAATTGTCATGTCTTCATTAGTGACTAGAACTCCTGAGGTCCTCAAAAGATCTCTCTTCCTTACACAATGTTGAAGGGAATATTTGCAGATTTGTTTTTTGCATTTCTTATTTTTCTTGACTTTGCAGCTATCTGGGTAAAAATGATTTCTCTGTGCTTCATAAGTCTGCTCTGTAACAACTTGCTGCATTTTTGCTTTGTATTTGGTTAATGACTATATTTCTTAAAAAAGTTTTTTTACTGGAGAAGTTGTAAGTTTACAGAAAACTCATGCATGAAATACAGAATTCCATTTACCACCCTATTATTAATATCTTGCATTAGTGTAGTACATTTGTTACAATTCATGAAAAACATTTTTATAATTATACTATTAACAATAGTCCATCATTCACTATTTATGTTGTGTAGTCCTACATTTAAAAAAATATTCTAATAACATATATATAACCCCAGATTTCCCCTTTTAACCACATTTGCATATATAATTTGGTACTGTTAATTATGCTTACAATATTGTGCTACCATCGCCACCATTCGTTACTAAAACTTTATAATCAACTCAAACAGAAACTCTGTACAATTTAAGCATTAACTCCCTATTCCCTACCCCACCCTCTTCCCGGTAACCTGTGTGCAAAAGAATGAAGGTGGACCCTTACCTTACACCACAGACAAAATCAACTCAAAATGGATCATAGATGTAAATATAAGAACCAAAACTACAAAACTCTTAGAAGAAAACATAGGGAAGCATCTTGAAGACCTTGTGTTAGGCAGCAATTTCTTAAACTTTATACCCAAAGCATAAGAAACAAAAGAAAAAAATAGATAAATGGGATCTTATAAAAATTAAAAAAAGTTTTGTGCACCATACGACTTTGTCATGAAAGTAAAAAGACAACCTGCTCAATGGGGAAAATATTTGGAAACCACATAGCAAATAAGGGTTTAATATCTACAATAGATAAGGAAATCTTCCATCTGAACAATAAAAAGATAACCCATTTAAAAAATGAGTAAAAGACTTGAATGGACATTTCTCCAAAGAAGATAGACAAATGGCCAAAAAAACACATGAAAAGATGCCCAACATTACCAGATATTGGGGAAATACAAATCAAAACCACAATGAGATACCATTTCACGGTCAGCAGAATGGCTACTTTTAAAAACAAAACAAAACAAAATCACATGCGTTGGAGAGGATGCAGAGAAATACGAACACTCATTCACTGTTGATGGGAATGCACAATGGTGCAGCCACTGTGGAAGACAGTTTGGCAGTTCCATATGACCTGGCAATCCCACTTCTAGGTATATTATCAAAAGATTTGAAAGCAGGGACTCAAACAGATACTTGCACACCAACGTTCATAGCAGCATTATTCACAATTGCCAAAAGATGGAAGCAACCCAAGTGTCCATCAACCAATGAATGGATGAATAAAATGTGATATATACATACCATGGAATATTATTCAGTAAAAAGGAACGAAGTTTTGATACATGTGACAACATGGGTGAAACTTGAAGACCTCATGTTGAGTGAAATAAGCCAGACACAAAAGGGCAAATACTGTATAACCTCACTGATATGAAATACTTAGAATAAGTAAACTCATAGAGTCAGAATCTTATATATTTCTTATTTGCTATAAATTTAAGCTCCTTTAGGCAAGAACCACATTCTATTAATTGGTTTGTCTCTCTTTGCACCTATAAGTCTGCCTTGCATAGAACAGAGACTCAATAAAGATATTTATCTTTTTATTCTATTTATTAATTTATTCAATTACTGTTTATTGTCCAAGCCTCTTTTACTTTTACCTTTGACACCACAAAGTTCCTGCTCTGAGGTACCTGAATAGTAATTCTGCCTAGAAAAAAATTCCTACCCCTAGTGTTTAAAATATATTATATCATGAACCCAAAATAATTCCCCAAGTAACAGAGTGCTGTCCTCCCCAAATATAGGCATCAAGTGTGAAACAATATGGTTGGAAATAAACTATCTAACCAGTACAGCTTTTGCCAAAAACGAAATGTAAAATAGTCATTTCTTTAGGCATTGTAGGATACATATCAGTATACCAAACTATAAATTGCTATACTGCCCAAAATTCTTCTCACTTACTTACTACAAGAGGGTGTCAGAAAGAAGTGTTCAGGGCTCATATATTTCAAATGTGTTTGAACATGCTTCGCTGGGATTTTGCTTGTCAACACTGTGAGATCCAGTATCAACTTAGCCCACACCATTTCTCTAGAGTGACTTTTAAAAAGGAAAAGGAATAAAAATACCTAAGGCTCTACTTATATTAATGATAAGTAGACTTTTAAGACTAACTTAACTGACCTGCTTTCCTAATTCTACTTAACTCCACTGATCCCTTAAATTGTCTCCTTTTTTTTGGAATTAAAATTTTTTGAATAGGTAATATAGGTCTATGGTTCAAAAACTGAAAACTACAAAAACTATTCAGAGATAAGTCTCTATCTTTACTCCTTCTCTGCCTGGGCTCCCCACACCCCATTTTCACTAAACAATATTTCTTGGAAATCTTTACATATTTGTGCATAGCGAGTTTACTCATTCTCTCTTATAGCTTCAGAGCATTTGGTTGCAAGGATGTACCATAATTAATATAAATAGTCCTTTACTGGTATACATTTAAGTTGTTTCCAAATGTTTTGCTATCATAAACAATGATTCAATTAATAAATGTATACAAATATCATTTTGCAAATAGAGTAATATATATGTAGAATAAATTCTCAAAAGTGGAATTGCTAAACAATTTCTGTATGCTTTCGATTTGTTAATATTGCCACATTGTTATCATAGGGTGTGACTGTTTGAAGCTGTATGGACCTCAGAAAATATCATATTCTTTAAATCCATTCCTCTGGGTGTAGACCTATCATAAGTGGGACCTTTATAAGAGGATTAAAGACCGAAAGATGTCCCAGAGACGTTTAGAGAGAAGGACACACAGAAGCTAAGAAAGACAGAGCTAAGAGAGAAACACACAGAAGTTGAGAGAGGAAGCCACTGAAACCAGTAGCTGGAAGCAATGAAACCCCGGAGAGACCAGCAGACACGCCATGTGCCTTCCCCTGTGAGAGGTTTCCCTGATGCCAGCAGCCTGTCTTCAGAGACCAGGTATCATCCTATTGATGCCTTGATTTGGACATTTTTCATGGTCTCAGAACTGTAAACTAGTAAGTTAATAAATCCCCATTGTCAAAGCTAACCTATTTGTGGTGTATCGAATTTGTCAACATTAGCAAACTAAAACATAGGGGTTGTCCCAATTTATACTCCTTCCAGCAATTTATGAATGTATGCAAGTATCTGTTTCCTCACAGGTAATTTTTTCAAACTTTTGGATTTTTCCCAATCTCCTGGATGAAAAATAGTATATCTGTGTAATTTTAATTTGTATCTCTCTTTTTATGAGTGAGGCCAGCCATCTACTTCTGTGTTTAGGGGCCATTTATATTTCCATTTTTTGAACTGTCTGTTCATATAATTTGCCCATTTTTCTAATGTGTCTTGTTCTTGTATTACTGAATTTTAGGAGCTCTTTATATATTAGGAAACTAAGCTTTTTGAGATTTAAGTTGTAAATGATTATTGCTAGTTTCTCATTTGTCTTGCTTTTGTGTGTGTGCTTCAGAAGTTTTTTTAAATATTGAATTTATCAATATTTTCTTTTATAGCTTCTAAATTTTGAGTCATATTTAGAAAAGCCTTTGATACGCCAAGGTTATAGAGGATTCTCTTATGCTTTCTTCTAAATCACCTATGGTTTCATTTTTCATATTTAAATCTTTGATCCCTTTGGACATTATATTGGTATAAAGTGTGAGAAATAGATTAATAAATTATCTTTGACATAATCAGGAAAACTAAGATGAAATCATCTTATAGTTTGGAGTAAAAACACAATAAATCTTTTAACATGAATGATTAAGATTGGTTGTCCACAATGATTAATTAACCACATTTCCTCTTCACTTTATATTATCTATATATCTTCCAACTTTCACAAACACAAGATTCCAATTTTGTGCTAACAAAGGAGAGTAACTCCTCATAAGGCAAGCCCATTAATTATCATTAGTTTAATTCAGAATATACCAAGCACCTTTAAAGGTCCATAGCAGTAGATGCCACAAAGTACTTACCTAAATTTAGTGCTCGAAATTTTAGTAACCAATGTGGTAGCAAGATGAAGAATCATCCAAAAATGAATATAGGAAAAAATTGGGTTGAATCTAGAAAATCTATGCTATATAGTTCAAAGGGGGTATAAAGGTCAAAAGGAAAGTAAAACAGTAGATAGATGGCTCTAGTTTGAATTGGGAGGGCTTACTTTTCAATGTTACTTCTGGAGGGAAATGGCTAAAGGATCAAGTGAAACAGGGGCACAAAGGGGCTCGGTAACAAATGAGCTTCTCAAAGCTCCTGGAAAGATCTTTATTGGATGGGACACAAAACAGGTGTGAGATGTTGACAGAATCTGCCATCACTTTTAAAGGACTACTTAGGGAAACCAAGTGTGAAAGAGCCCATATGTTCCTAAGATTAGACTATACAATGGAGCTGTTGCCAGAGTCCTGTATCTCACCCAAGATAACAGGCACTTAAAGATGACTAGGACAACAAGAGCAGATGAAAAGGGGCAAGCCTCATGTAATTCCCAACCCTGCACCACCAGTTCATAGCAAGGAGGGACACTCCAGGTCAGTGTGATCAGTAATGACCACAAGTGAAAGAATTTCACAGATTAATAGTAGCCTGCCAATTGCCCTCAGCATATAAGGACAAATTAATCTAACTGAGCTGTATTCATGGAGTGACTGGTGTTTTAAATATCACAGCAAAAAATGCTGTGTACATGTTTACATTAGTCAAATGTGGAGAGAATACCAGACTAGATGTTAAAAGAACTGAGATTTAGTGTAAACCTTAGCAAATTACGTATCATTTTTGGTCTTGTATTCTAAATTAATCAGCTTTGTTCTAATAATGAATAACTTTACTATAACTAACTATAAACTATGTAAAGTATAATATTATATAAACTATGCTGTAATTATAAAGTCTTGGGGGCTGACAACAACAAAGAACAAAATTAATGTTTCACTTTCATGATGTGAAAATGCATCAGATGCCTGTTTTCCCAAGTTTCTCCTTCATTCCAGGATCCAGACTGAAAGAACAGCCTTTCCTGGGATATGTGAACTTGTGGCAGAGGGAAAAGAATAGGAGCTTGGAAAACCACATAATGACAGCGAAAGCTTCTTCTTGGCCATGGCATATATGATGTCCACTCACACGCCAATGGCCAAAGCAACACACATAGCCAAGTTCAATGTCAATAGGGTGGAGATACATACTCCTATTACAGGCCCTGCATGTCATATGGCAATGGGGGGAACTAATGACTCCTTTTATAGGAAAGGAGAGTGAATATTTGGAAACACTGATACAGTCTACCACAGGTTCAGATCATAATTCTATCACTACACCCTGAAATGAAACTAGATACTTTCTCTGATCCTCTGCTATTAAATGGATGTTTGGCTTAGTTATCTCCACTGTCCTTTCTGTTCTGGAGTTCTATGACTGTGAAATACTCATTTCTATTTCTTGTCAGGATATGATTAGAAGAAAGAAATGCTGCCGAAAGGCAGGATTTCACTTTCCATCTCTGTTCCTGAGTGCCTAGGATATGATGAATGATAACCATAGCTGGTTACAGATAATTAAATTATTTCATTTTACTTAAGTAGTAAGTGATGGAGTTGGGATTAGAACCCAAGCTTATTGGATTCTCCCACACAAATGAACATTGTACGTACAGATCTGCATTTCCCAAATTCATTTAGCAATATAATATTTTAAAAGTTGTAGCATATTGATGGGGCAGCAACTGGAGCTCACGAGAAATAAGATAGGCTTGGATTAACAGGGAAATCATAAAAGGGACCAATGAAATGATCAAAATTTGATTCACATGAAAACACACAATTGACATTAAACAACAGCACAAATATATGCTGAAATTACAAGATATGACATTGACATAGACTAGCAATCATAACAAAAGTTATAGCACAGCGCCAGTTGTTGGGCCAACGGAGATTGCACGGGAACTGCAGAGCTTGCATTGTGTGGTCTGCGTTACATCATCCTTCAAGCGACTTCTTGACTTTCCCACCACATTGATTTTAAAAGAAAATTATCTGGAAAATAAAAACAGCTGTACCTGTCCCTTATAAATGTTCCAGAGTAATTTTAAAAGAAATATGGCCAATGTTGTTTTGTTTTGTTCTGTGGAATACCCATTAATATCCCATAGAACTGTAGTGAGGTTTTATTGTAGGAAGGAGTTTCTTTAGAAAACAAAAACATCCTGAAAATCACTAGCCTAAGGTTTTGCTCAATCAACAACCCAATGTGTAAAGCCAACAACTGACTGATTGAAACCTTAGACTAGTAATTTTTGAAACCTAGGTGCCCAGTTCTCTGAACAGGCTTGCAGGAGAGACAAAGGCAAGAGAAGACTGCCTGGGACTCAATGCATTTCTCCCTCCTTACACTAGGCATGTTCTGCTGAACATGGTTATTTACATCTGTGTTTCCCATTTTGGACTATGAGCTTAGGGGTAGGAGGTGAGATGGGGTGCTTGATTCCTTGCACATAGTTGGTACTTAATAGATACTGATATGAACTGAACTGAATCCAATTAACCTGAAAAGAAATAAAATTTGGTTTGTTAAAAATTTTTTTTAGTAGGACAGAGACTTGATAACAGAATAGCATATGGAAAAAATCTACCTACTGCATACTAGGGACTATAATTGATAGGAATACCTTACTAGTACCACACAAATACACGAGACAAATAATTGAGGGCTGAAAAGAGCCACGGTGTGTTTTGGGTCATGAGAATTGTTTAGACTGGAGAGTGATGAGGCTTGTATCACAAAGTGATGATAATGTGAGACATGAATGGATTATCATGGACATATATGTTATGTGAATTCAGAAACTCCCTACTTTATAAGTCAAGCCCTCGATCTTGACGCTTGCTCTGTTGAAACTTAGGGTTGTAAAGGGGAGGCTAAGCCCATTATACTCATGCCTAGGAGTCACCTCCAGAGAATCTCTTTTGTCACTCAAATGTGGCCTTTCTCTCTCTAAGCCCAACTCTGCAAATAAATTCATCACCCTCCCCCTGACATGGGACAGGACCCCCCAGGTGAATGAGTCTCCCTGGTGACACGGAACATGGAATGAGCCTGACCCTGGCTTTGAGGGGCTGAGAATGCCTTTTTGGCCAAAAGGAGGAAAAGACAAGCAGCAAAATAAGGTGTCAGTGGCTAAGAGAATTCAAATAGGGTTGACAGGCTATCCTGGAGGTTGCTCTTATGAAAACTTCAGCTAGATATGCCAAATGGCCACAGTAGGATAAGGTTAATAGTAGTCCCAAAATCCCTAAAGTATATTGTCCTAGTTTGCTAATGCTGCAGAATGCAAAACACCAGAGATGGATAGGCTTTTATAAAACGGGGGTTTATTTCACTACACAATTACAGTCTTAAGGCCACAAAACGTCCAAGGTAACACCTCAGCAATCAGGTACCCTCACCGGAGGATGGCCAATGGCCTCCGGAAAACCTCTGTTAGCTAGGAAGGCAGCTGGCATCTGCTCCAAAGCTCCGGCCTCAAAACGGCTTTCTCCCAGGACATTCCTCTCCAGCAAGCTTGCTTCTCTTCAAAACATCACTCCCAGCTGCACTCTCTTTTCTCTCTTTGAGTCAGCTCATTTATATAGCTCCACCGATCAAGGCCCACCCCGAATGGGCGGGGCCACACCTCCATGGGAACAGCTCATCAAAATTGTCTCCCACAGCTGGGTGGGGCACACTCCAAGCAAATCCAACCAGCACCAAAAACTTCTGCCCCACACAAGACCACAAAGGTAATGGCATTTGGGGGACACAATACACTCAAACCGGCACATATATCTAGATCCCTTTCTGAGATCTATAAAAATTTCACTCACTAAGTTTATTCTTCAGAAACTTAAATCCTCCAGAGAACTCCTATGCCAGCTAAGTCCCCAAACAGAGGCAATAGCCTTTTTAAGAACATCAACCAGATAAGTCCCCTTTTCCCATAATGTTGACAACCCTTTACAACATGAACAAGTTAAGGTGGTCACTGCCTAGACATCTCTGAAGATTGTGAAACTGTTTAAACTAGAGAAAGGGGTAGCAATAGACAAGATGGAATTTAACCAAAGGATAATGAATACTGAATCTCTATATAATTTTCTTTTTCTTAATACTGAATTTCTGTGTAATTTTCTCTTTCTTAGTTGCTAGGTTACCAGAATAGCTAGAAGGAAAGAATTGAAATGGTAGAACTATAACCATAGCATTCTTTGAAATTTGTTCTATAGCTACTTGTTAAATTGTAATTTCAAAGTTACCACCTTCTTATATATATGTTATATTTCACAATAAGGAAATAACTGAAACTATGGTACTGTAACTCATAACATTTTTGGAAATTTCCTATATAACTACTTGTTAAATTGTACTTTGGAAGTTATTACCTTTTTGCGTATATGTTGTATTCACAATAAGGAAATAACTGAAACCGTGGAACTGTAACCCATAACATTCTTTGAAATTTGCTCTCTAACTACTTGTTAAATTGCACTTGGAAAGTTATCACTTCTATGTATATATGTTATATTCCACAATAAAAAAATGATTAAAAAAGATTTTTATACACAAGACAGAGAGGTGCTTTTAATAAAGTACTTACAGGGTGGGATAAAAGGCTTTTCTTTTTTTTTAGTTAATGGATCAATTGTTCTTTAGGGAACCTCATCATATATAGGGTCTGCAAGAATTAACAGTCACAGAAGAGAAAATAAATCAATTCCTGGAGGGCAAAACAGTAGTGCTAAAGTTTTATGAAATTTAGTCCAATATACTTAATTGTACATTTTTAATTCTACAGAAAGATTCTTTCATGCTCAAAAGACAATTCGCTTATCCTTAACCCACACTGGGCCTGTCTGGCTGGTCTCTGTTTTTCAAGCCTACTAGGGTAGTCAGCCTCCAAGATGGCCCCCGGTGCTTCTCATTTTCTGGTATTCTTGTCCTTGTGTGGGCCCATCCTACGTTGAATAGAACTGTATAAATTAAAAGCAATGCACACTACAGTGATGATGTGTGACATGAGGCTAGGTCATAAAGAATGTTGTGGCATCACTTGCTCCCTTGGGTCATCAGTCTGGGGGAAGCCAGCTGCCATGTCATAAGGACACTCCAATGCTTCTAAGGAGAGGTCCACATGATAAGGAATTGCAGCTTCCTGCCAATAACAAGACACGTGAATGCACAATTTTGGAAGTGAATATGGATCCCATAAAGCATTCACATGGCTGATGCCCTGGTCAACATCTTGACTGAAACCTCTGAGAGATTTGAGCAAAAGCCACCCAGATTTCTGACCCTCGAAAATGGTGTAAGATAATAAATATCTGTTGTTGTTTTAAGATGCTAATTTTAGAATGATTTGCTGTGTAGCAGTAGATCATTAATATACCGACTCATACAGAGTACCAAAAACTACTGAGAACCTTCTGTTAAAAAAAAACATTCTATAAAACAAAGCAAATCTTTTTGGTCTTAACTAACCTTATGCCACTGCTTGCCAATCAAATGCTATGCCCCTTTGGATCTCCTTCCTTGTTCCATTCATGACTGCATAGCTGGAATCCCTTTTCCATGCTCCTTATCTGGAAAACTACTATTTATCAAGACCCAGCTAACAGAAACCTGCTATATCATTTAAGATCAGCTGCATGTGATTAAAGAACACCAGTTAGAATTGACTTGAGAGAGAAGTTTGTTATTGTTTTTGTTGTCCTTTATGTAGAGGAATACCGGCGGTATAGGCAGTTCCCTCTAGCATCATTAATTTGTTATGAAAAGTCTTGATGGACATTGTTCCTTCTTACTCATGGCTCTGAATGTGGCTCCTTCCACATGGACCAAAATAAGAGGCTGAGCACCAGCCTTCACAACTGATATCCAGGTGGCAAAATGGAGTTTGGAAGGGAAAAGGGGTAATATATGTATGCTAGCTGTTTTAAAATAAATTTTGTGAAAGCTGCCATTTTAACATTTCTGCTTATATTTCACTGATCACAGCCTAGTCACATGGAAACACTTCATCTCCAAGGGAGGCTGGAAAATGGATTCTATTCTGGGTGGCCCTGTGCCCAGCTAAACAACTGGAATTCTAATATTAAGGAAGAGGTGGGCAGGTTCTCTCTGGTATGGAGGTGACACTGGAGTAGGCAATAGCAGCCACGGTCTTATGTCCCCTGTGGTTCCTTGCATTCTCTACTGGGTTCTCACTAGCCTGTGAATGCCTCAATTGGGAGACTTATTTGCCTTTAATAGTCCAAAGGACATAGTAAGTTTTTAATGGATGTGCATTGAATGCATGACTAAATGCATGTTGCATCTTTCAACTCCTCACTTGTGTACTTCTTAGCAGCAGTAGACACCATTAGTCTTCATTTCGAAGAAAATTTCAGGGAGCAGTCTAGCAACATGCCTTGTACTCAAGCTCGTCAGTCATCAATGTAAGATCCTCTTTATTGTGAACTTCCCAGGACATTTGCTTTTGACCTTGGGAATACTTTGATCTTTGTTGTAAGACAAAATGTTGTAGCAAACAATCATTCTGCTAAATCCTTTACTTTAGTCATATTCAATCACAAAATCTGTAGCTCAGGATGAGAACTTATCTGAGAAAAGGTGGTGTAACACTACAAGCGTCTAAATAAACTTCTAGACGCATGAAGAATAGTGTCCTAGTTTGCTAATGCTGCCGGAATGCAAAACACCAGAGATGGATTGGTTTTTAGAAAATGGGGTATTTGGTTACACAGTTACAGTCTTAAGGCCATAAAGCGTCCAAGGTAATATATCAACAATCAGGTATCTTCACTGGAGGATGGCCAATGGTGTCCAGAAAACCTCTGCTAGCTGGGAAGTCACGTGGCTGGCTTCTGCTCCAAAGTTCTGGATTCAAAATGGCTTTCTCCCAGGACATTCCTCTCTAGGCTGCAGTTCCTCAAAAATGTCACTCTTGGTTGCTTTTGGGTTGTTTGTCTTCTCTTAGCTTCTCCGGAGCAAGAGTCTGCTTTCAACGGCCATCTTCAAACTGTCTCTCAACTGCAGCTCCTGTGCTTTCTTCAAAGTGTCCCTCTTGGCTGTGGCTCCTCTTCAAAACATCATTCACAGCTGCACTGAGTTCCTTCTGTTTGCCAGCTCATTTATATGGCTCCACTGATCAAGGCCCACCCTGAATGGGTGGGGCCATGCCTCCATAGAAATTATCTCATCAGAGTTATCACCTACAGTTGGGTGGGGCACATTTCCATGCAAACAACCTAATCCAAACGTTCCAACTTAATCCCCACTAATATGTCTGCCCCACAAGATTGCATAAAAGAATATGGCTTTTTCTGGGGGACATAATACATTCAAACCAGCACAAATATGTATAACTGTTTTGGAAAGCAACGATAATTTATGAAAATCATTATATAATGTTCTTTCCCTTTGACCCAGTCATTCCATTCCTGGCAATTCATCCTGAAACAAATAATTCAATAAGGGGGAGTTCTTACTTGGTGGATGTTTCAGTTTGCTAAAGCTGCCGGAATGCAATGTACCAGAAATGGTTTGGCTTTTACAGTGGGGATTTATTAACTTATCATTTACAGTTCTTAGGCCATGAAATCATCCAACTCAAGGCATCAACAGGACAATACCTGGACTCTGAAGACAGGCTGCTGGTATCTGGGACACCTCTGTCACATGGGAAGGCACATGGCTGGCATCTGCTGGTCCTTTGCTCCCAGGTTTCATTACTTTCAGCTTCTGGCTTCAGTGGCTTTCTCTCTTAGCTTCTCCTAGGCTTTTCTCTAACTCTCTGAGCTTTTCCTGTGTGTCCTTTTTCCTCTTATAAAGGACTCCAGTAAGCGGATTAAGACTCACTTTGAATGGTGTGTATCATATCTCACTTGAAATAACCTTATCAAAGCATCCCACCTACAATAGGTCTGCACCCACAAGAATGGATTAAAAGAATATGGTCTTTTCTAGGGGTATGTAATAGCTTCAAACCACCACAGCAGGTATATAATTTTTGTAAATAAAAATTCTAATTAAAAGAAAAACCAAAAAACCCCTCATGCACTAAAATGTTCCTTGCTGTATAATAAACAGGATATTAGCAATAAGTTGGAAACGGTCTAAATACCTAACAACAGGGAATTGGTTTAGTAATACATGTTACCAAAATACAATGAAACATTGAAATAATTATGAAAACATGGCAAAAGAATCATGATTTTTTTTCAGTTAAGTAAAATAAAAGTGCACATTTACTATGATTGTAACCATGTAAAATATGTACATTGAGAAAAACTACAAGAGAGCAAAATATAAAAATAATTTGGTGGTGAGATTATGGGTGATTTTTAAAGAAAATTTCCTTTAATGCTTGTTTGTCATTTTAACATGAACATATGATAAAAATTCTGCACAAGTGATAACTGAGTGTTGCAAGAACTAGTTGGTGGTGTACTACTTTAAGGCCTTTGCTGAGGTTGGGGTGGCTGGAACAAGGTAACACTATGAAATTTTTCCACTATTTCCCTATACCTTATGTTTTTAGATTTCTCCAACAACCAGATAGTAAATAATTCTCATTATTGGCATTTTGGACATGCATGAATAGAAGTGGGTCTTAGTGGATATCAGGTTTGGTAACTCCATCAGATAAAGAACAGGTTTTGGGAAGAGATGATGAGATGAACCATTAGTTAACTTTTTGTCCCCTCTTCCTTGGAGATCAAAAGACAAGTTGGCTTTAGAGCTCTCAGCTGGTAGCCCTATAGTATGTAGGTAGAACCAAAGGCTCAATCCATTTATCCTTGTTCTCTTCATTAGCATTGCTTAGGTAAAAAAAAAAATACATATTTTTTCACCAGGATCTACATAATGAAAAATTATATTGTAAATTTAATTAAATTTAATCAATATTTTGGATCAATTTGACTAAAAGGATCCTCTTACCCAAATCATGGGGTTTATACTTGTGAACATCCCATTAAAAGAACGTTTTGCTAAGGATGAGAGATATATCATGTTTGGGATTAGTCTAATTATTCTAAAAGTTGATAGAATTTTAGAATTCTGCCTGAAATTGAGCAGTCAGTTGCCTGAAGGCATTTGGATGATCTTTCAATATGTTCTCCAGTTCTCTGAGGCTCCTTTATGTACACACAGGTAAGAAATGTTACCTACGGGTGACATGGTTTCATAGTATGACTTTTTTTTTTTTAAATAGCTTTATTTGGATTTGGATATCATTTACATAAAAAAAATTCACACCTTTAAAGTGTACAGTTTGGTGTTTTTGTTTTTTGGTACATTCAGAGTTGTGCAATCATCACCACCATCTAATTTTAGAACATTTTTAGCACCCCAAAAAGAAATCCCATACCCATTAGTAGTCACTCTGCCTTACTCCCAACTTGCAGCCCCTGGCAACCACTTACCTACTTTCTGTTTCTATGGAATGTGAATGCAGTCACAGCCGCTGGACTGAATGTTAGGATATATACACAGTGTGTTTAAAGACTGTATGAGAGAGACTCTTTCCGATTACAAGGAAATCAGGCATACAGGTGTTTTCAGGTGTTAGAAATCAATTATAAAGACAAAAGTGGGAGTACAGAGGAACAGGAAATCATCTCTGCAGGCCACAGAGGGAATTGAAAAGCCACAGGGAGACCTAAGTGGAGTGGCTACATTACGGACCCGGGCCCCAGCCTGCCTGGATTGGCACCGCAGCATCTCCATTGACTCCGTGTGTGACTTCAGCATGACATGTGATAACTTTGCTTTTGTGCTTTTCCCTTTTTAAAATGGGTCTGATCATAGAAGCTACACTATAGGATTGGTGAGAGGGTTAGATGAAGCAATGCATGAGGAGAACACAGAAAAATGCCTTGCATGCCATAAGTACTGTTCAAGTGTTAACTGTTGAGGGTTTCATATAACTCCACTGATTCAATTATTTGATTGTTTTTTGAAAAAAGTGGACTATTGGCTCTGTTACCTTAAGATGATTCAGCTTAATCTCTATGAACCACAGTTTCTCTCCACTTCACTCTCTGCCTCATAGATTCTGTTGTCTCATGGTTTCTGCTTTATTGCCTTTTCTGTGGTTTTCTCTCAGCTTCCTCATCACTCCATAAACACCACCATTTACCTTCTATAACCTCTGACAGAAAATCTGATGGATTTGACAAGTTCTACTAGAACGTCGGGCTTCTGTGTTGTACACAACATCAACCCTGGCTCTGAAGCAGCCTATGGCAGCAGGGCCGCATTGCACGGAGCCCGGGCACGCGCATGCAAACACACATACATTTAGAGAGAGGGCTGGTCCTAGTGAAAACTCCATGGCTTCTGACAACAGGGAGGTATAATATTCAGACAGTCTACGGATAGGCATGGAATGTCCAATAGACCGCCATGACATGGTTTTTTTTTTTTTTTTTTTTTAATCATCATTTTATTGAGATATATTCACATACCACGCAGTCATACAAAACAAATCGTACTTTCGATTGTTTACAGTACCATTACATAGTTGTACATTCATCACCTAAATCAATCCCTGACACCTTCATTAGCACACACACAAAAATAAGAATAATAATTAGAGTGAAAAAGAGCAATTGAAGTAAAAAAGAACACTGGGTACCTTTGTCTGTTTGTTTCCTTCCCCTATTTTTCTACTCATCCATCCATAAACTAGGCAAACTGGAGTGTGGTCCTTATGGCTTTCCCAATCCCATTGTCACCCCTCATAAGCTACATTTTTATACAACTGTCTTCGAGATTCATGGGTTCTGGGTTGTAGTTTGATAGTTTCAGGTATCCACCACCAGCTACCCCAATTCTTTAGAACCTAAAAAGGGTTGCATGACATGGTTTTGAAAGCATTTATGATGTATTATGTTAAATGAGCAATGGAGAATACAAATTTATACAACACAAGCAATGGAAGAAAATAAGAAGAAAATATACTATTTTTTTTAAACCCATATTTTGATTTAGACAGTGAGTCAATGCTGATAGTTTTCCTTTCTAACCTTCAGTATAACCACATTTAAAAAATATGTCGATGCTACTTTATAAATTGTACTTTATATTGTATGTATAAATATATAAATAAACAAAATCATTCTTTAAAATACACCTTTTCTCCATCTTTAAGCTATGTCTCTGTTCTCCATCTATAAGCTATACACAAGAAAAGCAGAGTTGTAGTAATTACTTAGATGGTTTAGGCTTGGAATTTTATAACTGAGAAAGAAAAAAGCATGATCAAGAAAATTTTTTTGTGTTGCTTAGTTCTCTTCCCCTTTGCCTAATCAACACAATTATGTAGTCTTCATTGTATTTATTTTCATGGACATGGAGACGACATAAAGTCCTTGGTTTACCCTGCTTGTTCTGATGACTCTTCAAAATAGAGTTAGAAAAAAAAATCTATGTACTTGGGGAAATCTATGACATATGGCTCATAGTTTATTTTCCAGCTGTTTTTGGTTAATCTTGACTCTGTGGGAATTTTTTCCCCAAATAATTTATATATCAAGGTAGGATGCAGGTCAGTGGGGAGTTGTATTTTGGATGTGAAGATGTTAAGACACACAGAGCATGCAGAGAACAGGATTATCTTAGCAAATTGAAAATGGATGACTTTATAGTGTTTAATTCCTCCTCACTCTCCAACACCATTCCCTCTTTTTTTCCTCTTTTGCCTTTATCAAGCTCCCACATATGCCCGGTTTTGCCCCCATCTGATGGACTCATGTTTTGGGAGTAATCCTAACCCACCGTGGGCCAGAGCAGCACCCCTTGTAAAGTCACAAGATCACAGAAGCAATTAATTAAAAACAGCAGGCCTTACCTGATGTCTTCTGGATGACTTTTAATTATGCTAAATGCCCTACTTTTCCTAATGAGGGTGTTCTGCAAATCCCACTCGGAGTTTTCCCATACTGCCCTCTCAGACAAACCCCGTGTCCAGCAGGACCGCTGCTGCTTGCCAGACCAAATCCTTTCTCAGCAACAAAGCCTGCCATTGTGTCCCCCATGCAGCCCCACTGATCTTTCCCAAAGGGCCTTTTAGAGCATGTGCACACTTATTTCCATTCCCTGATGTGCTGAACGCAATAATAGCAGCAGAACCATGGTAACTTGCCTTCACCCGGGACTGGGACTCACGGCGTCTAGCGTTGTCTCTGAAAGCCGTATCGGGCAGCTGGACTCCGTGTGTGTGCGTGCCCGCGCGGGTGTCTATTTGGGGGAGGGGAATCTCTGCTGCTTTTGTTGGAGGGCCAGTGTGGAATAAAGAGCTGAGGAAGTGACAAGGTGTCAGTGTTCTCGTTGCTTCAGCTGTTCAAGGGTCTAATCCCAGCCCACAACTGGATGTCCAAGGGATTGAAAGAAAACTTTCCTCCTGGCTAATTTCCAGCTGTTTCCAAATGCACTTGAAAAAGTTCCATGTGATTTTTTTTTCAAGCAGCACCTGCTCTAACAATCCAAAAGCAACTTTTTTTCTTCTCCATTATAGTGTACATCTGTTATTTTGCTGACATGGAGCTAGCATAACAATTAGATTCATTACTTGCCCAATACATTGATTCCAGCTAAGCTTAAAAGACCTGAGTGTATTCTTTGAGCATTTATACAATGAGAGAACAAATTAAGAAATCCTGTCTAAAAGGCTTTTTTGGGTTAGATCAGTGGCATATCTTTAATATAAATTTGTTTCATTTCAAGGCAGTGATGAGTCAAAATTTGAAAGCCTGAATGATGGATATAACAATGAAAGGTGTCTGGAGGCCGTTTATATTTTCTCTTAAGTGAAAGCATACTTTGAGAAGGTACTTTTAAAAAAATCCTAAATTTTCTGTCTGCAGAACAATTTCAACAAACAGAGACCTTGATGGGGTGATAGTTGTTTTTTCCCACTGCCTAACAGAGAAAACAAAGAAATAGTTTCTTTTCTAGAACTTGTGTGTGTTTAAAATTTTTTTTTTATTTTAGTATTTTTATGCATTTATTACTAATTTTTTTGTTAGAGAAATTTTTGGTTTACAAAAATATCCATAAAATATATAAAATAGAGTTCCTATATACCATCATATTATTAAAACCTTGCATTAGTGAAGTAAGTGTGTTGTAATTCATGGAAGAATATTTTTATAAATGTACTATTAACCATATTTCATCATTTTCAGTAGGGTTAGTTGTGTTGTAGATTCCTATGTTTTTTCTTTTAATTTTTATTCTAGTAACATATATATGACCTAAAATATCCTCTATTAACCACATTCACATGTATCATTCAGTACTGTTAATTATGTTCACAATTTTGTGCTACCATCACCACCAATTTAAGCATTAACTCCTCATTCTGTACCCCCAACCCATCCCCTAGTAACCTATATTCTACATTTTAACTCTATGGGTTTGCTTATTCTAATTATTTTCATAACAGCAAGCTCTTACAATATTTTTCCTTGTCTGTCTGACTTATTTCACTCAAAATGATATATTCAGGGTTCATCTATGTTGTCACATGAATCAGAGCTTCATTCCTTTTTTTTTCTGCTCGGCTCTTTTTCTTTTTTTTAAATTTTATTGAGATTGTTCACATACCATACAATTATCCAAAGATACAAATTGTACAATCAATTGCCCCCAATGCCCTCATACAGCTGTACATCCATCACCACAATTAATTTTTGTTTGAGTTTTAGAACATTTTGATTACTCCAGACAAGAAATAAAGACAAAGAAGAAAAAAAAAAAAAGAAAAGAAAGAAGAAAAGGAAACTCAAATCCTCCCATATCCCTAACCCCTCTCCCCTTGCATTGTTGACTCGTAGTATTGGTATAGTACATTTGTTACTGTCATTCTTTTTTTCTAGAATATTTTTTTTATCTCTTGGAATTAAAAGCAAGATTGACATTACTGTACTCAGGTGAGGGGCAATGAGTAAGGAAGGGAGGTAAATTGAAAACACACAGCATGGTCTATCTAGCCCAAATACTGTGTGAGGTTGTGTGGTGGTCAATCAAGTTCCACAAAACATCCAAGAGAAATAGAGCAGATAAACTGGCTAAAGTGCTATTATGAAAGGAGATGCCAAGCCTCTTTTAGAGATGCTGGTAGTGCAAATGAAGAAAGTTCAAAAGTGATAGGAGAAACTTGAAGGCACCAAAATTAGGTATCAATTCTCTTTAAAAGGCTTGTTGCAAAGTTGAATTAAAACAAAACAAAACAAAACAAAACACTGGTGATTTTTTTTTCTGTAGAAATACTGATATACTTAAATTTCACCCAGTACATTTACTCAAGTGCTTATTATGTACAAGACATTGTGCTAGAGGCTACAGGAAATAAAAAATGAGTAAGAGATAGCCTTCTTGAGGTGCTTATGGGCTAAATGCAAAAGGCAGAGGTGGTGAATGATAGGAGTATACCTCAAACTGCTAGTTACAAGGCATAAATCTCACAATAAACATGTATTTTCAAAAAGTATTGGTGGCTTCAAAATATAGAAAATGTACTGTTTGAAAAAGGATTAGAAAAGATGTCGTGGAGGGTGTGGTACTTTACTTTACATTTTTCTTTGAAGAATGGTTAAGATTCCAACCCAAGGGAAGAGATATTCTAGGTCAAGTTAACGGGATGAGATGAGGCAGGAAATTTCAAGTCATGGTATTTCCTTAAACAGATCCACAGAGGTCTAACATATAATGTACGTTTAATAGTACAATTAGCATTATATATATGTATAAATACACACACATACCTACACAAATTATAAACCTAACTACTATCACACCATCATGAATATTGTTTCTATGCGTAATAATTTATGAGATCATCAACGAGGGGAAGAATATTAAAAAGAATGACTTGTTTAGCAGGGTTCTGGGAAAACCTCTAGTGTATTTTGCTGTTTGTGGGTATGAAATGTTTCAAAATTTGGGAGTTATTTACAAAGCTTTAAAATATTTATCTCAAGCATTCTTTCGACAATATCTATTGAGCACCTATAATATAAGCCATCTCTAGGCACTGAAGATACAACAATAAATGAGGCAAAATCCTCACTATCTTGGAGCTAAAGTTCTAGGGGTGAGAGATGATAAACAAATGAACAAGTAAATATATTATATGTCAGATGACGATAAGATCTATGGAGAAAAATTAGTTAAGTAAAGGGGAAGGGTGGTCACAGAAGACCTGGCATTTGAACAGAGCCCTAAAGGAAGTGAGGGAACAAGTGAGGCAAATATTTGGAGGGGAAGTATTCCTGGCAAAAGGAATAGCAAGTGCAAAGACCCTGAGGTCATTGTAAGTACTCTGACTTTCATCTGAGTGCACTGGAGATGCTGGATGATCAGAAACAGAGCAACGTGATCCGACTTGTGTTGATTTAGGTGAGGGTGAACTGGGCCAGGGTGGCAGTGGCAGAGTAGACAGAAGTGGGCATAGTCTGGAATATTCTGTAGGAAGAGTTGACAGGATTTATGAATAGATTATAAATGGTGACAGAGAGAGAAAGTAGAGTCAAGAAAAACCTGAAGGTTTTTTGTTTCAGCACCAGGAAGAAAGGAAGGAATCCGTAGGGAATCCATAAATCAAAGCTAAACCAGAATCTCCAAGGCTGACTGAAAGTTTCTCTGAGGTCCTTTGAAAGGTGCCAATTTTTCCAAGGAGTGCTGATGGCCAGACTGTATGGTACTTCATAAACCTCAAACTCGGTAACACCTATGCAATCGACGTATCACCAACCCCAAGAGTGAAACCAACAGTTCTTAAAGAACAAAGCTGAAATGGCCTTTATACAAAGTTTTACTCCTAACAGAGGAGGCCAGTTCCATTTTGAATCTTCAGCTATTTAACGTGCTGAAGATTAACAGCTCGTAAGTTTTTAGATGAACATTATTTTCTAGCGGAGGGAGAGAGAGGGATAATAAACAAATAAGCAAGTAAATATATGATATGTCAAATTTTACATTGCCACTGGAGATCTTTGCTCAGGTATCTCCATATACTTCAAATAAGAAAACTTTCTTTTATCATGACTGAACTGGCATCAAGACCAGCACTGTCTAGTAGATAGATAACACAAAGCCACAAAAAATGAGCCACATATGTAACTTTCAAATTTCTAACAGCTGCATTAAAAATGTAAAAAAAGAGGTAAAATTAATTTTAATAATAGATTTTATTTCACCCAAGCTATCCAAAATATTATGATTTCAACATGTAATCAATTAAAAATTATTAATAAGATACTTTATATTCTTTTTTTTCCATGCCAAATCTTCAAAATCCACTGTATATTTAATACTCAGAGGATGTATTTTATACCTGTTTGGACTAGCCATATTTCATGTGGTCAATAGCCATGTTTTGCTGGTGGCTACCATACGGAACAGTGCAGCTTCAGATAATTCAAATATTTGGGGCCAATTCTTCCCCATTTAGGAATGACAAAAAATAAGCATGATATAACAGTTCTTGGATCTGGATAGGTTCTCCTCGGGTTACATATATAAAAAATACCCAATCTATGAAGTTTAGATATATGATATTCAGAAATAGACATTGCATTGTCCCACTAAAGGTATGGTTTGTTGGATGATCACTAAAAACAACCAAATGAAAAAGATATTTTCTCTCCTCCCACTTGCCACTTTGGGGAATATATCTTGCAAATTAAAGAAGAAGGAGGAAGTCTTATTTCAGAGTTAATGTGTGTGTGTTTATGATTCTTCGTGTTCTCTGAAACATGGGTAGCCTTGTTATTTAATGGAAGTCATAATGCCGTGGAAGTATCAGGAACATTTCTGGCCTGAGGATATAGTAGAGTAGCACTTCCTGATTTGCCATTCCAGGGTAGAGACACCAGGATGATTATCTATGCTAAATAAAAGCTATAGTACATTCCTGAATTATTTGGGGATGTATTTCTTCTGAAAGAGAATGGGCCTTGAAGCTTTGTAACCATAATCATTAGTTTTAAAAAAACTATTTGTGGCCAAGGACAAATTTATTTTGGCACAGGGGATAGTTAATGCAATGGAATTATTAGCCTTGAAAATAAACAAACCTGTCATCATTAGTCTGAAAGGCAATGTGAAAATATAGGATCTAGGAAAGTGGGTGGGGTGAGTGGGGAGGAAAAACCCAAACGTGAGAGGGAAGTGAGAGGCCGCCAAAGGCAAACTTACCCTGCTTTGCTATTTTTGCCCAAGATCAACGCTAGCCCTGTTACCCCTCTCTATGTACAGGGGGAGCCCTACAGCTCCCTAGGACCCCTCTCCCAGCAGCAAAGTTGGGGTGGAGGAGGGTAGGTGGGTATGAAGGAATGTCAGCTAGTTTATTTCTCACACATTCCACCAACTAGAAAGCCACTGAGTTATGAATGTCTTTTTTTCACAGCAAATATTATCATACTGGTGAAGCCTATCAGTCTCGTTAATTAGTTAGTTAACTCCCCAGGGAAGGATTGGAGAGCAAACATTTGGGGTCTACTCCATATCAGGTACTTTACACATGCTGTCTCAACCATCACTTTATTTATATTTGTTTTAAAATGTTTTTAATTTCATAGATGTTACATGAATGCATGTGCATTGTAAAAAGAAATTACATAGGACACCAATTTCACAGATAAGCCCAATAAGATTCAGGGAGGCTATGTGACTTCATAGGCAGCAGAGATGGGATTTGAAATTAAGCCTTACAACCTTATCTCTTATAAGAGACTCCTGAGTGATTTAGATAAGCGGTGGATGTTCTAATTTTCAGTGAAAGACGGGTGTGGAATGAGACCTACTTTCGTGGAATGGAGATTTGTTGGCAGGACAAGGGGCAATGGGGGAATGGAAACACCTTTGACACTTAATACATGTACTAACCATCAGGTGATTACGGCTTCCTGCATCTTTGTTTCCTAAGTTTCAATAATAATCCTTGCTTGTTTTGTGCATCCAGTGAGATAATACAAAGGATTTTTTAAATCCATAAAGTAACATGTGTTAATATTGCTGATAATAATAATACATAGTGCTTTAAAACTTGTAAGGGTAGAAAGCAATTAGAAGCTTTGGACAACTATGGGGCAATGTATAATTGAGGAAAAACACCCATGAAGATGGACAGGTACAGTGAAGGAGGTTAGGGTTTGCCAAAGATAGGCCCCCATCTTGATCATTTATCCTTCCGTTTGTTGACCAAATTTTCATTGAGTGCTTCTCAAGTCAGGTGTTAAGTAGGCACTGGGGGTAGCTGAGGTGAATAGAAGTGACTTCTGTCCTGGGATTAGAGAGATAGCCCTCTGGGCAGCAGGGGCTTCTGTGCTGCTGAGAAGCCCTCTGGACAGCAAAGTCTGGGTCCAGAGAAGCAGATGCTGTTAAATCTGAATCACTGGTCACATCACAAAAGTGAGTATGTGCATGAAGAGTTATTGCTTAAAGGCTAAGGATTTTTTTGTTTGGGATGATAAAAGCTTTAGTAATGAAGGTGGTGATGGTAGTGAAACATTGTAAAAGTTGTGAAGCCATTGAATTGTACACTTATAAATAGTTAAAATGGCATATTTTACCTTATTTGTGTAAGTTACCACAATAAAAGGAAAAAGAAAAAAAAGTGAGTACGTGCAAATCATTCATACCAGGAAATAATTCACACCACAAAAATCCAGTAAGCTTTTAAAAAGACACAGGAGATCCCTTTTAGAACAAAACCAAACAATGCCAGTATGTCAAAGAGCTTTCAAAAGAGTACAATTGGGGGGTAATTATTTATGTTATAGAGGACATCTTTGTTTTGCTTAGAAGATTTCATCAAAGAGTTTCTTTGAATATGAAACTGCCTCAATGCTCCGTAACATATGTCCATAGATGATGAACCACTTGATTGCGAGTCAGCTGGTAACAGCCCACAACAGTGTGGTGCTAGGACACGCTGTGAAGAGGTCAGCCAGCCAAGAAGGTAAAGGATCTAAACTAATGGAGGCAGCTGCAACGTAATTTGCAAAAATGAAATGTCAAATTTCAGGAATTCATTCTTAGTTGAAAATGAATTAGTCTTGATCAGATACCTACAGACATGAAGATACATTTATGGCAAGCTGGACGAATTATGAAAAATTTTTATGTACCTAATTATAGTTTCCCCTACTTTCAGGTAAACAACTACCTCTATAGAATTCTTCATGTATTCAATAACCTCTCATATCTCACAGCAGTTATTTTGGACTTTTGGAATTGGCATGAGTCCTACCGACTGAGCCACTCCTGCCCGTTCCTGGCCATGTGTCTGTCAGTCCTTTATGTTTGAAACACTATGTCAGATCTCAAAACCTAGCCACTGCGTTGGGAGAATCAATGTGGTTACATAGAAAGAGACTCAGGATGAAAAGTTAGGAAAGCTTGGGTCTCATCCCAGCTCTATCACTAACCAGCTATGTTGGCAATTTATTCAACATTCATTTCCCCTTAATTAAAACAATAGCATGGGATTTCATAATTTTCAATGATCCCACACAATTCCAAAATTCTAACCTGTCAATTCACTGTTTCAGATGCTGTTTTTAGACAACTGTGACTCTCCTATTATTTATATCTAAGCATAAAACCCTCTTCTTCCAGATTCCCAAAGAAATCGAAACTGAAATGGACAAACACTAACAGAAGTGGAGTTTTAGGGTTTCCTTGCCTTTCCTTTCTTTCCTTGTTATTTTGCCTGATTTCTTAACGTCACTATGATTTCTTTGAGGTTCTATGTTTACTGTTCCTGCTGTGGTGGGTGCACTTATCATGGACCCCTTCATTATTTCACCAAAAAAAAAAAAAAATGTTTAATGAGCCCCTGTTTGCCTTCCACAAGCTCTCTGATCAGACTTGGGCAAACTATTCTACATTCTCCACACTGGCAATGGCGCTCTGCCAGGCTCCAGGTCTTTGTATGTGCTGCTGTCTTTCCTGGGCGGAGTCTACAACCTTCTCCATCCTTGAAGACCCATCTCAGGTATCACCTCCTTGGCAAAGCCTGCCCTAGAGAACTTCTGCTTTTGAGTCCCTCCCATTGCACTATAGTTGCTTGTTTACACATCTGTTTCCTCAAGTAGACTCAGAGCTCCCTGAAGTGGGAAATCTTGTCTTGTTCAACTTAGCAGTTTCCTGTTGGCTGCAGGGAAGTCCAGAACTGGAGTGATGGCCCACCCTAAACAAGTATGTGACCCTTCAGGAAAGGACTTTTCCTGCCTTCACGTTTGCCACTCCTTCTCCTCCCTTGGCCTAATCTCTCTTATCTGCTTCTAATTCCTCTTATCTGGCAGCATCATTTACAACTTTGTAAGTTATCCGAAAAATTTTTGAACAATTTAAGGAATTTAATAAGGAAAATTTTCATCTGTGTATGCCTGGGCTTAACATAGCACCTGGAAGATACTAAAACACTAAAATAAATAAATACACTAAATAAATGTATGCGCAATAATTTCCATCATCATCATAATAATGGCAAAATTTGAATGTTTTCACTGTCCTAATGCAGTTTATATTTATTAACTCATTTAATTTTCCAAATTTAGGAGCAGAAACTATTAACCTCATTTGATAGATAAGGAAATTGAGGCTCAGAAAGTTTGGGTGGCCAGTGCAGGTAAGATGGGAACCATGGACAGGTACAATTTGAGTTTCACATACAAGTGGATGTGTGGTGTTTTTATTCCTTAATTTACAAATCTATGTTTTATGAGAGTTTGTTTGGAAAAACGTCACCCAGGAGCTACTCCACTCCTCCTATCTGGGAAATATCGACACCAGGAAATATGAACTGAGCAGCACAGTGTCTGTCTCCCACCAAACACATGCCAAAGGCAGCACAGGAAACCCTTTGATGATGCAAGAAGTGTGGGATCAGCAGCGAATTCTCTAACCCTTGTTTCTAACCCAGGGCTGTGCAACAAAAAAGATGCTTCTTGGATTATTCCTTAACTGACTGAACGTTTTCAAGGATCCTGAGTTCCAGGTCTTTGGGTGAATTGGGCCTTGCTCTGGGGAAGAGCCAAGAGGAAGAAAGTTTCCTTCCCCTTTCTTGACTTCAGGGTCAGCTTCTTTAAGCAGTTCTTGCTTTTCACAGCCTTTTCACCTCTTAATCACTTCTAAATTGCCACTCCTATTTCCAGCCAATATAACTAGACTGGCCTTGGGTCTTAGTTTCCTCCTTTGTAAAAGGAGGCTGATAATCGTGTAACTACCTTACAAGGGAGAAACTTGTAGGCAAAGGGTGAGACGTGACCTGTGCAGGGATAGGGTGTGGGAGTGGGGTGGGGGTGGTACCTACGGAAGGCAGGAGGAGATGGAGACATTGGCGCTGAAGCTTGGAGAATAAATATGGGTAAACCAGATGATGGGTGGGGGAGAAGTGGGCAGTATCACGTAAGGACCCTGACTGCAAAGAGAGCAAGGACCTGCTGATTCCAAAGCCCGTGTTCTTTCTCAAGCAGCAAATGGAGAGCATGACTCCTGTGCTCCTGAGGCAGATAGAGGCCTCCAAGGGGCTACTAGGGGTGGGCTGGGGACTGCAAAGACAGCCATGACCCCCACGCTCAGCTAACAATCAGGTTGTTACCCCTACTGCACGGATACTTGGAATGGGCCACTGGCATAATGGCATCATATTAAATTACACAAGCTTCACCCATCCATTGGATATTTTTCTATGGTGACCAGAGATTCTAATCTGTGCATCTGTATATCTAACATTTTACTCCTTGGAAGAGAGATGGGTGGCCATCACCCTTATAAAAGTGCAGAATGGCCTTGAGTCACCCTCAGGTGGGGCAATGTTGGCTAATTTGTCACTGTTCTCATGAGACTTTCCCGGCAGTAAAATCAACAGAGACCTAGGAGGGACCTTGGGAGTCATATAATCCTTTCCTTGGTTTCTCAACCATCTCAGACAGATAAGGAGATTAAAGCCCAGGTAGTGATTTAAGCAGTTGATAAAAGGGGGTTTAAAGTCTTTCCATTTTCAGCTCTGTCCTTTGCCATTAGCTGACCAATTGACCATGGACAAATCTCTTAACCTTTAAAACCTCAATCTGGTGATTTCTGAGTTCAACAAATTAAAAAAAAAAAAAAAAAAAAAAAAAAAAAACAAGAAAAACCTTCTACTCTTTCATTCCTGCTTTGTAAACAGTGAAGGACATGAACCCATGCTGACAAACGGCTTTGCTGTTTCTCCAGTGAGAGGAATTTTCAAAATGACCAGCTCCAAGCCAAGCAGGCTGAGTTCACAGACAAGCCTGACTGCATCACCCATCTCCATGGTGACTACACAGAAGTGGAGGATTGAACCTCCAAGTGAAAGACATTTGGTCACGGCATGGACATAGTGTCTTGGTTTGCCAGGGCTGCTATGACAAACACTACGCTATGTGTTGGCTTAAACAACAGGAATTTACTGCCTCATGGTTTTGGAGGCTAGAAGTTCAAAATCAAGCTCAACAGACAGGGCTTTCTCTCAGAGTCTATGGCAGTGTGGTGCTGGCTTTCCACTATTCTTGGGGTTCCTTGGCTTGCATCTCTGCCTCCGTCACATGGCTTCTTCTTCTGGCTTCCCTTATTCCTGCTCCGTCACCTGTGCCTCTGTCCAATTTTCCTCTCTTTGTATAAGGACTGTGGCCATAAGGGTTAAGACCTGCTCTGATCCAATTTGGCCTTATCTAAACAGGGTCTTTGAGGGTCCTGTTCACAAATGAGTCCACCCCTGAACTAATAATAACATCTTCAAAGGTCTTATTTACAATTGGACTCACACCCCCAAGAATGCAGATTAAGATTTGAACATGTCTTTTGTGGGAGGCATGTTTCAGTCCCCAGCACAGTTTACTGTGATTACATTTGAGAATGAGAGAAAAACCCATCGGACCAACATCACCTTAGATAAATCCAGCCCCTAAAGATCCATCCCTTTGGGTTAGGAGCTAACCTTTTCAAACAGAACCATCTCTGACCCAGTTAATTCACAGCTGGCTGATCAGTCCTTCACACCTTAGTGCGACTTTGCTGAATGCAGATAATGAGAAGTCCCTGAGGAAGGGGTGAGCCTGAGTGAGGAGCTGACCACAAAGATTCTGTCCTCCCCCAGGGCATCCTCAGGAAGGCCCTCACCACTCCAGGGAAGGAAAGGCAAGATGAAGGAAAAAGGGATATTGGACAATAATGACAAAATCAAGTTATTTCACTATTTCCTAAAGATAAAGGTAAAATTATTTATCTAGATAAGAAGAAATGCATTAAAGTTATATAATTATTTTCTATTTTAATTCCCTTCCTTCTCCTTCTCTGCCTCCTTCTTTTTTAGACTATCGAAAGACCTAAATCAGAATTTTCTAAGGAAAATCCCTGAGTCCCAAGTGAGCAAACGCTTTCCTTTGGCTGAAAACCTGTACAGAGAAAGTCAGCTACGAGCGCTATCTACTGAGTTCAAAGACATTTGTTAGGGCCCCTTTCATGCAAGAAAATGTTTGGAAAATTTTTATTATTTTGAAGAGATTAAAAAACAAAACAAAACAAAACAAAACACCCCCCCCCCCAGGAAGTCTCTTGCCTCTTGCTAATAAATATGAATCTGAAAAGAAATATAAAAGTTCAATTGAAAATACTGCTGAAATGGACCCTTCTGTAAATGAGCAGCAACTGTTGACTGCTCTTAGGAGACTCCATCAGCTGCCAGGTGTCTTTGGGTCTCCTGGGGAGGCCGTACGGATCCCAGACTCCCTTGGCACCATCTTTCTGAAAATGCTGCTCCAGGGTCATTACCACGAAGAGATAAGTGTCCCAAAGGGGAGGTTTCTCACAGCTTCCCCTCAGGAAGCAAAATTCTGGGTGTCAATTACCTGGGAAAGGAGGTCCAATTAAAGGCAGCTGAATGGAGATTAGAAGCCAGAACAAGAAGAGTCTAATCTAAACTAGGATTATGGAGGCAAATGGGGGGTGGGGGTGGATGTAAACTGAGAAGGCAGCAAAGTCCAGAGACTTAGATGCTCCAGTTAAGGTTTAGAAAAGTGCCGTGTGTTTAAAATTGCAGCATGCAAGTGGCACTCTGACTATTTAAGTGTTTCAAATAAGGGTCTCTTGCTGTTTCTGGCCTCAGAGGAATCCCCTTGTCCTCTTCACCACCTGAACTGTGTCTCAAGACCCCAGCCCATCTCTCTCTTCTGACAGAGACTGCCACAATCTTGGCATCATTTATCTGCCTCTTTCTCATGTGTTGTCATCTTCAACTTTTCATACAACTATCTATTTCCCCAGATGGAATCATAAGCCCTTCAATAGGTGGCACATATTAGATACTCTTGGAAACTTTGCAGAGTTTAGTGAGCTTGTTTTCCAAATATGTGTGCCCAGTTCATATCACAAGGACTCTGGCTTAGAATTTTGGTAAACTCCCTTGGTAATTTTCATGAGTAACCCTGGCTGTGAATTGCTCTATGATGTGGTTCTATTACTCAAACTGTTGATTGGTATTGATAACCATTACCAACCTGAGGCTTCTTTGGTTCAAGATTTCACAGTAGTGTGCTTTTTGTTTTTAAATTCAGTTTTATTGAGATATATTCATATACCATATGACAATCCATGGTATACAATCAACTGTTCACAGTACCATCATATAGTTGTGCATTCATCACCCCAATCTATTTTTGAACATTTTCCTTATACCAGAAAGAATCAGAAAAAGAATAAAAAATAAAAACAAAAAAGAACACCCAAATCACCCCCTCCCCATCCCACACTATTTTTCAATTAGTTTTTGTCCCCATTTTTCTACTTATCCATCCATACCCTGGATAAAGGGAAGGCAAGCCACAAGTTTTTCACAATCAGACTGTCACCCCTTGTAAGCTACATCGTTATACAATCATCTTCAAGAGTCAAGGCTACTGGGTTGGAGATTGGTAGTTTCAGGTATTTATTTCTAGCAATAGTATGCTTTTTTATGTGTTTTGTTTGTTTGTTAGCATGTGTCCAACTTTTTAGTTAAAAATAACATTAGCTGACAATTCTTGAGCACGTCCCACATGCTGTCTTCAAGTGCTTAATGTACACATTCTCCTGCAATTGGCACAACAAACCCAAGAGATAGGTACCATGTTATCTAGCTTACACAGCTAAGGAGATTGAGGCTTGCAAACACTCAGTAATTTGCTCAGCCACAGCTGGTTAAGTGGCAGAGCCAAGATATTCAAACCCACTGCTGGAGAGTCAAGCCCCTGAGCTAGGAGGACACACAGGAAGTGGATGCCTGCTGTGGAAAGGTCACTGATGTCAAGGGCTGGATCAGTAAAGCTGTGCACGAGGCCAGCCCTGAAATCTTGTTATTCCACGTGCTCTAATAAAGCTACCAATAAGGCATGCTGGGAAAAAATGTAAACTTCTAAGAAGTGGATGAATTTTTATCCCAGATATGATGATGAGGTTGAAAGGATACACATTTTGAAAATCTATTTTTTTAAAAAAGAGCTTACTTTGTAAATTCTGACTCTTTAAACTGTAGTGGCTGCTGTGGCCTTTGGGATCTCCTAGTAGCTTTGATGGAGCAATGCATGCCCCGCATCCCGGAGAAAATACAATTGTCCTCCCAAGGCTATTTAATTCATCTGTTTATTAAGAACACTGGAAGCCAGTTTGCAGGGCTGCTGACTAAAAGCCTTGTTCTCTTAAGTGTGTGCACCTCTCTATGGGAGATGTGAATTACTGCTTTGTAAACTGTTTGAACTTCTTGGCAAAATGGCAGACAGTAGTCTATGTGGACCCTAGATGAACACAAAATTAAGAAAGGCAGAGGTATTTGTAAAAGCAAACTTTCAGGGAGCTTAACAAGCCTACAAGCATTATAGCCTTTCTTTCATCTTTCATATCAGTAAATACATGATGCTCAAGAAACATGTTAATCCTTTACACACCTTTGTAAATTTTCTCTTTTTTGACATTACCTCTATCTTTAGAAAGTGCTGAAGCATAAATACTACTCTAGACCATGTTTTACTTTTGAAAATACTTCAAAAATTATTTTTGCTTCTAAAAGTAAAGGAAAATGGTGAATTTTTTGTATGTTACTTAATCATGGATTCACAAGCCAGGAATGGGAAAAGAAATAATCAATTCAGGATCAATATTAAATGTTATCTCAAAATGTTTAGGGTATCAGAGTATCAACTGCAGTGTTTCTCAAAGTGAGGGCCTCAGAACACCTACTTCAAAATCTCTTACAAATAAAGCAGATTCCTTTCTCCACCCAAGACCAACTGAACTTAGCTCTCTGGGAGCAGAGTGCCGTTATCTGCATTTTGTATCAGCTTCCCATGATTCATCAGTGTAATGTAGATCTTTCTATCCTCTTCTGTTGGTAAATGACATACCAGAATGTCCACAGCTCTGGGTAGCACTGCTTTTCCCTAACAACTGTCCTTCCAGGCACTGCAAGAGTTCTTAACTTTTTGTATGCCACACACCCCACTGGGAAGCTGGTGAAGCCTATGAATCCATTCTCAGAATCATATTTATAAATGCATAAATAAAGTACATAGGATTACCAAAGAAACTAATAATACTGAAATGCATGAATAAGAAGCTATAATACATCTGCTTTTAAATGAAGGCATTAAATACTAATATCTAGTGGTAAGTCTAATAACTATCAAGATTTCAAATGATGAGACTTATATATGTGTGTGTGTCTGTGTGTGTGTGGGTATAGACAATAATGAGTATAAATGAAATTTTGCTATATCTGCAACAATTGATACATCCGTGATTTCTATTATTGACAGATTCACGATGCTCCTAATACCATGTAGGTTTGTTGCCTACGTTCAAAATTGAAGGCAATGCTAAATGTTAGTAACAAGTTAGTGAAAATAAAGATGTCATTTTTTTCCTCTTCCGAGTTCATGGGGCTTCCTGAATTCTGACTCTGAGTTTATGTACCGCCTGAATTCAACCCCAGGTTATCACTCCCATTCTAGAAAGAGGTAGATGGTACAGCCACATGGAAACACCTGTTGCTCCTCAGCTCCTAATAAACCAGAAAAAAGAATCCACTAATCATAAGACCTGGCAGGGCAGTGGACACATGGGCTATTCTCATCTGCTCTGCAATTGTGTTACACTCCCCTCAGCTGCCTCCCTTCGAGACTGCCTGTGTGAAGTTAACAGACAGACATTGAGTGGGAGATTTGGATGACTCTTGGGACAGTTTTTGCCCTTCACCCATTCATTCTCAAGACCCCTGGAACAAGCTAATTCCACCATGGCTTCCCACCCTAAGTTGGAAGAAGAGTGAAAGAGATTGGAAGATTAGTCCTACTAATGGAAGATTAGTCCTGAGCCTAGGGGTGGGGGTCTGAAATAGACATAAGAACACAAACCATAGGCACGTTTACTTTTAAACCCTCCCCATCGCTCTACTGTTGCAGTCTTCACACCAAAGAACTTCAGCGTGAGGGCCTCGCCTCCATGAAGGTGAATGAAGTTCTGAGAACCCAAAGGATCTGCCTTGTGGTTGGAGAGCTGGCTTTGCCCTTTTCTGGAGGGATCAGAGTAAAGAGAGATTAGGGTCCCTCATTGTGATCCCCTGCTGTTCCCTAAGAAATGGCCCCTTTGGGTGGCTTCCTGATGGTGGATCTTTGGCCTTGGGTGATGGAGAAGCAGTGAACTGGCAGTTAGGAAAGAGGGTCCCAGGCCTGGGGCTGTTACTGGCCAGCTCTGTGATGAGAACAGGTCCTCTTCTATGCCCTGGCCTTGGGCTCCTCATCCAGAAGCCAGAGAGTTATGTTAGGTGACCTTTGTATTTATATATTTAGTGATCTTTCAGATCCCCTTTATGCAGATGATGTAATTTAGGTGTAATAATCTAAGTCTGAGCTTTTCCTATAAAGAAGCAGCCACAAAGTTCATCATACTTTGGAAAGTGCCAGAGGAGTCTTGTTTAGAAACACATATGCTTTGCCCCACAGAGAAGAGGCTACAAATGTGACTTTCTCCTCTGGGAAGCTACAAATAGAGCTGCCTGGAGTGCAGAAGCCAGCACAGCCCAAGGCAAGTGGAGAGAATCTTCCCTGCCACAAGTCTGCCTCTAGCTCGTTCCCGGCTCTCTTGCAGGGACGGTCGCAGAAGTTAAGTTGCCGTCTCCACATCATGGGGAAGGTCAGGGCCCCACCTGATCTGGCCCTTTCAGCCTCATTTCAAATACACAGAGCAGTAACTCTTAGTTGCGGGAGGGCACCATTCTAGAGCTTTCTAAGCACTAGCTTTCAGCTGCTTAAGCTGGATATTAGCTGTTAAATTGCTGGGTGTTCTCCTAGTGTGGTATTTACTCTGTGGAGGTTTATCTGTGTCTATAAATCATCTACTTGGTTTTCCTGCCAACTTCAGTGTGGGATAATTGCAATTAAAAAAAAAACAAACACATGTGCCAAAGTCTGAATTTCTCATCTATTAAACAAAAGCAGAGAAAAATAGCTGAATTTCTGAGCTAAAACATGTTTAATCTGATATAGAACAAGTCTAAAATAATTTTTAAAGCAAAATCAAAATGAGGAAATGTCTTCTAATTTCCAATAAATTTTGTACAACTGATAGACTATAGACTGTATAAAGTCTAATGGTGAAGATTTCATTAATGTTTCCTTATTTATTTACCTCTCTTACCTCATATATACACCATAGTCTATGGAATGTGGATAATGAAATTTATCTAAAACTATTATATCACGATGAGGTAAGAACAATTTTAAGTCTATTTGGTCTGAATTTTCAGCTCTAAACTTACATTCAAATCTATCTAAAACTCTGTGTCACATTCCATTTTCTTTCCCCCACAAATAAGATCATGCCATGTTTCTCCATGACACACTTTAACTCTTCTGATAACTGAGTTGAGTGCTTTTGTTCTCCTTCAGAGTCTGCACAACCTGGAATCCATTTTGAACTTCTATTTTATTTATTGGTTTTTATTCTCATGTCTGCTTTGGGCAATATTATTTTTCCTTTTTATACATATATTTTTTCCATCAGGTTTTATTTTTATATAATTCATAGAAAAGGAAGCTATGGTTTATATACCCACCAATATCTTTCTTATATGTTTCTAATGATAGTTTCTTTTACTACTTTCTGCATCTCTACTTTCCTTGTTATCCAGTCTAGTTTTTGTTGACCTATGTTTTAAACTCCTAAGGGCAGGGATCTTGTCACTTGGTGTTCCTAAAAACTTATTACTAGACTCACAGTATACAAAATAGTGTAATTAGATTACGAATCTGTGAAAGACAGTGTATCCTGCAGATAACATTTTGCCAGCTGGGTTAGGGTGTGGTAAGCAGCACAGATAGCCAGAGATGGGGAAAATGATTAAGTAAAGGGAAAGTTGAAGGTGAGTTTATTAAACGAATAAGAGAACCCAGCCCTCCTGCAACTTGGCTCTAGTGCCAAAGAAGTGTTTCAGGTAGACTCTCCAATCCTGGAAAAGATTTGCATTGTGAAAAGTATGCTGAACAGGCTAGACAAGAAAATAAAAATGAAAACCCATTGCTATGCATTTGGAGCTTGTTGGCAACTGGAAAAGAAAAAGTACTCTTTGGGGACAGAAAACCAATGAATGTTTGAAAAATATAGTGGTAATGCACCGCCTCTCCTGGAAGCTGATATGACCATACTGTGATTCAAATGAACTTCTTTCCTTATCTCTCTGTTAGGGCTTTAATCATGATGTCTCCTAGGAGCTTAGAAAATGAAAGTTAGAAGCAGAAGTTTAGAGACACTCCTCAGGCTACTGCTGGTCACTTCTTCAGGGGCTTTATTAAAGCAACTAAACAACTATCCTCAAAATCCTCTTTAGGCAGTCATGGGACCAATATTTATAAATATGGAAAGAAGCCTTCCCAGCACACCCTAAAATAAAAACAAACAAACAGAAAAACACACAAAATGCATAAACAAAAACAAACAAGAAAAACCAAGATAAATAAATAGAAAATTCTTAAAAATTTGGAAGAGTCAAGAGTTGAGAAACAATGTTAATGGAAGAAAGAAAGCCCTCTCCCAGGAAGTTGCCCATGGGAACCGTGGCTTCTGGGAAGCTGCTTTCCAATTACTACCTTCAGGCTATTACTGCAGCCACTCCATGGGGACTGTGCTGTGAAGTGTGGATCTACCTCAGATCCCCAGCTGCCCTGAGGAGCCAAGTATAAAAGAGTTGTTCAGACACTGGGGGCGGTGATGCCAAGGCAAAGCATCTATTTTGTCTGTGTAAGATTCCCTGAATCTCAGTCTTTCCTGGACATTCATGCTCACAGAGAATTAAAGGGTTGACTGACAGCCCAGGGTCTGGAGGGGCTGTCACCTGGGCTGACTCTGGCAGCAAAAGAGGGAGTCACTCCTCACAGTCCATTGCACTCTCCCAGACAGGAAAGTTCACGCCCTCTGTGGAGGGCCTAGGAAGGGCTGTCTCTCCTGAGGAGCAAACAGGCACAAGAGGACAGAAAGGTGGGAGAATGAACCAACTTGCTAACTTTTCAGCTTTCCTGGCTAGGTTTCTGGGGTAACAGGGTTAGATAAGCTTAACTAAGCAGATCTCTAAGATGGGAGGCCATTAGGGGCTTTAGGCTACTTTTGAATGTGGCCTAAAATAAAAGAAAAATAATGATAAGTTTGCCCAGGGCCTTGTGGGAAAACGTTCAGTTACACTTGCGCATAATTCAAGAAAGGGTGAGAAGCTAGCTCCACATCTTTGAGGAAAAAATGAGCGTGGTTTCCTTTTAAAATTGGAGGAAAAATACAAACTAAGGAAACCTTGATTTGATATTTTCTTTGCTATTTTGTATGAGTCCTACTTGTTCAAAATTTTATTAAAAATTCATTCAGGAGTTTTACACTCTGAAAATATTACCTGGGATCAGTAGTTTTATCATTGTTTCTGACTCAGTGATATATATATATACACACACACACATATATATGAAATAACTAGAACATTAAGAATGTCAGACAAAATGGAACAATTTTCCCTCACTATAATCAAGCTTTGTCCTCTCATATCAAATATTACAAGTTTTCAAATTTTTCTTGCCAGCTTCATGTGATTGTTTGTTACGTAATTTATTTCTTATAAAACAATCCACAAAGCACACGACTCAGTTGGTATTGCTTTTTGTCCTTGAGGTGGAGTCCAAGCAATTCTGATTTAAAGTTCTCCATGCTAACTTTAAATTTTAACTTTAATGTTAAAATTGAGATTAAAGCCACTGATCTCAAGTCACCAAATACTAATGATTAAAATTAGAGATATTTTAAGATTCATTACAAGAACAGTTTTAAGGTGCATTTGTTGTAATTCTTAGTAATGCAGTTCCTGAACAAAATGTTTTGAAATATTTGACAATTATTACATTCTTCATAATTTGAGGTGGCTTTAATAGAAAGGATTGTTATTCCTATTTGAAAGTCTTTGAAATTTATGTGATTAAAACATACACCTTTCTGTGTTCTGTTACTTAAAGAAGTCCTTTCACAGGTGCTTCTAAAAGAACCAAAAGGAATACTCTCTATCACACAACTTTGTTATTTCCTTTCTGCAAACCTGGTTTTAGATTGGGCAGAGTTTTGGAAAGTTCAAAGGCTGGGAATCCAAACTACACAAAGATTTGTGGAAGTGATACTTGCAAGATTTCCACCTGTGAAATAAAGCTATATGTCAATGTTTATGTATATGTTCATAAATAAACAACCATATGCAATTACATATATTTTCTTTATATAATTAAATTCTCTCTATATATGTGCTATAAACCTGATCACACATGTCTTCCCTGGGATCTCTTGGGGTATAAAGCTTGAAAGAATTAAGGAGGAAGGTTTGGGGGCCTATATTTGGTGATGGATCCTTGGGAAAATGCATAATATGTTTCATATTTTTGAACTCCATAAATGTCTCTATAAATGTCTCTATATTAACACTTGCTAACATGATTCCTGACAAAGGATTGAAATAAATTAATGCTGGTGCCTCATCTAACTAGACTTTCGAGTCTAAATCCTGCAATGAATTTTAGGGCCATGGGCTTGTCTGATTTGTCAACTGTGTGTTGTGGACATTACTGTTAGCTCTATTTACAACTAAAGAAACATACTCAGAAAGCTGAAATGATCTGCTCAAGCTTACAGACTTATACAGTGGTAGAACTGAGATTCAATTCCCAAATGCCTGCTGCTCCATACCTCTTCCAAGAGCAGAAAATAAAGTAGAAAAAGCATCATAGTACTCACTTCATTTTTTACTCATGTAACTGCTAGATCTAAATTAATCATAGTCTATTTTTCTGATCCTTAACTGATATATGCAGTTCTCATTAGACATTTTGGATTAATGCCATTTTTTTTTTTTGAAACAACGGCAAACCAATGAGCCTCTTCTTTCTCGTGTATCAGTGAGGAGAAAGAAAAGAAAGAGATGCAAAGTTTTACTCATATGTTGTTGGTTTATAGACTATTTCACATTATAAGTCTGTTTTATTATTTCTGAGATAAGTGTATTCAAGAGTTGAATTGACAACAGAAAAAAAACCCAAATATATTGAGAAAAAATTTTCACCTGTGTTCCTTCCTTCTTTTTTCTTTCTTTCCTTCCTTCCTTCCTTCCTTCCTTCCTTCCTCTCCCTCCCTCCCTCCTTCCCTCCCTCCTCCCTTCTTCTTTTTTCTCTCTCTTTTTCTTTCTTTCTCTCTTTATTAAACCTTTCTCTTGTGGTATCTCCTTTTTTTAATAAATTTTTGTTCTGAATCACTTTTTGTACCATATCAAAAGGAGACTTCTAGACAAAAGCCTTCTTTGGGTTGTTAATGGCCTCACCGGGACAAGTTCCCACCTTATCTTTCAGGTCCTTTGTGTACTCGAGACAAATAAGACAATATTTTGAGCCAAAGAACACAGTGCAGTTGGAAAGATGTGCCTCGTGTTACCACAGCAGTATTTATTGTTGTTTTAGTTAACAGATGCCACAACACTACATAATGGAAGATACGGTTTTCCTAAACACACCATCTTCTTTCTCACATCCACACTTCTGATCTTGCTGAGACCCCTACGTGGACTACCCTTTTCTGCCTTGTGAACTCCTCATCTTGACAACATTAGCTCCTCTAGGAAACACTTTCTGTTTTGCCCGCAGATGAAGCTGCTCCCTCTTTTGAGCAGCACACTTTTATTCTCACAGAGTCATTACCACTCTTAATAATGACTATCTCTTTGCACATCTGCCTTTCCCACTGGATTGTGATCTCCTAGGGAGTGATAGACTGTGATTATTTCACAACTGTATTTTCAGAGCCAAGCTAAAGGTAAGGCTGGCACACAATAGTTTCTCAAATGTTTGTTGAATAAATATTGAATAAATGTGAAGATCTTTTCTTAGCCTGAGATGATGTAATATTTGTAATTATTGAATCAGATGATAAAATCCTGAGCATATTAATAAGTAACATCAAGAAAACTGAACAAGTTTCTTCATATTTACCCAAAGCATGTTGTATATAATTGTTTTAAAACTCAGATAAACATTTTGATTGAAATGTGTTAGCTCTGTACAGTAGGTTGGAGGTATAGAGGAGCACAATGGCTGAGCATGTAACCTTTGGAATCAATTCACCTGGGTTCAAATCTGTGTTTTGGCACTTACTAAATCTGTAATTTTGAGCTTCTCTTGCTTCAGCTCCATTATCTGTAAAATGAGTACAATAATGCCTACTTCACAGGGATAGGTAATTAGAAAATGCCAGCAAAACACTCTGAATGGTGCTTAGCACATTGTAAGCAATGAATGAATGGCTCCCATTATTAGTGGGCCATGTGTTACTGAGGTACAGCTTTGCTGAAACTATGTGACTTAGGTCCCAATGTTTTGTTTGTTTAATTTCCCCCAGCATGTGCTTTGTTTGCAGGTGCTGGCCTCTGACCTCAGCCACACTGCTGACTGATCCCAGCTTTACAGACTATGTTGAGCTTTACATGACTCAATGGTGTTTGTAATTGTCATTTTAAAACCCAGTCTTTTTCACTCTCTTCTTCCCTTTGCACCCTCCCTCTCCCTGCTTTCCTTCCTATTGCAAGTCTCATCATAATGTTTGAAGCTGAAGATGGGAGAGTAAATAGATGACCATGTGTTCGTATCCAAACTCTGTTCAGACATTAGAGTGCACTTGTGCCCTAAGGGCTTGAACTGGGTGTGTAAGTGTGATCTAAATTCAGGGGGATCAAAGGTGTATTTATAGCAGAAATGGATATAGAAAACTAGGTAGACTCTTGAACCCAGGTGTCAATTTAAAAATGTTGGCCTAGGAGCAGATTCTTGCTCTGAGGTAACATGATGAAAACTGGGAAAATCAGAGCTGACAAAGAGAGGACAGGGTAGTGGCTCTGGAGAGATTTCTTGACCCTGGAGCAAAATCACAGAAAGGAAGAATGGTGTAGTGGAAAGGCAAGGGGCTTGAGGTCAGTCAGGTTGTATGCCCCCAGCCAGCCACACCACCTCACCCCTCTGAGCACTATTCACCACATCTGTAAAATGAAGATACCAGTCATCACCTCACTGGGTTTCTGAGAAGACTGAGGAAGAAAGTGTACCTAAAGCATCAGGCATTTCCAAGCACCCAGGCTTCACTATGGTAAAGGAGGGAGCCATTAAGCTGCTGAACTCAACAGAGACTTCGGCATGAAAGCAGGCTTTTCCACAGTCTTCAGTCGTCTCTTCTGATCCAGGCTTGTTTTAAACAGATAGAATGGATAATCGGATGAAGCGTTGCTGATGTTTAAGACATGGGGTGTAGACAAGTTTAGAATTTGTATTTATTATGGACAAGTAACTGGAGAATTGGTTCTGACAGGGTGCTACTGACCTTGGTCTCGAACCAATTACCGGCTCTAATTTGGGGTGGAACAATGGTAAATATGCGATCCTAGAGAAAATGTTGCTCCGGGTAGTACCTGCTCCTTCCTAAGAGACTCAATTCCCAGTTTCCTGATGGAGTGAGTGGCTATAGCTTGTCTAAACCATTTCAAAGAAATCACACAGTTTGGTATACTCTGATTTCCTGTGTGTGCCAAGATGACCATGATACTTAATCATGAGTATTTAATCAAAGTATATGGAGCATATGGTGTTTGAGAATACAGCTGAGTACTGTGAGTGAAGGGCAATAATGATATAGAATAGCATTATTTGGATATAATTTGCAATTGAATAGTTATTGATTTTATTTAATGGTTTTTAACTCCTTTCATGGGAATAAAATCAGTTTCCCTCAACCTAATTAAGGAAATTTGATTGAGGTGTTTGATTCTTGAGTTTAGTTGTTCAGCTAAGTGTATATGGAAAAAGGCTAAAGAAAACTGATAATAATCTGTAAGTGCACTGTATATTTATGTGCTGTAGGCATTATTAACAATACTTCTTACTTCTTTTTCACTAATCATTCTTGTTTCCTTATCTTTTGCAAATATTAGTGACTAAATATAGAAAGAGGAACCAGACATTGGTAAATAAGAACTGCTTTTGATTCTTGAGAAATGAATCATTGCTTGTTTCTAGCTTGCATTTCTAGAGCCACCTGCAGGCTACTTAGTGGGATCTTTATAGGAGGAGCCTCAGATGAGAGAAACAATAAAAACACTTTATGACTGAAATTCAGAGCAATTCTTTTCATTTACTCCTTTTCATTGAGTCCTGCAGGAGGCATGATAGTAGTCTAAGAGAAAAACATTTAAAAAATGTGTTCCCCTTATCTTTTCCCTAAACAAATGGGGTGATTTGGCTACTTTTTCCTCCTGCCTCCCTTCCAATTCTCCCTGAATTTCACATATTTGAGTACTGGACATATGTCTGCTTTTTGCTGTCTTTCTGTCATGAGATAATTCTTCTAAATCAACAATATGTTTTCAGCTGAAAGGATTTATTTACATAAAGAAAATATCATTGAAGCATAGTTATTAGAATAAACCTCCTGAACACATTACGGAGAGAATTTTAGACTCTGGGTCTAAAGATCTGTGTTTGAATTTTGATTCGGCCACTCATTTTGTGATTGTGTGCAACTCACTTTTCCTCTCTGAACCTGTTTTCTCAGCCAGGGAATGAGATGATGAAACTTCCCAAGGATGATAAGGATTAAATGAGATAATGTAGCTGAAGGAGCACACAGCAATGAGCAGACACATAGTAAGTAGGCCCACAGAAATGTGTGTGGAAGGAGATGATATTTTCACAGGTGACTGTGTTCATTTCAAGGTTTCCTTACTGGTATGGGAACTCCTTTGACGAAGGCTGAGACTTAGATGTTTCTCACGAATCCTGAAGCTGTGCCTGGCACAGAGCAGTTGCCGCCTAACGATTCTAGAATGAATGAGTGGGGGCTGTGCTAGCAGCACGCACTGCTTCTGAGGCAAGTAAAACAATCTACTGTATCATATACATTTGGCCTTTCTTTGTTGCTATGTCAGTGAACAGAGAGATTTTTGAACTTCTCTAATGACCTAGAAACCAAGACCAGCATTCATAATTAAAGAATCATGTACAACGCTAGGAATAATAAATAATCCTGAAGATACCACAGATGTTTCATCATAAGAACTTCAATAAACTTTATAAAACTGTTTCCAGAATAAAAGCATATCCTCTAACAGCAGTAATTAAAATCTATGATAAAAACAAAGAATTGGAAGAGATCATTTCTTGTGGATAAACACAATAGCTATATTTGCCCAGCTGCATTGTCTACGGTTTCAGAAAAGACATATGAGTCAGGGTTCTGGCATCTGAGAAAGCTGTGCTGAATTCTTACAGAAGGCCCTCTATAGTTCACCTTACCACATTTGTTTCTACATTGACCTAAAGACCAGAGCACTGGGCTAGAGACGTGGACTCCACTTCGCATTCTGCCACTAATTTATGAGGGGAAGAAAAAGCAAGTCAATTAATTCCTCCATGCTTCAATTTCCTCACCTGTTAACTAGGCATTATAACACAGTTACCCTACCTACCTCTCAGAATGGTGGTGAGGATTAAATGAGGGTATATATAACAGTGTTTGGAAAACAATCATAAATCTCTCTTTTCCCAGACATTTTGTAATAACTCTGGACATAGAAATTGCCAAATTCAAGCCTCTATGATTTCCTTCATAATCTTCACTTCAGATATTCTAACAACTGACACTGATTGCTTCACCTTCTCTCTTAACAACCAGGTTGCTTCAGAGTTATGATATGTATTTATATATGATATATATAAATCTATCATGAAAATCACCTCCTTAGCTGTTAGTTTACCTTTGTGAAAATTGGAGCTTTGGCTGTTCAAACTATGGTAATGTTTCTTTAGTGTCTTTTTAAAAATAATCCTTATTTAAAGTTTTCATTCTCCTGGCAAGGAAAGTGCGTGCCTTCTTCATCAGTTATCTTCATCTTCTACATAAGGCTGGTTCATAGGGTGTGCCTAATAAATATCTGTTAAATAAATGAAAGAACAAACTCTTTATCATCGAGTGATTTTTCCAATGGAGTATTTTTAATCACCCTATACCCTTCTTTGGAAAATTAACAATTAACTTAGGCAAAAAGTCATTGTTTTGAGTGATCGTGATCAGCCATCAGATTAATACTCAAATCATTCAATTAAGCTGTAAGTATGACCTGCTAATTTGCTGGATACCATCTGAGCTCAGAGTGTTGGTGACTCCGTGGTGGGCAGGCCAAGAACCCCTGACGTCAAAGCCCAGTAATGTCAGATGGCACAGTGCCTCAAGGGTGGTAAGATGGTTGGGGACAAAGAATGAAAAGCAGGGACTTGAAGAGATGTTTTCATGCTTATGTTCATAGGGGAATTATTCACACTTACTAAAAGATAGAAGCAATCCATCAACAGAGGAATGGATAAACAAAATGTGGATGCATACAATGGAATTATTATTCAGCCATAAAAAGGGATGACGTTCTGAAACATGTGACAATATGGATCAATCTTGAAGACATCATGTCTGGTGAACAAGCCAGAAACAGAAGGACAAATGTTGTATGATTTCACTGTCATGAAATAATAAGAATAAGCAAATTTGCAGAGTCAGAAACTAGAATACAGGTTACTAGGGGCCAGGGTGGGTGGTAGGGAACGGGAAGTTAACACAATTGGTACAGAGTTTCTGTTTGGGGTGAAGGAAAAGTTCTGGTAATTGAGGGTGGTGATGGTTGCCCAACATTGTGAATATAATTAACACCACTGAATTATGTATCTGAATGTGGTTAAAAGGGGAAATTTTAGGTTGTATATACGTTACTAGAATAAAAATTAAAAAAAAAAATGGCTGTACAACACAGTGAAAACTCTAATGTAAACTTTAATAGCATAATTATAACAATATTGTTTCATCATTTATAACAAAGTTAAGGAACTAATGCAAAATGTTAATAAGGAAAACTGCGTGAGGGGGGTATATGGGAACTTTGTATTTTCTGCATGATTTTTCTGTAAACCTACAACTTCTCTAATAAAAATAAATACATTGATTTTCAAAAAAGATGTTTGGGGACATATTTGTTCATAAAATTTATGATTTTTTCCTTTACTTTTTCCTTATTAGTGAATGACATTTTCACAAAGGTTTCAAAACGAACTTGTACACTAAATGGAGAGTTTTTAATGTGCATTCTTATTTTTTTTTCAACAAATATTCCAGTTTCTCAAGTATCAGGTATTAAGCTAGATATTCAAGGTCAAAGGTTTTGACTAAGGTATATCTGCTTCCTGCCGTAGCAGGTCTTATTGTCAACTAGGGATACAGACAAATAAATATACAAGTACAAACTTTGTGATAAGGATTATGGAAACACATAACAAGGCCATCTTATAGAAATTAGGGTGGAAGAAGGGGCCAAAATAAGCATTCAAGAGGGGATATTGTCTAAGCAGAAGATGGAGAGAAAAGATAGCCAGGTAATGAGAAAGGGAAAATGTTCTGGCAGAGTAACTAGATCTACTGGGATCTGAGGACCACCAAGGAGGGTGTATGAAAGTTGAACAGTCTAGTTGGTCCATGGAGTGGTGGTGGAGGGACAAGAAAGATTCCAGTAGAGCATCTGAGGGTTGGTCTCGCAGGACCCTGAAAGCAGTGTTAAAGAGTTTGGACTTCACTATAAGACCAGTGGTGAGCCCTTGCAGGAATTTAAGAAGGGACTGAGAAGATCAGGTTCGTCTCTTTAAAGGTTGTTCTGATAGGCAGAATAGATAACTGGATCTGAGGGTGAAACTAGAGAGAAAGCTGTTGGAGTCATCCAGGAAGAAAGGACAATGGTTGGAGCTGGGGGTGTGGCAGTCTGTTGATAGTGAGAAGCAGGGGATCTGAGTCATCCTAGGAGGTGGAATTTAAGTGTCACCAAGAATTCAGGCCAGGGGTCATGGCTGTGGTTCTGAGTGTGTATATACATTGTAATGGAGAAAGGCAAGAAAGACTCTCCCACTAGAATCTGTGAGACCCGGCAAACTGGCAAAAGGCAGGCTGTGTGGTCTTTGAGAGCAGATCCGACACAAGGCTGGCTTCTTGGAAGTGCAATCTCTGCGGTTGCACAGGGCACTGTGCTTAGGAGGGCTCTATGCTTGGTTTAACACTGTCACTATTTTCAAATTCTTAATTTTGAACAAGGGACCCTGCATTTTCATTTGCATTGAAAATGATTTCCATTATTTCATGTTGCCTTGCAAATTATACAGCTTGTCTGGATACTAGCAAAGTGGTTAAAGCATGCTGGGTATTCATAAAAATCAGTTGAATGAAGGCATTCTTCTGTTTGTTTTATTTGTAATGAACACCAGGAGTTGACTCGAGAGTCACAAGGCAAACGGAGGTAACAGGCTCTGTAAGATGAGCAGCTACTCAACAGCGGTGAGGTCTTTTATGTTCTACCTGGGTGAGGACAGAAAAGGACTAGAAAGCGTGTGCTGGCAGCTGAAGCTCAGAGGGTGTACCTCAGAGATTCGTAGGTTAGGTTTGCCTATCCAGCCAGCTCATTCAGCTTCTTAGCCTTTTTCGGTTATTTCTAGGCACAAGTCTTTAGTTAATACTTACTTAGATTATGATTTTTTTTTCCCTACAGTGTTGACTTCTTGTTTTGTTTATATGTTTACTCAGATCTCTGCATTGTTGCTTTTCTTTTGTCTTTTCCATGCCAACCATTATTTTTCTGTGTTCAGTTGTCACGCTGTATAATTATTTTTAAATCAAGTATACTTTACTGCTACAATCATTGAGAGCAAATTATATACTGCATATCCCATAAGAATGTTGTTAGATTTAGATCTTATAGAATTCTTTTTAAGTAAACTTAATGGTCCTTTCTTCATGCTAACTCTTCAGTTTTTCTCTTCTACATTCTTTCTATAACCACCTTAGCTGTAGTCTTCATCAACATGTATCCTTTTGAGAAATCTTAGTCTTTCCAGGGCCTTTCCACTTCAAGCATTGCTGAAGCCCAGACACTAGATGTATCAGTCAATATCCTCCAAAGAAACAGACCAACAATAAGTGTGTGTATTTTTTTTTTTTTTCAAGAGATTTATCTCAAAGATTTTGCTCACGCAATTGTGTGAGCTGGCAAGTTTGAAATTTGTAGGTCAGGACTGTGGGCTGAAACTAAGGCAGGAGTTGATGATGAGGTCTTAAGGCAGAATTTCTTCTTCTCCAGGAAACTTCAGGTTTTGCTCTTAAGACCTTTAAATGGGTTAGATGAGGCCACTCACATTACCCAGAGTAATCTCATCTATTTAAAGTCAGCAGATTGCAGATGTTAATCATATCTACAAAATACTTTCTCAGCTACACTTAGATTAGTGTTTGACTAAATAACTGGGTACTATAGTCTGGCCAAGTGGACTTAAACAATCATCATACTGGTTAAGCATGGTGTGCTGGTTTGAATCTGCTATGTACCCTATAAAAACCATGCTATTTTAATTCAGTCTTGTGGGTGTAGACTTATTGTGGGTGGGACCTTTGATTAGATTATTTCCATGGAGATGTGACCCCTCCCATTCAATGTGGGTCTTAATTTGTTTACCATAGTTCTTAAGAGAGTGCAGAGCTGACAGACCCAGATGTTTGGAAATGTTAAGCTAAGAGACGAAGTTCAGAATTTGCCCCGGAGAAGCTAAGTGAGAACCCACAGATGTTAAAGAAGAAAGCAGAAGCTAAAGGCAATGCAACCTGGGAGCAAAGTACCAGCAGACACCAGCCACGTGCCTTCCCAGCTGATAGAGGTGTTCCGGATGCCATTGACCTTTTCCATAGAGGAGGTATCTACCTCCTGATGCCTTAATTGGGACATTTTCATGGCCTTAGAACTGTAAATTTGTGAACTAATAAACCCCCATTGTAAAAGCCAATCCATTTTTGGTATTTTGCCTTCTGGCATCTTTAGCAAACCGGAACACATGGCAACCTAAGAAGCCAAATAATGCCTTTGCCATGCTTTTAGAACCTGGGTGGCCGTGGCACAAATGTAAAGAGCATGAGTCACTGAAACTTTTGTCTGAATTCCAGTCCTGCCTGAAGTTACTTGACTTCTTTGATCTTCAGTCTCCTCACCTCCAAGAGGTAATGTCTATCTTGCAGGGCCCCTGAGAAGAGTAATTAAGTTAATGTATAGAAAATGCCCAGGGCACAGAAGGAACTCCGTGATGGTGCCTAGTATATAGTATATGTTCTACATTTTCCTCTTAAGACTTCTATAAATCAAGGAAGACATGAAATGTTCTCATTGTGCAGAATATAAACAAAAATATTCTACTTATTTTTAAGTACTGATCCATGCTACAACATGGATGAACCTTGAAAACCTCATGCTGAGTGAAGGAAGCCAGTCATAAAAGCCCACATGCTATATGATTCTATCATGTGAAAGTCCAGCATAGGAAGTCTATAGAGACAGAAAGAACAGCGGCTGCTTAGGGCTTAGGTGGGTAGGAGTGGGACTAGGTGGGAGATAGCTAAAGAGGACAGGGGTTTTTTTTGACATGAAAATCTAAAACGGACTAGGGTGGTGGTTGCATATATTTATGAAAATACCCAGACCATTGAATTGTATACTTTAAATGGGTGAATTGCATGGTATGTGAAATATATCTCAATAAAGCTGTTAAGAAAAGAATATTCTATTTTCATATATATATATATATATATATATATATATATATATATATATACACACACACACACATAATTTAATTTTCAAGGCTCACCTGTAGTGCTTCCTCTTCCTTCATAAGGAGGGGGACTATGCAACTTTTTAATCTGAGAATTTTAAAATCTACATAAAAGTTGAAATAATAGTACAATCAACACTGAAATAGCCTTCCCCTGGATTCATTGATTGTCAACATTAATCAATTATTAATAATATATATTGTATGCACACACACAAATACCCACACATACCCTTTTGTTAAATCATTTGAAAGTATGCTGAAGACATCATGACTTTGCACCCCTAAATGCTTCAGCATTCATCTTCTGAACCCAAGAACATTAGAAAAATTTTTAAAATTATTTTTAAAAGGCATTTTCTATATAGCTGCACTATTATTATGACACATGAGAAATTTAATAATAAATTTTAATAATAAAAACCCTTCCCAACATATTCAAGTTTACCTCTCAGATTCTTCCAGGTAAAGGTTCTGTTTTATTCAGACAGTTTTTCTCACTTCCTCAGCATCTCTTTACTAACTCATGATGCTCACTTCCACCTCCCATAGCCATTCCTGACTCAAATGCCTGTAGGAATTCTACAGCACCCTTCAGGTTTCATCTTGTCTGTGGACTTCCTTGAAGACATCAGATCATCTATGTCAGCCTTCTCTGATTGTTGCTATACCTCTTGTATGCATCAATTTATTATGCATTATCTTCATTGTGGTTCTCATTATATATGTTTTATAAAACAAGATTTAAGCTCCTTGTAGGTAAGGACAACATCTTGAGAACAGAGCAGGTGCTTGACAGATATTTACAAATTAACGATTCCATTTGTAGCTGTGTATATCTTTGAGTAACAGTGACATTGTGCTGACTCAGTGCCTTTTACTCAATGGGATCCAGGCTTTGTAAATGCAAAAATAAGTTTTTTACAATGAACACAGCCATCAATTGCACTCACAGTTGATTTGTATTATTGGCTTATCTTTGTCAAAGGGTGCAGATCCAGCATTTGAGTCAATAACAGTAGAGGCATCTTCATTTAGTCAGAGATTTCAAAGCCAGCTGGATGTCATTCAGACTGCTGTGTGGTCGGCACACAATTCAGATGTGTAAGAAATTGAAATAACTAGATTATTACAGAGTTTGCTTTGTTTTTACAAAGTACTGTTGTTTGACCTGTAGAAACACTATACTCCCCCAATTACTTTACTCTTGGAATTGATGTTGTTTAACATTTGATGATATTTTAATTGATTCAATTGATCTATATTGGGTCTGTTAACAGACATGGTAAGTTTCTTGAAATTGTAGAGCTTCCATTGTGAAGCTTTGTCTTCATAGCCACTATATATTTCTTAGAACTTTTAATAAAGCCTCTTTCCCTTTTTAAGGAAACTGGGATAATTTTAGATAATTTGTATGTTTTCTAAAATAACAAATAAATTTCCAATTTCCCCAATAGCACAATTAGTTTAGTCACAAAACTAAACAATTCCAGACCCCATTTGGGATATGGAATTTTGGTTAAAATGACAGCAGTCGGTTCTTTGTGACTCTAAGTATGCTCTGGAAGGAAATTCGTTGATTTTTTGATTTGTTGACTGTTCTGATGCTCTTTTTTATTAAAATATTTCCAGAATTCACAAATAAAATAATTCCCAGGGTTTGAGTGAGCTCCTCTTAGCAGTTTTCAAGGAATGCATGTCCTACTCCATCTGCCCCAGTGCAGGTGGATGTTGGAGTTCCCGGTTGACCACATCGGAACCGACACCTCGGACTCGAGGCCTTACCACGTTCTTACTGCCTGTAGGGAAGAAGCCGGCTGTATTCTGCACACATGAAATTTTAAATATAAGCATCTTTTTTTTTGGCTTTTTCTACACACCCAATTAAATTCAAGATCCACTGACTTTGGTAGAAACAAAACAAAGCAAATACCATGGTTTCGAGCCTGTCAAATTAATTTTACCTAGGTGAACATCACAGTTTGATCAGTTTGATCAGTTCAACCAATGCTGAGGCCTATTTCTATAGAAATTCACTGTCACAAGTTCACTAGGGTCAAAAATAGTGACTATATCTATTATAATACTGATGATCCTTTCTCATCATTTGCTGTTGTTTATGTTTATTTTAAACTTCATTTAGGTGCCATCTCTACAATTTGTTTTTGTATATGATAACCTATAGAACTATGTTTTAAAATTGATATAGTTGTCAGTCAGGTAAATGTCAAACTTGTTTCCTCTTATGTTGATATTCATGGCTTGAAGTGATGAGGATCCCTTTACATACCTCTTTGAGGATTTAAATTTTCATGCAGAAAAGTGTTCTTGAAGCACTTCATCTAAACACCAAAATTGTGGTGAGGCAATACTGTGAGTAGTTTAGCTTTTAAAAATTCCTCAAACTGCTTGATATTGAACTTTGATTCAAATAAGACATTAATCACATAAAGAAGAAATTGGAATAAGTGACATTTAAAATAATCATGATTTACTGAAAAAAATACTTTAAAAAAGTAAAATAATAGAAGAAAGTAATATTTTATTGTTTTAGAAGATTATTTGAAAATTGTCCATTTCCTCTTTTTTCTTTGCCCTCATTTATTTTTTTTTTGGCATCTCCCAAGTCACTTTCATTGGAAAAAGTAATTTAATTCTTATAACAATTTACTATGTATCATTTTTCAGCTAAGGATTGAAACATAGGCATAGTTATCATACCCAAATTATTTGTTTTCTTCTCTCTCTCTCTTGCCTTCCTCATCTCATATGCCTGGGAAGATGGTCTATTCCTTGACCTAGTTCCAGAAGAATGTATTTGCTTTCTTTTTTTAAAATCAGAAACATTCCCATAGGATGATTATTTATATTTGTCTTCTTAAATTATTTTTCTTTAGTTTCAGAGGAAAAAAAATTTTAAGGGGGCTAAGAACGCTTCATTGTCTCTGTCAAGGGAAATTTTCCTAAATTCTAATTTCAGTTTTCAGAATACATTCCTATTTTCCAGGCAGCCTATGGACTTGCTCTTTCTTCTATAAATTTTTACCCTTACTTCAATAATTTTGTGTTTCTCTCAAACTTAGTGACCAAACCCCTGTTTGACAATAGTCTGCTCATGCATTCTTCTACTTCATCATCTTCTTCATCGTCATCGATAACATTGTAACCACCACTTATGGAGACCTATGTACCAGACATGCTTTTAGACCCTTTGTTTGTGGCATATGCTATTCATACAACAACCTACAAGGTTTTTCAGATGAAAAAATGAAGCTAAGATAGTGTGGTGGGCAGAATAATGGCTCCCAGAGATGTCCAAGCCTTACTCTCTGGAACCTGTGAAGGTGTTACCTTATATGGCAAAAGGGACTTTGCAGATGTGATTCAGAACCCAGACCTTGAAGTCAGGTGTTTAGCTTGGATTACCTGCATGGGACAAGCTAATCACATTAATCCTTTAAAGGAGAGATCTTTTCCTTGCTGGGTTGGAGATAACTGTGACAATGGACTAAGGGTGCTGGCTTTGAAGATGGAGGATGGGTGCCACGGCTAAGGAGTATGGGAAGCCTCTAGAAACTAGAGAAGACAACCAAATAGGTTCTTCCCTAAAGCCTCCAGAAGGAACATAGCCCGGCCAACACCTCGATTTTAATCCAGTGAGACCCATGTCATTCTTCTGATCTTCAGAAATTTGTATTGTTTACGGTCACCATATTTGTGATAATTTGATACAATAGCAATAGAAAGCTAATACAGACAGGTTCAGTGACTTGCTTATGAACACACAGCTTTTTAAGAGTTGGAGCCAAGATGTCATTACCGTTTAGTCTATCGGCTTTCCTCCATGCCATGTTGCCTTCTCTTACTGATACTCAGGAGAGAAAACTGATATTTCTCTCAGCTCATCAGTAAGTCTAATTAAATTCTCTTCCTTAGTTCTTCTTTCAAACCTCTGAGCTACTAGTTTATCTTTGCTCTTAAATATCAAGCACAGTGCACACTATTCTTAATAGAACCCAGTTATGAATGACAGTAGAAAAATTCACGTAATTGATGTGACTATTCTATATTCCTCTATTAGCAATTAGTTTGAAAAGCAAAAGATAAAAGTTGGAAAGCATAAGCAGAGCCTATCTCTGCCAGAGTATTTGCTAACAATAAGAAGGCCTTTGGCTCTGCATTGTTGCAATAAAAGATGCAGTCCATTCTATTATAATGAGGTTGAGGTTGAAATTACAAGTTAATTTAGTATCCAGTTTGTATCACAAGGCTGTAGCTAAATTTCATACCCACACAACATTTTAGCACTCTCATTATTTCACTGTCTCTCTATTGTTCTATTTACAGAGGGAAAAACAAAGAAGGTGACTTGTAAATATTGACTGAACAGAGGGCTCTTTAGAAAGGGTTCCAAGGACTCCCTGTACTTTGGTTACTATTACACTGAAACTACCTTCTAAAGAGGCTAGTATTGTAACTAAAGAATTCTAAGTCATGTATATCTTGAGAGAGTAGATTTCTATGAATTAAAATTCAATACTGAAAACAGAGGTAAAGTAGTAGATTGAAGAAAAAAAAGATTTGTTGATTGAAATCACTGTTAAAATAGTACAGAATATCTAGCTTTGTACAAATATTTCATTTGTAATACAGTCTCTTCCTTTCCACTTTGGGAATCCCTGACAGTTATATCTAAAGGTTGAATAAGAAGCTTTGAGGGAAATGATTGACAAATACATAAATATAGAATAGATTTTCTTCTCTAAGAGAAAAGATTGTCAAATAATGGTATAGAATCTAAAGGAAATCAAGAATTACCTATTTAAGGGTCCTTTTAATACTGGATATGTTCTTTATCTATTAGTGATTATTAACATAGAGCTCATTCTAAATTTGGGAGAGTAGCCTCGTTGACCCCTCAAGACTTTGTTTGTGGAAATTTGTTATAGAAGGACTAGGGCTGGAAAGGGACTTAACAGGACCCAACCTGAGTTCCAAGGAGGTAAGTTCCTAGAGAACAGGGTTCTGCAGGCAGATGTGGCTGAACAACTATTTGCTAGAGATTAGGCAAATGACCAATGGATCCAAAACTATTTCAGAATAAGTCAGGAATGGAAATGAAATTATCCAGGAAAGATCTGTGAAAGGTCCTTTTGTCTGATGACTTGGACCCCTTCAATTGCATGGAAGACTGACAAGAATTTTGAGAGTTTTGTATGAGCAGATGTATTACCAACTTGAACTGAAAGGGACAGAGATGGGATGAAATGAAGGAAGAATAATTCCAAGGGCAGAACCACGGATGCAAAGGTTTGGGCTGAAGGGACCTCCTTAGGCCAAGAGAGAGGAAGCACTGCTCTAAGGTTTGAGAGGGCCTGCTGACTATGGCATTTTGAGAGGGCAAGCCTACTCCAGCATTTGGAGAGGGTGTGGCCTCTGGCCCAGTGTTTGGGAAGTGTGTGGCCACTACCCTGGTGCTTGGAGAGGGTGGGATTGCCTCTCCAGTAGGCCACAGATTACTCTCAGGCCTTAAGATCTAATGGAATTTCCCTTCTGGGTTTGGACTTCCTTCAGATCCATGACCCCTTTATTCTTTCCAGTCTCTCCTTTGTGGAATGGGGATTTCTATCCTATGCTGGTCTCATTATTGTATTTGGGAAGCTGATGACCTATTCTCTAGGTTTCACAGGTCCACAGCCCACAGATGAAGAGGAGTTTTGCCTGGGGATGGACCATACTGATGAATGATTTAGATGAGATTTTGGATTTAGAGTTGATGGCTTAAGGCTGTTGTGATGGGGCAAATGTATTTTGCATGTGGGGAAAAAAAAAATCTCTTTTTGAGGTCCAGGGGGCAGATTGTTATAGATTAAATCATGTACCCCACAAAGACATGTTAAAATCCTAACCCCAGTCTTGTGGATGTGAACCCATTTGTACATAGGATCTTTGAAGTTGTTATTAGTTAAGGTGCAGCAAACTTAATCCAATAAGACTAGAGTCCTTATGAGTAGGGGAAATTTAAACACAGTAGGAGACAGAAGTGGAAAGAGATGGCCATGTTATAGAGGCAGAGATTGAGTTGTGGATTGCTACAGACTTCAGCCGACACCTTGACTTGCGGACTTCTAGTCTCCAAAACTGAGAGATATAAACTCCTGTTATTTATGCCAGCAAGTCTGTGGTACTTTGCTACAGCAGCCCTGGTGTGGTAGATTAAATTATGTACTCCAATTTAGACATGTTCCTAATCTTAATCTACATTCCTGTGGGTATGAATCCATTATAAGTAGGACCTTTCAAAGGTGTTACTTTTAGTTAAGGTGTGGTCCAACCGAACCAATGTGGGTCTTAATCTACATTACTGGAGGCCTTATAAAGAGAAAGCCCTAGCAAGGAGTCAGAAACAGGAAGTCAGTGGAGAACTCAGAAGAGAAAACACAGGACATTACCGTGTGATGGGCAAGACAAGGACCCCCAAGGATGGTAGCAAGCTAGTGCCAGAATGCTCTTGGCCCCAGGAGAAAGCAAGTCTTCTAACCTTTGGAACCGTGAGAAAATAAATTCCCATTGTATAAGATGACCCATTGCATGGTATTTGTAATAGCAACACAAGCAAATTAAGACACCTAAAAAGCTAAAACAAGGTTCTTTAATTATTCTATGATCACTTGTCATGGGTACCACAATCTTCCTCATTCCTGACCTTGAGAACTGAGAAGTTCTCCTTCAGAAACAAAGGCCCCATCATATCAGCATAAAGCTTTAAAGATAGTAAAGTGCTAAAAATAGCCAACTATTCCAGTTTGCTAAAACTGCCTTTCCGCAAAACACCAGAAATGGGTCAGCTTTTATAAAGGGGATTTATTTGGTTACAAATTTACCATCTTAAGGCCATAAAGTGTCCCCAAGGTAAGTCATCAACAACTGGGTACCTTCACTGGAGGATGACCAATGGCATCTGGAAAACCTCTGTTAGCTGGGAAGGCACGTGGCTGGTTTCAAAATGGCTTTCTCCCAGGACATTCCTCTCTAGACTGCAGCGTCTCAAAAATGTTACTCTCAGTTGCTCTTGGGGCGTTTGTCCTCTCTCAGCTTCTCAGGAGCAAAAGACTGCTTTCAAAGGCCATGTCCAAAATGTTTCTGTAAGCTGCAGCTCCTCTCTCAGCTCCTGTGCATTCTTCAAAGCATCCCTCTTGGCCGTAGCAAACTTGTTCCTTCTGTCTCAGCTTACATAGTGCTCCAGTAAACTAATCAAGGCTCATGCTGAATGGACAGGGCCACACCTCCATGGAAATTCTCTAATCAGAGTTATCACCTACAGTTGGGTGGTCGCGTTTCCATGGAATTACAATCTAATCAACACGAATACGTTTGCCCACACAAGATTGCATGAAAGATAATGGTGTTTTGGGGGACATAATACATTCAAACTGGCACACCAACTATCATATTTTTTAATTCTCATTGTAATTTTTTTTATTAAGGTTTATTCACATACCATACAATCATCCAAAGTATATAATCCATTGATCACATTATCATCATTTAGTTGTTCATTCATCACTCTGATCAATTTTTTTTGGGGGGGGAGGGTCCACAATGGTTTAATTTTGTATTTTTTATTTTTTTTTGCATTTTATTCTGAAATAAATTCAAAGTTATAGGAACAGTTGCAAAAATAATACAAACCCCATACACAGAATTCCAGCATTCCCTGACCCCCCCGATACCCCGATCCACTAACTTTAACTTGTTGTCAGAACGCTATTTCTTTCCCTCCCTCCCTCCCTCCCTCCCTATCTGTCATCCATCATCTATTGCCCTGTCTTCTGAACATATGAGAGCTAGCTGCACACATCCTTGAACAAACACTGTAATTCACATATACAATTCTCATGAACAAGAACATTCTTTTATGCAATCCCATTAAGTGCAGCTAAGAAGTATGAAAGATTCAACAATGATACAAAGCTTACATTCTATATTTCCTTTTCCTTATGTCTCAACTGTGTCCCTTTGAGCCTCCTATCCTCCATCCTCAGATCCCATCCAGGGTCATCCTTGGCATTCAATTGTCATCTATTTAGACTTTTTTTTTTTTTTTTCTCAATCGTGGAAACATATATACAGCCTAAATCTTCCCATTCCATCCCCTCCCTAGCATTCCATTAGTGGGATTAATCACATTTAGAATGTTGTAATGCTATCACCTTCCCACCATCCATTACCAGAAATTTTCCTTCACCTCAAACAGCAACCCTACACTCATTTCTTAACTCCCCATTGCCCCTTCCCCCATTTCTCTTAACCCATACTCTACTTTTCATCTGTATGATCATATTCTCTGATAATTTCTTTGTGTTTACTGTGGGGCTTAAAATTAACCTCTTAAATCCATAACCATCTTGTTTTTCTTTGATACCAACTTAATTTCAATAGGATATAAAAATTATGTACCTATACTCCTCCATTCCCTCACCTTTATATAGTTCTTGTCAAAAATTACATATTTTACATTGAGCTCAAAACCACTGATTTGTCATTAGAGTTTGTGCATTTTATATCATGTAGGAAGTAAATAGTGGAGTCAAAATCCAAAAATTATTGACTTCTATTTGTATTCCATTGTGGTCAGAGATTGTGCTTTGAATATGTTCAATTGTTTTTTTCTTTGTTTTTTTTTTGTTTTTTTTTTTTTTTTTTAATTTATTGAGGCTTATTTTATGTCTCAGCATATGGTCCATTCTGGAGAAAGATCCGTGATCACTAGAGAAAGATGAGTGTCCTGGTGATTTGGGATGTAAGGTTCTATATATGTCTGTTAAAATTCTCTATATCTCTTTCTCCTTTCTTTGTTTCTCTGTTGGTAGGGCTCCCTTTAGTATCTGAAGTAGGGCAGGTCTTTTATTGGCAAAGTCTCTCAGCATTTGTTTGTCTGTGAAAAATTTAAGCTCTCCCTCAAATTTGAAAGAGAGTTTTGCTGGACAAAGTATTCTTGGTTGGAAATGTTTCTCTCTCAGAATTTTAAATACGTCATGCCACTGCCTTCTCTCCTCCATGGTGCCCGCTGAGTAGTCACAACTTAGTCTTATGTTGTTTCCTTTGTATGTGGTGAATTGCTTTTCTCCTGCTGCTTTCAGAACTTGCTCCTTCTCTTCAGTATTTGACAGTCAGATCAGAATATGTCTTGGAGTGGGTTTATTTGGATTTATTCTATTTGGAGTTCACTGGGCATTTATGCTTTGTGTATTAATATTGTGTAGAAGGTTTGGGAAGTTGTCCCCAACAATTTCTTTGAATACTCTTTCTAGAGCTTTACCCTTCTCTTCCCCTTCTGGGACACCAATGAATCTTAAATTTGGACGTTTTATTTTATCTATCGTATCCCTGAGATCCTTTTCAATTTTTTTGATTTTTTTCTCCATTCTTTCTTCTGTTCTTTCATTTTCTGTTCTGTGGACCTCTAGGACACTGAGTCATTTTTCAACTTCCTCTAATCTTGTATTATGAGTATTATGAGTCTTGTTAATTTGGCCAACAATTTCTTTTATTTCCATAAGATATTCTATTTTTTTATTTAATCTTGCAATTTCTTCTTTATGTTCTTCTAGGGTCTTCTTTATGTCCCTTTTATCCTGCTCCATGGTCTTCTTCATGTCTTTTATATCCTGTGCCATGTTTTCATTCCTTGATTGTGATTGTTTGAGTATTTGTGCCAAGTACTGTGTCTCTTCTGATATTTTGATTTGGGTGTTTGGGATAGGGTTCCCCATATCATCTGGTTTTATCATATGCAATAAGATTTTCCATTGTTTTGGGCCTGTCGGCATTTGCTTTGCTTGATAGGGTTCTGTCAAGTTGTAAAAAAAATAAAATACCAATCTAATTTTTCAGAAATACAAGTTGGTGGTATACACTTTCTCCAACTAACTAGCAGATGGTGTCTGCAAGTCACCTATACCCCTCAAGTCAATTCTCCCCAACTCTGTCTTTGTGGTGTGTGGGGAAATGATTTTTGTGGGGTTCAGTTGGTGAACTCAGTTTGGGTTTGTTGTTGGAGCCGTCTGCCCTGAACGTGGGTCGTGCGTCTGGGTGGTGAGGGAGGTAGGGCCGCTTTAATATTCAAACCTCCCAGGTGTTCCTGGAGATTCAAGGCTGCTTCAGGAGTCTAAGCCTTCATTTCAGTTCTGCCCCAGACCCTCTCTGTCGCTGACCCACAAACCACCGGCATTGACGTAGCGTCCCTGGATTTTCCAAGAGGGCCCTCCTTCTCAGCTGTGATCTTCCAGGACCTTCCAGGATCTTCCAGGATGTGTCACTAGTGCACGTCATCCCTGAAGGGAAGCCCCGGGCTGCTGGGCAGTGCAGGGATGTTCTCTGCCTGATGCAAAGATTAGTCTATAATTCTTCACTGGTGTAAGTTCTGAATGAAAGACAGGTAGTAGAGCTGGGCCCCACCCCTTTCTTCTTAGAGAAGATAAGATGCCTTAGGGGGAGGTCATTAGCATTTCAGTGGTCTCTGTCTGCCTGTGCCACACCCCTGTCTGGGTCACAGAACTGGGAACTGAAAATAGCTGAGGCTTTCTCCACTGAGTCGAAAAAGGAACAGAGCTAGTCCAAGGTGACCCTCCAGCTCTCCAAGGTCAGTCATCACCCAAAGCCTCTGTCTACTTGTTGGGGATTTGTATCTTGTAGAGAGCAGTTCACACTCGCTAATTAAAACTCCCAGTTGGAGCTCAGCTGAGCTATATTCCCTTGCTGGGAGAAAGCTTCTGTCTGGCACCACGAGGCTTTGTAGCTCGGGCTGTGTGGGAGGGGTCTCCTGACTTAGATCCACAGTTCTTACTTACAGATTTTATGCTGTGATCTTGGGCATTCCTCCCAATTCAGGTTAGTGTATGATGAATGGACAGTCTCATTTGTCCCCCTGCAGTTATTCCAGATTATTTACTAGTTGTTTCTGGTTTTTTTTTTTTTTGGTTGTTCCAGGGGGACTGCTTAGCTTCCACTCTTCTCTATGCCACCATCTTAGATCCGCCTCCTATCATATTTTTAAAAAAATGATTTCTGGCAGTTTGGGCAAGGTCCCAAAAGTTCATCATATAAGATCTGTCACATAAGCCCTTCTGATCCTATCTGCTCACTTTTTCTGACATAGGATTGACACATGAAACATGATGCCAAGCAAGAGGTTTGCCACAATATTTCAAATGAGAATGAAGACTACAGTAATGTTGGTGATAGCACCCACTTGGATTTACCAAGCTCTGTAAACTCTGGGCCAGAAATTTAGACTTGAATTTGACTCTCTACAGGGGGTCTTGGACCATTTGGAATTCAACATTTTACAGCTGGAGTAAAGAGAAAATAAAGCAACTTAGAAGTAAACATCTGGTTTAGGCCAAAGTAGTCTTTTCTACAAGATAACTCTGGATACATTTATTTATCTTGAATAGAATGTCTATTGCCATTATGTGTTTTAACTTGAGAATAACTATTTTATTATGTATTTTGAAATCAGTTTCTACATGTCTTCTTTCCTATGCAAGATTGATGTTTGTGGGTCTGCTTTCTTTCCATCTATAATAAGTTTTCATAAAGACAGTACACAGTTTATTCTCAGAGATAAATGTATTCTATTTCTGGGCATTTGAATGGCAGTAACTTCCTCTTTTAAAACAATGGAGTTGACTTTTTTCTAAATGCCCATGGTGCCAGTGCCACTGACCTCCCATTGCCCTGATTTTTTGCTCCCAAAGTTGAGTGAGCCAATCCAATTAGGCATCCGTGTAGACTCAGGCTGACTGCCATGTCCCTATTACTGTTCACTTCTCACCTATTAAGTAGGAAGGACCCTAGAGTGTTCATCTGCTGTTTTTTTGCTGTCCTGTATATATTATTCTTTTTTCTGTTAGCCTCGTCCTGATTATTCTTTGTCCTAGACAAGGTTGTTCAGATAGAGCAGAACTCACTCCTGGGTGTCAGGTGTGGCCCCATGTCTCAGGCAATTCTGTGTATTTCATCTGCCAGGAGGTAGTGATTGTTTTAGGGAAGTTTATGTGATCCAGGTGTCCAGGATGCCTGCTCAAGGACTTTTGCTGGCATAATTGGGAAAGAGACCTCTTTCTGCTGGTTGCTCACCTGGTAGGATATAAGACTAAAACTATTGAAGACAATCTTACCACCACAAAGGAAAACCTGATGTAAAACAAAGCTCCAAGTCAATCAGAGATGGGGATAAAAGTAGATTCCTAATTGTATTAGTCAACATTCTCTAGAGAAACAGAATCAACAGGATATATATTAATATCAGTATCTATCTATCCATCTATCTATCTACAAACACATATTGAGAGTTATTTTAGGAATTGGCTCATGTGACTGTGGGGATTGGAAAGTCTCAATTCTGTAGGACAGATTGGAATCTCTGATGAAGATAAAATTTAATCCCTCAGGAAAAGCTTGCTGGCTGAAGTAGAGGCAGAGATTCTTCTTTCCTCAGTTCTGTTTTTTAAGACCTCCAGCTGATTGGATATGGAGACTCCCCTCATTGCTGAAGGCGTTTTCTTTTGTTGGTTGTATATGCAATCAGCCATGTATGCAAATCCGTCTGTGAGTTACCTTCACAGTAACAATCAGGCTAGTGTTTGCTTGAACAAACAACTGGACATATATCCTAACTAAGTTGACCCATGACACATGACATAGCACACTAAAGAAACTCTCAGAGCATATGGATCCAGCCATAAATTTTTCCTGGACTTCTGAGTTATGTGAACCATAAATTCTCCTTTTCCCTGTGTGCCTCTTTGAGTTGCATTTCTCTCACTTTCAGCTGAGTCAAGTCCTGTTTGATGATGAGAAAATTAATGAATTACAGAGGTATTCCAGTTGTATTCCAAAGATCCCAGAGTGAAACAGGAGTAAAATGAATTCCTTACTCATTTTAGGAAATAGGCATGGGTGCACGTTTACCAATATCATGTTTTTCTTGTGTGTGTAACAGACATTGCCAGTCAATCAACATGGTAAGCTCTGAGTGCTGCATGGAGCCTCATCATTGCACTCCAGGGAGATGGAGCAGCACATAAAATCACACCATCCCAACTCTAGTGCCTTCTTGGCCAGAGAAAGGGGGGCACACCTTGGGCATCAATAGGTCCCTCAATTACCACCAGGATGCCACTTGCTTGCATCAGGTGGTTGATACAGTTTGAATGCAGGGGCCACAGAGGATACTGCAGTCTTCCCCTTCCAAATCCTTCTCTGCTTCTGCTCTGCCCTCACTGAATCCTGACATTTTATATTGGGGCTTCGATTCTTTGTCTTAACATCTGAATGGTTGTTTATACCGTAGGAAAAAAGCATTTTTATATTTCTGGCAGGAAATGAGGAGAAGGCCTGGAGACCTACTTTTGAGAAAAAGTTCTGGAGAAAATAGAAGTACTGGCTTTTAGTTTTCATTTTGTTGTTTTCTGTAAGTTGGATTTTTAAAAGTAAACTTAAAATGAAAGTATTACATGTTGAATTTTCTAACTTTATGTGTGAATTCTTTTTATTTTTAAAAATCTGTTTCCTTATTTGTATATCTTTGCATTTAAACCTAACAAATGGGGAGGCAGGGCAAAATGGTGGCATAGGGAGGGGTAGAATTTAGTTAGTCCCCTAAAGCAACTAGTAAATAGTATGGAACAACTGGAAAATAATCTAGAACAACTGATGGGAGGGGACATCCATGATCAGACAGCATCATACAGCAGTCAGGAGTGGGTGGAATGACTGAGACTGCAGCATAGAACTGTAAATAAAGATCTCTCAACTGTGGAGCTGGCACCCCTCCCCCACCAGCCCTTCAGGCTGAGTTGTAAAACTTCATCATGGGAGAAAGAAGCCATCCTTGCTGGGATCAAGGGAATGTAGCTCAAACAAGCTCCAAATTGTGGTTTTAATTAATAAATTTGGACTACTGAATACACACTACAAGCACAGATAAACCCAGAACAAGTAGGAAAGGAACCCAGAGGTTTCTCCTGGCAGAGAGGAGGTAGGGCTTACAGAAAAAAAAAAAAAATACATACATAAATAAAAACAGAGGCTTTTGGAGATGGCTGATCTCAGATTACTGGAAAAGGACTGTGTCCCAAGAAAAGGGGTACACAGAACTGGGTACAAGTTGGGGTTCTTGCCTCGTGAACTGGAGGGTTGGGGACTGGCTCTGAAAAGGGGACTTCTTGCTTTTTTTCCCTTTTTTCTCTCTTTCTCATTCTAAGTAGCTCATTAGAGAAAGCCTCAGGCATTTTCAACTGTCAGCCCTGACCCAGCAAGGGAGTTAAGATAGTTGAAGGAAAAACTCAAGTGTAGGAGACAATTCCCTTAAGGGCTTATCTTCCCTAAGAAAAGGGGGGGGGGCAGGGCCCAGCTCAAGTGGCAGCCCTCCCTCAGAGAACTCAGACCCCAGGGCCTGGGGTGGTGGGGGTCAGAAATAGCTTAAGCTTGGCTCCTGACACCCTCAGTTTCTGGCCAGGACAGGGCCCTCTGAGAATTAAATACACCACACCTCTTTACATTGGTGGGGAGCTGCAGGCACACAAGTACCACCTGCTGGGCAGGATGGGAAAAACACAGTCTGGAGGCCTCACAAGAAAGTCTCACAATCTACTGGGTTTCATCCTCAGGGAAACCTAATACAGATTACAGCCTCCTGAGACCTGGGCCCATGGGGTCTGGGAAAATCTGATTGGGGTAATCAAGGAAACCAGATGCCTGGACAACAGAAAATTACAGCCCACACTAGGAAGAGTGAAGATATGGCTCAGTCAAAGGAACAAACTTGCACTTCAACTGACATACAGGAATTGAAACAGCTGATTAATAATCAAACAAATCTCCTAAATCAATTTAAAAATCAAATCAACAAGTTGAGGCAAAAGATATGGCAAAAGAAATGAAGGACAGGAAGAAGACATTGGGCAAACATAAGGAAGAACTCAAAAGTTTGAAAAAAATTGGCAGAACTTATGGGAATGAAAGGCACAATATAAGAGATGAAAACCACAGTGGAGACATACAATGGCAGATTTGAAGAGGCAGAAGAAGAATTCATGAAATGGATAACAGAACATCTGAAATCCTATACACAAAAGAATGGAAAATATGAACAGAGTCTCAGGGAACTGAATGACAACATGAAGCACATAAATATATGTGTTATGAGTGTCCCAGAAGGAGAAGAGAAGGGAAAAGGCGCAGAAAGAATAATGGAGGAAATAATCACTGAAAATTTCCCATCTGTTATGAAAGACATAAAATTACAAATCCAAGAAGCACAGCATACCCCAGGCAGAAAAGATTCAGGTAGACTGTCTCCAAGACACTTAATAATCAGATTATCAAATATCAAAGACAAAGAGAGAATTCTGAAAGCAACAAGAAAAAAGCAATCCATTACATAAAAAGGAAGTTCGATAAAGGCTATGGAGGTGAGAATCAGTTGTATGATATATTTGAGATACTGAAAGAGAAAAACTGCCAACCAAGAATTCTATATCTGGCAAAACTATCCTTCAAATTTGAGGGAAAGTATAATATATTTTCGGACAGAAACTGAGAAAGTTTGTGAACAAGATAACTACTCTACAAGAAATACGAAAGGGAACACTACAGGCAGATAGGAAAAGACAGGAGAGAGAGATTTTGAGAAGAGTGTAGAAATGAAGACTATCAGTAAGGGTAAAAAGAGAGAGAGAGGAAAAAATAAAATACGATATGATGTAAAATTCAAAAGACAGAATGGTAGGCAGTAGACATTACATTGAGTGAAAATAGCCAGAAACAGAAGGACAGATACTGTATGGTCTCACTAATAAGGACTAACATTGATGTGCAAAATTTGAGAGTTGAGAAAACAGGTTATCAGGAGATAGAAAGAGGTTATAGATGAGGCATTTGATTCTGAAGGAGTACAGAAGGTTCAACAACATTGATTGTATAGATTCCAGAAATGGAATGGATCTCATAATAGTGTGTGATGGTAACACAATGTTCTAAGTACTCTAAACAAAGATGAGTGTGAGTACAGTTGAAAGAGGAAGACTAAGGGCACCAGAAGGAAAGACAGAAGATAAAGACTGGGATTGTATAACTTAGTGAAATCTAGAGTGGTCAATGATGGTGATCATATATCAGAATATTTTTAAATGAAGGAGAACAAATGAATATCAACATTGCAAGGTATTGAAAATTAGATGGTATAGGGGAAAAATACAATCAATGCCAACTAGAATCTGTAGTTAATGATAACATTGTATGATGTTTCCATTAATTGTAACAAAGGCAATGTACCAAAGCTAAATGTCTGTATCAGGGGGATAAGAGAGAGTGATATGGGATTCTTGGTGGTGGTGATTTTGTCTGACCTTTTCATTTTATTTTATTGTTATTTCTCTTCTATCTTTTGTATTTTTATTCTTCATTTTTTTCTCCTTTTCCTCTTTCTTTGGGGAAGAGATGGGAATGTCCTATATAGATTGTCACGGTAAATGCATAATGTGATTTTACTGGGAATCATTGACTGTTTACTTAAGGTGGATCATATGGCATGTGAATAAAACTGTTAAAAAAATAAACAGCAAGATGCAAGTGCTGGAGAAAATGTGGAGAGAGGGTTGTACTTATTCCCTGTTGGTAGGGAAGCAGAATGGGGCAGCCCAGCTGCAGAGCAGTGTGGTGGTTCCACAGGAAGCTAACTATGGGATTGCCATATGGTCCAGCAACCCTGTTATTGGGTATATACGTGGAAGAACTGAGAGCAGGGACATGAGTGGACATTGCACACTGGTATTTATGGCAGCCATATTCACAATTCGCAATGGATGGAGGTGGCCTAAGGGTGCATCAATGGATAAATGGAATGGTGAACTGTGGTGTATACATACAATGGAATACCAAGTGGTGGCAAGAAGAAATGAAGTTGTGAGGTATACACTTAGGTGAATGGACCTTGAGGACAGTATGTTGAGTGAAATAAGCCAGAATTGAGAAGACAAATATACAAATATTATAATGCCTCACTAATATAGACTATCTAATGTGCAAACTCTGAGAATTGAATCTGAAAGCATAGGTTATCAGGGGAAGGTTTATGGTAAAAGTTCCAAATTGTAAGCTCTTACAGCAGTCACATCTATTCATGAATTGTAGTGGTTTTCTCTAAACTCTGAGATGCTAAGCTGTTTGTGTATAACCTGGTCAGTGTCTGTAACTTCAGGTAGCTGTGTGACACCTGAGACTCAGAGCCAGAGTTTGGCAGCTATAAATGTCAGCATTACCCCATGCAACAAATGTTTAAAAAGTTGAAAAAGAGATCAGACTTCAATTAGAGATATGAGTGAAGTGGACTTGATTAGAACTAAAGTCAACCAGACTAAAGGGAAAAGGATGATACTGACTGTGTTAAAACCTCAACTTCTGTATGACACTAAAGGAAGAGATGTTTATTTGGTGCAAAATCTATACTTTCTGTAGCATGCTATATAGTTTAACTGGTCAGTTTATTCAAACACCATAATTATTTGGAACTTTGAATTGGGGGTGAGGGCTGGTTGGTTTGTACAAGTTAGCATGAAACCCCAATATAACCCAGAGTAATTTGGGCAGAGACTAAGGAGTATTTGAAGGCCTCCCTTGAGGTCCTGTGGAAAAATGTGGAAACATTAAACTTCCCCAACTGGGCAATTCCTGATATTCTTGCAAGCAATGGGGACTACCATTGTAGAAGGCCAAGTCCTTGATCTTGCAGCTTGCCCTTTTGAAGCTTGTTACTGCAAAGGAGAGGCTAAACCTACTTATAATTGTGTGTAAGAGTCACCTCCAGAGAACATCTTTTGTTGCTCAGATGTGGCCCGTCTCTCTCTAAGCCCACTCAGCAGGTAAACTCACTACCCTCCCTCACTGTGTGGGACATGATTCCCAGGGGTATAAATCTCCCTGGCAACATGGGACATGACTCCTGGTGATGATCCTGGACCTGGCATTGTGGGACTGAGAAAGCCTTCCTGACCAAAAGGAGGAAGAGAAATAAAACAAAATTAAGTTTCAGTGGTTGAGAGATCTCAAATGGAGTTGAGAAGTCATTCTGGAGGTTATTCTTATGCATTATAGAGATATTCCTTTTTAGTTTTTAGTGTACTAGAATAGCTAGAAGGAAATACCTGAAACTGTTGAACTGCAATCCAGTATCCTTGATTCTTGAAGATAATCGTATGACTATATAGCTTATATGGTGTGACTGTGTGATTCTGAAGCCTTATGTCTCATACTCCCTTTATCCAGTGTATGGACAGATGAGTAGAAAAAAGGGGGACAAAAAGTAAACAAATAATGGGGGAAGGGCAGGGAAGGAGTATGAGATGTTTTGGGTGTTCTTTTTTACTTTTATTTTTATTTTTATTCTTTTTCTTATTTTTTGGAGTAATGAAAATATTCAAGAAATTGATTGTGGTGATGAATGCACACCAATCACAATGAGGATACTGTGAACAGTTGATTGTACACTTTGGATGATTGTATGGTATGTGCATATATCTCAATAAAATTTGCATTTAAAAAACAAAACAAAACAACCTAACAGGTGTCATAGTATCTACACACGTATTATGCACCAGTTCATTTACTCCACAAGTATTTGAATCCCTCCTTGTGCTGGGTTCTGTTCTGCTTATAATGCACATTCATAGGTCAAACAGACAGTATCTGCCACCACCACAAAACTTTCATTCCAGTGCCCAGAGCTTTACTAAGAACATCACCTGGATTTTCTCATTTTCCATTGCGATAACATGATGCTGGGAGGATGGTTTTATTTCTGAGATGAGGAAACTGTAGATGGAGGGACGCTAGGTGCCTTGTCTTGGGTCATATAGTAGCAAGTGGAAGAGGTGGAGGCAGTTTGACTTGGGAGCCTGTCGATGCTATCAGGCCACATAAATGCCTCCCAATGTCTGGGAAAAAAGTGATTATTGCCTGTTAGTACATAAATATCCTTGGGAATAGCATACTTTAAATTGTTATTCAATCATTTGAGTTTGGCCACAGGATTGAGAGTAGATTTCTCTAGATAATAGAAAGTAAAGGGCAGAAGGCTGGAACGAACTAGAAGGTGGTAGTGACTCTAGGGTAGGAGGCAGCCTCACCCAAGGGGGTGAGGTGGGGGGTAACTGACACTGGCTTTGTGCATTTTGGGTGTCTGGTACCATGGCTGTTGACACCTAATAGCTAATATCATTTAATCTTGGTAGTATTTGGTAGTGATGTTTCTGGGTGTAAAATTGTGGTGAGCTCAAATCCGGACTCAGTTTTTTCTCAAAGACTATAGCAAAGAACTCGGTCATAACCTGAGAGAGTAAACCTTATCTAAAGAGACTAATGGGGAACAGAGAAGGACATCATGGACCAAGGCTTTCTGAACAAGCTCAGCCCCTAGAAGATGGGGGCACAGAGCTCCCTCCCTCTATAGTGTAATGGTGGATATAAGTGTGTGTGTGCATGTGTGTGCAAGAGAGAGAGAGAAGTAAAGAGAGAGAAAGAGAGAGACTAGTGAGGAGTATGGGGTTTCAGGGAAATTGGTGTTCCCCAGGGAAATATTATTTCCCTCCTGGGCTGAGAGCTCTGCTTCCAAGCAATCTTTTAGACAGCAGCACGGGGAGCCAGGCAACCTTCATTTAAGAAGTTGTTTTCTCCTGACCCCAGGTTAACTGTAGAAAAAGTCTTGTTCCACAATTATTTGAGTTACCAGGGAAGGATTCCAGGCATATCCAGGTCATCTTTCAAAGCCTAACTCTCCTTTATGGTTACTACTTTAGATAGGAGTTTAAATGTGACCTCACTTAACTATTAACTCTGTTATAGAGGAATGCAATCCCCCAACTATTATTTTCAAGTGGTTTCTAAAGAACTTTTTTGGGTTTTATGGGTTCTAGCAGGAAATACCCAAACTTTAGTCTGAAGCTTAAATTATGGCCCTGTAGTAGTTATCTATTACTATGTAACCAATTACCCACAAACTTAGAGACTTGAAACAATAAACATTTATTGTCTTAAAATTTCTGAGTCAGGAATTCAGAAATGGCTTAGCTAGGTGATTCTGGCTCAAGGTCTCTCCAGGCTGCAGTGGAAGTATTGGCCAGGGCTGCAATTATCTCCAGGCTCAGTTTGGGGAGGACCTGCTTCCAAGCTGGCTCACATGGGCCTCCCAACAGTGCTGGTTTATGACAGAACAAGAGATCCAGCAGACAACAAGGGAGAGGGCTTGTTTTAATTTCCTAGGCTGCCCAAGCAAATACCATGCAGTGGTTAGGCTTAAGCAATGGGAATGTACTTGCTCACAGTTTTGAGGTTAAGAGAACATCCACATCAAGGTATCATCAAGGCAACACTTTCTTCCCAAAGACTGCTGTTCAGGTGCTGGCTGCCAGTGATCCTTGTTCCTTAGCTTTTCCGTCACATGGCAATGCACATGGCGGCCTCTCTGAGCTTCTCCCTTCTCTAAAAGGTTCTGCTGATTTCAGCTTCTGGCTGCTCCCTCTATGACTTTCTCTTTCTGTCTGAATTTCATTCGACTTATAAAGGACTCCAGCAATAGGATTAAGACCCATCTTGATTGAGATAGGCCACACCTTAACTGAAGTATCCTCTTCAAAAAGTCCTACTTACAATGGGTTCATGACCACAGGAATGGATTAAAAGTTTAAGAATGTGTTTTTCTGGGGTGCATAAAGCTCCAAACCACCACAGGTCCCAAGACAGAAGTCACAGACATTTTGCAGCCTCATTTTGTGAGTGACACTCCATTATCCCTGCTATATTCTGTTCATTAGAAGCAAGTCACTAAGTCCAGTCCACACTCAAAGGGAGGGATTGCACAAGGATGCAACTACCAAATGATTCCACTGGGGACCATCTTAGAGGCTGCCTTTCACAAATCCTCCCAGGAAACCTGCCTGTCTGGGATATTCTTGATCACCAAATACAGACATTTAGGTTCATTCAGTTAAGGGTTGGTGAGATTGAAAGAATGCTGTTAGCAATTCTAAAGCAGAGCTAACTTGGATTTGTACTAAACAGAAAACAACCACCACAAATGATGACAGGTGCATTTGAAACACCCAATTTCTGAAAAAGCTGCTTCTGAGAACATTCAAAAGAAGGAGACACAACTGAACCAGTTCAATTAATTCGGCATTTATTAAGACCTACTATGTACGGAGCAGGTTCTGCTCTGTCTGAAGTCTTCTTCTGATCTCCCTTACACAAAAAGGGTGTTATCTAAATAGGAAGGCAAGACACATAGAAAATTAAACAATGGCATAAGAGTTTATATTAGTATGAAGTGTGCCTGATGGTATGGAGAGATCATGCTCTAGAAGCCTTTTATAGAGACATTTTCTGTAAAAGTAAATGCCACATAGGTTATGTTTTAGATCTGTGGGCCATATATGGTCTCTGGTGCTTATTCTTTGTTTTTTTTTTTTTGTTGTTGTTGTTGTACAACCCTTTAAAAATATAAAAACCATTCTTGCTTGGTGGTCATATAAAAATAGGCCAAAGCCCAGCTTTGGCTTAGGAACCGTAGTTTGCTGATTCCTGCTGTAGAAAAGTGCTTCTCAAACCATAAGGGGGTTTTCCCCCCTCTGATCCCTTACCAACAGATCCTTTTGTAAAAGCCAGTAAAAATCAAATAATTACTAGGAAAACATAACAAAATGAAAACAATACAAAATTCAAACCCCATTTTTTATTATAAGATTTAAAGCATGCATTTTCTTGGTCAAATTGTTTCTAAATGTTTACTCTCTATATCTGTGCTTATCTCATGGCAGACCAGTGAGTTTATAACCTGGAACTCTTCTGCAGATTGGTCTTCTGAGCAGCTGTGCTCCAGGAGAACAGACCACAGAGAAAGCACTACGTGATGCCTCAGCACAGAAGATCAGATTGAGCTGTGCCCTTGGTTTGGAGGGATATGGCACAGGCACTCCTAGTGGGGGTTCTGATCCAGGAGTGGGGCATGGCCTCTGTGTGTGTGCATGTCACAGAAGTCCCAGAAGCAAGTGTTCACATCAGAGAGTGGTCCATGTAAAATGGTGAGTGCTTAGTTTTCCAGAGTTACTATGACAAATACCACACACTGGTTGGCTTAAGCAGCAAGAATTTATTGTTTCACAGTTTTGGAGGTTGGAAGTCCAACTGAAGATCTCAACAGGCCATACTTTCTCCCTGGGTCTGTAACATTCTGGTTCTAGTTTGCCACAATCTTTGGGACTCCTTGACTTGCATCTCTGCCTCCCTCACATGGGGAGCTGCTTCATTCTCTGACTTCTTCTGACTTTTAGCTTCTAATGACTGTATCCACATTTCCCTTTCTTATAACGACTTTGGTAAAGTGGATGAAGAGCTACCTGATTCAATTTGGCCTCATCTAAATAGGAGCTTTGAAGAGCCTACTCACAAATGAGTCCACACCCTTACTAACCTTACCATATTCAAAGATACTATTTACATCCGTGTTTACATCCACGAGAATTCAGAGTAAGATTTAAACATGTCCTTTATGGGTTACATGATTCAACCCCCAACAGTGAGCTCTGTCAAATATATAAGAGAGGAGTTTGAACTTAGCCCTGTGGACAGTGAGGAGTTACCACGGCTTTTTGAGCAAGAAAGTTATTGACATGATGAAGAGGGTTGCTTTAGAAATTTTAATCCAGGGCAATGGAAGTATAGAGTTGTCATGTTGCTAGGGTGTAGCATTCTTGGGAGTAGGGTACAGGGATGGGTAGTGAGGGATGACTGGAATTGTAGGGGGAGGCCATATCATAAAGTTAAGGCATTCTGGAAAGTTTTTAAAGTAGGGGCTATCGTGACCAATTATGATCAATGAAGAAGCCTTTGCAGTAACCTAGGCATAATGCAATGACCAGGGGATGGATTAGGATGGCAGCCAGGGCTCTATTCGTGTTGCTTAGTTCAAGTTTGGTGTAAATAGTCAGATGGCTCTGAATGGTGATAAATGATTTTTCAGACTTAGAAGATGGTTGAATATCTGGTCTTGGATTGGCTGGCATGTGAGTAATAATGCAGATCTGTATGTATATTGTAACAAATAGTGTTTTCAAGCTGATAATCTTTTCTTCTAGTATAGGAATGGTTCCCCTGCACAATCCTCTTTTGGGGCTTAGCTCTACAATGCAAATGCTACTTTTAGCTACTCTTTGCTCATTTGATTAACAGACTGTCTCCTAAACTGGTTAGAACCTAAAGGCCTTAAAATATGAGCAAGATGATGTAATTTCAGTATTATCCAGAAATTCCAATTGACATACAAATGTTTGAAATATGAGAGTATGGTTTATTTGTAGCAATACAATTGGAAATATGACTTCATTGATTGTGCTTGGAACACCAATCCTTGCTCTTGGTAGAAAAGCTTCAGGGCTCTCTTTTCCAGGCTGCTGGGAGCCTCCAGATGTACACTGCAGCCTGTGTGGTACCTGTCACATCCCTAGAGCCCGCTGGCAGAATTGCAGTGACAAGGCCAACCCAGCTTCTCTGGGGACTCCCTGCCTCCATTGGAAACTCCATCCTACCTAGAGGGGTGGAAGCTGTCATACAGTACTCTTTCCTGGAATGGGAATCTTCCATTCTCTTTCTCTTCTAAGGGGTAGCTGGTTGGATACTTTAAAGCCAGTTTTATCTGTGCATGCTTGCTAAATTTATATTCTCTGCATAATAGCCAATTAGTTTAGAGCAACGGTTCTCAAAGCTTGGTCTCAGACTAGCAGCATCAGCATTACCCAGGAACTTGTTAGAAATGCAAATTCCTGGGCCACAAACTAGACCAACTGAATCAGAAACTCTGGCGGTGGGACCCAGTGACCTGTTGTTTTAACAAGCCTTCCAGGTGATCTCAGCGCACGTTAAAGTTTGCATACCATTGCTGTAGAGAAGAAACCCTTGTTCTGAGTTCCATCTTTGAACCGGGAATTTAATCTTAAACCCCAGGTTGAAGGTCAGTGGATCTCTGTTTGTTGTGGCAAGTGTGGACAATCTAATCATCATCAAGGAGCCAACTACAAGCAACTCAAAGAGATACGGTGAATAGATAACTGAATGCAACAAGGAGGGAATCAGCTCACTGGGAATTCCTGCTCAAAGCTGTTTGGAAATGTTTCCAATAGAATTTTGCATGACATAAGGGAGCATTCTGCACATTGAAAAAGGATGCACATCTGATAAGCAATAGTGCTTTTCCTCATCAGCAAACACAGTTTGTGGCTCCCAAAGCTCGCAGCAGTCAGCTGTAGCTGGACAGCCCTGCCAGTCTGCAGAAACCACGATACACGGGGAGGCGCGGCAGGAAGCCCCATGCACCCGGGCAGACGTGCTTCTGTTTCGTTTTGCTAATATCACTCCCCCGTCCCTTTTCTGTGTTGTAGTGCCTCTGAGAACAGACTGTTTAAAATGAGGTATTGGCAGAATCCAAATGCAGGAGGAAAAAAAAACAAAAAACAAAAAACGCCTGTTTCTTCAAAAAATGTCATTGAGTCAGATTTTCCCGGGTCCTAAACTATTCTTTGTCTACAAATTCACCTTTGGAAGTAGCACAGTGGGATCTCTGGGCACAGGAAGTAATCAGCTGGGTGTGCTTCATAGGACAAGCAGATTTTAACTGGGTTTAAAAATGATACTTTTGTAAATCAACTTACCTTTTAAACTCATCAGAGAAACTGCCATTTAAAAGGAATTTCCTAGATCTTTTGCCAAGAATATAATTATTCCATTAATTATTTCTTACCCCCGCTCCCCCCATTTTCACATGTGATAAAACTTAGGTTAAGCCGAATTTTCAAGGATTGGGGGATTCCTGTTATTTACTTTGTTCTTTGTTTTGATTGACAAAGGCTTAACTAAAAAAAAAACCTTGTTTTCAACTTGGGTTGTGTTCTAGTTTGCTAATACTGCAGAATGCAAAACACCAGAGAAGGATTGGCTTTTATAAAAAGGGGGTTTATTTAGCTACACAGTTACAATCTTAAGGCCATAAAGTGTCCAAGGTAACACATCAGTAATCGGGTGCCTTCACTGGAGGATGGCCAATGGCGTCCGGAAAACCTCTGTTAGCTGGGAAGGCACATGGCTGGCATCTGCTCCAAAGTTCTGGTTTCAAAATGGCTTCCTCCCAGGACGTTCCTTTCTAGCAAGCTTGCTCCTCTTTAAAATGTCACTCACAGCTGTACTCCCTTTCCTCTCCTTGAGCCAGCTCATTTATATGGCTCCACTGATCAAGGCCCACCCTGAATGGGTGGGGCCATGCCTCCATGGGAATATCTCATCAGAGTCATCACCCACAGCCGGGTGGGGCACATTCCAAGCAAATCTAATCAGCACCAAAATGTCTGCCCCATAAGACTACATCAAAGATAATGGCATTTGGGGGACACAATACATTCAAACCGGCACAGGTTGAAAATCTTTTCTAAAATGCTTAAATAATGACTTTCTTAAATTTGTGGGCAGTGGATATAGTCGAACCTTTCTTGGTGTAATCAAGAAAGCTTATTGATTACATGCTTATTATCAGCTGGATAGTGGTAGATGTCAAAGATTAGGTTGAATTTGTGCTGATCCTAAAAGAATACATGAAAGGTTATTTCCTGAAATAAATCCTGACTCCTAGTTTTATTTCTTTTCATTTGATGTTGTACTGAAATATTCGCTAGAGAAGAACATTGGCTTGCTCGGAAACTTTTGCTGTTTGGCTCCTAGTTGAAGTTTTACAGGTTTACCTAATGAGGGTATGTCTATGTTTAGAAAACCTAATGAATAAGAAGCAAACTGACGTAAAACATCTTTGGGTTTAACATGTACTCATATTTTCACTAGGAAAAAAAGAAAGTTCTTTCAGCCAGCTGGCCTTTGAAAACAAAGGCTGTGGTTGTTGTTAAGAGTAAATGAGAAGTGGCTCATAAGCAGGCCCTTTTCAGACAGGTGACTAACTTCAGCCCTCTACAGGTGAAGGGGATAGGAGGAGAGGCCGAATTCAGAGGCTTGCTCACTCACCTGCACTGGAGTCCATTTAAATGCAGCAAAGTTTATTATGCACCTACTACAGCTATTAATCCCTTATTCTTGGTGCCACTGGAGACACAAAGACAAACAAAAGGTGGCCTTCATCCTCAGAGAGCTCAAAGTCTGGAATAGGAAGACTCCTCTGGGATAGTTGGGTGGGGTGGGTATAAAGGATCCCACCAACAGAGGTGTAGAGCAGTAATCCTCCAATCGGCTTAGGTGCTAAAGGGCTTTAATGCCATTGAGAAACACTATGGAAGACACATGCAGATATACTTTATTTCACCCCACAGCTAGGATTCATCAAACAGAAAGCATGACAGTGTGACTATATTTCACATATATATATATATTTATATACTCTGTAAAATCACAACTGGGAAAACCCAGGCCCACAGAAATAACTCCAAGCTGGTGAGCTAAGCAGGACTGACTGATTCCCCATTTTTCTGTTAATGTTAATATACTACTTGCTAATTCATTTTGTCATCTGCTAGTACTTGTTGCTAGATAGGCAGTAACAGGTGCCAAAAGTTTGAGGAAAATGAAGACTTGAGAAAATTCTCTCCATCAACTTAATTTAAAAATGCAATTTGGGAAATGATGATGATCCCTTGATTCCTGTAGCAGCTCAGAGAATCCCAAGGTTCTGTTGAAGGGTGTGGGAAGATCTGAAGAGGGAGTGGTCTTTGTCCTGGAAGGCTTTTTGCCATTCCCAGCGCTGGCTCTGGGAGCCACTCCAGAAGCATTCACCTGCTGGGATGTGAGGTGAGATATTTGCTATAGGGCAGTGAATGTGACTTGCCCAGCTTTGTGCCTTCCTTAGGGGCTAATGTTGCCTAAGAAAGTAGCTGCTCAATAAATACACTGCTGATTGGCACCCCGAGCTAGAATTTAGAACATATGGTGCTACAAAAATGATCTTATAATGATGATAATGTTTAAATGAAATAGTGTTAAAATAATTAATCAAGTACAAATGGGTTAAGTTGGTTTTATGAACCTATCTTGGAACTTCTCCCCTATTTATGGAATTATTTATATGGAGTGGTACATTCTTTTATTAACTCAATTAGCAAATATTTATTGCATGACTATCATGGACCAGGCACTTGCTGGCACTCTGGGTCTCAGCATCCTCTTCTGTTAAAGAGTAATAAAAAGTATTCTTAACTTCATAGGGTTGCTATGAAGATTAAACAAGTTATAATTTCTGAAGTGCTTTGTGGAGAGTTCCTGACACATGGAAAGTGCTTAATAACTATCAGCTATTCATTCCCAGTATTATTGTAAAGCAATATGCAGACATGGTCCCTCCCCACATAGAGATTCAGACAAACAACTTTCTAAAACAAAATATCTTTGTAGCTGGGGCCGGTCTGTATAATTAGAGTTTCTTGGTGTTCTGGTATTTAAGGGACCAGCTGCTTTCCTACAGTTGGGGCCTGGCTAGCCCGTGAGCAGTTGGTATTCATCTGTGTGGTTTGTCTGGTAAGCAGAGCCCTTTACCCTTGTCCCCTGAGGCTGGTGGATGGCAGGGCAGGGAAGTGGTAGAGACCCGCCACTGCCTCTGGAAACTCTAACCAGCGGACTTGCCTCATGGGAACGTGCAACTCCTCCACCCCCTGCATGTTGACTTTACACAGAGGAGAAAAGGCTGAGGCCCACAGCTGCAAGGGCTGCAGGCTTGCTTGCTTACCGCCGGAAGCTCCTAGCTTTGTCGATGTGTGGGTCTCTCCCTGCCTGGGGAATTCTTCTAAAAGCAAAGTTTGATGAAAAGACTTTTGGGTCTGAATGGGAGGAAGCAGGCAAGAGGAAAAAGTTTGATTTCTTCACTTCTCTAAATATGTCAAAGTCTTCCAGTTAGCTTCCTCGGTTATGAAGTTCCACAATTGTTTTGTACGTCCTAAAGTAAACACTCTAGCTTCTGATGCTGTCAAAGATTTGGGATGAAATTTTCGCATGCTTCCTGCTATGTAAGCAATGCATAGCTCAAATTAGCCCCAAGGGAGTTGAAGGGTGAAAAGAACTACACTTTCATGCTGCTGAAAATCTTGGTAGAATGAAGTTTATTAATACTCAAGTAACACTAATACTTGAGTAACTTAGCTCTGACAAGTCTAAGAAAATGTGTGGCCAGAATCAGTAGGAACTTTGCTTTGCAGGACAGAATAGGGGACAGTCCTCCACAACTGATATTCGTTTCACCACTTGGAAGCTGCTCTTGTCTCTTATTTTCTTCAAAATAAGCCCCTTTGCTTTCAGGGACCTCTGTTGTTTTGGGTTGGGGATCTCCCTAAGAAGCCCATTCTTCGTCTTATCTTGTGGTAGAACAATTTCCTATCCATTCAACACCTCTATGTTTTCACTCTTAACTGGTTTACATGTTACCCATAAGGACTTGGCCCTCATAGGAAACAAATGAGTATGAAATCATTTAACCAAAAGTGTATTGATACCATTTTCAATCTTGGTGGGGCTTGGAGGAATTCACTGTGTTAAATTTTTAAACTTTCAGCTTAAAACTTGGACCAGGGTTTACAAATAGGAAGCATATTTGTTTTGCTCTTCTCTCTCAATCAACTCTCTTAAAAAGTAACTGTCCGGGGGAAAGCTTAGGAAACTATCTATATATCAATATCTGCTTATGGGGAGTACTGGGTACCTTGAAGAACTACTAAGTCTTATTTTGGCATTGTATTTAGATATTGACCTTAGGTTTAATTGGTTCTGCTGTTAAAGATGGGACATCAAACTAGTTTTCATCAGCACAGAGATGTGTCAGTGTCAACTGAAGGACTAGATATTGGTGTAACTATTTTTAGTGATGGTAGGAGTGGCTGCAAAAGAGCATGGAGGTAGAATTAAGATAAATTTTCTTTGTTATTATGATTAGATCTTTAAAACCTGGTCATTAGTATAATGATCCTTCAGATTAAATATTGTATGCTACTTGGATTTGCAAACAGGAAATGTAGGGGGGAAAAAAGAGTGTTTATCTTCTGGGATAATGTTGTCTGCATTAGTTTTGTTCCACTGTCAAGTATTAATCTTCAGAACTACAATACAACCTTGATACTGCTTAAGTCAGTGAAGTATTAGTGAAGTATTTGGACGGCTTAGCAAGCAAGAGTCTCAGCAGAAACAGAAGTAAGTACGTGAGGCAAACTCCAGTGGAATCTCACCTTTGTGGCTAGACCCACTGTTTGATGGGAAAAGGCCAACTGTGTGATGGTATTCCCCAGAGAGTGGACTTTGGGAATATTTGGAAAGTCTTTGAACTCTGGGATCCACTGAACTAAGCAGATTATGGAAGAAATACAGCTACCTCTAATCAAGATTGATGACCTTCACTGGATAAAGAAAACTGTTCCTGCCTTGTGATGAAAAGTTTGAGAAAAAGATTGAAAGGCTACATGTGCAATGGGGTCTGCCCCATTCTAGTTCTAGCTGTTTGAAACCTATCAAGTTGCTTAACTTCTCTGGTCTCACCTTCCTTACTGTACCATGGGGATATTTACATACGATTGCTGTAAGAAGAAATGATAAAACATTTGAAGAGTTCAGTTTATAAGAGTTCAGTTTATCAAATAATAAACATATAAAGTGGCATATAATTGTTGGCAGTATCCTTTTAAGTTTCATTGATATTTTGAGAATAAGAACAAATATGAAAAAGAAAATTTAAGGTCAGGGAAGAAAATAAGTGCATTTGTTCTCTCAGGAGATAAAACTGAGATGGCTATCAACATCATACTAACAAGTTTATACAAGATTTTAGATTGGTATCCTAAAAGGAAAATTCCTATGTTAGTTTTACTTTCTTAAAAGATAGTTTTATACACCACAGTCATTTTGTTTTTCCAGAGTCTAAGGAAATGAGGAAATTAGAAAGGAAATAGCATATGAGTATGAATAAATTATAAAACAAGTAGCAATCATGAGTGTGAGAATACGTTTACCTTTTAAGCTTCTGGTTAGATGAAGATTTTATGAGTACAAAGTAAAAAACTCAATTATCATTACTATTTTAATTTTTCATTATAAAGCAAATATTATTATAATTAAGTCAATTTTTTTCATACTAGTCTCCTTTTCATTTTAAAAAAGAGAATTAGCTAGATGGCTAATTATATCATGTTATTTGTTTTTTATTGTATCCCTAGCCTTTTCAAAATGTTTTAAAAAATTTTTGAGGCACTTTTATGTTCTTTTAATAAATAAAAGAACAATAATTTTACAAGATAGTCAGAGAAGGTATGGTCTTATTTTTTTTATAATCTATAAATAAGAAACTGAGGCAAAGGAGGTTGAATGACACAGCTATTTGGGCATTCAATAATCCTTATGTTTAGAACTGAATTTTGCTTGATATTTACAGTTGAAACAGAGAGTTTAGTTTGATCTACCCAACAATCCTTGAAAGGAGGTAGATTTTTTTTTCATTTCCATTTACTCTATAATCTCCATCACAGATTCTTTCCACTAAATCATACTGACTCATTATCAGAATTATATATAAATCACATTAAATGTTTTAGAAAAATTATGTCTTCACTTTCAATCTGATTATATGGCACCTGTATATTATTTGATGAATAGTCCTTACTATGAAACAGAAGCCAAAGCCTTCAAAGTTTCAAGTTTACCTACTAGTTGGACAGGTACTATAAAATCCAACCCTGTGTTACGGTGAAAACAGATATATTTGTTTTAATTTTTCATATAGACACATGGTTTCATGTAGATATGACTGAGTGAGGAAAGTTTGGGGAACATCTCTGAGTGCCATCCATGTGTCTGTTGATTTTGGATGGTCTCAAATCCTTGAATTCCTTTTGAGAAAGCTTTCTTTCATTCTTCTGGGTCCAGGCATTCTCGGGACCTGATGGAGGGAAAATTGCTGTTTGCATTTGCCAGCCCCTAGTGCGGTCCCAGCCACCACAACTATCTCTTATTTCTACAGGGGCCACATCTGCAAGGTCCACTGAAAACCACAGGAGGAGAAAAGAAGCAACATCCGGGCAGCTGCCTTCTTGCCAGGGCAGACTGATGAGAAACCCTTTAGAAAATAATCCTGGAATAAATTTGAGCTGTCATTCAGAAATAAAGGTTAATCACTTTCTATCTTTATAATACTTTGGAAATGCCTCTCCCTCCCTCACCTGAATCAGTTGAGTCCAGTTATGTGATGGGAATTAAATGTTTAGAAGCTGGAACAAATGTTTAAAAGAAGTTTTGGAAACCTTCCTTACAGCTTCCTTGATTCAGGGTAAAAATAAGAAAACATCTCCTCTTCAGCCCTTGGTGACTTGTGACTTTGTTTTGTGAACACCTATAAATAACACTTATGACCCGCAGCACTTTCTTTGAGTTGGTTGCCTTATATTGTGTTATTTTTGTTCTTATCTTTTTTTATGCACATGCCTCGTTTTTCCAGTTAAACTGAAGAAAAGGAACACATTTTATAGTTGTGTAACTATTTGAGTTCTTACATACTTACCCAAGAAATCTGCACAAAGGAGCCGCTCAACTCAGCATTTGCTGCTAATAATAATGACAGATTCCTTCTTGGAGATTCTGAGACTTACCACCCCCCAGAGTGAGAATGTAGTGTTTGTCACACTCCGCGGAAGTGCTGGTGACCGACTTGAGGAAGTTGACATACCAGTGTATACAAACATGACTGAGTTGGGGGGAAAAAAGTCGGAATTACTTTAGAGAAATCAGTTTAAGTTAAATATCAAAGAGTTACACCATTTCTGTGCTTAGGAGTTCTGGTTAGATTTGTCGATAACTTAGTAGCCCAAACTGCTAAGCTTTATCCTTCCTTGAAGCTAATTCCCCACATTTTAGACAAGGAATTAGAATCTGAAACTTTGCCAGGAGTCAAGTAAAACTGTATAATTGCATTTTATTTTTTCTCATTTGGAGGAAAAGACAGAGAGGAAGATCTGTTTCCTCAAAGGACCTAGAAGCAGTGAGCCCAAGAGAGCCACATGAACTTCAAGGACAGGTGCTTTAGATTGCACTCAGCAGCCCAAGTAAATCGTACATGAATTTCTTCTGAAAACAAGCCAAACTCGAGTTTGGAATCATACGCAGGAAGATGCTTCAGCTCAAAGCACTAATTACAGCACCTTCAGCAGCACCTTACCTCCACCCCTGCCCTCCTCATGCCCATCCCCAAACTCCGGACTTCCCCCCACTCTGGGGAGGGATGTCTTGCCTGTGTTGTGAACACACTTGGGAAGGCTGTCATCCTGGGTGGCAGCAAGTGACGAGACCCTAACAGAAATGCAGACTCTCCTTTCATGGGTTAACCTTTGAATCAAGCAGCTTTTAATTAATTAATTAATTAATATTTTTTATTTTCCCTTGCTCTGGCAAAGAGAGATATTTGGCTTCATTAAATCGTTTGTTTTGTGTGTGAAATCAGCAAAATAGCAGTGTAGACTATTCCAGTGAATGGAGGCAATTACTATTTTTGAATAGTTTGTGTCAACTTTCTCTTGAAACATAGAGAAAAATATGCTTTTCCAATAACTGCCTTATTTTCCCAAAATAAAGCAGTTTATCTACATAGCAAATACAATTTAAGTAAACCTAAGGAAATGCCATGAATCAGAACGTTATCCCTTCCCATCTTATGTTCATAATGGCACTTAAGGTTCTCTTTATGGACTTCCTTTAAAGGAATTTTAAGATGTATTTGCATACTGCGTGTACCTCAAAAACAAACTTTCTCGTGTACCTCAAAAACAAACTTTCTGCGTACATAAAAACAGCATGTTTTAAAGCACATTGGAATTTCTGCCTGTCCAAAATACCTCTACTGGACCTCACATCAGCTTGGGTGGTATTCATTAGAGAACAGTCTGATCCCCAGATACTAAATTGCTGAGTGAACTTCTGCATCATTTAAACTGTCTTAGACTCAATTTCCTCATTTGTCACTGAGGGGGTCCAATACAATGAACTTTTCTCTAGTCTTGTTTGCCGAGGTCCCTCTCTTCTCTCTCCCAGTGAATTAGTTCTGTGTTTAGTGTTTTTCTGTATCCAATTTACAAAGTACTATCGATAATTTTAAATGTCAACTTCTAATCTTAAGAAAACAGATTCCAATTGAGTAGGATTGCCCCTAAACACTTTCTTATCAAGAAATTGTTCCTTATGCAAATCTCTGATAACCTCTCTCCACTGGGCTCAGGGAGTTCTTAATCTTCACTTGAACTTCTTTTCTTCTCTCTGACTTTTTAGATCTCCATTACCTTCTATGCTTCCAACTAGGCAGGATAAAGATTGCCAATAATTGATGTAGCAATAGCCTCTGTTTTGTCATGTCTTACTTTTTTTTTTTTGCTCAGGCAGAGCACGTGCAGTGATATTTTCCCTCCTTTCTTACATCATCTTGAACCTGAAAGGCCCACATCTGTATCTGTAAGAGAGATACTTAGTTTTGAAGGAAACACAGTCAAACCTGACTTCTGTGCTCACTGCTGTAGGTCTTTTGGCTTTAATCTCTGATGCTTTCTGCTGGCTGGTCTCCCTCAGTTCGTGCGTAACAACAACAGTTGTTCAGTGAAGGAAACACATACGTAGATACACACACACATGTAACAGAGTTTGCATCATTTCTCCTAGCATGATAGGTGAGATTGGAAGAGGAGAGAATGCAGAAGGGACTGCCAGCTTTTAACTCTAGAAAACTAAAAGTATGTCCCACTTGTCGCTATTTATATTCCCACTTGGCAAAACAGGTATTGATTAAGCATCAATTATGTGTTAGCCAGGGGGCTGGGTTCCAGGTAGCGGATATACAAAGCTAAAGTGTGCATGTGGAATTCAATTTCCAGCAGTAGAGCTGCCTCTGATTTCCCTTTCCTCCATTACTGATAGATTTCATAATTTAAGTGCCATCAAACATGATCTAGACAAAACTTATCAAGTTTAGTCCTGATATTCAAGATTCCATGATTCCAACATGAAACTGTAAATAGCCTCAGGTTTAGTCAGAACTTGGCTTTCATACTGATACCACAAGTCCCAGACTTAATGAAAGGTGAGCAAGCCTTGAGGAAGCTCTCAGCAGTTCAGGCATGAGTTGAGAAACATAATGAAATGGACATTCAGACAAGGACTGCTGATTGAAAAGCTTCGTACCACTCTCCAAATTGAAAATGTTTGCAAAGAACTTTCTCTCTCTCTCTCTCTCTCTCTCTCCTTCCCTCCCTCCCTTCATTCCTTCACTCCTTTCCTCCCACCCTCCTTCCCTCCCTACATTCTTTTTAGTAGAAAGCTATAAATATAATATATTCAATTGTAGCTTTCCGAAGAAAAAGGTCCCCCACCCCCACCCCAATTGTGTATTACCTTTATTAATCAAAATGAGACTATGAAGAATGGAATGTATCTTAGAGACAGCCCAAGAAATCGTTCAAAAAGTCTCCACTTTGTGATTCACTTCTAAGGAGCAGACAATTCTCCTTAGAAAGGAGAAATAAGGCATAGCCCCCAATTCAGTAGTTATTTACAATGAGACCTCAAAGCTCTCTTTATACCTATCAGTTGAACACTTACACACATGCATGCTGTCATTGCTTTCCAAACCTTTCAAAAATGTCTGCTACCAAGAGTTGTTGAAGGTTTTATTTAAACTTTCCTTAAGTCATCATGTGTTGTTTTCCCTCTGAGAAGTGATTTTATTTGTCTTATTAGGGGAAACTGTTTCTTGGGAATAATTGTTCATCTTTATTTGTCATTTTAAATTTGCTTTTTAAGCCAAAAGACTTTGCCTGTAACATCATTTCTCTTTTATTGTTTTAATTAACATTTGCTCTCATCTTAATTTTGAGGGAGAAATTTAATCTCTTCCACTCACTTGAACATTTGGGGGGGGATGGGTGTATTAATGGAGAATTTCACAAAATATGACTTAACCCATTGCAAACTTCTTATCTAAAACTCCTCCAATTTCACTTTGTTTAAGAAAACTTCCCTAATTATATGAAGTAGGAAGTTGGAGGAAAATATAAAAATAATATTTCTAAGGTTATCTTGAGATGTTCCTTTTAAGAAGGCTTACTGGTATATATTTTAAGAGCAATATATTATTAATTTTTTTTCATTATAGTATTATAGCTTTTGGAATTCAAATATATAAGTTTTGATTTTGAATACAGGATCCAACCCAATTTACTTGGCCTTTTATAGCTGAAAGTAATCAAAAGGTTCCAACTGTTCCTGTTCCTATGTTACAAGACCTTCACATCCTGCATCTCACACTGATTCTGGTGACCTACGCTAATAATCAAGCATTCCCACAAACAAACAGCAACCAAGTAGGCACAGCAAATCCATCTTGAGGACTGAAACCGTAGAATGGATAATTGCATTAATTCTTGGCCGACAGGAAGCCTATGTGAATGCTTGTAAGGGAAATCCAATTCTTCATTCATTTGTTCATTCATTCATTCAAAGAATCTTTATTGGAAGTCTTTTATGTGCAGTAACAGCCAGTCCAGGGATTGGCAAACTATGGCCTGAAGGCCCAATCAGATCAGCTTTTGTAAGGATCAATGCAGGTTTAAAACCAGATGAACTCAGCTTTTAAAGAGCAAAGGTCAACAAAGAGCAGTTCTACATTTTAGCCGCTGCACAGCGCTTGGTGTACAGCAGCATACATTGGTATTTTCCAGTCTCTGACCAGGGCAGAGTCAGTGAAGACAGCAGCAGAGTGGGCAGAGATTATAGGCCATGATTGCACAGACCACATACTGTCGTTCTCAGATAAGCTACCTTTTCAGTCTCCTTTTGCCCAAGAGTAATGGCAAAAGAATAGATGTCTGCTTTGGGAGTGACAATCTCTCCCTTTCTGGAGCTTTGGCACTTGATGGATGTGCAGGCCACCCAGGTGGCACGGGGCGGTGTGGGTTCTGGATGCACAGCAGGCTTTCCAGCTTCTTGAACCACCCAAGTCACCGATTTTCAGACATATTGGTCACTGATCAAAATGTTAGCTGCCTTAAGTTCCAAGTGCTCAAGGCTTTGTGCATGGGGGAATATCAGGCTGTTCACTATCTGGCGGAAATACTTCAGACACCTTTCCAAACTTAATTGCTTGGCATAGTGGCGAGGCTCCTAGATTAGGACGATAGGGTAGATTTAGGATTTAGCTTGGAGGTGAGTTGACAGGCTTGCTATGGAGGAAGGTGAGGGTGAGGGGAAGAGAAAAATCAAAGATTACACTAGCTTTTTGGCTAAATTGGTGCTATTTGCTACTGTAAATTGAACTCAAAACCATTAAAATGTAAGTACTCCCATGTCTCAAATGGGACTGCTAACTCTCTAATGGGTGTTTCTTATTTGTTTTCTACTAGAAGTGTAGTTGTCTATCGGGCCCCTGGTCTTTTACTAGTAGATTTTTTTTTCTTTACTGTAGAAAATAATGGACAACACTGGCAAAGGCCTTAATTAAAAGGACAGACAGAGAATTTTAAACTGGAAGTCCAATTTGTTCATCTTCTGTCTAAAGAGACTGAAGAAAGGTGGCAGTGACCATGGAAAGCCAGCCTGTGCCACTTGTCACTGCTCTTGTCTTGTGGCACCTTTGTCTTACATAAGGGATGTTATTGATTTGTAGATAATAGAGAAATAAAAGTCACAATCCCTTGCAAAATTCTCATTATTGCTCTTAATTCCAACTGATATTTATAATATTGATTCATTTGTTTCAGTTTAGCCTGTTACAGATACATAGTTGGTAAGTCCAGCCAAACAGCAATAACCTGTTTTCTGAGATTGTAGAAATATCATATTTCTAGAAAGAAAACAGATTCTTCCCAGTTTTATCAGCATAATCAAACATTGATGATGTGTATCTGTAGAAAATTGTTCTGAGAAAATTGGAAACATCATTTTACCAACACTATCATTAAAAAGATGAGAGTAAGAAACAGAAAACCTTTTTGTAGAGTTTTTTAATCTTTTAAAAAGAAAGCCAGAACTTTAAGTCTCCCCAGAGATGATCATTTTAGCTACACTAATGACTTATGAAGATTACTTTTCAACTTTGAAGAGTTTTAGTCACTGTGATGGTTGAAGAGATAAATGAATTAGGTGATAGGAAGGTTGCAGCAATCTGCATCAGACTCAATAGAACTTATTGGTTGTTTGATGTGTGCTTTGTGTGTGGGGGGTATGTATGTGACAGAGGGGAGGGTGGGGGAAGAGAAAGAGAGAGCGAGAGAGAGAAAGATATGACTCAGGTTCAGACTTGAACAGTTGGCTAGGTGCCTTTTACTGACATGAGAAACTCTGGAGGAAATCCACTTGGGAGGTGAGATGGGTGATGGGTGACTCCAGTTTGGGACCTGTGTTGAGTTTGGGTGCTCATGGGAAGACATTTAGGAAGCAGTGGGAGATGGAGTTTGGAGTTAAAAGATCAGACTGACATTAAAGATTTGGGAATTCTGGGATACTGGAATAAATGAGAAAGCCCAGTGAAAGTGTACAAAGTGAGAAAGACTAATATTTACTATCTTTAGGAATAAGTAGAAGAAGAGAAACTTGAAAGGGGGAATGGTAAAAAGATAGGTAGTAAATCAGCATATGAGGAGCTTCAGAAGCCACAAAAAGGATATTTTAAATAGTGGCCAGCAGAGTTGAAAGCTGAAGAAAACGCAAGCAAGAAGATGACTAAAAATGTTCATTGGATTTTGTCATACATAGACTTCAGTGATCTTGGTAAAAGCAATTTTGGTAGAATCATAGAGAGAAAGCTAGATTATAAGGGATTGAGGAGTAGGCATGGAAGTGAGGGAATAAAATAAGTGCAGCTGAGTTTTTCAAGAAGTTTGTTTATGAAGGGTAGAGGTGCAGTAGAGAATTAAATAGAAGGGAAGTTGGGAAGAGAGAGGTTGCTATAAGATTTGAGCTTGTTTAAATGCTGATGAGAAGGAGTAAGAGAGTGAAAGTTGAATTTATATAAGAGAGAGAGCGATTGATTATGGGTTGGTATCCATAATCATTTGGGTGGAATTCACAGTACATGTTGAGGGATAGGCTTTGGATAAAACAGATGGAGACTGTTATTGTTACAATGTGAAAAGAGAAAAGGAGAGTTAAGAATGAAAGCAGATTTGGTAGATTTGTTAGTCAGAAGTTAAGAAGTTCCCTTACAAAGACTTCCATTTATCAGTGGAGTGGGAGAAAAGGTTATCTGATGAAAGTGTGGCTATCAGAGATTTGAGAGTTGAGTAGAGAGCCTGAAGTAGCTGTGGGAAAGGGGGGCATGGCTAAGGAATCATGGTAAGATTGACAGCCTGGTTGGAAAGCCCATCTGAAACTGGTGATCCCAGATTTATGGTACCAAATTGCCCAATCATTACTTCTGTTCTGCAGCACACAACACTGAGCTAAAAACTAGTAACACACAGAAAAAGCAAACTGTTGGTGTCCTCGTTTGCTAATGCTGCAGAATGCAAAACACCAGAGATGGACTGGCTTTTATAAAAAGGGGGTTTATTTGGCTACACAGTTACAGTCTTAAGGCCATAAAGTGTCCAAGGTAACACATCAGTAATCGGGTACCTTCACTGGAGGATGGCCAATGGCATCCAGAAAACCTCTGTTAGCTGGGAAGACACGTGGCTGGCGTCTGCTCCAAAGTTCTGGTTTCAAAATGGCTTTCTCCCAGGACTTTTCTCTCTAGCAAGCTTGCTCCTCTTCAAAACGTCACTCACAGCTGCACTGAGTTCCATCTCCCTGAGTCAGCACGTTTATATGGCTCCACTGATCAAGGCCCACCTTGAATGGGTGGGGCCACGCCTCCATGGAAATATCCCATCAGTTATCATCTGCAGTTGGGTGGGGCGCATCTCCATGCAAACAACCTAATCCAAATATTCCAACTTATCCCCACTATTATGTCTGCCCCACAAGATTGCATCAAAGAATATGGCTTTTTCTGGGGGACATAATACATTCAAACTGGCACAGTTGGGTACCTCTAGAGTTTGTTTTTTACAGATGCTATGGAAAGACAATGGGGTAGGGGAATTTAGAGTATTAGTAAGAGTACAGTCAGAATGTTCAACCATGGAATCTAAGCAGGATGATTATGGAAGTAAAGATAGAAAGAGGCTGTTGGGCAAAGAGCAAGTAAAATAACTGGAGGTCCTGATGAAGCCCAAGCACTCATTCTAGATATAATATGCATTTGATAGATATCAAATCATGGTGTATGTACTGGTTGAATAGTGTCCCCCCAAAATTAATGTCTACTTGGAATCTGAGAATATGACCTTATTTGGAAATAGGATCTTTGCAGATGTAATTAATTAAGATGAAGTTGTACTGGATTACGGTGGACCTTAAATCCAATGACTGTCTTTTCAAGGGGAGGGAGACTTGGAGACACAGAGATACATGCATAGAGGGAAGATGGCCATGTGAAGACAGAGAAAGAGGTTGTAGTGAAAAGGAAAAGAAATGTCCATGCAAACCACCATCATGTGTCAAATCATGGTACATGCTGTGGACTGGGAAAATGTAAAAATGTGTCCCTTCTGTTCCAAAAGTAATAAGTATACCTTTTAAAAGTGAATATTTACTAGAATCAAATCTAATGCATTTATTATAGAGTATCTTATAGTCAATTTTGCATGATGATTTCATTTGGAAAGCAGTTAAATGCAACACAATCATAATGGATAGAGACATAGATTTCTTTTTACTTATGTATTTATATTGATAGGTATTGATAATTTGTATGTGTGAATATATTTACATGTACTGATAATCCAATAAAATATATTCAGCATTTGGTTTTATTTTAAAAAATAAATAGAATATTACTGAGGTAGTTTTCTATTAAAAGTGTATGCATTATGTAGTGAAAAAATGGTGTTTAAAGTTAAAATTTCTTTAAGATACTTCATCCCAAATAAAAAAAAAGTGGTTTCTATAAGTCAGGTATGAATGCCAACATTCAAATTTCAGTTTAAGGCAGCAGAAGAGTAATTTGTTGAAGTTATAGCACTGGAGTTGACTCATTAAAGAAATTTTGTAGCATCTCATTGTGAAACAGCTATGAAATATTCTGTAATAAACCATTTCTTCTCTTCCTTTTCCAAATTCTTCTCCTTCTCCATTTTGAGGAGGTTTATCTGGTTTACATGTTCATAAGCTAAGCTTCATTTAAAGACTTTGCCAACATGATGTTCATTTCTTAGATGAATTAATTCAAGCACAGGCAAGTTATATGAGTCTGAGTTTCTGCAGGAAGCTTTTTCTGGAACCAGCAATAAAACTGGAGTTTCCTATTTGCAAATGAGGTAACTATTTTAGAACACTATACACCATATATTTGTGGATAAAGACTGTCAAACTTATTACACAAAGATGAATTGATCAGTTTTTGTTCCCTTTTGCAAAATTATCATCACCTTCTGCTTGGAGATCAAAACTGTTCATCATTTTCATCATCAAACTCAATTACTTTTACTAAAGGAACACAAAAGATTTCAGTGTTTTTAAGGCTTAGTAGTGTCTTGCCATGGTAAAAGGAGAAGCTTTCCTAGTTTTTCTATCATAAATTTAAAGTGACAGATACATCACTGAGGTGACAAAATCTAAGCCATTTTATGATTCATGTGTGTGTGTGTGTGTGTGTGTGTGTGTATAGTGTCCTGAGAGAGGAAAATTTATTCTTGGATATGCGATAGGAGTAGAGTCTAGAAGCTACCAGAACATCTTGTATTTGTAAATCAAGTTTTACAACATGTTTTTATACACTTTATCTTACTTTTTTACTGTAAAGTAACTTTTCCTTATTGCAGTAGAAATCCATGCCTGTTACAGAAAAATTGAAAACACAGACACATAAATAGAAGAAAAATAAAATAATGTTACTCTTAGTTAAGCCATGTGAACACCAAGGTGAATATTTTTCCAGATGGTTTTTTTCTTCCTGTGTATTTGTATCATCTCATATGTATGTATATATATACAAATTTGTGACTTTCTTATACACTTAATAATTACATTTTGTACACCATTATGTACCAATAGCTATATTTTTCATTTATGCAACATTATTTTTAAAAGCTATATAGTGCTTTGTTATACAGATGTGGTCTAATTTATTTAATCTATTTCTATTATTGGACATTTGGTTGTTTCTAACATTCTGTTATTACAAAGAGCAAACTGGTAAACATGCTTCCACATATATCTTTCTGCATTTTCTTAATTATTTGCTGAGACCGAATTTCTAGAATAGCAATAACTAGGTCAAAAGTCTGGGCATTTTTAAGTCTTGTAATTACTGCTAAATCACTCTCCAGAAAGGCCCTGTAATCTGCACTCTGACCAATGACATATAAGAGTGTCGCTTTTCCCTCACTAATAGAAATTATTATTTTTTCATTGTCTCATTTTGATTCTTATAATAACTCTGTAAGATAGCCAGAACTGATGAGGAGGAATGCTTACTGTTTACATTTTTTAGAGAGAAATGAGTTTTCTGACTCCAAGACTACTGCTCTTCCTTTACTACTTGCCATCAAACTGTTGATGATGGCAATTCCAAGGGAACCATCAGGAAAGAACTTCGACCAGGAATTTTTGCACAAGCTGCAGCCTGCCTCATGCCTGTGTTGCAGGCAGTGCCCTGGCCTCCAGCCATGGGGCCGTGGGTGGCACAATTCTAGTATTCTGAGAAAAAGGTTGTGTTGGCAGACTGCTTGCTTGTCCAGGCCAGAAGGGAGGAGGTAAGAAAGTTGCAGGCAAAGAGGCAGAGGGTGACCAAATTATAGGCCTTATGACAACGTGTCCCTAAAACCCTTTGCTTCTTGCCCTCTATTATGAGTGAAATAATCCAGGTGATCCATCTAATTTGAAGGTTTTTAATTAGTTCACTTTTATTTTGTTTTACTGTAAAGAATCATGTAGATAGAATTCTGCTTTTGTTTTCATTTATACAAATGGATTTCTTTAAGGAGCCAAGTTCTCATAAGTGAAACAGAAGTGGTAAAGAAAAAAATTTCCTTTTGGACAGAAAAATAGAAGAGTTTAACCTCTGGTTTTCTTTGGATATTGTATTACTTAGGGTTCTCTAGGGAAACAGAACCAATAGGAGATACCTGTAGATATAAGATTTTATAAAAGTGTCTCACGCAACTGTGGGGATGCAAGAGTCCAGATTCCGTAGGGCAGGATGCATGAGTCCAAATTCCATAGGGCAGACAGTGAACTGGCAACTCCAATGAAGGTGTTTGATGAACTCCTCAGGAAACGCTTTGCTGGCTAGCCGAAGAAGAAGTTTCTCTCTCTTTCTCCTTTAAAAGTCTTCAACTAATTGGGTTAACTCCAGCTGATTGAATTCCCTCATTGTGAAAGACATGCCCTTCATTGATATAATCAGTCACAGGCACGGTCACTTGACTGATGATTTAATAAACCAGCCTTCTGGTCTATTAACCAGCCACGAATGTCCTTGTAATAATGGTTAGGCCAGTGCTTGCTTGATCAGACACCTGGGTACCGTCACCTGGCCAAGTTGACAAATGAACCTAACCATCACAGATATGTTGGAAGTTTAGTTGCCTTTATTTAATATATATATATATATATATATGTGTGTGTGTGTATATATATATATATATATATGTGTGTGTGTGTGTATATATATATATGTGTGTGTGTGTGTGTGTGTACATATATATATATATCTTATTTTAATGAAAGGTGAAATTATTGACCACATTAAGACTGGGTTCAAAAAGATAAAGAAGATAAGGAAACCAGCAGACTGAGTTACAGAAGTGGTGAAGTGTAGAACTGTTGTTAGCTCATAGACTCACCTATATAATCAAGGACAGGTTGATGATTTATTTTAACCATAACTCAGAAGATCACGTAAGAGAACTGATGCTCAGCCTAGCATGTTTGGGTGGCCGGGTGTTATATTTTCAAGGGAATAGAGACTGTGTTCTTATGGAGTTTGGGTTTGTTATTTGAAAGATTTTTTGAAAGGGTTCTGTCTATTTGCTGTTAGATATCTGAATGATTTGCCATACAAAGAAAAGCTTTCAAGTCACAATCATGATTTCCATATACTTTATGATCACAAATACCTACAAAATGCAACCAAACTATAAATGGTCTAAAAATGCTCAATAAAAATTTGAAACAAAATAGAGATTAAAATGTGATCCCTTTCAGGAATGGTTACACGAGTCGATTCTTCTTGCAATCTCTTCTTCTCTGTGGTTCTCCACAGCTGGCTAGTGGTAGAGATAGTGGTGTTATTTATACTCTGTAAGTGGTGGAAGCCTGGTGCATGTTCCTCAGCCTATCTGGTTCCCCGATGACTTTGCCACACTCCTGCTGTCAAAGGAGTCAACAGCGGAGTAACATTCCCCACTTAAGTCATGCTCCAACCTGGGCTACTTTTATCCCTCTATTTGCGTTCAAAAGCAGAACCCATGTGTCCTATCTTGTGGCATTTTAAGCTCTGAGGCTAAACTAGAGTAGTTTTAGACTGAAGCATTGTTAAATTTTGGACATAGTCTATGGATTTTGTTTGAGTAGCATTTAAAAAACATGACTTTTAGAACTAAATCTTCAAGTTCCTCTGTCAGTTTGGGTTCTCTGCAAAGCAGACCTCAAGATGGGATTAGATGAGCAAGAGATCTACTGGGGGAAATGCCTGTGAAGGAAAAAGGGAGAGGGGCAGTAGTAGGTAGGGAGAGCCTTTAGATCGCAATGCAAGTCTGTGAAAGGAAGGATTGGGTTGGTAGGAACCTCAGTGCCATTCTGAGAAAGTCTCAGCCAGGCCAATGGGGAGTCCCTAAGTGAAATTCCCATTATAGGGGTCCTGTATGGGACCAGTAAACCCTACTGTGCTGTCATTGTCTGAGAGGAGTCTACAGAAAGCTTGATCAGGCTTGAATGCTGCAGTGGATCCAAAGGTGTGGCAGTTTGTGACTGTCAATTACCTATAGTCCCTGCAGCAAGTCCTCTTGGAAGAGAGATTTGAATGGGGAAAACTCCCTGATATAACATCACCCAAAAACGTAACCCTAAAATCCAGATCTGCAGCAGAACTTTCTAAAGATTCTCAGCACTATTCCCTCTGCTCTCCACTCCCATCTCCAGCCTACCCGTGTCTTGACAATGGGCCTGGAGCAGAGGGAGTAAGAGTAGGTGATTCATTCCATTCCTAGATCCTCAAGTCCCCAGAGCAAGATTTGCTGGGGAAGCTACACTTTGAGACGTTCACTTTCATTTGTTTTTATTTCCTAGCCAATAAAACCATTCCTTTTTAATCCCGATTCCATATACATTAAATGCTGAAATTCCCAGCCCTGTGTTGAATACAAAATGAATAAGATACCTAATGGGCTCATATCCTCTAGAGGGTTAACCACACATTAGCAGAAAATTTAATAATGTGATAAATAGAAGAACAGACAACACAGATGGGGACGATATTGAACAGCCTGGGCAAAGTCTAAGCAGAGCCTCCAAGGACAAATAAAATTTACTCAGACAAAACAGGGGAGAGGCAAGTCTAGGCAAAGGTGTGGAAGTATAAGAAGCCAACTGTAAGAAATGGAGTGTTTCTGGACTATACAGGGTAAGACTTGTAAGGTAAGCAGGATCCAGATTTATGCTAAGAAAGTTGTACTTGATTGTGTAAACCATGATCACATGTGTATTTTAGAAGTATGGAAAAAAGATTTGAATGTGCAAGATTGGAGAATGGTTAGGAAGCCTCTGCCTATTGGATATTTATTTCCACCTCAATCACTCATGTGTCTGTAAGAAGACTTCAGTCCAGTAGAAAGACTGCCTGACTTACATTCAGAAGACCTGGGTTCTAATCTCAGCTTCCCTGCTTAACATAGTTTAAGGTCAGTCCCATCCCATAACTCTAGAAATGGAAGTCTCTGCTATTTATTAACTGGAAAATAGTGATACTTGCTCTGACTCCTATTGGGATCAAATGTGATGAGACTGATCTTTTTGAAAGCACTTTGCAAACTCTCAGCATGGTAAAAATTAAGGGACTGTTATTAGGTACTGCTCAGGAAATAACAGGCTCCCAGGAAAACCCACAGATTAAGGTTTTATGAGAAGTTACTCAGCCTCCTAGGGAGAAAAGGCTTGCCTGGCTCAACATTGGCCAAGAGGAACAAGTCTGGGAAATTACAACATGAGGTAAAGCAAATGGGACTTTTTGCATTTTTTTTTTTAGTCCACAATTTCTCAAATGTCATTCTCATTGTATACCCTTCCTTTCCATTGCTGGTTTTGAAATGAGAGGAAGTTGGGTCAGGAAGTATTAATATGTGAGAGAGATGGTTCAAATTTACTTGATGTGACAAATGTAAACGGATCCATTTTCGGGTTGGAAAGATAGTATGCTAAACACTGGGTATGTGGATGGGCATGTGGGTAGGAATGGGAAATGGATTCAGATTTATTGGAAAATATACCTGTTTTCCAGAAGCCCTGTCACCCACTCTGGGTGAAGTAGCAGTATGTAACCAGATAAATAAAACTTGCCCTAACACTTCTTCTCAGAAAGATTTCTGAGTTTTCTTTTTTTAAACAAAACAAAACAAAACAAAGAAACTGTCTTTTTCTTTTTATCTCTGTTTAGTTGACAATTCCTTTCCTTCTTTAATGAGATATACTTGATATTGGTGAGAATGCGAGGCCAGGAGGTGATCCTATCAACATATGTTTAGGATTTTAGAAAATTTTAATGTAAACAATCCTGTTACAGAGACCATTCTTGGGATAACACTAATCTTTAAAAGAGTTGTCTATTTTATGAGTGAACTTTTTTTTTTTTTGGTAGAGTTATCAGTTGGCATGTGTGTTGAGACAACTGGTTGAATCATATAAGGGACTTGCTGGCAAAAATGTTAATGACTTTTTCTTGAATTACTCATTGGATAAGTTGATCTTTGCCATCTAAAGGAACACTAAGGGACTTTTCTAACTTATCATATGACCTGCAAAAGACCTTTTTGAAAAGAATTCCCAAAAGAAGGGCTGGCTGGTACCAGAGATTGACTCACTCAATACTCATAGCAGCCGCCCTGGCTTCTCCTCTGGAATTTTAGTGGGTAGAGGGCTAAATATGACATTTCCCAAAGTCCCTTGAAGTTTGGGTTTGAGGAGTGACTTGAGCAGTGTCAAGCAGCTTTACATGTTAGTTTCTATATACATATATATATATATACTTGCCACAAATTTAACTGCATAAAGCAATATCATTTTTGGCCCAGTTAGTTGGATCCCTCCCCAGGGTCTCAAAAGGCTGAAATCAAGGTGTCAGGCAGGGCTGCCATCTCATGTGAAGCTCAAGGCTCTCTTTCCCTCTCACTGGTTGTTGGTGGAATTCAGTTCCTTGTTGGACTGAGACCCCTGCTTTTTTGCTTGCTGTCAACCAGGGCCCGTTCACAGCATCTAGAGGCCTCCCACCATGGTCTACCATGTGGTTCTCTCCAAAACATGGCAGTTTGCTCCTTCAAGACCAACAGGAGAGTGTCCCCAGCTTTGAATCTCTGACTTCTTTTAAAGGTTCACTTGATTAGGTCAGGTCCATCCAGGATAATCTCCCTTTTGATTAACTCAAAGTCAACTGATTTGGGGACTGAATTAATCTGCAAAAATCCCTTTTGCCACATAACATAATATAATCATGGCAATAATATCCCATCATAGTCACAAGTCCTGCTCACTCTCAAAGAGGCTATTGTACAGGGCACGTATCCAAGAGGGCAGGAATTTTGGGGGCCCCTCAGAATTCTGTCTACCAAAATGTGACATTTGGAGGCAAAAGTAAGCAAAATGAGGCAGTGTTGACACGCACAAAGATTGTACCTTTCTGCAAGCACAGTTGCAGACATGGTGATTCCAGGGCAGCTTTGGTAGAGTTTTCAATTCCATTTTCTAGTGTCATAAGTGCCAAGCAGTGGGCAGTAGAGGGAGAAATGTTTTTGCTCAAACAACTAATGTCGTTGGGCATTTTTCTTTGCCCTGTTTTTCCTGTGTTTTCCTTGGTAACATTTGGTCCTTCCATAAATAGTAAAAGCTACTGATTATAATAAATTCCCTTCTGTTCTAAACTAGGTCTATGGATTCCTCTATTTGCAACCTAAAACCATGCTTGATATAACAGGATCATAAATTGGGCCTCTTTTTATAGCTTCACTAAATGTGTCTAATTCTGCATTGCATTTTTTTATTAGAGAATTTGTAGGTTTACAGAAAAATCATGCATAGAATACAGAGTTTCTATATACCACCCTATTATTAACACCTTGCGTTAGTTGGTATATTTGTGTGCCACAATTAATGAAAGAACATTTTTATAATTGTATGATTAACTATAGTCCTTAATTTACAATAGGGATCACTGTGTTGTACTGTCCTATGTTGGTTTTTTTTTTTTTTAATTTTTATTCTAGTAACATATAACACAATTTCTCCTATCAACCCCATACATTTATATAATTCAGTGCTATTAATTACATTCACAATGTTGTGCAACCATCAGCACCATTTATTACCAAAACTTTACAATCAACCCAAATAGAAATTGTACAATTTAAGCCTTAACTCCCCATTCCCTACCTCCATCCCATACCCTGGAATTCTGACTCTATGAATTTGCTTATTCTAATTATTTCATATCAGTGAGATCATACAATATCTGTCTTTCTGTGTCTAGCTTATATCACTCAACATGATTTCTTCAAGGTTCATGCATGTTGTTACATGTATCAAAACTTCGTTCCTTTTTATGGCTGAATAATATTCCATTGAATGTATATATCACATTTTATTTATCCATTCATTGGTTGATGGAAGCAACTGGGTTGCTTCCATCTTTTGGCAATTGTGAATAATGCCTCTATGAACATCACTGTGCAAATATCTGTTCAAGTCCCTGCTTTCAAATCTTTTAGGTATATAACTAGAAGTGGGATTGCCAGGTCACATGGTACTTCTATATGTAGATTTCTGAGGAACTGCCAAATGACTTCCAAGCAGCTGCACCATTTTACATTCCCATCGACAATGAATTAGTGTTCTGATTTCTCCACATTCTCTCCAACACTTGTAATTTTCCATATTTTTAAATAGTAACCATTCTAGTGGGTGTGAAATGGAATGTTTTGCTTTTTATAGATTCATAGAACTTGAGAGGTTCTATCTTCACTGCTACAATGGTGATTTTTCAAACCGTATTCTGAAGAAAACTTGTAATAGAGTCCAGGATATCTAACAGTAAGTTTTCTGGGTTCACTACATACTCTTGGAGCTTAGAATACTCATTAGCATAATAAAGGCTCCAAGAGGTCCTGTAGGAAATAAAACCAACAACAACAAACTACTAAAGTCTTCTTAGGCCAAGGTTTCCCAAATCAAAGCTCAGAAAGGTTGAGTAAATTGCCAAAGTCTACTAGTGAGTTAGTAGCAGAGGCAGGACTTGAAAGTAAGTTAGCTAGGCTGCCTGATTTCCAGGAACATCATGTCTGTTCCTTACTCCCTATTTCACCTGAGAACCAAACAGTGCACACAAACACAGCCTCAGGAGGAAGCAAAAGATCTTGATATAAAGAGTTCCAGCAAATGTATTAATGATGTCTCCATGAGACCTGCTATATCTCTTGAGAAGCCTGGAATCCCACTTATGTCTACCCACACGTCACTCAGCAGGAGGTGACTGCCAAGAGAGTGGACGCCAAGACGGATGTTTCCCTGCCTCCCTGTTACTCACACAGTAGCCCTTCCTGGGTGCCAAGGCCAAGGGTGGCTGGATCTCAGGGGAAAGAGACTCATGTAACTATGCTCAGGACATTTTATTAACTGCTGCAGAGTTAACTTCATTGGGAATATGTTGGGTTTTGGGCTTCATAGAAAAGGAATTGCTTTAAAATAAGTCCAAAACTTAAAGGAAAAAAATAAAAAAGCTTTAAGACCACCACAAGAGATGGTCTGAGTCCTGTACATAATATAAATCTGATTTCTGGATCGGAATGTGTTCATGCCTCCCACATTCCATCACATAAATCACATCACATACATTTGACCAAGAGACTAGAGGTTCCGGGAGGTGCATATTTTCAGCATGAAAACAAGGAGCCATTAGTGTTACAAGCAAACTCATGGTCAGCTGGCTGGCCTGACACCCGTTGGCTTTTACTGTTCCCCAAGGCCCCATGACTGAGTCTGGCAGAGGCCAGGGTGGATGTGGACGTGTTGAAACAGCTTCAGGGCCTCTCTCCTGCCCGCCCCGCCTCCCCCCACACCCCTCTCTCCCCACACACTCTGCTGCTCTTGGAAGAGATCAAGACTAAATAAAGAATCCAGTCTCCACCTCACTTTTATTACTGAGAAATGATTTTCCTGCAGGGCAGAGAGATAGAAGCACAAGTTAGGCTTCTCGCTGTCTCCCCTCGTGCTTCTCCCCATAGTTTCCTCTTTCTTTCTTTGTGGGCTGCATTTCTAAAAGGACTAGAACACCAGTTAAAAACAAAAACCCCAAACCAACAAACTATCCTCACAGAAATGTTTCTTAGCCACTCAGACTCTCAAAAGAAACTGAATGGTAAACAAACCCGGCATTACACTGAGTCACGAGGGAATTCGAACCACAGCAGGCACCTACCACAATTCTGTGGGAGAAGTTTCCACAGGCTTGCCTGTTCTCTCGGGTTTGCGGTCTTCCCTCGAGTTCAGGCTGAGGCTTGACTACAGCAGCACCCTGTGAAAGGCCTCAGGGCTTTGTGGATTTGCATTTATTGTGCTTGAGGAGTCGGAAAAAGGTACCTTGGGTGTTTGGGTAATGGCATAAAGCAGTTTCGGGCATTCTTATATGCCTCTGCTGAATAGAACTTCTGGGGCCTTTTTGGTTCAGCAGTTGTGACCCCACCCAGATGCTTTTAAGCTAAAGCTGTTATATTGGTTGGTGTTGGTTGTGGGGTATCACAAAAGACAGCTTAGTTTTTAAAAAACTACCAAAGCAAGCATCCAAAGAATGAGATGTATTTCAGGTTTTAAAAAAAAATATTATTCCATAACTGACATGCTTATGGATGAGCAAAATAATTCATGAAATGTTTTCCAAACCTAAAATATTTGTGAATTTAGTAATCAAGAAGTAAAATTCAGTTGTAAATACTATTTTCCTCTGTCATTAATTCCCCAAACTAGGCTCAAACTGTATTTAGACTATTGATGAAAAGCTATGAATATTTTAAGCAGAAAGATTTATCATATGATTGATCTTTGCGTTTTGCTAGATCATACACAACTAGTACAGAGTTATACAGTAAGGGAGAACACACACAGAGACAGTTGTACAGACACAAAATTTTCTGTCCTGGCAATGGGACATGGCATTTACACCAGGGATGCCCAGAAAACTGAAAGTGCAGGTTGCTTGCTCTCTATATAATACTTCTCTCTCTCAGAGAATACTTCTCTTCCACAAAAAGGCTCTGCTAAGTATCTGATACCTATGCCCCATTCTAGCATTACAGGAAGCTCTACTGTACTTGAAACTCACTAGTTACAAATTCTTTATTGCAAGAGACAGGTGTTGGTTTCTCATTGGGAATTATCTATGCTAAATTTATACTAAAAACTGATTCTCTGAAAGGATGCTCTTTCTAGTACTTGGGGTGGGAGATGATGGTCAAAGTCCCATTCCTTCTTTTTCTTTTGCTGATGGCCTGAATTCATTTAAATCTAATGAAACCAAAATGAAATTGCTTCCTTTAAAACTCTTGATTGATAATGACCTAAGGAACGAAAAGAAGATGTTTTGGGGATTCCCAGGAAAATGTACGGGTATTTTCCCAGTCACCACTATACACCAGGGTCTACAGTTCAAACTCTGGGAGAGAAGCAAAATGTGTTGAGGGGATGGATAAGGTCCCCGATCATTTGTCTTCTCTTATCAGGCTCTAGCTATAAATGATTGTCCTCCTGGTCCAAAGCAGGAATGACTGCTTAGGATTTCGAAGTAGTCAAACCATTTTATCTGGCCCAGTAATGGACATGCTTTTGATAAGTGACTGGGGAGAGCTGATATCCCCAATTCAAAGAAGCCAACAGTGAGTCAGGAACTTTCAGGAAAACATTCATAAAAACCATGATGATAGCACTTGGTCCTATACTTTGGACTCGTCACTGCTGTTCTAAAAGGCAAGGCCCCAGATGCAAATATTTGGTTTGAACCTTTCTTAGTGTAAACACTGCAGCCCTCAGTATGATGGGGTCTATAGAATTTGGCCATTTACATAGACATTTTCAAAATATTTGTAAGTTCTGTGTTCTTGATCCTTTTCAAGGATTAAAAGCTTGGCTGGAATTTTTAGTAAGGGGTTTGGTAAAAGTAGGTGAGGGGGGAGGTTAGGGAAATAAAAATGGCAACAGTACACGTTGATCCCCAAACATTGTAGTCACATTTGGAAACAGTTAAAGAGAGCGTGGTGCTATCGTACAATGAATCCAGATTCCATATTGGCACAGAAAAGGTGATCATGAGCTTAATGGGGCATATGCCCAAACTAACCTCCATCCAGCACAGATTAGTCCTCTTCTTTACTTTTTGTCTGTAACAATGCATTTTGGTTCATGACCACCTTCTTTTTGCATTTCATTGTATCTCATTTTGTTATAGTGTTTTTTCTTTCATTTTTTTTAAACCACCTTCTTCCCTTTTCTGCAGTTTAAATCTTGCCGCTCCCTGTGGATTTTAAGCATTTGCAGGGTAGGCCCATTTGGTGTGAGGGCACAGTTTGGTAAGCAGAAAGAGCATCGACTGGGGAATCAGCTCAGCTATTTTCATATTCTGGTTCTTTTACTCACTAACTGTGAAAACTTTGCAAAGTTCCTTTTCTGAGTCTCAGTTTCTTCATCTCTCAGAGATAATAACACTTACTTTTCAGGTTTGTTTTCGGTTTTAAATGAGATAGCGCATAAAAAGCACACAGTTCAAATCCAGTAATAAACTTCTTTCCTTCTCCAGCATTTCTTTGACATCTTCTCACCCCAGCATCTGCTGCTCAACATTTAATATACAATAGCTATCTTAAAATCTTAGTTAAATATAATATAAATACACATTATTTTTCAAAGTGAATTGGAAGGTTTAGAAATTATGTGGTATGAATTTGTATCAGTTTGGAAAAACAATAGTCTCAAGGCCCACCTATCTTTCCCTGGATCAGGAGATTGTTAGATTGTTGTTTCTTGCTAAATGCTCCTCCATAATTGCCTTAGCTTCCTACTTAGCCTGTGTAGATGCAACCTTAATATTCTGTACACATGAATGTATTTAAATCTGTTAATAGGTTTGTCAAGAGACAATGACAAGGTGGAGAGTGGAGAAAGATACAAAAATGGGGGTGGAATCTAGCCAATTATCAAGTAATGAAGGAGAAAATGCAAAGCAAAGCCCTAAAGGAAAAAAAAAAAAAAAAAAAAAACTGAGTGGAATACACTTAAAACAACAAAATTCCACTTGGGCAATGAGATTCTTGTAGCAAAGAAACAGTGAGGTTAAAGGCTTGGGCAGACATGTCATGTCAAATGCAGGCTTTGATGTTGTGAAGAGCATCTGCAAACATAGATTTCCAATAGTGGATGAGACAGAAAGTTTAAAAAATATAATTAACATTGAAGACGAAAAATGTACATGCGCATGGCTGAGTCAGAAGTATAAAAGACTTGTTGAAACATAGACGTTGCAAGTAGAAACAATGACATTTAGATTATTAATTCAAATATTGAAATAAGGTCTCATTTAGGAGTTTTTGCATGGAATATATATGTATATATAATATTTTAATACTGTTATGCATGTAGGTATTGGAATGCTCTTTTGTATCAACTTTATATGTTACTCAGCTCTTATTTCCCTTAAGGACAGTTTTACTCATTAAAAACCATAGGCACAGAAAATAACAGGTGCTGGAGAGGATGCAGAGAAATAGAAACCTTAGTACATTGTTGATGGGAACATCAAATGATGCAGCCACTGTGGAAAACAGTATGATGGTTCCTCAGAAAATTAAACAGAACTACAACATGACCCAGCAATTTCTCTTCTGGTTATATGCACCAAAGAATTGAAAGCAGAGGCTCAGACAGATACTTGTACACCATTGTTCATAACATCTTTATCCACAGTAGCCAAAAGGAAGAAGCAGCCCAAATGTCCATCAGCAGAAGAATGGATAAACAAAATGTGGCATATACATACATACAATGGAATATTGCTCAGCCTTCAAAGGAATGAACTTCTGATACCTGCTACTAGATGGATGAACCTTGAAGATATCATGTTGAGTGAAATAAGTCAGACACAAAGAGACAAATATTTTGTGATTCCACTTATATGCACTAACTAGAACATGCAAATTGATAGAGACAGAAAGTAGAATACAAGTTATCAAGTGCAGGAATGGGGTGGGGGAGAATGAAGAGTTAATGCCGAATGGGCCAGGGTTTCTGTTTGGAGTGATAGATGGTAAGGAAGGCAGAACAACATGGTGAATGTGATTAATACCACTCAGTTATATGCTGGGGAGTAGTTTAAATGGGAACATTTATGTTGTATATATGTTTCCACAATTTAAAAAAGAGAAAGAGAGAGACTAAAGAGACAATGGCAACTAAGTGCAATACATTTTCCTGGACTGGATCTAAAAATGGATGTGAAAAGATTCAAAAGGACATTATTGGGACATATGAAGCAGTTGTAATATAGTCTGTAAGCTTTATATCAATGTTAGGTTTCTTGAACTTATTAACTATACTTTAGGTACATAAGTAAATATCCTTGTTCTTAGGAAATATACCTGAAGTATTAAGTGTTCAAGGAGCATATATATGCAACCTGCTCTCAAATGTTTAGAAGACAGATGATAGATGGATAGACAGATAGAAAGATAGATAGATAGATAGATAGATAGATAGATAGATAGATAGACAGATAGATAGAATGATACAACAAATGTGGCAAAATTTTTAAAGTTGGTTGATCTGGGTATCTGGGAGGAGGATATGTTGGAGTTCTCTGTATGGGTTTTGTATTATTTTTCCAGCTACCCTGTAAGTTTGAAATTATTTCAAAAAAAATTAAAAAGAAAAAGTAAATACCATAGACATCCTTTTTTAAAAACTCTCAATAAAAAGTTGAGAAGAATATTAGAAATATGTCCCAAATTGCTCACTGAGGACTCCCAAGGGCGATAAGAATAGATTTGCCACAGGGATTCCTTTGCCTTCATCCCATAACCTCTGATCCTCACTTACTAGCCCACTTAATTTTAAAATGTTGGGAATATAGGATACTATAGAGAAAGGAGGAATATTAAGGTCCTTTCTAAAAAGCACTAAAAAATAAAAATAAAGCCATGAACCAGTCAAATGTCTTCCTGGTGACTATTACAATGGCTCTGTGGCCCTCAGAAATGGTGGCTGAACTGCGTTTCCAGAGATGTCCACAGAGGTATTGCAGCTCACATTTATCTAGCAGAAGCACAAGTGCTGGTTGTCCCTACCTGGGATACCACTTCTGAAATACCCAGAGCAAATGGTCTCCCTAGAGAAGACCTTCCTGTTTCTGCAATTCAACACTTCCTCTTTTTGGGCTTCCCAAGCAATTCGTACACTTGCCCATTACAACACGTAGCAATTGCAGTAATTACTTGTAGATGTATCTGCTCCCAACAATGTGAAAGCTGGCACACATTTGGGGGCTGAATGGATGAATGATATTATCTGAAGACAGTACCCTACTGAGCAGTTAACTTCGGTTGCTCCAGCACCTAGGAGATCTCCCAATCAACCTAGGCCGTTAATAGCAACTGGGCACTTATTATTTCCTCAATAGAAAAAATATATGTATTGGGTTCTCCTAGTGCCATTTGCTTTTATTTTTTTTATGATTTGCCATTTTCTCAAGACAATCGTGACCTTCAATTTCTCAAAAATGAAATAAATCCAAATGAGAAGAAATGAGATCATTCCTATGAGATCCTAAATTTGTAACAATGATTTTCTAAGCTCTAAAGTCTATGTATTAAATTTACGTTAGAGGTAAGATTCTTATTCTTTCTCACTACTTATAGTTGGGAAGTTGTTTTTTTTTTGTTTGTTTTTTTTAATAGTCTTTTGAGGCTATTTAGATATTCGTTGTGTTAAAGGAGAGGGAAATGCCATGTGAAAAGTTTTATCATTAGGTGAACATACTGCTTGGGTACTAGCTTAGATCATGCTATAAAACAAAGCAGATGAATATTCTGTATATTATTTAAATTTGAGCCATTTCTTGTGCTTTAAAAAATACTTTTACATTTGTATTCAAATATTTTTTGCCATTTAAAATTCAATAGACTTCATGTATTGCCTCCATATTTGTTTCACTACATGTATAGTAAGATTTTACACAGTTTTGTCCTAATTATGTATTATATTTCATGATTTTTATTTTAATTTTTTAAATTACAATGTAAGCTACTTGAGGACAGAGATGACATTGACTACTATACTTTTCCCAGGATTTAATATGCACTGTTTGGCTGATAAGCAGCAGCTTCCATTTACTGAGCACTGTTCTAGATACTGTGCATATATGTATTATCTCTGCATATATGTATCATCTGTGCATATATGCTTTTCTGAGTGTCTGAGTGTGTGTATAATAGTCTCATTTAACCCTTACAACAACCATATGAGGATAGTATATTTTATCCATGTTTCACTGATCAGGAAAACAAGGCTTTGTAAAAAAAATGTAACCCATTTGCATCAGAGGCAGGATTTGAACCTCAGTCCATTTTGGTTTCAAAGTATTGATTTTTTTCCAGACCACAATCTTATCTAGCTGTCTTCTTTCTTCATATTGACAATTAAGTTTTGACTCCTTTGAGAAGGAAGGAGGAAGTTTAAAATGGCATAAAACATTTGACCTGCTATTTTCTGGAAGTTGTGAACCGAGGAGAATCTATTAGAATTAACATTTGATTAATGTTTTGGGGAGGAGGAGGAGCTGGAACATGTTACATTCCAATCTCTATTCTGAAATTGATCAGTAAAAGTTAAAAAAATTACTGTAATTTCCAGGAAAGCAAGGGTAGGGGGTGGATCTAGAAATGGACATTGATCGGCAGCTGTGGGCTCTGTCCCCGAGCCTACTCTCCATACAGGAAAGGGAACATGTAAAGACAGAACTTGTACCTGCCATGTATATGGCTTAGCTGGAAGTACAACCCTGACTGGTTCTGGTTCTGCAGAAGGTGGGCTCACGGGTCCCCCAGCCCCCATCCTGTGCCTGGACATAGCAAACCTCAAAAGCATCTTGCCCAGGAAATGGATTTTGATTATGTTTTGAAAATGAGTGCCAAAATATGTCTTTTTGTTTGTTTTTCAGTGGCTCTGCATAGGCACAGACACAGAATAACAAGTAAATATTTTATAATAGACTCAACAATCTGTTTTGAATATTTAAAGGCTCCACATTAAGAATTAGTAGTTGCCTGTCCAGGGTGTAGAATGTGCTAAAATGGGGGTGGGGTGGGGGTGGATGGGGTGGGGATAGCTCTGAGTTGTTTTTACAGTAATTCTGGAAATGAAATTAAAATAAAAAGTCTATGCCCAAGGTTCATGTTTGTTTTTTCTTCCTGTGTCTCTAACTTTTATCTTGAATCTAACACATGACTAAATAGGTTTGTTCCCAAGGCAATGACAAGGTGGGGGGTGAGAAGGAAGTACAGAAAAGCTGGCAAGAAATCAGCAAAAGGGAAAGCAAAAAAGAAAGTCATAAAGAGCAAGTTCAACTACACACATTCAAAACAATACAACTGCATTCAAATTGATGTGAATACTTAAGAAACCAACAAAATCAATGTTGCAGATGAAGCTTGTTTGCTTAAGGATGGAAGCTAATGCCTTATTAGTTAAGATACAAATAATCTGACATGCTCTCTGATCTCTAGCAGAATTTTTAATTTCATTTCAATTATAGCTCTAATTTTGTTTAATAAACATTAATAGAGCACATACCATTTTCCAGACATGTCCAGAAGCTGGAGACCTCATGTAAGCTATGGAGGAATTCCAGTGTAGTTGGGGAGATGGACAAGTAAATAAATACTTTCATTATAATAAAACAGGATTTTGTAAGATAAAAAAGTTATTCTAGAAATGATTGCTAATTTTTTTTTAAAAAAGTATTGTTTAAATACAATTTGAAAGATGTAAATGGCCATCTGTAGGATGAGCTAAGATTCTGGAAGCAGATCAACATAGAGCTGGATCCTGACTGTGCCTTGCTGTGACTGAGCAAATTACTTTATTTATAAAAGGCTCATTATTTATAAAACACAGGCACGAACAATATATACATAATAGAGTAATTTTGAAGCCCAATTACTATTAAACGTTAATTGTAACTATTATATTTGGTTATTAGTTATTGAACTAATAACTATTTTCTCATGCATACATAAAACCATGGAAGATAATTAGGTCCAAGCAGCAGATCATAGAATAAATACTGTGGTTTTATGAAATCTATGTTTGGTTTTCCAAAATATCCAGATGTTTGGCATTTGCAGGAACAAAATATTGCTTATGCTTTTCTCCTCTCATTCATATGCTTTGACATCATGTAGACTTTAATGTTTTTGTTGCCAAGATGTGATTAGAATCTCCTAAGTTACTCTCTCTGGTGTTCAAATTATTTATACTCACATAAGATTTGACACCACACATCACACATTTAATAGGTTTTTGCAATTTTCGTACCACATAAAATTTGGTGCCAGAGACTTTATAGTAGAGATATGTTCAATAAGAAAAAGCCTTAGAAAAGTTCTCATCCATAGTTGACTCATCTCCCATCAAGATGTTTCTCCTGAGACAGTTCATCATTGTTTCCTCTATCATCTATGATCAAAACACCTGACTCCATAAGGAATTCTGCATGGCAAGTCTGGCCCAGTCGTTGGGATCACCTGCCACCTGCTCCCATGCTCCCTGAACTTGCTTTACCTCTTCCCATTCCTCTTGTGGTTCTTTCTGGCCTGGCCCCAAGATCTTCCTGCAACAATCCCACCAGCCTTAGTGCCAGCCTCTTTCCTCTTGCTTTCCTCTCTTAGAACCAAGCATTCTTCTTATATCAATCTTTGTTTCCAAGAGTTTATCACTTAGAGTACTTTCTCATATTCAGTAGGAAATATAACCATATCTCCAAATTCATTAACTGTATTTCATTCTTCAAATTTCTTAAGAACTCATTTCATCTGATTAAACCTTTTGTAGTCTTCCTACATCAATGGAAGAGTTCATCAATGGAATCTCCCTGTTTTTCCTTGCTTATGTGTTTGAGACTACTGTAAACCCACCAGGATTTTTCATAACTTCTTGTCAACTCTGAGGCTTACAAAAGTGTCAGACTCACTTCCTCATTTCAGTTATTGTGGAACTAACACACACACATAAAATTTAGGGTGACCCATCATTAGAACCATTTCAAAAAAAGCGTCGATGCTAAGTTTTGCCCTTTGTAGATCTTATTCACTGTTTTCCTTTCTATCTTTCCCTCTTTCAAATCAAGGGGCTTTCCAAACAGATTTCCCCCTTTCATCCTTTCTTCTCTGCCCTCCCCACTTCATCCCCAACATTTCAGATCCTCTTAGGACTTTCATTAGTCCAAGGGGCCTCTTCTTGAAAGTTGCACTAAGATGCAAATAGTGGTTTAGTGGGTTTCTCTGTGGAGGAGTCTTAAAAAGCAAACACTCATACACTTAAATGGGAGGTGAAGTGAGGGGGCCAATGTTTTCCCTCTAAGGAGTAGAATTTTGTACACAGGGGAATCTAGCTGGAGAGTGATTGTGAGGGGCTTAGTGCTTTCTTGTCCCATTTTGTCTAAGGTGTTATTTATTTAATTCATGCTTCCAAGAACACTCTTCATCTAGGAACTCACTAATCACCATGTCCAAGTAGGAGGGCCATTATCTGTGTTCTGCCCCAACTTTTCCCCTAGCAATCACTAATGATCCTGCTTATTTTGAGTTTTGAAGACAGAATTCTTAGCCCCACATTTCCACATTTCCCTGGAGGGAAAGCTGTTCTCTCCCCTTCACATAACCTTCTAGAGAAACAGCTCTGGGCAATTAAGTATAGTTGAGGGAGAATATCTTTACTGAGGACACAACATTTAGCTGTTCCCTCAAAACCCCATGGGCATTGATTCAAAAACATTTAGCAATCAGAAGGAACTCTTTAAAACCTAACCAGTTCTTTCACCTTATGATTTCCTAAGAGTGCTTAGTTCAGTTGCCTTAAGCTCAGCCTTCAGGTTAACAGGCTATTTAGGATTTTAGCAAGATTATTTAGTAGCTCAAAACTTTCTGGAGATTTAACAGATAAATTCTATAATGTTAAGCAAACTGTAAGGTCAATGGTCCCAAAGTGGAGTGCACTACTCCATGAACTATTGAGGTACAGGGAGAAATAATAAAAATAAAGAAATGTATCTTTAAATCTCATCATATTAAATTTTATTTTTGTGATTGCTTTATATTGTTAATAAAATATTAGTCTGTGGCAAAGTTATGCAATTCATAAGTAAAAGCATTGATATATTGGGGTACCTGCTCAAAATTTTTTTTTTTAGCTCTTCACTTCTTAAACACATGCTGAATGGATCCATCCCATGATTCAGTATTTATATTAGAGTCATCTATTTTGCTAAGTTGTTCATGAATAAAGTTTAGGAGCTCAGTTAGACATATTTCTCTCATGATTTTTTCTTTTAAGTTTACTCTCTTTTTTTAAAAATTAAAAAAAATCAATTGCTAGTAACTCTTGTCTATACTAGAGTGAGTTTCTTGTGGTTTTTATTTTTGTGATCTATTCATTTCCAACTTTTAAAGCCATAGTGATGAAAATATGTTAGCCAAACTATCCCTTTCTTGGTTGATCCTTTCTTATTTTTAGTATATATTTGTGTTCTATTCTATATGTGTATATATTTGCTCAATTTTAAAGATACTGTAACTTGCAGTGCTGTTGATAATTATGCTTGTAAAAAGATTTTTGTTTCCTTCTAATCTTAGGTGATTTATAGTTTATATTACATTCATGCTCAATTTTTTTAACTGGTAAGGATGTGGGATCAAAAAATTTAGAGCCTACTGGATAGGTAACACCTTGGCTATAATACCCATCTCCTCCAATCCATGCACTGAAATGAAGGCAGTTTCCATGGGATGCTCACTCTCATATAAGCAGCACACCTAAGAAAATTAAGAGGGACTTCTACCTTACTAAAGATCTGAAGTTTTTTTTTCAGGATTCCAGCTACCTCCAGAACTGGAAACTGGGTGTAGCTACCCAGGGAGTCTAGTAGTAGTTTATATAAAGTTGGCGGTGGCTCTCAGAGGAACTCAGATAGAGGCAAAGGAAGAAATAGAAGCTTCCTTCTAGATCAGACTGCTTCAGCCTGTAGAGGACAGAGCACACTCTGGTTTTGAAAGCCTGTGCATCTGTTTTCAAATCCCACCAGGACTAAGTCACTGCACAATTCCAAGGATGCCATTCCTATAATAATCTTGGTGGGTGGCAGATCTTGGAACTGGGCTCTACAAGGCTGCAAGCAGACCTACCTGAGGCTCAGATTTTTTGGTTATTTGGTGTGTATGTTGGATGAATTATTTATTCTCCCTATTGGTAAAATGGGAATAATAATTCCTACTCTCCAAAGTTGGATGTATTTTCTATCATATGATTGCATATATTGTCTACCATATAATTTATGCTTAATAAGTGCTAACTCTATTTCTAATCCTTCTTCCTCGCCTCGTCAGTTTAACCTCTTACCTGCATACCTTGGCTATCGTTTCTTCACATTAGGATCTTATCCTTTTGAGCATCACTGATAAGGAGGCTTCTGTGGATCTCTTTCCATGAAAATCCTCCCCCCTTTTAGTTCTTTTTCTTCCTCACTTGTATTTTACAATGAATTGGTCATGAAATACTAGTTCTTCCAGATTAATAGTTGTTACATGAAAAATAAAAGGGACAAGATGGCTTCTGAGGTCTTCAGTAGGCTCGCAATATACTATGTCTGCATCCCAGCAGGGTGGGATGCAGGGGTCATACACTTGGCAGCATAAAAATCTTCTTCTTGCAGAGCAGTTAACAGGCCCAGGGATCTGTGCAAACACTTGAAATACTATTCTACACTTACCCTAATAGCCTTAGACAGAGGTTTCCAGTCTGTTTTTCATGTCCACAGAACTACAATTTCATCACATCCATCTAAGACCAAACTAACTCTGCTTTCAATTTATTACTCCCAAGTAATCTTTCTCTAGTTCCATAATCAAAAGTCACTAACGTAAGAACATTGCTAATATCCCCTGCTAGGACTAGGAGAATTTTAAACATCTTCCCTTCTACATCATCAGAACAATGCAGTTCTACTTTCACTATCTTTAGAATATTAAAGAAAGTAGAGAACACAACTCAGAGTAGATAAGAGATCAATTTCCTATCTTCCTCTCTAAGTTCTCAGGGTTTTGGGTATGCAGTGTGTAATTTGAACTTAAATGTGTTGCATTTTTCTATGCCTTTGATCACAGAATAATTCCTTGTTCAAACTAAAAACTTTCTAAAGACATAAAAAGCCCTGTAGAAAATATAAAAATATTTGTATTACATATGCCCATAGCATGTTAGCAGCAAAGGAGAAATTATAGCCCAATCTTTGCTGGAACCACAAGGGAAAGTGTGTTTGTGGTGTCTATCTCTTACACATTTTCTTCTAGAAAGCCAAAACTGATGTTAAACAATTTAACCTCTTCCTTGTAATGTTTGTTGATACTTCCATATAAGGAGGGTGTCTGTATGCATTAACCAGCTGATTGCTTGTTAGGACAAGCCCAGAGGTGGAATTATTTGCATTTGCTGATCAATGACTCTTTGGGGCTGGTAAAGACTCAGACCTAAAGAGTGACTCAGAAAGCCAGGGAGCCCATGCCATTCTGCTTTTGACTTGGCTGCACTGCGACTCAGTTTAGCCCTGGACCCACTCGGCTTTCATTTTTCACGGCCTTGTGGTGTCATGAGCAGAACTGTTGGCAAATACAGAGTTCACACCCCAACTTCTCAGTCTTTCCCCCTTTAGTTCGTGCTCTATCAGAGGCCCAGGACAATAGTATCATGATTCATATGTCCTACTTCCTGGCAAGTAATCATTTTCCCACAGTGAGTGATGATTTATGCTGAGAGAGGGATGAAGATTGTTGATTTACTTTTCTTTCCTGTTCAGTCTTCATGCTGACAGAGGGTTGGCTAGAAATACTTTGCATCCATTTGCAAAGCCATCTTAAAAATGTCAAAGGCAGTCTATTTTTTTAAAAGCATGGGCACCTCAAATGTATATTATCCATAGACAATTGGACTCTGAGAATCCCATCACATACTTTGCTTAAAAACAAAACAATGTTGAAATTTCCTCCTTTATTTTTGCATGGGGGGGGGGGGGGACTAGGTGAGCATCGTAGAGCTGGAGAGGCCCCCACCGCTGCCTTATTTTATAGATGAGAAAACTGAAACCCGGAAAAGTCACAAGAGTCACCCATTTCCATAGCTGGTTATTGACAGAGCAATCGGTTAGGGGGACAATCAGCTAGCTTTAGGCTCTTCTCTTATCTAATATTAGGTTTTCTTATACCATGTCATAAGAGAAAATTCAGGTTTAAAGAAGTTTGTGACTTGCCCAGTGAGTCAGATGAATCAGTGGCAGAGGGGTCAAAGTAACTAAAATCCGATGGGCTCAGTTTCAATCTTGGCCCCGGAATTGGGTGCTGTTGGTTAATTACTTAACTTCTCTGTGATTTCTCGTCTCTACAGATGGGAGTAGGGATAATGACGTGTATTTCATTCTCTTTGCTCTAAGGGGAAGAGATAATGTATGCCAAGCTCCTGGCCCATCGTAGGCTCTCAGTAAATGGAAGTTTTAATGGTTAAGACCAAATGACATCTGCCCTTCTTCTCTGGTGCTCCCTTTCCAAGCAACACTTGCTACACTGCTCTATTTAGAGTACTGCTTTGTCAGACTTGGCATGGTTCATTTAGTTTTCTCAAGCCACTGCTGACTTTTTTATCTTTGTGATTTGCATCTGAGTTGTCTCGTTTCCCTAAAACCCTTCCACAAGCCAGGAGATTGTAGCAGAACATGAAATGAAACCTTCCTGGCAAGGGAAATTCCCCTTCAAAAGAGGCATTTTTTCCCTTCTTGAGCTTGAAACTTCTCTTTCAAATTGTGCAGGCAAACTTCAGCCTAGTGGCCAACTGGACGCAGGTGAAGGACCTGCTCGAACTTCCAGTGGACAGGCAGTGTAGGTGCAGTGGGGAGCCTGAGGGTCTGGTGTCCTCACTGCCGGCCACAGCTTCTGCCATTGCCCCTCTGATCCTTTCTGCTCCACCTCCCCGCCCCCCCGCCGAATGCCCTGTGTTGTTTTCTTCCTTTCTCTTTGGTTGGTCTCTCTGCACCTTTCCCCTCTTACCCAATGGAAATTTAGAGGCTTCTGTGGTTCTTAGGGGAGCATTGTGGTTTTGCATTTTCTGTGTCCTCACTTCCTTTGTAGCTCAAAGGGATTTCCTAAGCAGGATCTTCTCTCCATAGCTTAGGCCAACTCCTTCCCTTGATGGGGAATTGCCATGTAGGCACATGTGTTATTCTTTTATTTTTTCTTAACATAGCTTCAAATATATATGCCTAATGTTTAAGTCTTGTGAAGAAAAAAATAGAAGTCTCCAGTCATTTTTGTGGCATTTTTCTATCTTTAAGTACTATGTCCATATTACGGCTGAAAATAGTCCATTTAATTAAGTAGACTCATTCCTTTAACCCAAATGTGTGTTGTGTGTGTAATTTTTAATGTGATTTTATTGAGATATATTCACATACCAAACAAATCATCTGAAGTATACAATCACTGGCTCACAGTATCATCACATAGTTTTGTATATATCCCCATGATCAAATTCAGAACATTTTAATTAGGAAAATAAATAAAAGGAAAAAGAAAACCCCAATCCTCCCATATCCCTTAATCCCCCCACCCCCACCATTATTGACCCATAGTATTGGAGTAATACATTTGTTACTGTTGATGAAAGAATATTAAAATATTACGGTTAGCTATAGCCCATAGTTTGCAACAGGTACATTTTTTCCCATATACCCCTCTACTATTAAGTTCTTACAATAATGTCATACACTGGTTCTAGTTCATGAAAGAACTTTTTTATATTTGTGCAGACTATCACAGACACTGTCCACCACAAAATTCATTGTGTTGTACATTCCCAAGTTTTAACCTCCTAGTTCCCTTCTGATGACATACGTGACTCTCAACGTCCCCTTTCCACCACATTCACACACAATTTCATATTGTTAATTATTCTCACAGTAATGTGCTACCCTCACCTAGTCATCTCCATCCATTTCCAAACGTTTAAGTTCAACCTAGTTAAACCTTCTGCACACATTAAGCAACCGCTCCCCATTCTTTAGCCTCATTCTATGTCCTGGTAACCTATATTCTGTATTTTATGTCTAAGAGCTTACATATTATAATTAGTTCATATCAATGAGATCATAAAATATGTCTTTTTGTGTCTAACTTATTTCACTTAACATGATGTCCTCAAGGTTCAACCATGCTGTCGCATGCTTGTGGAGTTCATTCTTTCTTACTGCTGAATAATATTCCATCATGTGTATATGCCACATTTTGTTTATCCACTCATCTGTTGATGGACACTTGGGTTGTTTCCATCTTTTGGCAATTGTGAATAATGCCGCTATGAACATCAGTGTGCAAATGTCTGTTTTCATAAGTGCTTTCACATCTTCTGGGTATATCCCTAGTAGTGGGATTGCTAGGTCATAAAGCAACTCTATACTTAACTTCCTGAGGAACTGCCAAACTGTCCTCCCCAGTGACTGCACCATTTTACATTCCCACCAGCAGTGAATAAGTGTTCCAATTTTTTCACATCCTCTCCAACACTTGTAGTTTCCCATTAGTTTAAAAGTGGCCATTCTAATAATCAAGTGGGATCATTCTTTTAAGCCAAATGTGTGTGTGTCTTTGTGTGTAATTTTTTGTGCGTGTGCCCTACTTTCTAGCTATTTTGTCACAAAGGAATTTCCCACTTTGAAGATATGTCACAACACAACGGAACTATCTGCTTAAAAATGAGAGATTTGTGCTAAGTGCTTTGAAACTATTTTAACAGTAAAAGGGATTATTCCAAAAGAGAAAATATAGTCCCAGTCCCATCCTTTTCTTGAAATGACTGGTTTCACTTTCATTTTTTTCATGTACTATTCATACATTAATGGTTTCATTAGAGCAGGCTTTAGAATTTATGCTGTAAAAAATGAAACCAGATATTGCCTCATATTTATTAAAATGCGTTCACCCATGTTTCTGATTTTGTGGACACTGTCCTCTCTGAACTATAATGGAGCAAGTAACTATGAAACCACGTTCTCTTACCTGGGAATTGGTCTCGATGAAACCATTGGATCAAGCTCAACTTTTAGTGGCTTCTTTTCCTTTTAAGAAAGAGAAAGGGCCTAGCATGCTTTATTTCTTTTATTCCACAGATGAGTGCCTACTATGTGTATTGACATTTTAAATATCACAGCAAAAAGCATAGAAGAAACTTTTGCATTGGTTTTGTGATTCTACAAGTACATCAGGGTCAACCACAGGAAAACAGGTCTCTGCCATTGTGTTCCACAACATGGACCAAGTGCTGTGGAGTTGATAAAATCACATGAGAGGGCATTGTGAGCCATGGCATAGTAGTGGGGTTGAGTTTGGATTTGGGGATGGGTAGTTAAAGTAATGAGCCCCAAGGGTGAGAGAGTTGGGCTGAATCAATAACCCGGGGTTGGATAGCATTAGTAGCCAGAGGCAATAAACCAGTGGTTTTGTTTGCTTTTTTGTTTTGGAGGTGTTAAAATGAATAAGCCAGATTGATCCTCACTGCAATACAGAGGAAGACAACTCTAACAGGTTCACACAAAAACTGAAATGTATTGCTTGCACAACTAAAAAGTCCAAGATGAGAATTGGCTTCAACTTTGACTGAATTTAGGTTTTCCAATAAAAGTTGTTATGATTTTGTCTTTCTCCAGCTTTCTACTCAGTTTTCTTCCTGTTGGCTTCCATCTTGGTTAGGCTTCCCCATAGGGTGAGAAGGATTGCCATCATTAGCTCATGGTTTATGTTGTACAAGTTTTGCAGCCTTGATGGAAAGAGTATGCCTTCTTTTTACTTTGGTTGGCTCAGCTTGGATCATGGGCCCATCCCTGGAGCCAGGTGGAGGGATTAATCCCACCTAAACCATGTGGATTGAGAATGGCAAATTTGTACTCCTCCAAAGGAAAAGGGTGTGTTCTATTACCAGGAGAGGGATTCTCGGCAGGCAGAAACCACTACATAGATCCCTTTGTAGATCTGATAAAAGACATGGATCATCTGTCTCTATAAAAGTAATCGTAAGCACATATAAACACAACACAATTCTGCTTATAATCTCAGGAGGTTACAGAACTTGGTAAGTTAAATATCCATACCCTAGAGTTCCATAAGCCCCAGCTTAAAAAAATCTCTGTTCTACAGAATGAAATAGTTGAAGGTGAGGACTGTGACTTTTGGCACCTAGTAGAGTAGACCTAGTAGAGAACTTTGTACATGTAGTTAAAGAAAAAAATGAATGAAAGAATGAATCAAATACATTTTTTTCATGATCTTCAGTGCCAGTACTTTATGGATGAGGAAACTGAAGCTAAGCTAGGAGTAAAGCAAGCTGAAAACTTAGAATTGACAAGCCTGGAAAGGAGATGAGTGCCATTCTGAAATTCATGGGAAGAAAGTCTACACGAGCAGGGTATGAACCTGGGGTGCTGATGACTATTGTGGGATTCTCTGTTGAAGCTCAGCTGGCCCTAGTCCCAGCCACGGCTACGGGACCCTTCACCTTTGAGGCCTCCTCAGGCTGCTGACCCCTGTGCGGTACTTCTAGTCAGTGGCAAATAAGCACTTTTCTATTTTTCCCCTAGAACAGCCTGCTGGGGATTGAATTGTAACCCCCACAAAAGACATGCTCTAGGGCCTTTTAAAGATGCCATTATTATGGCTAAATTGAATCAAGGTGAGTCTGAATTCAAATGACTGGTGGCCTTAAAAATACAGGAAACTTGGAGGGAGTCAAAGAAGGTGGCAGTCAGTGGATGCTAGAAGAGGAGATGTAACAGGAAAGAGAGATCACCAAGGAACGGAAGATGGCCGTCGTCAGAACACTCCCAACTCTGGGAGAAAGCATGGCCCTGTAGACATCTTGATTTTGAACTTCTAGTCCTTGAAACTGTGAGACAATAAATGCTTGTTGCTTAAGCCAACCCATGGCATGGAATATATTATAGCAGTTCCAGTAAACTAATACACAGGTTCTTAAAATAATACTTGAGTCTTTCACATTTTTAGCTTCCACCTCAGAACCTGGACTCAAGTTAAAACCTTTTTTTGTTGTGTGACTGAGATTTATTTTCAATTCAATTATTAGATTCAGTCATTGTATAAATGGGAGCCCCATAGGTAATTGCTGAATGATTTTATACTCACCATTGGAAGATCCCAGAATTGCCCATGTTATACTTCTGGGAGAACGGTAAGCCTATGGGTCAGTTGCTGGAGAGCCAGCAAATTGAACAGCCCATAAAAAAGAATGCCCTCAGTCTTGTGGTATTTTAAGTTTTGGGTCAGCAGAGGAAAGTGGTTGAAACAATTACAATGGCATGGTGAAATTTGGCAGTTTTGGGAGAACACACACTAAAGAAGGCTATTTTCTAGTCACTCACTCAGGATCCATGTTAGCTGAAGAATTACTGAGGCCCTAGGAGAACAGAAATAGACATTATCCTTCTCAGACCCCAAACTGAGAAGAATGAAATAACTGACTCTGTCTTTCAGCAAATTGTCTCATATGGGAAGAATGAAAGACAGCTTGCTTATAAGCATCTTTCAGCAGGAAGACATATGGTTTATGTTCTGATCAGTTACTGGTGACTTTGAATCCATGCATGTATATCAGCTGCCAATATATGTGTGTACAATACATGTACTTTTATAGTGATAGACTAGAAGCATTTTTTCATACTTCTTAAAGACTAGTACTGGGTGCCAGTATGAAAGGACATTTTCATTCCCTTTCCCATTAATTTTGATCAGCCTGACCCAATCTACTTTCTTTTGTCCTATTCTTCCTTTTTGAAGAACATTACCTTTTTTTTTTTTTTTTCCAGTTTATGTTCGTGTGTGTGTAGCTTTATTAATGACCTTGTTTATTTAGGCTTTTAATAAAGGTGATTTTATGATGTGGTGTAGATTTGAACCAAGCATTCATTCATCAGCAAAGATTTCTGTTTAAGGCACTGTGCTGCACAAAGGTGACAAGGGTGTGGTGGTGGGGGAAGAAGGTGGGTCAAGATGATTAAAAGATGTCCACTCTGGTAGGCTGAATAATGGGCCCCTAAGATGCTCACAACCTGATCCCTGGAACTCGAGCATATTAACTTACATGGCAAAGGGTACTTTGCAGATGTGATTAAGAATTTTGAGATGGGGCGATTACCTTGGATTATCCAGGTAATCACAATGGTACTTATAAGAGGGAGGCGGGAGATTAGAGTGAGTAGAAGGAGATGTGATGATGACACACAGGTGGGTGTGATGTGCTTTAAGGTGGGCTAGGAGCCACTGGGGTGCAGGTGGCCTCTAGAAAAGGCCAGAAAATGAATTTCCTCCTACAGTTTCCAAGAGGCAAATAACCATGCCAGCACCTTGCTTTTAGACTTTGACCACCAGGACTATAATAGAATAAATTTGTGTTGTTTTAAGCTGCTAAATTTGTAGTCACTTGTTGCAGCAGCCAGAGGAAACTAATATACCCCCTATGCTCAATGACCAAATTCCAGTAGGTACATTATCCAATACATTAATGTGTTTCTTTTTCTATCTAAGTCATGTGAAAATAGTTAATCCAATCAACTGATTTTCTAGGCCCTAGCTCCAAATATTTTCTGGTTAGTTCTAAAAATATATATATATGATTCTAACTTGAGTAATGAATCAAAGGACAGAATAGGCAGCACTTGAGGACATGTGTAAGGAATCAAGGGAGCTTGCTATGGTAGGAACTGGTGGTCTTTGTATTGGTTAGAAAGGCTGGGTCATGCTGTGGTAACAAACAACCTCCAAACCTTAAAGTGACAGAAGAGTTTCTCTCACTCATGCCAAGTCTGCCACATGAACAGGTGACTCTCCAGGGCAACTTTTTCCATGTGATGGTTCAGGGTTGTGCATCCATGTCGACATGTGCTTCCATGCTAACTGAAGCAGAGCTGGGGAATGGTGGAGGGTCTCACACCAGCAATTAAATGCTTCTGGCCAGAAGTGAGTGACTCTTGTATCTCATTGGATGAAGGAAGTTACATAGCTAAATCTAATTTTGAGGAGGTGGAAAAGCATAATACTCTCTTGTCCTAAAAGAGGAAAGTAAGAAATATCGATAAGCGACACATATGTCTACCCTCCAACTTTGTAAGTTGGAGAAGTATTTTAAATAACTATAGAATTTATGTGTATCCTTCAAATATACAGTGATAACTCCATGATCAAATCCCAGGTACATATTTTCTTCCTTAGAAATGTTTGAAAGGTCTAGACTTCTTCCAATATTGTTACAGACCCAGATTTAAGTTTAATAATCAGGGCTAGGGAAAGTATTATGATTAGCATAACAAATTGATTTTTAAGACTGTGTTCTTTTATTTAAAAGGGCTTAAAAAACCACTTGCAGAGAGCTAGACAAAACGAATACAAGTAAGCTAATAATAAATAAAGTGCTGCTGAATGAAGTATTTAGCAATGTTTGTAAAGAAATGGAAAATCATATCTAATCATTTCATTGTACTTACCTGCCCTCAGTCAGGAAGCCTTTGGCATGCAGTGTATTTCTATAGGCATTCCACTGTGATTTTATAGCAATTAATATCCACTTGTAGCAAAGTGTTGACAGTAAGTTTCTAAATTCACAAGCTTGACATTCTGCTGGAAAAAAATGAAAGAGCTTTCTAGGTTGCTGATAAAATCAACTCAGAAAGATGTGAAATGCATTTTAACCCTTTGCCAAATAAGGCCTGGATTAAAACTGAACATTGCCATTTCCATAGCAGTTTGTTTCTAGAAAAGAAGCCAAGGGACAGACCTGCCCAATCCTCTATCCCACAGACCAAACACTGAAGTTTCCAAAACTCTGGAAAGGAATTTGCTTGCTGCTTTTGATGAATGAGGCAGGGAGCTTGAGTGTGTGTCCAGTGAGGTCTCTCTTTGGAAATTCTTCTGACTGTCACTGTCCATCTCACTTCTCAGCAGGGCTCAGGAAAATATCAGGGCCAACACCCCAGAGGGAGTTGACTGTAGGATTAATTAGGCAGATCTGAGTGAGCTGCTGTGTCGTTGCTAGATTTTTTTTAATACAGTGATCACAATTATTTTTGAAATATAAGCAACTGGCTATGTATGAACATGGGTCTAACAGGGACTTAATTAAGTAATATGTATTTCTTTTTAAAAGATGTAATGTATGGGACAGTGTATATTAATAAGAGATCCTATCATTTTATAAAATGCTTCTAATGTGTTAGGAACTTCTCAGTTCTTTCCATACATTATTCTATTTAAGTCTATGGGGTTGGTAGCATTATTTCCTATTTCATGGCTGAGGAAACTGAAATCCAGAGAAATGGAGGGACTTGGCCAGGGGTTCACAGTTCATCTTCTACCCTATTTATTGGGCACATTGTATGTACTGGGAGCTATGATAGGTTCTTTTAGATTCATTAACTGAAGTTCCATGACAGCTGTGTGTCATGATCTTGGTATGTTTCAGTCTGAGAGGAAGATCCCTGAGTTCTAAGATATTAAGTGACAGATCTGAGTTTATTTGATTTTTGACTTGAGTCCAGGATGAGTTTTACCATACCATGTCTGTACCGGAATGGTGGAATCACAAACCTTAGATAGCTCTGAGCAGGGTCCCAACCTGAGTTCCAGAACTGATGGTTCAGGGTCTGTTTGTAAGGTCAGTGCATAGAAGGTTGACTTCCCTTATGTTCCTCTAGAATCCTTTGACTGCAATTTAAGATATGTTGTAGTTGCCCCTAGAAATATTGTTTGTTCTTTTCTTTTTCCTCTTTTTAAGGCACCCTCTACTTTCCACTCCCACCTTGCCCTAGTAAATAACTAGGACCCATATTCTTGACAAGAACATTCTGCTTAAAGTGGCCTTTAGATGCCTTTGGGTGGAGTTACTATTTAATTTGGGCAATCTGTTTACTCAGAAAGGCATCAACCAGTTCTACAGGCTTGGCCAGTTAAGGACCTTTAGTTTTAATCATCTCCATGAAAAACATTCTTCCTAATCCACTCTGGGCAAGATGTTGGATTGCCTTGCACCTTGGTCTTTAACTTTGAAATGCACAGACTTCCTGGGCTGAGATAGTATCTGTGGATTAGGGCGATTACTAATCACTGAATCAACGAATGTACTACACCTTTGCTTATTTTGCTCAGTATCCACTTGGAGAATAGTCAAGTCCACAGTTCCTTTGAATTTCATGGAGCCCCAGGTGGTCTGAGCAACCAAATAAGAAACAGACCACTTCTAATGTATTGGGTCTAAACAGCCATCATTATTATGTAACGTGCCTAGAAACACTTATCTGCAACTTTCCAGAGTTGCAGGCTTTCCAGGGTCAGAAGTTTGAAATGTACATTGTTGTTGGCTCCATCTCAGACCAGTCAATAAGTCAAAGAAAACTGCAGTCCTGGTGGAATTAATTTAGATTTTTTGGACCCTCACACTGTGTGGACTTGAGATATAAAGGAATCTGCTCTCACCACTCTAGAAGCATTCATCTCTAGCTCTTCTGTACAGCTTCTGCCTCTATCCTTGATGAGGAAGTTGTCTCTTCTTGGTAGAACAACCAAGAAGGTTGGGTAAGGGGAAAACCCACTTCTGGCTTTAAATTCAAAGGGAAGAAAACATGTTTTCTCTTTCATGAAAGTGATTCACTATGATTTATTATTCACATTTATTATTCAAGACATTCATCAGCAAATATTTTCTGAGTGCTTACTATGTGCCAGGCAGTGGGCCAGGTGCTAGGGATTAAGCTGTGAACAAAACAGACGGAATCTCTTTCCTCATGGAGGCATCTGGTGGAAATTCAGAACAAAATGACTCAAGGATAACACCATATGATAAATGTTACACAGGGAAAGTACATGTTGATCTGGGAATGCCTAGGAGGGCACCTGACCTGTACTTGGTGGAGGGTGGGGAGGCAGCAGAGGCTTCTTGGAAGAGGTGGAGGCTGAAATAAAGGATAAACAGGAGTTAGGGCAAAGCTGGAGGTGGTGCTGGTGGACAGTGTGATAGGCTGGGGAAAAAGCATGAGTCAAGATTCAAAAATGAGTGGGAGTATGGCATACCTGAGATAGTAAAGCTATTGAGGTGGGCTGGAAAAGTTAGTGTTGGGCATGGGATGCCACGAATGAGGTTGTGCAGGGGTTTGCTAGCCACATTAAGGAATTTTAGTTTATCTCTAAGAGCAATGGAATCTACTGAAAAATTTCCAGACACAGGGTGACATGATCAAATTAAAGTTTAGAAAGACAACTCCTGCTTCAGCATGAATAGGTAGAGAGACCAGTTACCTCAGTAATATGGTGAGAGGTGCTGGGCAGCCTGAACTAACCTAGTGACCACAGAGAGAAAAAGAAATACACTCAGATACATGTAGGAGGTAGAGCTGACAGCACTGATGATTGGTTGTAAGCCAGGTCAAGAGGAGGGTTTCTGGTTTAGGTAGTTGTGTTGATGGTGGATCCATTTTCAAAGATCAGGAGCACAGGAGTAAGCCAGGTTTGCGGAGAGAAGATAATGATTCTGGTTTGGGTCATGCAGGTTTTGAGGTGCCCATGGGACATCCACATGCTGATGTCCAGGAGGCAATTGACTATATGGGTCTAAAGCTCAGAGGAGAGAGCTGGTTTGAAGATAGAAAATTGGCAGCCACCAGTGTGTAGATGGTAATGGATGATATTACCTGGGGTGATTGCTAAGAGAGGGGGATGGGGCACAATGCCGTGGAGATTAACAACCAAGGGATAGACCAACGGCAGAAACCCACAAAGGAGACTGAGAAGGAAAAGCAGAAGTAGGAAGGAAGAAAGGGAGAGCTAAATCTACAGAACCCCAGGATCTAAGAAAAACAAAATCAAACTAAGCACAGGCCCATTTATTGATATATATTACTATAAGAAGCAAGGACTGGCCAAGGGAAGTTTTTCCTTTTAGTGTCTATAGGAGTGTGTGTGTGTGTATGTGTGTATGTGTGATTGTTTGGGATGAAGGGAAGGAAACAGGGAATTTGGGGAATACTGTCATCAGATATTAGTTATGTTCCCTTAGCACAGACATATATGAAATGTTTAACAAATTAACACATATTTAGGATTAATGCGTAGAGCATTTTGTCTAGGGTGATGGAGAATATATAAGAAGTATAAGCTCTCCCTGCCTCCTAGAAGCTTGTCATCTAGTTGGGGATATACAAATGCATATTCAACAATTTCATCAATAGTAAGGATAGGACACAATGAATCCAAGAGCTTATATAGAAAATAAGGTCTATAAAAGCATAGAGGAGGGAGTGTTGGTTTTCACCAAGTGTGGAACAGAGTGACAACACGCATAACAACATGGGCTGGACATCTAGTTCTGTGAACTGACCAAAATTTTGCAGACTAAGGAGTGTTAGAAAACTACCTGCAAGGAAGAAAGACTCTCGGTCTCGTTCTCTGACATGCCCCTTCCTGAACTCGCCTGGGTAATGCTGTATCTTTTCAGAAGTGCCTCTGGCTTTTCAAAGCAACATTTCATCACCAGGAAGAATAATTAGTCTTTGTCTTTCATTAGTAACAGGCAACAGCTCAGAAAGGAAAAGCCAGCAGTGACTTTTCTACCCACCCTTTCACCCACCCCCCAGGTCATTCTGAAAAATCCCCAAATTTCTTGTTGGAAGAATATGCAGTATATTCAGAAAGTTCCTCCTTGCCCTGAAGTCCACGAGAAACATAAGCTTTGAGGCTCATGGAAAATACAGAAGACTTGTGGGTTTTGTTACTTGGCAACTGAGGCCTGATCTGTTAAAATAAGAAACTTGCATTATTTTATAATACTAAAAATGAAATACGTGATTTTTTTTTTTTCTTTCTAGGTGGGGGAAATGAAAGTACTGCCATTTCAGCATACCATTGTTTCAAAATTCCACACTTGGTTGGCTGGCTTTCTGGCTATTATATCTTTGTCACCCAAAACGGATGCCTCACGGGGTGATGGTCACCAGGTAAGGCAGCAAGTCTAGTCAGAGATCCCAGGAAAGTCACAGGAAAGTCAAGTAAATATTTAAGAGAAGGGGAAGAATTTTATCAGGGAACTAGGAAAGCTCCTCCACATATGGTGGTGGTGGGATAGAACGTCGGAGTGACAGAAAGCAGAGTCATGAAATGGTGCTGAGATTAGAGGAGAGACTGTGGTGCCTGCTCCACTTTGAGAGATGAGCTTTCTCTTTGGCTGCCTCGCCTGCTGCTGCTCCTTACACGTGTGAGGTCACCCATGACTTGATGTCCCATGCAGTAGAAAGTATCACCATGACATCCACATTTCCCAAACTGTCTCTTGAGACGAGTGCTCTGATGAGTGAGTGAATTATGAGGAAAGAAGACAGAATATTTGAAACAGAACTTCATGGAGAAAATGGAATGGAGAATATGTGTCTGCGTGAACTGGACTTGGGAGAATAACTGGGGGTGACCTGAAATCCAAAGTTGTATTCAAGGGTATGTCTTCCTCCATTTCTCTGTTCCCATCCCCATTTTGTTATAAAAGGCTTGGGATTATTTGAGAGATGCTGCAGTCATATTTCACTTGAGTCATATTTCACTTGAGTCAACATGGAGGGGAATTCCTGGGGTAAAATGTTCTCTTCAACACTGGGCTAGCAACTAATGATGACCTGATAATCTGGCAGTGGCTAATTCTTTGGAGTTTAGAAAATGGAGATGCTAAAGAATGACACTGTCATTTTGGTATTATAGACCTTACAAGAAAATGTTGTATTCTGCATTTAGTGAGAAAATTGAATAGCTTGGAAAGTATTTCCTTCTGCATTACTTTATGATGACCCTCTATTAAATTCAGGAGAATGAACTATTACAATATTGACCTATGAGCTAGAATATAAGCTTTTTCCTGTGTTTACTGATGTGTATCCCAAACTACCTAGAAGAGTTTCTGGTGCATAACAGATGTTAGATAAATAAATAAATATTTGCCTAACTGAGTATATTGTGTACAGATAGCATAAAATTGAGTTATTTTTCCACTATTTCATGAGGTTAAATTCAAGTCAATGGGTCAGTTTTCTAGAAAAAGGTCTCAAATTTTGTCCATTTGTAAATTATAGAAATCTGCAGCATTAGGTTGGGCTTTGTAGTTTTCTTGTCTGTTAACTGAAAAAAATTGAATAATGTTATCTAAAGGCCCCCTTCATTCTAACAGCCAACAGATCTTTGATTATAGGTTATTTCTCAAGACTCTTACACTTATAACATTCCATGGTTCTTATAAAAACATAGAAAAGAAGAAATATACCCATTGGTCCTACTTGATACTTACTTGATCAATAGGAAGATGCTTTGGGAAATTCTGAAAAAGCAAAGCAATATATAGTCATTTTTAGTGGTTGTTCAATATATTACCATGCATAAGAGAAATGTTAATTGTTACTCTCTAAAAAGTTGTAGCTGATTGTCTAGTCAATTCTTTATCAAGGAGAATGTACCATTTCCTAAATCCTTTACAAGCATTGTGCTACTGCAGTTTTGGTGGCATGTGGAGGTGAGAAGACAAACAAAAAGCAGTAACTAATATTTACAAATTGTGACAAATGATATGAAAGACCAAGTTTCAGAATACCAGGACAAAAAATAGAGGTGCCAAGGTAGAAGGTAAGTTATTTTGGGTAGGAAGTTAAGGGAAGGTCTTTCTGCAAAGGTCTCTTCTGAAAGATGAGAATGAGCCAACCAGGTAGAGGGCAGGGGGATACAGATTCCAGGCAGAGAATACAGCAGGAACAACCGAATCACAACTTTAGAGCTTCCTTTATTTACAGATGAAATGATACGTTACCTTGGATATGCTTTAAAATAATTCAGTGAGGGAGGGAAGTGTGGGGAAATGGATAAAACAAGACAGGCCATACAGAGATGACTGTCGAAGCAAGATAATAGGACATAAAAGATTCCATACACTGTACTCTCTTCTTGTGCATGTTTGTTACTTTCCTTAATAAAATGCTTTTAAATAAACCTTTAGAACTTCTTATGTTTGCAGGTATAGTCATAGTCATATTTGGTTAGCAGTTTTATAAATATGACCCTCTTTCACTACTCACCCTCATAAAATATTGGAACTATTGGTCCAAGGAAAATAATGTTCGTAACACCTAAGAGGGTTGTTTAGTAAAGTCTATATATCTCTCAGTGTAGACTAACCTCTGTTCTAGAAAAGAAGGATTTTTATGCAGTTTTATGAAGCGAGAAGAAAAAAGTATTTAAGGATGTCTGACATGTTCAGTTTTAGAAACATCAGCTTTACTGAAGTATAATTTACATGAATAAAATACACATATTTAAAATATACAGGCTGATGACACTTTGGAACTTACACTCTAATCAAGATATAGAACATTTCTACCTCTCCAGAAAGTTCCCCTGTGCCACTTGTGGTCAATCCTCCCCTCACCCCATCCCCACCAGGACAATTACTGATCTGATTTCTATAATTTTATCTGTTCTAGAATTTCATATACTGGAATCATACACTATGTACTTCTTTGCATTGGCTCCTTTCACTCAGCATAATGTCTGTGTGATTCATCCACATGGTGGTGTGTATCAGTAATTCATTCTTTTTTATGGCAAGTGGGTATTCCATTGTGTGAATATGGCACCATTTGTTTATCTGGTCACCTGTTGATGGACATTGGGTTGCTTCCAGGTCTGGGCTATTATAAATAAAGCTACTATGAACATTCATGTACAAGTCTTATGTGTGCACATGCTTAAATTTTCTTGAGTAAATAGTTAGGAGCAGAATTGCTGTGTCATATGGTAATTATATCATTAAATTTGTAAGAAACTGCCAAACTGGTTCTGAAGTAATTATACCATTTTATGCTCTCACCGGCAATGTATGAGAACTCCAGGTGATCCATACCCTTGTCAACATTTGGTATTATCAGTACTTTAAATTTTGGCCACTCTAGTGAGTATGAGGTAATACCACATTATGTTTTTAATTTACATTTCGCTAATGGCTAATGTTGAGCATCTTTTCATACACTTATTGTATATCCATGTATCTTTGTGAAGTATGTATTAACGTCTTTTGCCCTTTTGTTTTTATCAGGTTGTTCATCTTATTATTATTGAGTTGAAATAGTGCTTTATATATTCTGGATATATTCCTTTGTCAGTTATATGTGCTTTAAATATTTTCTCCCAAGCTACCTTCTCATTTTTATAATGTTTTGTTTTGAGGAGATCTGAAGGATTTAATTATAAAGTCCAGTTTACCAATTTTTAATTTTAATTTTAGTGCTTTTTGTGCCCTAAGAAATCTTTGCCTACTCCAAGACCATGAAGAGTTTCTCCTATGCTTTCTTCTTGAAGTTTTATAATTTTAGCTTTTTTGTATAGGACTCTACTCCATTTTGAATTTTTTTCTTTTTCCTTTCTTTCTTTTCTTTTCTTTTCTTCTTTTTTTTTTTTTTTTTTTGGTATATTGTCTGAAATAGGGTTCAAGGTTTGTTTTTCTCTATAGAGATACCCATTTATTCTGGTACCATTTCCTGAAATGAATTTCCTTTCCCTTGAATTATCTTCGTGTGTTTGTATAAAATCAGTTGACCTCTTTCTGGACTCTCTATTCTAATACACTGTCTTGATTACTATAGCTTGATATTAAGTGTTGAAATCAGCAGTGCAAGTTCTCCAATTCTGTTTGTCTTTTACAAAATTGTTTTTTTTTCTAGATTCATTGCATTTCCATATACATTTTAGAATCAGCTTTTCAGTGTCTTAAAAAAAAGCCTGCTTAAATTTTTATTGGGATTACATTGAATATATAGATTTATTTGTGAAGAACAGACAAAAATAATGAGTCTTCCAATCTATGAACATGGTATATCATGCCATTTATTCAAATCTTTTAAAATTTCCCTAGCAGTTTATTAGAGTTTTCTGTGTAAAGTCGTTGTACAAGTTTCATTAACTGTATTCATAAATATTTTATGTTTGTTCATGCTATTGTAAATGGTATTCTTTTAAAGTTTCATTTTCCAATTATTTTTGTTGCTCAATTTAGTTTTTTGGAAGGTAATTTCTGAGCTTATTGTATTGAGATTATCTAATGCACTTGCAAAGTTAACTAAACATGCCCCTACCATTTTTGTGAACTATTTCTCTCTCTCTCACACACACACACACACAAAACCACAAATAAGTTGACTCTACAGATAAAATTAGAGGCACCACAGGTGAAATAATTTCAATCAACCCATGCAGTGAACCAAGTTCTTCATAGCTTTTTCACTACCTCTCTTTTCTTAGCTGGGAGAGAAGTGGAGAGATGTCACAATATTCTTATACTATCTGGAAATGGGAGGAGATAATTTTATCCAGTACTGACAATGCCTGTAGAAATGGCAGCATAAGTGGGAAAGATCAGGGGAAAAGGGACAGAGCCCTTTTTCATGATCATCCAGAGAATGTCTACTGAATGTCCTGCATCATGGTTTTTACAAGGGTCACATTCCCTGGAGCCCAGTTTGGGGAAGCAGTGTGCTTTCCCAGAAAGAGCCTGAGCCTCTGGGTTCGAAATCAAGCTTTGTAACTTATTAGTGGGGTAAGCTTGTTTGAGTAACTTGTTCTATAAGCAAACGTTAAACATCAATATGGTTGGAGCCGTTTCTGACTGGCTATGCAGAGAAATTTAATTACTAGTGATTATTGTTTTTTGTTTTTTGTTTTTTTAATTTTAGCACAGAAAGAAGAAAAAGAAGGGGTCCTTGGCATATATTGAATGCTCTGTGCTAGGCACCTTACATATATTTATTGCCTCTTTTAATCTTTACCACAAACCCATGAGGCTATAGTAGGGATTCTAAGGCAAAAATTATCATCCCTTTGCAAATAAGGAACTAAGGCTCAGAGAAGTTAAGTAAACTTACTCAAGGTCCCTCAGTTATTAAGTGTTTGACTTTAAATCTTTGCATCTTCCACAGAACAAGTTGGGAAACTGGTGAGTGTTGGAAATGAGCCTGCAAGGTGGGATGTAGGGGTACTTGGCCAAGAAATACAAATCAGTTCAGAACTCAGCCTTGGGCCACTGATGTACTCCCTACTTTTCCTTTTATAACCACCTTTGGGGCACCAAACCCATACAGAGTCTAACAGGAGCAAGGCAGCCCAGAGGCTTAACACAGTTGAAGCCACAAGCTCCAGATTATGTTTGAGGTGTTTTCATAGATTTTATTCATCCTGTCTTGACTGAGGTTTATTTTTGGAAGCTGCAGTCAAATAATTTTTCTTAAGCACCTTTACAAGCTAAACCCACTACGAGATGCTGGGGAATAAGTCCAAGATATAGCCCCAGCTCTCAAGAAACTTTTCTGTGGATATGGACACAAGATATATTCCCAGAAAATTCACAATAATTCCCAGCAATAGGCAGTCAGTGCCATAGGAATGCATAGAGAGTTATGCTCCAGGAATCAGAGGAGCCTAGGGGCATGAGGAGTGGCTACTATGGATAGCTGGAATCTCACCAGGCTTTGAATTGGCAGAGAGGATTCAAGGAGGAAGCTGGAAGGACAGATGGCTGGACAAGTGCCTATTGTGTCATGGTTAAACATGAGGCCTGGAGGGAGACTATCTGTGAAGTTCTCGTCAATTGATTAACCACCCCCTTACCCCCACACACTCTTTCCTCATCTGTAAAATGGGAGCAATACGTAGCCATTCAGTGCCTCATGTGTTGTGAGGATTTGGTGAGACATTGCATGAAAGCACTTAGCATGCTGCCTGGCACACAGCAGATACTGATTAAAATGGCAGCTGCTTTCATTACTAATGGCCTTACATGTGTAGCTAAGGCAAAGATCCTCTCAACTTCCAAACTTATCTGTTTGTAACCATCCTTGCTTCCTTTCCTCTGCTTTCAGAGTGCTATTTCCTCCTTTTCAAGGTTAGTCCTACCACCTGGCCCTTATTCCAACAAATATTTCTACTCTCTTTTCCAGTAGCTTGATTTTGGAGCTTTATGTCATACTCCTGCTATTTTTTTAATCTATTTTTTTAAACATTTTTCTTTGAAGAAACAAGCAAATGAGTATAAATCGTCCTATCTCACATACCTACCATTCTAACAACAGGAAGAGTTTTTTCCCATTAAGTTAAATTGAGAAAAGATGCTTGTTTTAAATTTTTTATAGTGCAGGTAAGGTAGAAGCAAAGGGCAAACTAGAAGTGTGTGTGTGTGTCTTTGTGCATGTGTGTGTATGTACATTTAGCTTCTAGTCTGAACATTTGGAAATCTTAACTCATATTTGGACAAACATTTAAAAAAGCACTTGCTCTTCAATGAAACAATGAGCCCCAAATGGGAAAACCGAATATAGGAAAAAGGAATCATGAAAATAAAGACACCAGAAAAGATTGGCTGCCTATATCCAAATGCAGATGACTGCTTTTAAACAGAACAGAAAAAGGTCATTTTGAATGAATATTTTAAAAAGTCCTGTCAAATGAATGGGCATAAATGTATAATTTACAGTTCTGACATGAAAGGACAACTGAAAGTTTTCCGAGCAACAGGAGCTCTATTAAACAGTCCGGTGCAGAGATGCTTGAGACTTTTGCTTTCTCAGCTCCCCCCACCCCACTAATCTCCCTGAATTCCTGCCATTTCAGGCACACTGTAGACATGGTGCTAACGTAAATGGTACCCAGGGGAAAAAATACACATGCTGCGTATGGAGAAAAGCCCACGTCCTTCCTCCCTTTTTTTTATGAGCCGCCAAATCTTGCTGCTGGTGTTTACATTAAGAGAGGAATGTGATATTAATATTTAGCTCACTCTGCAGAAATATGCATTGAAGTGTGGTAGAAATTTCAGCATGTAGGCTCCAGAGCAAGGTCTCCATCTCTTTCTCTCTTACACACACACACACACGCACACACACAATGTTTTCCAGCTCAGAGAGCCATGAGCCCTCAATTAAAATTGAAGAACACATGGCCAGCAGCAGGAGGAGACCCACCAGATTGACAAGGTGTACGGCTACAGGGGGTGTCCAGTGTGCAGGGGAGCTTTGCGAGCCCTGTTGGAGATGGAAGTCCTACATGGACGGGGGCAGCACCAAACGATCCCGCTGACCTAGATTCAGCTGTAGATTGCGGACTGCTTTGGCCGGCGATGCCGTTACTCCGCCAGCCGGTTTGCTTGCAGTTTCTTGGGCTGCCTGGCAAACAGCGCTGACCCATTTCACCGTGAGAACCTGAGCGGGTGTACTAAAGGCTGTGTGCAAGGAAACGCTCACTGTTGGCATTTTAAAGATTCCAAAATTAAATTTTCTCAGAGTTTTTGAAAAACACATTTAGAAGCCCCAACAACAGCTGACGTTCTTTGACAGCCATGGAAGAGAGAGAGAAGGGAAAGGTGAGACAGTTGCTGTTAGCCTTTCCCCTGATCTAAACTATGAGCAATATCATCAAATTTATCTTTTACTCGGACAATAGCATTGTAATATATATATTTCTAACCCAAGTGACTTGATAGATGGAGAATAAATAGGCAAAAACAAAAGGCTAAGGGATTAACTTGCATTGCTATATATATTTTGCTCTATTTAAATCAGAATATATGGAATCAAATAATCAAAAATTTCATGATAAATAAATGAAAGTATTTAAAGGTGGATTTATTACAGCCTTGGTTCAACCTTGAACTATTCAGCATTAAGTTTCACTAGTGAACTGGAGCAGTATGGCCCTTGGGGGAAAAATGGATCTGTGATTTGGTAAAGGAATTCCATTAAGAAGTGCAATTCAGGAAAATCAGGATCCGGTATGTTATGTGATCACATTAAAATGTAACCTCCGCTTTTTTTTGGACAAAAACCATAGCTCAGAATTGAAAACATTTGTAGGCCTCTATATTGAAATACATGAATATGTCTAGAATTTTTCTTGTCATTGCTAAATTAGCTCAGGATGTTACACCCTAGAACTTCCTGAGTGATCCTTTCCATTTCCTACACAGAGAAAGCAGAGACAACACAGGCCTAAGGATGGCCTCGGGCAGTGCTGACTTTTTCCTAGAGACAGAGCCCATCCTTGGGTATGGGGACCTAACCTGGGGACCATGGAATCAGTGTTTTCACTTCTTAAGGAGAGGAAGGAAGAAGAGTAGCCATGGCTTGGCATGATAGGAAACAGTACAATGGGGTTTATGGAAACAAGAACATAAATCTACAGCCCTTCATTTTTGAAAAGATAAACAAGCCATTTATTCCCTTTGTTGCAAAGGTGTCAGGAACTACTCTTTTTCACCCTCTCTCACTCAACCTTTTCCTTCAATGCCTGAAAGCATTTCCTTTCCTACTGCAAGGCTCTCAGTCTCCCTTCCAGATCCTTCCTGTCTCCAAGTCTTCCAAGCACAATCTTTAACCTGTGTTGAAGAATTGGCTTCCTCTTGGAGAAGCATCTAACTCTGTTTGCAGTGGTGTGGGCCTGCCACTTTTCACCCAGGTCAGCTGTCACTGAAGGATTCATTAGGGTACCTAAACATCCAATACCGTGCTGCAAATTAGATCAGGAATTAGAGAACAAATATGATTTGTAAACAGTAGTAGCTATGGAATCTATCATTCAACTCTCAAGAACAATTAAAGCAATAGTTTCTTATGGCCAAAACCAGGTTATAAGTAGGATAACCATACATTCTAGCCTGCCTGTCTACTTGTTGTCTTGATATAATTACAAGTAGCGCTCTTTCTGTCTGCATTTAAATGATAAATTACATGGTCTTCCTAATTATAATAATACTTTTAGTGCTTGAAACATCTTCCTTCAGTGTCTTTCCACAATTTAATTTGCTGTATATGATTATGGTTTTATCAGCAAGTGGCTATCTTTATGAACCTGAGGTGCCCATCTCTTTCTTGGCAAAAATTCCACAACTCTCATGTATATAGTTGATGTTAGATTTGAACTGATCACAGGAATGTATCTATACCCTAATGCATATCCACACCCTAGGTGACCGTAACCAAAACCAGGAAGTAGGACAGGTTCAGATTGGTGCTCTGCTATCTCCAGGATAATCTTCCATGTCCTACCCTCTTCAGTTACGTGCTTTCCTCTAAATCTCAGTCTTCCTCCATCCCATTTTCTCCAGTCTCTCCTGCTCCCTTTCCAAGGCTGAAGGAAGGAGATGGGCCATTAGATCCTCCAAGACCACCAATACACAAATGATCAATAAGAGCTTTAAAAGTTTATTTTGGAGGGTTGTTTGCAATTTTCAAAGGAGTAAAGACTTGAAAGACAAAGAGATAGCTCTCTGGGTGGAATTTCTGGCATCCACCCTTAAAATTACACCACTCAGCCTCTTTCTTTATCCTTCTCACCTAAAGCGTCAAAGTCAGTGAAGCCACCAGGCCCCAGGGTCATAAGGAGACTCTCTGGCATAAATGATCTGAAACACAAGGTGAAAACAGCCTTTCAGAATTAAATGCTTTACATTCCTTGGACTATGAAACTGTTATGCACTTCTAAAAATGACATTTATGGGAAAGCACAGATTGACCCAGAATGTGCCTTTTATTTCATATTTGGAAGAGAGTAAATATTTGTGATCTGCGTAATGCCTGGCCTTTTGGTATTAAATAATCAATGTATATTTGACATATTTTAGTCACTTCCTTAACTAATTTGGCCCACAAATACCAGTCTAATTGTATTACCTAAATAAGTAGGTTTTTCTTTTTAGAAAAGTATTTTTTTTTCTTTTAGGTAATTACCTTTATAAAGAATAAAGCCTTATAGTATCAATAAGTTCTGATGGATTGTTTTCCATAGAAAGATTTTAAAATATAGGGTGGGTTATTTTACTAGGTCATTCAAAATTCTTCTAACTGTTATGATATCATTTCTATTCTGTCTTCTAATCACTGATTTATTAACTTCTATGGTTTGCCTTGCCAGGATATTCAAGGACTATTGTAAACACTACCTTTGCAAATGCTTCTAGACTTGCAGCTCTGAATTTCTGCACAGCTCTAATGGAATTCATCATTCAGACATGCACCATCTTGTGGACTGAATCACCTTTGTGAATTGACCATGGTTCATTGAAGCTTATAACTAAAGGGCATTTAGTGATGCAAATGACCAGTCCATTTCTGAAATACCAGAGCATCCACTTATGGTAAAGATTCACTTGCCTTCACCTGCAAAAGCATGATGTTAGATTGGGACTGTTTAGTCCTAATGCAGGTAGGATATGTGTAAGCATTTTGTCCTGGCATAAGGTTATCTTCCATTTGGAATTTTCTTAAGAAATAGCTTATCTCACGCATATATATATATATTTTTTTTTTTGGCATGTTCTATGTTAGTTATATTAAGGACAAAATGATTTTTTTCATTCTTTTTAGAAATCATGATCTTCTGTTTTCTCTTATAGCTCACTTTCATTTTTACGGATTTTATTAACTCATTGACTCTGAATATTTAATCAATACCACCTTCCCTAACAAGACACTGCAGATGGGTATTGTGCCATGCAAGATATGACTTCTTCCTTCCAGTAGGAGGCAGTCTGGTGGGAGAGTGAAGACTTGTACCCATACATACCATATTCCAGGCAGTGATGACATGTTATGTCTATGATGCAGACTGTGTACTCCAGACATCTGAAATAGAAGGGATTCTGGCTGTAGTGGGGAGAATGTCTGGAGCTGAAGGGGAGACCCTTGCAAGATAAAGTTTGGGATGGGGGGCAGTGTTGGGGTAAATAAAGATAGCAGACACGACAGCACTGGGATTAGACAGTATGATGAGAAAATAGTCCAAAATAAGTTGCATTAAAGTTCAACCTTGAGTAGTAGTAGGGCTTGCGACTGAAAAAGCAGTCAGGAGCCAAACTGTTAGGCTAAAGAGTGTGGTACCAATTGCATAGGCAGTAGTGACAGTAGAATATTTTGAATAGTTGCTTAACGACTTAGCTGTGCTTTAAAAATCTAGAGCGTGATCTGCAAGATGAGCCAGAGGATGGAAGGGTAAGAGAGGGAGGAAGGTCAGTTAGGTAGTTATTGCAACATGATAAGAGCCAGAGTGGAGGTGGAAGGTATATGCATAAAAGAGATAGAAGATAAGTACCATCAGCATGTTATTTTAATCTCCCAGGGAAAAGAGTTTGCCTTGAATAGTGAAGCAATAAAATCCATTATGCCTCTGTAGTCTTCCGAAAATTTAACAACTTATTTTGAAGAAGTTGTGCCCAGATTTACTTGTGAATTTTGTATAATGAACTCAAAAGCTATACATCAAATGATAGATAGAGATTATTATAATATAAAGTCCAAGATGCTTCCTTTTCCAGCCCTCCACTCCTCACATTCTACAATTTCAGGGAGCTTTATGGATTTACCTATTCAACTCTCATAGCTCCCTCTGAGACTGATGAAGCCTTCCTGTTTTGAGGATGGGGCAACTGCAGCATGGATAGTTTCAGTATTATTCCAGTTTATCAACTTCCTTTAGCAAGACACAGGTCAGTATGCTTTTAGGTGGAGCAAAGAACTGGTGTGACCAGGCCAAACTTGTGGTGAAGCAAGTTAATGGGAAATGATTAAAGCACATGTGGAGGATTGGGGTTTGTGATCTTGTGATCTAACAAGGAATTGTCCTTAATTGCTGAAGCCAGAATGGATAATTTAGAAAATTCAGGACATTGACACTGAATTGTTGTCATGAATTATTGGAAATATTTTATTTTGTTTTGTTTTGTTTTCTTGGCCAAATTTAAAGAAGAAAAGGAAAAAGTCTTGGTTATTCTTTACTTCATGTTGACTATATCCCAATCTGTCTCTATGGGACTTTCCATTTAATAAGGATAATCTCTGACTCACAAATGGGAAGAGAAAATCAAGAAACCAGATGGAGCATAAAGTTCAGCTGAATACAAGTTTTGACCACATCACTGATATACATCCCAGTAGATGACACCTATAAGCAATGATTTAATTAAAACAATTACTGTAAATGTGTATAGTTATACACTGTGTATTTATGTATCTATGGGAACATAACACTTCTGATTTTAATATGTATATGCTGAGGTTGGAAAAGGGAGAATGAAGAAAAATAAGGGATTTCACCTAAAAGCAAAATTTTCTGAGTATTTATACTTAAATCATTTTCTTTCCTTAAATTATTTAAAGACATACTCTTCAGGTGCTTGAAATGGAAATCATCCTTTTAGGATTCTATTTTTGTTTGGACAGAGTAGCCAAAGGAGGCTGCACTCTAATGTGTTATGATTTACTCCTTTATCACAAGCAACAGAAGAATTACGGGACTTCGAAAGCTGTCAGGGAGGGAGGAAAGAGGGGAAAAAAGGAAATGTTTTATACCTGCTCATTTTGACATGGCTCCTTCAGAAATCTGATACCAAATATCTCCCTGCATCTGGAGGAGGGAAGAAAGAGACCATACAGGCATTCTGTACATATGTTGAAATAAAACCCTCTATTGTCTACTGAGACAATAGAACTAGTCCATAATAATGTAGTACAAGTAGAGCATAAATGACACAAGCCAGCAATGCAATCTTTGTTCCAGCGTAATCTTCTGTATCAACCATCTACAATTCCCAGAGGTAAGATAAAGGCCCTTATCCCATTTCCCACAATTTGCCACCACTTCTCTCTCTCTCCTTACTGTGTTAAGCAACATAATAAGCTCCCTCTCTGGTATGGCTAAACATGTTTGACAACCTAAGAACTGTCCTAAATCTTGGTCAAGATCTCAAACTAAACCAGACTGTATGGATACACAAAATTAGGTTAGCTTCATTATCTGTTTCAAAGTTTGCAGGAGGCATTTACTTTGATGGGAGCAGAAGTAGAAATGAATGCAGGGTGTCCAAAGTAAAGGCACTACTTGGGAAGATACTGTTCCAACTTGTATTGAAAAAGACAGCATTTCTGTATGGGAGCAGGACACAACACACCACTAAAACAAAGTAAAATATCCAAGAATATCAGGATAAAGGCGAGAACACTTGCCTAAGTGGGCTGCAGCAGAAACAAAACCAGTTGTTCACTAACAGACTCAACACCACCTGAGGCCACTCAGGTACTGGGTGGGTATGGCGGTGATGTGTAAGAGGGACAATGTCGCCACCTGCATAGAGCTTTCATTTGTAGTGGGCATTCTGCCCAACTTCACAGATGAGGGTCTGATAAATCTCTGAACTTCTGTGTATTTTTCCTAGTCTTGGCCAAAATCAACCCTCTAAAACTGCTTGAATATTTCTATCCTTAAACTTGCTGAAACCTATGACTTTGAATTAAGTGCAAGAGTCAAAAATAATTAATTCACAAAACATATCATGTCTTATTGCAACCCTAAAATTAACCTTTTCTCTAAGAGAAAATTCAATCAGTTAAAAATTTTATGAATGATAGAAATTAGTCTGTAAAGATGAAGAGAGGACCCTGAGAATTGCAAAAGCAACCTAAAAGAGGATACTTGCATGTTAATGAAAACATTTTTTGAGAGGACTAAGGGAGAGAAAAGTTTATGTGATGATCTTTGCTTTGCTTGAAAACAGAAGAGAAAGAAAGAGCTCACAGTGTTCATAGCTCCTTGCAGCCCTACCTTCCTCACACTAGAAAAAGCTGGCTCTGCATCTTTCTGATGCAACTTTGATTTTGGTATGTATCTCAGCGTCTGCCACATAGTGATGCTCACAAATACTTGTTAAATGAATAAATGTTTACCTGTAACTGGTGCAGAGGATACACTAGTGAACAAAAACAAAAACCCCAGTCTCACAAACCTTATAATTTAGAGTAGGAAACATATGATAGATGCATAAATACTTAGGGAAAAGAAGAAGAAATAAAAAGCAGGTTAAATGGGAAAAGTTATGGAATTGTTGAGTAGCTATTTCATACAGGGATATCAGACAAGGCCTCTTTGGTCAGGAACAGTAAATAGAAACCTGAATAATGTGAGGGCAGATACCAGGTAGACATGTAGGGACAAGGACTCCAGACAGAAGGAACGGCAGTGCAAAACCCTGGGGCAGGCATGTATCTGGTGGGTTTACAGCTAAGAGGCCTGAACAGAGTAAGCAGGTGCAGAATGGGAGGAGGTAAGTTCAAAGAGATGGGGAAGGGGTAAAAGCAGATCAAGGGTCTTTTAGTCAACATTAAGGAGTTTGAATTTAGTCTGAGTGAGATGGGCAGTTTATTTAGAGTGAGCAATGAAACTACGAGGAGGACACCATCTTTGAAAGTGGTCTTTAGCATAGAGAAAGTTGGTTTACATTTCACCTCAGAAAGTTTAGTTTGGATGTGCAAAATAAGGTTTGGATTTTAAGGTATTTAATCATTGGCATGGCTCATCAAAGAGCAATAATAAATCTCATCCCCTGGAGACACTTTGGAAAAAATATGATTATTTGATATAAACTACCACCTAGAAAAAACAATCAATGTTCTTTCCCCTCAGTCATTTAAACTAAGCCACAGTTAATTTGATTGACCATGTAATCAAACTGATTCAGTAATTAAGACCACCAGTGAAACTGGAAAATATTCAGTTCTTCAGTCCATTGTTTTTCATCAGCAGATGCTCCCAGGAGACACATCCATTTGAATGTGTCTAGGACAGTGATTCTGCTATATTTGGCCTATGGACAACTTTAGTAGATCTTCATTTATTCATTCCTGAAATTTTTTGTTGTTGTTGAAAGAATACCACCCGGGGCTGACTAGGCAAATTGGGATGATGCATGATTTGATATTCTTTCAAACTGATATTTAGAAAATATTAGCTCAATACTCATCTTAGTAAGAAAGCAGAGTAATGAATTTTCTTTTATTAAATATTATATTCAAACCAGCTTCTGACTTACACTGACCAATAAAAACATTCTGCTAAAAATATTGGGAAAACTTTTCCTATTCTTCTGTGGTTCTTTTCTTTACTCCTTCATTCTGCAATTTTCCAAAATTGTAATTTATTGGAGGCATAATAAACTGCTTAAAATTTGGATAATAAAATAAAACATTCCTACAGAAAACACTGTGATGAACACTTTTCATTGTCAGAGTTCAGCTGTCTCTGCTCATGACTTTCAGCTGATGTCTGCTATGCTCTTTCCCCAAAATGCTCAACTGCAATAGGCTTGCCCTAGTAAGGAACGCTTTCAAGGGCACTGGGAATGGGATCAATGTGGTATTTTGGTGGTCCTTATAGATTTTCAACCAATGGACTGTTAAGCTGGTAACCCTGCCAAACATGTGGTTCTGTGGACCATCACAACATGTTATCAATGATACTCCTATTTAGGGGTTGCCCAAAAACCAGGTAAAGGACTTCACAGGCTAGCAGAGACTTATGGCAGAATGGCAAGACAAAATTTGAAAAAGAATGGGAGTTCTGGCCACAGATTTCTGCTTTACCTCTTGTTCCACGCATCAAGGCCACCAAGCACATCTCTTCCCTGTGAATTATTGCTTGAGAGGGCTGTTTTATTACCTTGCCAAACACAATGCCCACCAAAATAAGGGCTTAATACTAGTTTGTTGGTTGAGGTTTCTGTTTGTTTTAGATGATGATGACGCATGCTCTAGCTACCTTCAGAAACTGGATTAAAGGAATTAGATCACATTTTCACTTGCCAACAAAGTTATTAAAAAAGCAGCATGTCTCCAGTTTCTAGAATGGTTACCTTTTCCCCTGGGCCCAGGCAGAAGAATCATGTGGTCCTGCCCACTCTCCTAGTCCCCTCCGTGCCAGGCTCCTCTGACAGCACGCTTTGTAAATTTAAGATTGGAGTCATTAACAGACATTTCTGCAGATAAAAAACCAGCATTCTGTGTTTGCAAAGTGAAATCAGTCCCAGAAGAGGAAAGAGAGGATGTCTTTAGTTACTTCCAGGAATTTCCAGCAGATCCATAACCTAGATGAGACAAAGAACAGAAAGAAATTCCCTATTGCCATGATGAGTTCTGGGACGTTTGTACAATTCTAAGCTATCCATTTCTGGTTCAAAGTGATCCATTCTATCTGTCTCTGCTCCTCTACACATACCAGCCCTCCCTTTCCATGGACCTGCCATTACATACTCAGCATTTAGTATTGAATGCAATTTATATTATTCATGCATCTTACCTTTAGTGTTTGAGAAATTCTGGATGAGATCAGGCAGAAGACTGATGCCAAGAGATATCAGTCATTGTAGCATGAAGACTTTTTAAAAAGAATACTGCGTGGTATCAGTGTTCATTGGGCATAATGATAACAACAAGCATTGCATGGGCTGCAGAGATGTGGCACTGTATATGAAGAAAATAATTTCCAAAGGGGAGGGAGAGAGGATACTATGCATCAGCAGTTGGGACGTTACTCATGTGATTAAAAGTAGCAGTGTTGTGTTCATATTTGGGACATGGAAGTGGAAGGAGCACCTTTCCTGGTCTGCCTTCAGGGCAGCCTTGATGCTGGAAAGAGCACTAGTCTCAGAGCAGCCCCCTGACACTGTTATGGGTTGAATTGTTTCCCCCCCAAAACATGTATTCATGTCCTAATCCCCAGGACCTCAGAATGTGACCTGTTTTTTAAATAAAGTCATTAAATATGGAATTGAGCAAGTTAAAATGAGGTATACTGGGGAAGGGTAGGTCCTTAATCCAATACGGCTGGTGTCCTTGTAAGAATGGCAGAGGAGACACAGGCAGACACATGAGGATGAAGCCATGTGACCACTGAGGCAGGGACACCAGGGATGTCCAGCAAGTCACCAGCAGAATCCAGGAGAGGGGCATGGAACAGATTCCTCCCTACAGACTAAGACTTCAGAGGAAGCATGGCCCTGCCAACATCTTACTTTCCATCTTTCAGCTTCCAAAACTCTGAGAGAATACATTGTTGTGTTTAGTCACCCAGTTTGTTGTATTTGGTTACAGCAGCCCTAGGTAACTAAGAGAGGAAAGTGAAGGGGCTCCATAAGATGGCCTCTGCTATCCTTTCAGGGTCACATTTTTCAATAACCTCTGCTCACCGTGGTTTTCTAGAAGAGCCTCACCCCCCATCCTTTCCCCAGACACAGTTTCCTGGACTCAGTTTCTTACCACATTAGGTAGTACACCTGGGTAGCAGGAAAGGAAGGAGAGAAGGAAGCATTTGGATTGTTTTCTGAGATAATTTTCCCTGAAAGTTTTATCCAGATACTAATATTTGCAATGGGAGCATCTTGATTTACTTGTTTGGAGAACGGGAGGCAGCATTGTAGCTCTGGAGCAGAATTCATCCCAGCTGCTCCTGCTGAGCTCCAAGGCTTTACGATGGGAAGGGAGGGACAGGCGCCTCTGTCACACACATTTCCTATTTTTTTTTTTTTTTTGAAGATGTTATTTTTTTTTTTTTCATTTTTATTGAGATTGTTCAGATACCATACAATTATCCAAAGATCCAAAGTGTACAATCACTTGCCCCTGGGTACCCTCATACAGCTGTGCATCCATCACACTTAATTTTTGTTCAATTTTTAGAAACTTTTCATTACTCCAGACAAGAAATAAAGTGAAAGATGAAAAAAGAAAAAAAGAAAAGGAAACTCTAAACCTCCCCTATCCCTAACCAACCCCCTTCAATTGTTGACTCCTAGTATTGATATAGTACGTTTGTTACTGTTTATGAAAAAATGTTGAAATACTACTAACTGTAGTACATAGTTTGTAATAGGTATATAGTTCTTCCCTATATGCCCCTCTATTATTAACTTCTAATTGTATTGTCATACATTTGTTCTGGTTCATGAAGTGATTTCTAGTATTTGTACAGTTGATCATGGACATTGCCCACCATAGGATTCAGTTTTATACATTCCCATCTTTTGACCTCCAACTTTCCTTCTGGTGACATATATGACTCTGAGCTTCCCCTTTCCACCTCATTCACACACCATTCGGCGCTGTTAGTTATTCTCACATCTTGCTACCAACACGCCTGTTCATTTCCAAACATTTAAGTTCATCCTAATTGAACATTCTGCTCATACTAAGCAAGAGCATCTACATTTCTTCCACAAGGCAGGAGGGAGAGTCAAAGAAGGTAGAGAGGCAAAAGAAAGAGGAAACAAAAAAATGACAGCTAGGAAGCAGCAAAAGGAAAAATAACCTTAAATCAAAGTAGAATAAAGAATCAGACAATACCACCAATGTCAATTGTCTAACATGCCTCCCCTATCCCCCCTCTTATCTGCATTCACCTTGGTATATCACCTTTGTTACATTAAAGGAAGCATAATACAATGATTCTATTAGTTACAGTCTCTAGTTTATGCTGATTGCATCCCTCCCCCAATGCCTCCCCATTTTTAACACCTTGCAAGGTTGACATTTGCTTGTTCTCCCTCGTAAAACAACATATTTGTACCTTTTATCACAATTGTTGAATACTCTAGATTTCACCAAGTTACACAGTCCCAGTCGTTATCTTTCCTCCTTTCTTGTGGTGTCTCACATGCTCCCCATCTTCCTCTCTCAACCGTATTCATAGTTACCTTTGTTCAGTGTACTTACATTGTTGTGCTACCATCTCCCCAAATTGTGTTCCAAACCACACACTCCTGTCTTCTATCACCCTGTAGTGCTCCCTTTAGTATTTCCTGTAGGGCAGGTGTCTTGTTCACATAGTCTCTCACTGTCTGTTTGTCAGAAAATATTTTGAGCTCTCCCTCATATTTGAAGGACAGCTTTGCTGGATACAGGATTCTTGGTTGGTGGTTTTTCTCTTTCAGTATCTTAAATATATCTTAAATATATCACACCACTTCCTTCTTGCCTCCATGGTTTCTGCTGAGAGATCCACACATAATCTTATTAAGCTGCCTTTGTATGTGACAGATTGCTTTTCTCTTGCTGCTTTCAGGATTCTCTCTTTGTCTTTGACATTTGATAATCTGATTATTAAGTGTCTTGGCATAGGCCTATTCATATCTCTTCTGTTTGGAGTACGCTGCGCTTCTTGGATCTGTAATTTTATGTTTTTCATAAGAGATGGGAAATTTTCATTAATTATTTCCTCTATTATTGCTTCCGCCCCCTTTCCCTTCTCTTCTCCTTCTGGGACACCAATGATACGTACATTATTGTACTTTGTTTCATCTTTGAGTTCCCGGAGACGTTGCGCATATTTTTTCATTCTTTTCTCCATCTGCTCCTTTGTGTGTAGGCTTTCAGGTATTTTGTTCTCCAGTTCCTGAGTGTTTTCTTCTGCCTCTTGAGATCTGCTGTTGTATGTTTCCATTGTGTCTTTCATCTCTTGTGTTGTGCCTGTCATTTCCATAGATTCTACTAGTAGGTTTTTTGAACTTTTGATTTCTGCCATATACATGTCCAGTGCTTCCTTTACAGCCTCTATCTCTTTTGCAATATCTTCTCTAAACTTTCTGAATTGATTTAGCATTAGTTGTTTAAATTCCTGTATCTCAGTTGAAGTGTACGTTTGTTCCTTTGGCTGGGCCATAACTTTGTTTTTCTTAGTGTAGGTTGTAATTTTCTGTTGTCTAGGCATGGTTTCCTTGGTTATCCAAATCAGGTTTTCCCAGTCCAGAACAGGCTCAGGACCCAGAGGGAAGAAATATTCAGTATTTGGTTTCCCTGTGGGTGTGTCTTAGAAAATTGCTCCACCCTTTGATGCCTCGGGTCACTGTGCTTTTCTGCCCAGCAGGTGACGCCTGTTAGCCTATAATTCTTGCCTGGTGTGAGGAGATATGGCCCTGTTCCCCCAGGCTCTGGGGTCTGGTTCTGAATGGAAAGGGCCCCACCCCTTTCCTCCTAGAGAAGACAGAACCCCCAGGTGGAGGTCATTAGCATTTCAATGGTGTCACTCTCTGCTTGTGGTGTCTCCACCCTTCCCAGAGTCACAGCCCTGGAAACTGAAAATGACTGGGGCTTTCTCCACTGAGCCAAAAAAGAAACAGATAGTCCCCTTCAGGCCGAGTCCAAGGCGACCCTCCAGCTCTCCCAGGTCAGTCGTCACCCAAAGCCTCTGTCTGTTTTTTGGGGCTGCGTACCTGTAGAGAGCAGTTCACACTCGCTACTTAAAACCCCAGTTGGAGCTCAGCTGAGCTATATTCCCTTGCTGGGAGAGAGCTTCTCTGTGGCAACACGAGGCTTTGCAGCTTGGGCTATGGGGGAGGGGGTCTCCCGACCTGGTTCCGTAGGTTTTACTTACAGATTTTATGCTGTGTTCTCGGGCATTCCTCCCAATTCAGGTTGGTGTATGATGAATGGATGGTCTCGTTTGTCCCCCCGCAGTTATTCTGGGTTATTTACTAGTTGTTTCTGGTTTTTTGTAGTTGTTCCAGGGGGACTACTTAGCTTCCACTCCTCTGTATGCCACCATCTTGCCCGAGTCTGCACATTTCCTATTAATAGGAAATCAATTAACTAATTAATTAAATTAATTCCTTATATGAATGCTTATTAAGAACTATCTAATTTAGTCTCCACAATGGTCTATGAGGTAGACATTATTTTTTGTGCACTATGAATTAGGAAACTGTGCTCCAGAAAAGTTAAGCAACTTACCCATGGCCACACAGCTAGTAAGTGCAAGATCCAGTATTCAAACCAAGGGTTCTCTGTGTTCAAAGTCCGTGTTCTTTCCACTATACAAACATAGGCTGCCTTTGGGTTCAGACTTCTTTGGGGAAATAATGGAATAATTCAATAACCCAGTAGTTCCAGGTTTCAAGGTACAAAGAGAACAATCTTGCACAGTGTGCATGATTTGGATGGTGTGGATGTGGTATGGCCTGTTTGTGGTGAATAAAAAGGTATTGATTAATTCCGACCCCAAGAAACTCTAAGCTGATCCACCCACCCCTCCCCTCTTATGGCATTTGGAAGAAATGGTGCTGCCGGCAGGTTTGTAGTGACACATAGTAAACACAGAACCCTGAGGTGCGACCAGCTGCTGAGCACTCCTCTGGGATTCAGCATATCACACATGACATAAATGCAGAAGTACAGGAAAATATCCAAGTCCACCTTATCATGGCATCTGGGACAATGACCCAAACTGAGCCTGGAATCCCACCTGCCTGAGTCAGAGACACATAGGAAAGACAATTAACATGGTACCTTCTTAATGCCAATGGCAAAGGCTGCAAAGTGTGAAAAATAACCATTCTTCCCTAGGCAGATGAAACCTGCACTTTTTATTTCTTGATACGAATCGCCAAGTAAATAGGCTCTTTTATGCTAACACTGTGTGAGGGCTGCTTCTCACACCAGCAGCCTCCTTGCCTACCTGTTCTCATTGAAATATCAGCAACAACATTGGGCCACCCTAGTCCTGGGCAGGGGGAGGGCTGGGGTGTCCTGGGACCTATGTCATCTTTCACAGAGGCTTGGGCTTGGAGACTTTCATTTCAAGGAGGCAAATATTCTCAGGATAAGCAACGTCTTTGAGGTGCAGGATGCATGAGCTACTTCAGTAGATGCAGAGACACTTTCAGTGGCCTCCATGACATCTGCTGAAACTCCGGAGTTTTGTACCCCTGAGGATGCCTGGTTAATTTGCCAGGGAAACTGTCTGCTTGAGAGTGACTCTTGGTTTGCTTTAAGTTTTTTTTACGCACCTGATTTAGGCCAGTTTATGAGGCAGTTCACATACCCTGGTGCCAGATTTATAAACTGTGAATTGAATTCTGCCCTTGGCCTTCTCTGCCCAACTCCCCAACAGTTCTCTATTGCAGCATCTCCTAAAACAGAGCCAAGTTTCCTTTTTAAAACGCCAAGTAAATCTCACCAGATTAATGAAGGGGGACAACTACAATTTCTTACATGTTTTCACATGCAGGCTATAAGTGATCCCTGTTCCCTGAGATCTTCTTTACAGTGTTCCTATGAGATCAGAGTAGTTATTATGCCCCATATTTTACAAAAGGAAAAGCAGAGATTATTTTGTTTCTTCCCCATTGACCAAAAAAAAAAAAAAAAAAAAAGTGAATTGAAAATGTAGTCAAAGGAGCAGAGGCTTTCTTTCAGCACAAGACTTTGTGATTTGCTTGATTATATTTCCTGCCACTCCCTCAAATCTCAACTCATTACACCATTAGGATTTGGCTAGAAAGCCAAAGGACAATGAGAACATAGAAGAACCTGGTTGGGCTGCCAGAGTTAAAAACCTCTCATGTGCGATAAAACCAGACAGCGTTTCTGGTGGGCCACACTCTCATTGCATTTAAACAGCCTTGGAAAGCTTCCATGGCTGCTGATTTCAAGTAAGAAAACATCCCGGAGGGAAGAGGGGCAAAGATGTGACCTTCAGCCTTGCCCCTAACATCGGTGGAGCCCAGAGCAGGAGCGCAAATGGAGGCCAACATACCATATGCCCAAATATATAAAAGTCATGATTAAAACTTGAAAACTCTTAAATATAAAATAAAATAAGTTTTGTCCTCCTACCATGACAAATGTGCTTTCATTAATAATCTAGAGGCTGGGTTCAAATTTAGAGTTCTCCGGTTCTTTGGAGTACTACTGCTGAATTCCAGTTTATTCTTGAACATGACGCCAGGGAGAGCTGGCACCTCATTGCCCAGGCCCCTGCCCTTGACACCAGGTCCACCTCCTTCTCTTCAGAACCTAGATTCATCCTGCAAAGTGCAGGGTCCCTCAAACACCTGAAGAATGCTATACCCTGTGTATCCAAGCTCCACTGACATCCCTACCAACAGCCACTACTAGACTACCTCTTTGACTAGAGGTGGGCCCCGTCTGTACTCAGGTGGAACAGACCCCGCTCGGAAAGAGGCCTCACACAGGTCCTGGGAAGTTGGCCCAGTGTGTTGGGAAGGGAATTCCAGGGTCCTGGGAATCTAAATCATGATCAAAGTTTGGGGAGAGGTGGATATCCCTTTGGCCTCTATGTAAACTACAAAAGCTTCAATCAACAAGTACAAATATTTACAGTAACCTACCCACCAGCAATAATACAATGCAATTCTGAGTAACTACTCAGAGTCAAGTCAGACACCACCTCACCACCACCAGCACCTCCCACCCTTCTGGTTAAGGGCAACCCTCTAAAGATTGCCATTTAGTCACCAGTCGCAAGTTCGGGGGCCCTGCCACCCACACTTCTGGCCAATTGGCTACAAATTCAGAGTGTCCTGCCACTCCCTTGGGTTCAATGATTCACTAGAATGATCCACAGAATTCACAAAAAGTGCTATCTGTACAAATATACCTTTATTATAGTAAGAGAATACAAATAAGAAGACAAAAGAAGGGAGGTTGTCAAACTCAAGCTTCCATGCCCTCTCCACCTGGAGTCAGAGAGCTCATTACCCTCCAGGCACAAGGATGTATCTTATTAATCATGTAAACTCATTTGAGCTTCAAATGCCCCAAGTTTATATAGGGCTTCATTACATAGGTATGATTGATGGAACTAGCCCCCTTCCTCCCAGAGGTTGGGGAGGTGGGCTGACATCACTGACTCAAAGACCCCACCCCCACCCCCCCATCTAACGGTTGGTCTTTCTGGTGTGGCCAGACCCCACCTTAAGATTGCAGGTGTGACTGGTCCCAAGGTGCAGTGTTGTCTCATTAGCATATGAACTATCATGTGTGCACTGGAGGGCTCACCACAGATAACCAAAGATACTCCTATTATGGGAAATTCCAGAGATGTGGCAGTTACTTCTCAGGAACAAAAGCCAAAAAAAAAAAAATTTTTTTTTTGACCAAATTTGTTACTATACAGCCCCCCAGACTTTTCTTCCTCTGAAGAGAGACCCTGCTAAAGGAAGACCAGATTGGGTCCCGTAAGCGCAGGACCCTTTTCTTGGATTTAGGCACTGTTGCATAAAGTTGGTCCTATTGAAGAGGATGTTTCACCTAGAAAATGAACCCTTGCTACAGTGACTGCAGGGAGAGATGAAACAGGGCTAGGTGTTCTTTGGTTCATACACTAAATGAGAACAGATGTCTAGTTGTGGCAATTTTCAATTCTGGCTACACAGAAACATCACTTGGGGGGAGATTCCCCATGACCCCACACATAGCGATTCTGATTTAATTGGTCTGGGATGGCATCCAGGCACAGGTATTTTTAAAAAGCTCCCCAGGTGATTTTATGTGGGGAGCCAGGACTGAGAACCACTGGATCCAGCCTAATGACTTTGCTTCTTTATGCTTACGCCAAACTGCTCAAAACCATCATGGCTCAGGAGAGGTCCATTTCCAGAACAGCGGGAACCCCGTACTATGGCTAACAATTAGTTTTGTGCATGGAACAGTGAGTATGACTTGTCTGTATAGGTTCTGCCAGTGGTGGACAGAACTCTTAACTGGCATTTCCATTGTGCTCCACACAGGGATGAAATTCAAAATATTTAACATTTAGCAACCACAACAGCACAGCATAAGGACCAGCCAATCTGAACAAACTCCAACTGTAGCATACGGGTTGGCCTGCCTATTGTCCGCCATGGTAATCTAGACTCATAGGAGTGCCTTGGAGTGGATCTAACGGCCTGCCTTTATCAGGTGACTTGCAAGAAGGTGGTGAATCTGGGACTCAAAACCCAGGTCTTTTGACTCCAGTTCCTGAGTTCTGTCAACTACACCAGACAACATTTCAAGCACTTCTGGTTGGCATAAACCAGCCTAAGCCAGAAAACTTGCAGGGATAGATTAACAGCCTTTTAAAAAACGCCTACAAAGTGGATGGCCTTGTGTTAACTCTACACACATACAAGAAGGTCAGAGCCTCTATTTGATTGGCATTTACTTTTGTAATGGTCATCAGCTTTTCAGTTCTGAAGTGTAGGCATAAATTCTGACGTCTACTTAGGGCTGTGCTTATCCTTAACAATTAGTCACAGACTCAAGCCCTGCCAATGTGAATCCCAGTGACTTTAGGGTATGACTACAGCCTGACCTGTGTAAGAATAACAATACTTCAAAATCACAAAATCATAAGGCAGAATGGGATCTTTAATGGTCATATAGTTGACCTCTGTTTCTGGGAAAGTCTGCATTTAAGCCATCCCTGAGACAACCTCCCCGTTCCCCTACTTAGAATACAATTTCTTTTCCTCTTCAGCAGGGGAGCCTTGCATTCAAAGCTCAGGTCAAGCCTACCTTCCTGGCAAAGTAGTTCACTGAGTCTCTCTCTGCAGCAGGGTAGATCCAGGACCTGCGGTACCTGAATTTTATACAATTTGCAGAGTTCCCTTTAAGATAAAGAATACAAAATTAGGTGCAGAAGTGAAATTTATTTAGAATGAGAAAATAAATCACAATAAATTACTGGAGACTTGAAATCTCAGGTCCCTTTCTTCTAAGATCCCTTTAGGCAATTTTCCAGACTTTGTTTACCCAGAAATGTTTTCTGGTTATAGCCTGGCTTTCCAATCCCACCTGGAAAACTCCACAAAGTCCAGCAGAACCCAGAGTGTTCAGGGGTTTGTGGAAAATCTGCTTCTGTTCTTCCATAAATATGTTTGGGATTATCTGTTTTCTGGTTTCTGTATCTATGTGCCTCATCATCCCAAAAGGATTTGAAGCAGAGAATCTTGCTTCTTAAATACTCTGGCAATGTAGAACAAACTGTTTTTGCACACACTGTGTACTGTTTTTCATCTCTACTGCTTCTCACTTCTCTTGTCCCCAATGCACTTATGATCTGGCAAGTTTGTACTTATTTTTTAATACTCTTTGGATCCCTTTAGACCAATGACTCCCAACTAGAGGTGATTTTGCCTTCCTCCCCAGGTGACATTTGGCAACCTGTGATGGGGTTGGTAGTTTGCTGCTGGCATTTAGTAGGTAAAAGCTAGGGATGTTGCTAAACATCCTGTGATGCACAGGACAGCCCCATACAGAAAGACCTGTTTAGTCCCAAATGTCAATAGTGATGAAACTGAGAAACCCTGCTTTTGACTGTCAGGTGTCCTTCCTCTGTGCTCCCAAAGCCCCATACACAGATTCTGTGTTTGCACTCAGCACATTGATTATAATCATCTGTACATATATCTATATTTCCCACATTGAATGCTGAGTCATGCAATGGCCGTGTTTGTGTCTTAGTTACTTTAGTATTCCTAGCACCTAACAGTGCTTAGCATACAGTGGGTGATCTATAATGGTGTTGAATGGATAGATGAACACATAATTTACCTAAGCTATGCAATTTAGCAAGTTTGCCACATATTGTCTTGTTTTAAAATATTTTGCATGTGTAAATCATGCCTGTTCAGCAAGACTACAAGCTTTTTGAGGGAAAAGGTCATGTCTTGCTTATACATTTTCTCTATTTCCCACAATCCCTCTACATTGCTAAGCCACTAGCAGAAGCTAAATAACTATTTTTGGAGTGATTGACTATCTACCAATCTTTTGCAGATCTCTAAAGTGGTTAAAGTAGTAGATTGATCAAAGTAGGATGAACTTAATAAAGGAAAGTTTCTGATGGAGGTGTACTCAAAACTGATCTTTGAAGAAGGAAAGGAGTATTTGATTGGAAATGAGGGAGTCCATATGAGGGATAGGAAATCAGAGATATGTGTTTAATGATTCTTTTTTAAGTTACTAAGATAAATGCAAGTTTATGATGAATACTATAAAGAAATTTAATCTACTGAGTACAAGGTCATCTACAGGTAGTTTGAATGAGTTAGTTTTGATAAGATTTTCAGTATCAGTGTTGTGGTTTTAAAAATAATTAGAGTATAAGGATACCTGATGTTCAGTGTGTCCCTTTAACCAACACTTCAATATAGAGAGTAAAAACCCTGATGGATAAGTGACTGCAGTAAATTAAAATTAACTAAACTCTTAAAGGTCCTGACAACTCTCCAAATAATGGTATTTCAAGGAATGGTGGCTTGGCCTGTCACACGGTCCTGTTTGGTATGACACAATCAGTTATGGGCTCACCCATGAAGGAAAAGCTTCAGAGTCTCACATCCATAATTTCCATTCATCTCTCTTTGTGTGGTGACTAGGAGGGTGATGAGATACATAAAGTGGGAATAAACTCTTTTGCACAGCATCATTCTCCTGGATATTTAACCAGTGAGAATCTCAAGAACATGGAGGCTGCACAGAACCCCAGACAGTTTCAAAAGTCACACAGATACATGAACATCTGTTTCAGGCTTGATGGAATAGTAACCGCAGCAGGAGCAAAGAAGGGCATTTTACATATTCCTTGTGCCAACACTAAGCAAGCCAAATCCAGCATCTCACCTCCATCACCATGGGTGTTTACAGAGTATCTCAGAAGTAAAGGAGTAAGGGAGGAAGCATTCCAAGGTTCCAAGGCTTCCTTTTTTAGGCACAGACTAACTTCCTGCTTTATCACTGTCTCATTGATTGTTCTGGTGGACAAGAACCAATTTTATTTCTCAGCTTACTGTCCAGGCTATATGTTGAATAACTATTATATGTTACCTCCATTATTTTTCTCTCTGATAGTCGATGCCCCTCATTTTTTTCTCTCCCTGTGCACAAAACACTATGTTGATCACATGGTATGAACTCAGTAAATACATTTTGGTTGATTGATTTTTATTTTTTAAAGTGAAGGTGCTTCATCTGAATACAATTATGTCCCATCACAGGCCAAGTCCAGCTGGTTCAGGATGGTGCTAGAGAAAGAGCTACTGAAGGACATCTTAATACTATTCATTTTATGGCATCATGCACACCTCTACTACCTTCATTAGTTTAGATAATTACAGAAGATGGTTATTAGGAAGCCTGATTTAACTTGGTTTATAGTTTATTTCAAACGAGGAAGAAAGGCCTACATGGATGATAGGTAGTTATTGGTTTCGTCCAAACCTAGGAAGCTTTCTCAACTTTCTTGGTGGAACAGATATTGCACCTCCAGCCATAGGGTTAGGCAGTAACAAGACTTGGCCAAGCATTTCCCTGGCAATAGAGACACAGTTAAAATCAGGGCATATGAGCCAAGCAGGACAAGTCAGAATCTTTCCTGGTTTTCTTTCACAGGAACCAGGAGAAAGGAATAGCCTCTTTCTGATGAGGTCACTAAATTGAGGGGACGGGATTCTGGATCTGCCTTGGGCCATCTTCCTGGACAGCTCAGAGGAAGTCCTTTCCACAAGTAGAGCATAAAGCAGCCCTCAGAGGAAAGTGGAGTCAAGAGATGAAGGGAGCGAAGGAGGGGAGGTGGAAGGAAGGAGGCAGATGGACAGACAAATCACTGGACATACAAGGTTTTTTAATCCTCCCAGATTTAGTCATGCTTAAAGCCAGTGCCTCCTTTGGATTACCTGCTTCTGTGAACCAATAACCATCCTCTCCCTTTTGTTTTTATTTACTTATTAGTTTGAATTGGTTGTTATCCAAACCATCTTTGTCAATTTTGGACAGAGTATATTTTACCAGAATTTTTTCCCCTAAAAAACTTTCCCAATTGATTGTGAGAAGCCCCCAACAAGAAGAAGTGGTCAACTTTTGTTTATATGATTGCTAAGAGTATTAAATAAGTTAACACCTGGCCTAATTATTAGCAGTCAACATCATCATCATTATCATCATCATTTTAGGTGTTTATTAAAAGTTATTAAGTTGGGACTAGGTTGAGAAATTGCTTGGAAGTCACCAACTGGTAAGTCTATATGCTGTGCAAGAATATTTTCAGATGGCATTTTCTCATTTTATCTATATGACTATGAGATACAGAGTATAATGAGCTTCATAAGATGTTTATTGTTTTTGTTGTCAGAGGTCTTCTCTTTATCTGTTAGGATTTTCAGAGCCTTTCATGCCAGTTAAATGTGTGCATTTGGAGGGAGTTGGCAAGATTGATTTTTACATGGAAAAACAATATATCACTTTGACTGCAAGTACAAGGGGAGATGAGGCAGCTTATTGATACAGAACAAGACGACTCCACAAAGCAAACACAATCTATCCTTTCTCGTGAACTGCAGTCCAGATGGCTCATGAGGCCACTTTAAAAAACAAAACAAAACAAAACAGAATTTTGTCACTTATGGACCAAAATGAAAATTTTAAAGAAATTTAAAAATTATTTTTAAGAAAACGTGGGAATTGGTCGTTGAAACTAACCCCAAATTAAGCCAAAGCTGTTGAAAGAATACGTCATTGAGACATTCATATCTATCCTCTGAGTCATAAGGCAATTAAAAAATCAATTCTGCTGAATATGTTGGTTGCAACAGGGTAGGAGACTACGGTTGTCATGATTTGGGGAAGATTCAGTAAAAAGACATAAACTGAGCAAATTCTAACTCTTCAAAAATCAACCTTTTTTGCCCTGGAGGATGCAAGTTGAAAACCTCTTTGTTTCTCCCCCCAGCAATTTAATTTCTGTTCTCACACCCCACCCTTCTTTACTTGAATATTAAGGACGAAAGGCTTTAGCAACAGGCTTTTGGTTGTGGGGGAGGCAAGGGTAAAGGGAAAGTGTTGTGTATGGCTTTTCATATGTTAATAAGGTGCTTCCATGACAACCATTGAAAAAAGAAGGGCTGGAAACAAAAGCTGCAGCCAGAGAGAGGATCAGTGCTCTTTCAGGGGCGCTGTTAAGACTAGCAGCTGAGATGCCCTCCCCTGAAACATATCTGATGGCCGCCTGTCAAAGGGCTTTGTTTTGATAGTGCAGAGTCAGTATATAATTAATGCAGTTTCATGAGCCCAAATTTCACCTTCAATGACACTTCCCTTTTAAAAGGCTGTGAACAAGAATCCGAGAAATCAGGAAGCTAGGCTACTGCTTCCAGTAGGGACCGGGAACAGAGTCCATCCAGGGAATCACGGGGATTATCAGCCCCAAAGATCATGCACTTCAGTCTTCAGTAAAAAGGTCAAGGGCTTTCATCTTTGAGTAGAGGAAGGCGTTGCGAGCTGGATGACCGAGGGTCTGCAATGGGAAAGCCTTGCTCTCCTCTCTAGGCAGTCTTTGAACGTGGTGCGACATGGTATTCCCAGTGACATGTTGAAACTGTGCAGGAAACAGTCACGTCGAAGAATGCCAGATGTGAACAGGCCCTGGGACGCTGATGGCCTCCCTGGACTTCCTTGACCCATCAATGAATAGAAATCCCGACTGGCAGTCTATTCTTCCCGAAACATGAAGTGACATCCTGATGCCGAATTTCCTAACATCTAGTGCAGCTAAGTTTTCACTTTTAACTTCAGTTGTCATACATATCAATCAGCAGTTGGATCATGCTAGCACAATGCATTCCTTCTAGCCAGTTCTAAAACACTGTAAAGTGTTGCATTCAGTAATAATGCTGACTTTACTAATCTTCTGCTCAGCCTTGTTTTTCTCTCATGTGCATTACCCTGTCTTTGATTGAATTATATTAAATTCCTCTTTTTTTTTTTTCTGGTCCCCTTTAAGTAGTTGCCAAAAACTTGCCATGAGTAATTTGTGAGACAGTGTTTTCTCTGTTTGGATGGACGCAAGAGCTTTCATCACAATGGAATGCTTATGGAATTACATATTTCAAAAGACACTAACAAGAAAATACAGCTTCATTCAGAGTCAGGTCACAATGAAGAATAGTAATGCAAAAACGATTGCTAAAAGAATTTGCAATTTGCTTTTAAAGTATTTGCTTTGTTCTTCACTTCAGGGATGATAAAATGTAATTCATGTTTGTTTCTCATAAACTTCATGAACTTATATGAAGCTTACTTTCATGCAATTAGTGACAGTAATAGTGTTGTTTGATGAAAAGAAAAGAGATATTGTAGCTACGATGAATCAGAATTTGGCATCAACAATATTGTTACCAAGATTGTATCATAAAATATGCCAATTCCTTTAAAACAATCTTATTTCAAGATGCATGTTTTACTTAACATTTACAGCATGAAATGTATCATCTCCCAACATTTTGGTGAAAATCATAGAACCAATTCATTCATTCAACAAACTTTTAAGAAGTTTGTTATGGGCTGAAACTTTGCTTATTTCTGGAGATGCACTGATGAAGATACTACTCATTTCCTTGAAAAGTTCACAGTTTTGCAAAACAGAAATATGTCAATAGATAATTGCAGTTTTTTATTTTTTTTTATATACCATCTCTTCTGAAATTAAGATTTGATATGGCTTAACCAGATATACATGACAAAAAATCAAAATAAAGTAAATGAGGATGAATAGGGGAAATAAAATCAAAACAGGCAAAGAAAATAAGATGAAAGTCCAGATGCAGACCATAACATCTTATATTGTTGTTAGAGGTGAGTCCCAGATTTAACACTGGATTTTTTAGTAGCAGTCCAAAAATTATTGTTTACAAGATTCTTGGTGTTCATAAGAGCAAAGCCAGGCAGAAGCTCATGATAAGCAAAGCTTTTAGTTGTGTTGAACTGCAAGAGAAGTGTATCTGCTGGATCTGTGTAAGGGTACACAGTGGGATGTAGTGGTACATTCTCGACAACATTCCTGAATAAATGCAATATCAAGCCTCATAAATATTTCATATATTATTCTTCAATGCAAAATGAGACAAACTAAGATTCAAAGTGCTCTCAATACCACAGATAGCTTCTTTCTGTACCATAGAGCTTCCCCAGTACACACACACATACACACACACACACAGGAGAGAGAGAGAGAGAGAGAGAGAGAGACAGAGATCATCAAAACCACCCAATTACAAACACTGTGGCCACAGCTAATTGGTCTGGGGATGAGAGTGACCCTTGACCCAAAAGTAACTGATGTTTACAGGCTGGCCAGTGGCCTACAAGGTCATCTGACAAAAAAGCTTTGCTCAGAAAGGGTGATAGAAGCTGAGAGGAGACAACCGGCTGCTTTCTTTTTGGGCATTTGAAGATAAGAGATGCACAGAGGGAGGCAATTATTTGGAAGTATGTGCGGAAACTGGAGGGCACAGAGAGAAAAAGACACGGGTTGCAAAGGCCAAGAGTCAGAACAGGGATGAGGTGATGATTTCGTGGGAACAGGAGTGGTGTAATCAATTAAGCCCTGCTGTTGGGGTGGGGGTTAAGACACCTGATCACTGGCACTTAGGTGGCACCTCAACAGCAGAGCAGGTTTCTACTGGGGTTCTGCTCTTTCTGAGAGAAATGAATTTGTGCTCATTGCTTGAGAGGATTCCTATTTCTTGTCATTGTCAGAAGCAGCCCAGTGGCTGATAGCACAACCTAAGGTGAACCCCAGTAAGATAAATTCTTCAAGGGTGTGAACACTATAGTGGAACTATGCAGCCTTTGAAGGTTTCTTCTGATACAAGAGAAAACAATTAGAATATATACACCACGGCAGGCCTGCATGTCCTTCAGTATATCGTCCGTAGGTTTTATTACCATGATTTGTAAATAAGGCTCTTCAAAAGAATTAGGTAACAGAACATCTGGGGTTAGATGTTTGCAAGAATCTAGAGTGCAGATGTGTTCTGTAGTTAATCAAGAGTTAACCTGAATTCTTTGCCTATCAAAGGACAGGAAGATAGAGTTGATGCCCTTTTGAGGAAGTTAAGAAAAATGTGGCCACTTTCCCTCTGTCTATAGGTGGATGGATCCACAGTTGGAGGGCTAAAGCAGCATTTCCTAACAAACTAACAAAAATAAAACAAAATCCTAGTTCAAATCTCCTCAAATACCCAGACAGATGAGAGTACAGAAACCCAAAATTCTGTGCCAGAAAGCAGAGCTTCAATGATGTTTATTTATAAGCATTCAAAGCATGGTAGGCAACGATTGCCATTGTCATGACAAAATTGCACTGTGTCTTCACAAAACATCTTGCATGGTATGGCATTATTAGAAAGAACCATTTGAATTTTATTTTGGAGTTTAGCTGCCACAACAATGGTTTTAGTTTTAATATCAATATAATTGTATATAATTTATATAATATAAATATCCGGGTCAGTTACTTCTAGGGGTCTCTGCTGGTCATCACAGTGATAGATATAGGAAAGGCACGAGTAGAGGACTGGGATAACAGGTGAAGGGAACAAACAACTCATCAGAACTGGAGGAGATTGGGGTGTGGCACTAAACCAGGACAAATCTGGTTTAGCCTAGAGAACCCTCAAGGCTCTGAGCCCTGACAGTGGGGGACTAAGCTTAAGGCCTGATATAGAGTAGGCTTTCCATTTCTTTCTTCCTCCAGGCATTCAAGAATAATTACAATACTGGCATAAACATATATAGAAGTGGCCAAAACAGATGAGAAATAAATGCAGAACTCGTGTAAAAAGGCAGAACACCTCTGATGAAAGGAGACAATCTGGACAAGAATCATGGAAGACTGACTGCTATAGCAGATTAATGTTAAGATGCCACCCAGTATTTCTTAACCAGAATGGATATCAAATCACCAATGCCAAATTTTCAAAATACATATGTCCAGGTCTTATACTTGTGGAGTTAAATTCTGTAGGACTAGGATGGGCCAGTAAAATTGAAAAAGTTTCCCCAAGTCTGCCCAATGTGCATCTCTGTTTAAGGATCACGATAGTTGGTGAAAAGGAACTAGGTGTAAATGTCAGAACCACCTTGAAAGTCTTATCTTCAGGTTAATTGGAATTTACTTTCTATATACTCATGCTTAATTTGACTGTTTAGACAACTGTATATAGTACATTTCAAAGAAAGTGTTGGGCCTTTATTAAGTTCTAATTAAAAGAACCCATTCAAAAAACTAGGCTCATTCTATTACATGAGGTTGCTGTTTATTTGTGCCTAGCACAAGGTGGGAACAAGAATAATAAAAGTATGTTGGTTAAATTGATTTTGTGAGTTATAAGCAGTCTCAATTCTGATTTTATTATCCTTTCTTATCTACCCCCACCTCTTTGGTTCTGCTGAGCTAAACTAATTGACTCTCAGGAATAACTAAGATTTCTAATTCACTAGAAAAATATTAAGGGGCAGACCTTAACAAAGAAATTTCCAAATGTTTTAAATTTTGTTACCTTAGAGTAAATTTCCTGTTTCTGAGGGGCTGTTACATACTAAAAACGGTAAAACCACCAAAAGGCACGGCCTTTTAGTTTCCTGGTTAGAAATTTTCATATCGTTTGTTTCTCATAGCAGAAAGAACACAAGTCTTCATATTAAAAGAATACTTTGCTTCTTCGTGTCCAATATGTGTGCCACTGAGTAAATTTCTTATCTATTTTAGAAATCTTGTCTGTGCCTATTTTAGTCATCTGTAAAATAGATGGGATGGTATCTGTTTTAAATCCATATAGAGGTTTAAAAACAAAAGAATGAAATGAAATAATATCTATGAATACTCCTGGCATAGTAGATATTTAATAATTATTTTTCTTTGACATAAGTCCAGATAGTTGGATAAATAGAGAGTTATAAATGCTAACTAACTAGGATTCAACTTAGTCATTCCTTCAGCTGGAAACTGTGAATGGATTTGGATTTGATTTTGGTCCTTAGAGCATGATTCTCACTTCAGATGAATTCTCCAGTCTAACAAGTTTCATGTTTTGAATAAAATGTGCAACTGTGCATATAAAATTCCAACTATGGTTTTTCCTTTTACTTTGGATTCTCTCTATAGATGTAATGGGAAGGGGAAAATTGAGGCAGCTGCCTGCATAATTCTAGCCAAACCAAACAGAGACTATAATTTTGTGGATTATTATCAGGAAAGTGGTCCCGAGCTTAAATTACCTAGATGATTGTCTCAATTCTTATTCTACTTTGTGTACAAATACATAACCTTGGTATTTGAGAAATGTGAGAGACAGCATTCTAGCCAAATTTTAATTTCTAATTATTCCATCTTTCATGAGCTTCCTCACTTCATTTGTTCAGCAGTCTCAGAGTTATTCTGTTCCTTTTTTTTCTGCCATTTTTGGTAGAAGGGGGTGATGTACCCCCCCAAATCCGAGTATATACTATTTTTTGCTGAGTTTCAAAACAAAAGATGAGTAGCACTTTAAAAATATTTCCTAAGGGACCAAGTTGTTTACATTTCTTGAAGGACCTAAGGTGATGGGAGGATTTTGAAATATCCATCTATGTGTTTCGTAAATATAGTACTCAAAAGTCAGCTGTAATGTACACATAAAATATTCTGATAAACTAAAAACCATGTAGTTTTGTTCAAATGAAAAATTTCTGAGTGAAAATGGAAAATACTATTAAATATTTAAACTTTGTCTCTGCAGAATATTAAAAATGAGGTATATCTAAATATTCAAGAATTTGGAACTATTTTAGCTAGAATATCCAAATGTTTGTTGGAGATGTCTGCCAAATTTGTGGGTATCTCAGGAAGGCAGGATCTGTGGAAGATTCTTATTAGATATATATTTTTAAGTTTTTATAATATGTGGATGCCTAACTTGAGAAGGCAGTTGGAAACACTTAGAAAATGTTTGGTTTATTGAAACAAGACTTACACTATGACTCACAAAACCTGGGAACTTACACTAATAAGTGGTGGGACTTTGGAAAAGACATTTTTCCTTTTCCCCAGGATCCTTATTTGTGGTGGTATGGTTAAGAGAAAGAGAGTTCTGGAGTCAGACTGGAGCCAAACTGCTTGGATTTGAATCCCAGCTTTTTTGCTTACTAGTTGTCTGATCTTCAACAACTTACTTAAACACTTTGCCTCAGTTTCATCATCTGTAAAATGAAGAAATAATAATACTACATTAATATATTATATATTGTATATAATATAATAATATATTATTATCTAATAATAATACCAGTCTCATAGACTTGTGAGCATTACATAAAGTCATATATATGTAAAACATTTAGAATGATGCCTCATTCATAGTATTTGTAAATAAGTGTTACTACTGGTGTTGTCACAACTGGGCCCCATTAGGACAGACTGGCATCTTTTATAAAGAACTACATTGGTAGACCTATTTCAAAAATTACAATTTCAGTTAGACCTTTTGTCAGAAAAAGTTTTTATCATTGTAAATTAACATGTGTAGAACGCAGGTAGAAGAGGAAAGAACAACATGGAAGAGAGGCGAAGCCTTGTATAATTGTCAGTTTTATCAATATTGTTACCTCTTGTCCCTTCCCACGTTGCTACGCTCCCACCCTCATCATGACAAGAAAATACTCTCTTCCAGGCCTATCTGTTTAAAAATATTTATTGTTGCCAAATTTTGAGGAGGACTATGAGGCCAGGGTATGCATGCAAGTCATGAAAAATTCAATGTAAAAAATCAAAATGGTGGAGTAAAAATTGTGGGAATAAGGATGTAATGAGTTTGGAGGTTTTATATATACATAATATAATGGCTGAATCACAACTGAAGTTTATTTTTCATTCCATCAAAGATGGATGTCCCTGTGTTCTAGATTGGGATATGAAGCCACTTATTCATGTAGTCTTTGAGGCACTCAGGATGAAGTTGATTTCTATCATTTTCAATTCTATGTCTTCAATCTTATATGGTTCCTGGTTATCAACACTGCAGGGGTGGAAGAGGAAAAGAGAACGGGGGATTTTCTAGCTTAGGCCTGGAAGTAGAACACATCTGTTCTTTCTGCCTACTTCCATTGGCTGGAACCCAGTCAAATGTCCTCAGCTAAATGCAGAGGAGTTTGGGAATGAGGTCTAGCTGTGTACTCAAGAAGAGAAGGAGGTCCATTAATAGATGACTAGTAGCCTCTGTCACAGTGGCTGACATTTAAAACCCAGAGATTTCACATAAAAATCTAAATTTCTGGCATCTAAAAATGAGAGATCCAGAAATTTGGACTGACTCCCACATGGCAACAATTAGCTGGAGCCAACTAGTAGCTGTCTCCTTGGAAGAACAGGGCAATCTCTGGTTTGCTTGCAACCCCACCACATCTATTTTTGTTCCAACCCTGGTTCCACTTCACTTCACCAGGTATCTATGAGTGATCAACCCATGCTTGAAGAGATTATAGGTAGAAGCCTTTGTATTAGTTAGGGTTCTCCTTGGAAACAGAATCAATGAGAGATGTCTTTGATTACCAAATTGTAAAAGTGACTCACGCAACTGCGGGAGTGCACGAGTCCAAATTCTGCAGAGCCGTCAACAAGCTGTCAACTCCAAGGAAGACGTCCAACTAACGAACTCCTCGGGAAACAAACCTACAACTTTGACAAACTCCTCAGGAAACGAACTGGCAACTTCGACGAGCTCCCCAGAAAATGCTTCACTGAGCAGCCGAAGAAGTGAAGGGTCTCTAACCGTCAGGCTTATAAGCCTCCAACTGATCACCCAGACCAAATCCAGCCAATTGCATTCTCTCATTGTGGAAGGCACGCCCCTTGATGAGTCATCAGTCAGCCGCAGTCAATTGACTGATGATCCAACAAACCAGCTGATCACCCGGACCAAATCCAGCCAATTGCATTCTCTCACTGTGGAAGCATGCCCCTTGATGAGTCATCAGTCAGCTGCAGTCAGTTGACTGATGATCCGACAAACCAGCCCGTTGGTTTATTAACCAGCCTCAAATATCCTCACAGCAATCGTCAGGCCAGTGCCTGCTTGACCAGACAGCTAGGCCACCTAGCCAAGTTGACACATGAACCCAACCATCACAGCCTTCTTATCCAATTATAACTGGGATCAGAATTTGGTTCATTGAAAAAATAAGAAAAAAAGAAAGAAAAAACAATACAAAACGACAGCAAAAAACACCCCAGCTAAATTTTGTTTCCATCCTAAAACATATGAATTTACTTTCTTTTGCTAATCTTCAAATTTAAAGTTGAAGCTTTTTTCTTCAATATGTGTCTACTAATTGAAGTTGTCATCTTTCTTCTATAAATCCCACACATAAAATAATTCCTACTATGTTCATTTTTTAAGAGGAGAATTTAAAGACCTGTGAAATTCTCAAGGTAAGAACCCTTCAGATTCTGACGATTTCCTCCCATCATTCCCAGCTGTCACATCCATACTTAATTTGACAGATTAATTTTTAGTAACTTGCTTTTATTATATAATTCCAAAGTATTCAAATTGGTTTTCAATAATTTCTTTCTATTTTGCAGTCATATTTCATTCACTTAAAACATATTTTTTTAAATGTTGTAACTGGAATAACAAATACATTTGACATTAATAAGTTTGGTGACATGCCTAACTGACTCTTGGTAGCTATACTAGTTAAAGTATACTCTCAGGTCCTATAATAAAGAAAACACAAAACACAGTGACTTTAATAAAGAAGTTTATTTTCATGCACTAGTCCAGAAGCAGGTGGGTAGTTCAGGAAGGATAAACAATAATCCCTGAGGCGTTTTCCTCTTTTGTACAGTTAAAGGTGAGTTATGCCACTTCTACATTTCAGCCCAAGGGAAGGGAGAAAGGAGGAAAGAGTCCAACTTAAACAGTATTGCATTTAAGGAGAAGACCCTGAAATTGCACTCATCATTTTTGCTCACATTCCATTGGCCCAAATCTAGTCACACAGCCTTACCTAGCTGTAAGAATGGCTGGAAAAAATTAGTCATTCATTCAACTAAAGTAGACTTTTACTGCTTAAAGAAGAGGAGAATGAATTCCTGCCACTAGCAATCTCTGCCCCCATAACCAAAGAGAGAGTAATAATGGGAACAGAACTGAGTTCTGTGTAATAGTATTAGCAGCTTTTGCTGCATAACAAACTACCCCAAATTTAGTGGCTTAAGAGAGCAAACATGCATTACCCTCATGATTCTATGGGTTAGCTGAGTAGTTCTTGTCTGCGGCAGCTCAGCTGGGAAGAAACGGTCCAGACTGGTCTCATTCACGTGTCCCAGTTCTAATCCATATGGTCTCACAGCTTCCAACAGATTAAGTCATAGGCCACAGGCTTCTTTTTTTTTTTTAATTCATTTTTATTGAGATATATTCACATACCATGCAGTCATACAAAGCATACATTCAATTGCTCACAGTACCATTATATATAGTTGTGTGTTTATCACCAAAATTAATTTTTGAACATTTTCATTACTGCACACACAGAACTAATAAGAATAAAAATTAAAGTGAAAAAGAACAATTAAAATAAAAAAGAACATTGTGTGTGTGTGTGTGTGTGTGTTTGTCCCATTTTTCTACTTATTCATCCATACACTGGACAAAGGGGAGTGTGGTCCATATGGCTTTTCCAATTACACTGTCACCCCTCATAAGCTACATTTTTATACAATCATCTTCAAGATTCATGGGTTCTGGGTTGTATTTTGATAGTTTCAGGTATTTACTGCTAGCTATTCCAATTCATTAGAAAGTCACAGTCTTCTTTTAATGGAGATTCCAGAGATCTGAAAAGCAAGAGTGCAAGTCCCAAGTGCGTAAGCAATTTTCAAATCTCTGCTTGCATCACATTTGCTAATGTCCCTTGTCTAAATGCCCATATTCAAGGGGTGGAGAAATAAATTCCACTTGGTGATGAGAAAGGCAGCAATATCACACTGCAAAGAGCTGTATTTTTAAAGAAGGGAATTTTTTGAAATCTACTACAACTAGGAAGCGATCTATTAACTATGAAGTTCAATTTTTTGTAAAGAAAATAGAAAGTGTTTTTTTGGGTTAGTCTGTTAAATGAAATTCAGTCCGTAGAGCTCCTATCTATTTATGGAGATTTGTTCCTCAAAGGAGAAAAAGCTGTTTAACTTTACCTCTACTTAGGGAAGGGTTTCTTAAATAAGACCTCAAAAGTGCAAAACACAATAAAAATGTTGATAGATTGAATACGTTGGAATTAAAAACTACTATCATTAAAAGACATAAATAACACAAAAATCCAACCACAGATCAATTATATATGCATAACATAGAACCAACATGGGTTTAGTTCAGATTATACAAAGAACTCCTAAAAATCAATAAGAAAAAGATAAGTCAAAATAAAACTGTAAAAACTATGTTAACAGACATTTCACAGAAAACGAAAATCAAGAGGCCAATAGATGTATGAAAGGAAGGTCAATCTCATTAGACATCATGGAAGTGCAAGTTGAAACCTCAATGAGACACCATTTTAGAATCAAGAGATTGACAACACTTAAAAAGCCAGATAATAAAAAAAAGTTGTAAAAAATATGGAAAATGGGAACCGGTGGATAGGAGAACAAGGTGATCTAAATAGTTTGGAAAATGATTTGACATTTTTTGCAGAGTTAAACACTTGCATGTTGTATGACTTAGTAAATCACTCCTAGATAAACACTGTAGAGTAATTCCTGCTCCTGTCCATCAGGAAACAGGTACAAATATATTCTCAGCATCAACGTTTGTAATAGTAAAGGTCTGTAAACAACGTAAATGTTCATTAACATGAGAATATATATAGATTTGTCCTTTTCATACTACATCAATTATACAGCTGTGAAGGTTAGTAAACAACATCCTCAAGTATCAGTGTGAGTGAAAAAAACAATTTTCAGAAAAATACCTACACTATAAGAACATTTATAAAAAGTTTACAAATATGCAACCCATGCAAAAACAATGCATTGATTAGGAATATATATAGATAATGATAAGCAAAACATTCAGGATATTGGTGTTGGGGACAGGGATGTGATTGGTAAGAGTGCCAATGGTATTGGTAATATTCTATTTCATTGTGTCATTATTCTCTATACCTTACATTAGGTGTAATGTATATTCTTTGGTATGTATGTATATTGCATAGTCTTAATAAAGGAGATAGTAGTTTTTAATCATATTTCCTCAAAATATTCCACTAAGAATCCAGTCCTCCTGTGTGTCTAGGGATATAGTCAAAGTCCCTTGATGTAAACAGAGAATGTCTTTGAATGCTCCACTGACGGTTTAAAATTTGATCACAATTTGGCATTCCACTCCATAATTTTTCAGTGATTAATTTAATATTAAAATAAAGTCATTACACTAAACATCTAGGGGAATTGAAGTTCTAGGAAGATGAATCATTTAATCCCATGGCTTTGAGGACTTCCCAGCAAACAATAGGGTAATTCAAATGATAAACACAGGCTTGTAATATTAGAACAGGAGATGGCATTTAAAGTTTGTTAATTCTGTGGTTGTTGTAGTACAACAGAAGAAACCAAAGTGCAGAGCTTTAAAAATGGGAGACAAAAAACTACTGCCATCATCTTGAACGTATCCAAGAAAGATGGGCCTTCAACTTGTACATACAATTTTCATGTCATGTGCTATACACAATATTATAATTGCTTGTTTCATTGGCTTCATTCTTCCAGAGAATGTAAGTTCTTCCCATTCAGAGTTACGTGTGTTGTTCATTTTTCTGTTCTGGCACTCTAGCAAAATGAGTAGCACATAGAATAATCTATATGGAACTCCACTAACTTTCTTAATAATTGCAAGTTATGAAGACTTCAAGTTTGGCAATAAAGGACAAATCCTTGTGTGGGAAGGGTTACTGGTATTTAGACACCAAGATATCCCATCAGCTGGACATTTCCTTTGGGATCCAGCAAAGGAGATTGGCCTCAGGGAGCACTATTCTCTTCTTTACACTGAGTTGACATAATTCACTCCCTCAATACCATACAGATCAGTAACAAACTTTGCAAGACTAATGGATAGCAAGAAAGAAAATTACTAGGAAAGTAATGTAATAACTGAATATTGTTACTTTCAGGGCCACCAGTCCAAATTTATGCTTACTGCATTGCTTAACTCTCATTCTGACTTCAACATGGCAGCAGTCATCTTTCTTTCAACATCACATAATATTTTCAGGTGCATCTAGACTCTTGGTCTAGAGAATATGGTTTCAGGAAGAGAAAGGAGTTCAGTGTATCCACTGTCTAAATTCTGCCTTTGAAGACATCATTTTCAGTTCTGTAATCTATATCACTTCAGTTCAATTAGCAAAGGGACCACCTTCTTGCTTGAGTAGATAAAGCCCCAACAGAACAACTACATGGGAACAAAAATGCTTAGCATTACTACCAAAGATAGGCAAATTTGGGGGATAGTAGAGGATTGGATAAAGCAAGGGTAGCAGAGTAAGGGGCATTTTCCTTAAAGTTTGCTCAATAAATATTTGTGGAATAAATGAATCAAGGGGCCGGTGAGAATTCTTGGGGTATACTGTGATGGAAAGAAGCTGCAAAAGAAAATGGGAAAATGAACACACAACAGTAGAAAAGTAAGCAAAACACTTTCTAGAAAACAGGATGAGATTGATCAAATGGTTTCTGTTGCCAATGTTTCTTCAACCTTAGTTCAGTATAATTACACTAATGGGGTATGCCAGTCTTCTGATGGGGCTCACTTTTATGACCTAATACATTAACATCGCAAATGAGAAGGTGGTTCACAACGTTTGCCAAGAGAGGAAGAGACTCTAGGCATTACCAACTTGGAATTTTTTCTGATTTCATTTTGTTTGTGTGTGTGCGTTTACTTTAGAAGTTTGAAGACATGAACAATTAAGAGGGCATTCCACAGATTCTACCTGTCCATGTAAAACAACTAGTGAGATTGACATATCACTATAAAAGTCTGTTTTGTTTTTTTTTTCTAAACAAGAAGGGGGAGCATAGAAAGCTTGAGTAAAAGAATCATTCATGCATCCAACAAACATTTATTGTGCATATCCATATGACACACTATGCTGGGATACAGGAATACAATAATTATTTAGATTTATTCACTGATTCCTAGTAGCCTAGTATCTCATGGAAATAAAAGAAAATCTAGATTAGGTAAGTTAGTAAAGATATAGGGCCTCAAAAAGATTACCAAAAGTCAAAAACACACAAACAAGAAACACAGGAATATGCTATAGTTAAATTTGATCAAATCTGATTGGTAGATATGAAATAGAAATGGATTGACTCTAAGGTTAGAGTATTATGATAATCAACAATGGTTGTAATAACTCTAAGAATTAGTAAAGAACAGAGATCAGTGGAATAGCTTATATAACAACTCCTGCTTAAAACCATACAGAATTCTCTGGTTGTAGAGACAACATCTTTCTGTGGAAGGATCCAGGGAAAAAATGATCTCAGCAAAGTCTATTTTCTGAATGCTCCCTCTGGGAATAGGATACAGATAAGTGAGACAATTGGAGATGACAGAGAGAGGGGACAGAATAAGCAGCCTACAGTTACAAAGTAAGAGTTTACAGTATCTTATCCTTTTTGGTACAAGGAAGAAAAGGAATCATGATATCACTGTAATAATTTCCTGGAGAAATAGAGAAGTCCAGCTATAATGTGGGTAAAGGACTCAAGAGAAGAATTGGTAGGCAAAGAAAAATGCAGAGAAAAAGTTAAGGTGAGAGAGGGGAAGAGCAAACAGTGAACAGTTGAGAGTAAAACTTGTTTGTGCTGTAATGTCATCGGAAATATTGTTTGCTTTGCTTGTGGGATGATCGTCCCTATTTATGATTAATATATCAATACCTTTTATAATTTAACTCTGAACTTAAAATTGGAATGTAGCAGAAAGTACTTAAAGTTAAATGTTATTCACATGTAAGGGATTATTATTATTATCCCATTTTCATAGAGGATTTCCCTCCAATTTGGAGCAGAAAAAAATAAACCCAAAATTGGTATTTTGGAAAGTGGTGAAAACTTTCATTCTATACACATTCACTAAATGCTTGCTGTGTGTAAAGCATTTTCTAGATTAGAAAACTATTATGACATAATGTTACTTTAACTCTTAAGCATCTTGATTGTCTTTCATTTGTTTTTACTTTATTAAATAAACTAGCACTCTTTACAAAGACAAAGGTACGCAATGTATCAGTCGTACTAAGAGACCTGTTTAATTCCCAGCTGAAAACCTACCCAATTACATTAAATCAAATAAATCAAAATTGCAGCTTTCCATATGCATTTAGCAATCATACTGCCTCATACTTTTAAAGTTTTAGGGCCAGAGAGAGGCAGCAAGTAGAGTCAGTTCCCTATCCAATGACCGTTTCCTCTTCTTTCTTGCTGGGAGAACCCTGCTATTATTCAGAGAAGCAATTTTCCCATTTAAAAAGTAGTTCTCTCCTTAGACTACTTTGCAATTAAGTTTGGTTATGCAGTCCAGTGTTTCCTAGTGAGATGTAAGAATAAATCTGCTGATGAGAAAGGACTGAACCTGCCATGATGTCTCTTCCCATTTGTTCTATGTCTGCTTCCCCTGGGAATGCTGCCATGATGCAGCCGCCATCTTCCAACCGTGAGGACCTGCCGGCGTGCTAAGCAGAACGGAGGGAAAGACAGCAGTATGGATCTTTGATGGCATTATGGTGCCATGAAGCTTGTTCTAGGCCTCCTATGTCTGGCCTTCCTTGTTATATGAGAAAAATAAACCCGTGTTTGGCTAGGCCACTGTGGTCAGGTTTGTGTTTCATGGAGTCTCTTTAAGAGAGCCAGGGACAAAACAATAATCCTAGAGGAATCCTAGAGGAATTTAAAAAAAAAAAAAAAGATGAGATAAAATGCAAATCAATAGAAAACTGTCTTCTTTTATTCTAAAACTGATACCAATTTCTGTGAGGTAGTAAAATAGTTCTACATAATGAGTTGTAGCTCATTCAATAGCTATTGCATTTCATTAATTCTGAGACACATTTTTTTTCATATTTTTATGTCTCTGATATTAGGTGTTTCAAAATTGCTGTTGGCCAGGTGGCACTCATATTGTAGATGATATGCAAAGCACGTGTGCATAAGAACTTGCGGAATTAGTGTTGATGGAATAGAAGAAAATTCTGGACACAATAACAGACCTCCCTTACCTCCCTTATAACAAATATTGTATTACCAGTGCTTTTTTTTTTTTTTAAAGCTTATATTGTGGTAGCATATATATAACATTTTATTTTAACCACTTTTAAGTGTACAATTCAATGGTGTTAATTACATGTGCAATGTAATGCTACATCACCATCATCCATTGCCAAAACTTTTCCATCACCCAGAACAGAAACTGTTTATCCATTAAGCATTAACTCCCCATTCCCCACACTCACCCCTACCCCTGGTACCCTGTAATTTTTTTTTTCTTTCTCTATGAATTTGCAGGTTCTAGTTATTTCATATAAGTGAGATCATACAATATTTGTCCTTTTGTGTCTGACATTTCACTCAACATGATGTCTTCAAGGTACATCCATGTTGTCACATAATTAGAACTTAATTCCTTTTTACTGCTGAGTAATATTTCTTTGTGTGCATAAATTACATTTTGTTTATCTGTTCATCTGTGAATGGACACCTGCGTTGCTCCCACCATTTGTTATTGTGAATATTGATGTTATGAACATTGTTATACAAATATCTTTCTGAGTCTCTGCCTTCAAGTCTTTTGGGTATATACCTAGAAGTCACATAATAATCCTATAATTAATTTTCTGATGAACTGCCAAAGTCTCCCACAGTAGCTGCACCATTTTACATTCCCAACAATGTACTAGGGTTCCTATCTCTCTGCATCCTTGCCAGCACTTGTTATTATCATTATTTTTTATAATAGCCATTTTAGTGGTTATTAAGTGGTATTTCACTGGAGTTTTGATTTGCATTTCCTTCATGGCTAATGATATTGAGCATCTTTTTATTTGCTTATTGGCCATTTGTATAACTCCTTTGAAGAAATGTCTATTCAAATGTTTGGCCCATTCTTTAACTGAACTGTTTGTCTTTTTATTGTTTAGTTGTAGGAGTTCATTATATATTCTGGATATTAAACCCTTATCAGATACATGGTTTCCAAATATTTCTCCATTCTGTAAGTTGTCTTTTTAATTTCTTGATAATGTCCTTTGATGCACAAAAGTTTTTAATTTTGATGAAGTCTATTTTATCTATTTTATCTTTTGTTGTTTGTGCTTTTGGTGTAAAGACTAAGAATCCATTGCCTAAAACAAGGTCTTGAAGATAATCCCTTGTGTTTTTTTTTTTTTTTTGTAGTTTTATAATTTTAATTCTTATATTTAGGTCTTTGACCCATTTAGAGTTAATTTTAGCATATGGTATAATGTAGGGGATCACTTTCATTCTTTTGCATGTGGATATCCAGTTTTCCCTGCCCTGACCAATATTCTTGATGGCACAGATGAAGTTATTGTGTGGAAAAACACACTAGTAACAATTCTTAATCAACAGATGATTTAATAGAGTTAAACTTCAAATATGAAAAGGTTTTTCAAATGCCTTAACCTATTTATTTCACCTATATTTTCTTTATTATACAGGCACAAGATTGATATATTATTAAAAAAGATTTACCCCAAATAGGTCTAAATGGACTTTTTAGATATGTATAAAATAAAATGATAAAGTATTCAGTCATAATTTAATTGGCAGTTTTTTAATCTTTCTTAGTGGTATGTAAAACAAAGCTGTGTTTAAAAAGATACAGTGTTTTAGTTTCCTAGCTACTAAAACGAATACCGCACAATGGGTTGTTTTAAACAACAGGAATGTATTATCTCATGGTTTCAAAGGCCAGAAGGCTTGCTTCCTCCTGGGGTTGGTAACTTCTGCCTGACCAGCAATCTTTTTGAGTTTCCCTGTTTTCCCTCACACGGCAATGCACATGGCAGCATTCCTTTCTCTTTGGAACTCCATTGGCTTCTACCTTCTGGTTGTTCCCTTGGGCTTCTCTTTCTGTGTCCAATTTTCTTTGCTTATAAGGATTTCAGCCATACTGGATTAAGGCCCACCCTTATTCAGTTTGGGCACACCTTAACTAATAACATTTTCAAAGATCCTGTTTATAAATGGGTGCACACACACAGGACCAGGGTTTGGAAACTAAACATAGCTTTTGTTGGGGAATTGATTCAATTCCCAACATATCGTGTCCTAGATTTGATGAAATATCATAAAGCTCCCTTCCGTGAAGAGTCAAAGTCAGCCTTCTCTTTCACAATATGATGTTGTTATATTGGAGGAAGAAGCCCAGGAGTCTAATCCAAAGTAATGTTTTGTAGATATGTGCAAAGTCCCTAGTTTAACGCCTGGCAATTACATCTCCATAAGGACCCACGCTAGGAATTGCTCCCATGGGTAGTCTGAATTCTGATCTGAATCTGCACAGGCAAGCAAGATCCCAAACTTGACAGAAACTCAAAAAATATATTTGTGGAATGAATTCATTTTTAAAAATTCAAATTAGCTTCATATAGGTTAGTCATTTTTTTTTTTTTAAGAATCTTTTCTTCTGGTATAATGTTCTCATGTAATCTGTTTATACTTTGCGGTCGCAGTTGATTCGTCTGGGGGAGGGTGGCGGCCGGTTGCTAAATCCTAGGCTCCCAGGATTGCTCCGAGGGTACCGGCGGCGGGGGCTCTTTCCCGGAGGCGAGGGCGAGGCGGGGGACTTGGCCAGGTCCCCGGCGGGAGGCGTGCAAAGTTTGGAGGGCGGCGAGAAAGGAACAGGCGGAACACGTTTCTTTTTGGGTGATGAAAACCAAGAGAGTTTATTAGGGGAGAGTACAAGCTTATATTGGGCGGTTTAGAGGGCGGGGTAGCTATAAGGGTTAAAGGCTTGGATTGGTTCTGAGAGGACGCGGAAGCTGTTTGTCACGGGCAGGAGTTACTCTGGCAACGGTGCATGCGCACTGGCGGTGGGGGAGTTGCTCTGGCAACGGGGAGTGTCCGGGCAAGATAAGGGGGTGGGGAAAAGGCGGTTCCCTCCGGCAAGCCTCCCCTAACACTGGTATTTTGGGTGAGGAAATGGGGCCTGCCTCCGGCCTCACTTTCCCAGGCCCGGGGGGCTGTGGAGGGCGCACTCACCCGTACCCACTACCCTCCCCAGGGGTGGATCCGGTCCCCCAGCCCAGGCCCGCCAAGTTAAAGCACGTAATCAGTGTCCCGCATTTCCCCCTTCTTTTCTAATTAAAGGAAGAAGCTTACCGGAGAGGTCCGCTAAGGGATGAGGGAAGGGGGGAGGTCGGGGAGGGGAAAAGGGGTTGACGGTGGCTCAGCGAGGCTGGAGCTCGGCGTTGGTGTGGCGCCCGGGCGCTCGATAGAGGCCTTGCTGCTTGCGGGATGGACGAGGGTGGGGGGTTTAAAGTTGGAGGTTCAGAGAAGCTGGAGCTCGAGGTTGGTGCGATGTTCAGGCGATCGAGAAGGGCCTCGCGGTCGGCGGGTTGACCGGTGGCGGTGAGGTCGCGGAGGGTTGGTTGTCATCTCGGAGTAGGGAGCGTCAGAGGTGGCGAGTCGCTGGTACTGGACTTGCACGAATGAGGAAAAAATAGCATCCGTTTGTTTCCTTACAAGCTGGACAATTCTGCGGATAATGCAGGGTCCTAAGGCGAGAGCTAGAATAATCATTAGTAGGGGGCCGAGGAGAGGGAGGAGGTATGGGAGGAGGGGGGTAAAGATGTGGGACCAATAGCTGGTGGCTTCACGGTCTCTTTTGCGTTGTTCCAGTCCCTCTCGGACCTTTTTTAGGCTGTCCTCGGCGAGACCTGTGGAATTGGCATATACACAGCACTCTTCTCCTAGGGCGGCGCAGAGGCCTCCTTCTTTGAGGAGGAGAAGGTCGAGACCTCGGCGGTTTTGGAGCACTACCTCAGAGAGGGAATTGACAGAATTTTTAAGATGGGAAATAGCGTCTTGTAGGTGACGAATGTCCTCATCAACAGCCGCCCGGAGGTGAGTTAGGGCGGAGCCTTGACTGGCTAATGCAGCGATTCCGGTGCCAGCGCCTGCAAGACCTAGGAGGGAGGCAATCGTGAGGACGGTGATGGGTTCTCGCTTTTGCAGAGGAGCAGGGGCTGCAGTTCTTTCCAGGCGGAGGAAGAAGTCTTCCTCGCTGTGGTATAGGACCCTAGGGATAAGGACAATTAGGAGGCAAGTTTCATTAGTTGTATTGAGGGTTTGCACGTTAAGGCAGGGGGTAAGTCCTGTAGAGGAGCAGAGCCATTGAGAGGAGTTATGAGGAATGAGAAATTTGGCAGAGCTGCTGGGAGATGAGTAGCTGGCACAGGCAGTGAGGCTGGGAGAGTTACTGGAGCGAGGGCGGATGCACTTTCCTGTAAAGGAGACTGAATGAAAGGTTAGGGGGACGGCAGAGGTATTCCAAATACATTTCGAGGGGCTGTCCTCTGTGTTTTCTGAAAAGGAGAGGTTGGAGGCGACGGGCTCATACAGGGAGGAGGAGGTGCAGAGGCAAAGCCAACAAGAGGAGGTAAGATTGGGGTTGGAAGAATTCACTGAGGTGAAGGCTGCTTGGATAAGGCTGAGGAGGGGAGAGGAGTAACGGGCGGGGGGCGGACGAGGTTGGGGTGGTGGTGTTGGCAACGCGCCGTTTGCAGCTGAGGTGCGGCTGGTTGGAGCTGAGGTGCGGCTGGAGAGCTGTGGAAAAAGGGGGTTAATGACTTGGTTGGGACCTATGGCAGAGGGGTTTTTTTATGAATAACAAACACTGGCGAATTATAGGGACTAGTAGAAGGCTCTATGTGGCCAGCGTCCAATTGTTCTTGGACAAGGGCTTGGAGTGCTACTAATTTATGCGTGGGAAGGGGCCACTGCTCCACCCATATAGGTTCCTCAGTATCCCACTGCAGAGGAACGGGCGCTGGAGGTGTTAAACGAGCAGTGGCGCACATTATTGGGGGGGCTGCGTGGTAAGCACTGCCCCAGAGGCGGCGAGGATGTCACGGCCCCATAAAATTTGGTCTATGGTGTGTAGAAATAACGGGCGGAAGGTGCCTGAGTGGCCCTCTTCATCCTCCCACTTAATGGGCCCTATGGCCTGAAGAGAGGTGGAGGTACCAGTGGCTCCCACTACTGAGGGACCATCGAGAACCATGCACATGGTGGCATACTGAGCGGGCATGCAAGAGACCTCTGCCCCTGAATCGAGCGTGCCCGTGTACCATTGCCCCTCTATTCTTAACTTACGAGTAGGCTTTTCTGGGGTGATAGGGACTGTCCAGAGAAGCGTTTTACTGCCGGTGAAGTGATTAGTTTTATTAGAACCGGCTGGCACGCTGCCTCTTAGGGGCGGGGCTGAGGCTTGCCCCGTTTGGAGTTTAAAGCTTGCTCAGTGCCCTGGCGCCGACTACTATCAGGGCACCAGGGATAGCAGTGGTTTTTTAAGCTATCCTTGCTAAGATCTCTGGGGCTGCTCTTGCAATCGCGCGCCCAGTGATAGCCACGCTGGCAGCGTGGGCAAGGAGTGGGAGGGGGGCGCCCATTGCGCTGCATGAAAGGCGGGCGGTTGACTTCTGCATTGGGGCACTCCCGGGCAAAATGACCGCTCTGCCCGCACTTAAAACAACCGGTGGTGGCGGCTAAGGCGGCAGTGACAGCGCCAGAGACAGCCTGGGCTAGGGACGCGGCAGCTGGGTCAAAGGCGCTGCAGGCGAGTATCCAATCGCATAGGCTTTTCTCCCGCAAGGGAAGAATAGCCTGCTTGCAAGGGGGATTGGCTCCCTCGAGAATGAGTTCTCGAGCGAGAGCCAGTTGGGCCTGGGGATCATTAACTTTTCGAGCGCAGGTTTCCTCAACCCTAGAGACAAAGGTGGCAAAAGGCTCATTTGGCTCCTGGAGGAGCTTGGTGAATTTAGTAGGCCGACAGGCGGAACAGTTGGCAAAAGCTCGCAAGGCGATTCCCCGAAGGATAGGCCAAAAGGCGGCAGGCGCATTAATATAGGCAGATGCATTTATAAACGCTCCCGTGCCCAAGTAGGCTTCGGGGTGATGATAGACTCCAGTGGCTGCGTCTTGCTCGCTTTGCTTAGCTGCTTCCGCCTGGAAGTGAGCACGCCAATCTACAAACTGGCCGGGGTTAAGAATGGAACGGGCAAGCGAGGCCCAGTCTTGGGGGAGGCAAAAGTTCATGGCGATATCCTGTAGTAATTGGGAAGCGTATGGGCTACCTAACCCGTCTTCCTTGACGGCCCTGCGAAGCTGCTTGATAGTATCAGAGTCAATGGGATACCAGTCATATGGTTTCTGTGGTGTGGGGGTAAGGTTAAGAGGAAAGCAGCGAAAAGCACGAGAGAAAGGAGGACGTACTTGCAGAGGGCTTGGCGCGGGAGTGGGGGTAGGGGGAGCGTTGCCCCAAGGGTTGCCTTGAGGTGTAGAAGGCAGCCAGGGGTTGTTAGTCGGCAGGGTGGGAGGAGCGGCGGCAGCTGCCGGTAGCGGCTCCGAGGGGGAGCTCGCCGGAGGGGGAGGCGGAAGTGGGAGGCCCCAAGCGTCGCAAGACGGCGGCGCGGTGGGAGTGGCTAAGGCATAGGATGGTGGACTAGCTCCGCCCTGTGAAAGGGTGGGGCCCAAGGCATAAGATGGTGGACTAACTCCGCCCTGTGAAAGGGCGGGGCCTAAGGTGTAAGATGGCGGACTAGCTCCGCCCTGTGAAAGGGCGGAGCCTAAGGCGTAAGATGGAGGACTAGCTCCGCCCTGTGAAAGGGCGGGGTAAAGCGCATGCGGTTTCCGGCCCAGCTTAGGGCTGACGTCATCGCCGGAGCACTTCCTCCCCTCGATGGAAGAAGAAGGAGGAAGTTCGCCATCTTGGCGAGGCTTAGTATTGCTTTGTTTTTGGGGGGCGACCTCGAGCGCGTTGTTAATTTGCTCGACTAAGGATTCTGTGTCCGAATCGTGGTCTACATTAGTATCGCTGTCTGAATCTGTTGGCTGGGTTGATAGGGCCTCCTTGGATTTAATGGGGCCTCGATCAGGGGGGAGGGAGCCTTGAAGGCAGGAGCGGACGGTTATTAAGGTGGGGAGCAAGCCGGGAGGGAAGCGCTTGCTCTCATGTTCCATGGCGTTGGTGACCCGATCAATAAGGCGATCATAAGTAACAGGGTCCCAAAGATGGCAAGTGGTAAGCCATGGGTTAAAGGGCAGCAGGAGGTCCCAGTATACCTGCAGCTGCCGGACAGACACTTTACAGCGATGTGTGTCTAGGAGACCAGCCAGAGCACGAACTTGGGGTGCTTGGCGTGCAGATAGACGATTACCCATAGCGGAGTGAGAAAAGAAAAAAGGGGGGTTGATTATTGAGTAAAGAAAATGAGGTAAATCGTGGCCGCGAGGCTGAAAGAGACGGTGAGAATAGAAGGCAGGACCCTCTAGTAGCGAGAGCAGTTTGGGGGGGCGGTTGCAAAGAGGCACACCGCGCTAAACAAAGAAACAAAGACACAAAGGACCACAGCAAAGTAATGGAGGGGAAGAGGGAAAGCTACTGGAGGAAGAGTGTTAGGAGGAATGGGGGGGATATAGGAAGAGAAGACGAAAGGTAGTCGGGGGCAAGAGTTAGGTTAATGCGGGAAAGGAAGAGCGGCCCGGGCGCGGAGCGGCGTGGGAGAGGCGGCCCCAGACGTGGAGCGGCGAGGGAGAGGCAGCTCCGCGGGGCGGCGAGGGAGAGGCGGCCCTTACTTTGCAGGCGAGGAAAAGGGGAGCTGGAGAGGCGTCCGGGCGAGCGGGCGGTTTACTGGACCGCTGCGTGGAGAGGACCTTTAATTCCAGGGGCCCCACGTTGGGCGCCAGTTGCGGTCGCAGTTGATTCGTCTGGGGGAGGGTGGCGGCCGGTTGCTAAATCCTAGGCTCCCAGGATTGCTCCGAGGGTACCGGCGGCGGGGGCTCTTTCCCGGAGGCGAGGGCGAGGCGGGGGACTTGGCCAGGTCCCCGGCGGGAGGCGTGCAAAGTTTGGAGGGCGGCGAGAAAGGAACAGGCGGAACACGTTTCTTTTTGGGTGATGAAAACCAAGAGAGTTTATTAGGGGAGAGTACAAGCTTATATTGGGCGGTTTAGAGGGCGGGGTAGCTATAAGGGTTAAAGGCTTGGATTGGTTCTGAGAGGACGCGGAAGCTGTTTGTCACGGGCAGGAGTTACTCTGGCAACGGTGCATGCGCACTGGCGGTGGGGGAGTTGCTCTGGCAACGGGGAGTGTCCGGGCAAGATAAGGGGGTGGGGAAAAGGCGGTTCCCTCCGGCAAGCCTCCCCTAACACTGGTATTTTGGGTGAGGAAATGGGGCCTGCCTCCGGCCTCACTTTCCCAGGCCCGGGGGGCTGTGGAGGGCGCACTCACCCGTACCCACTACCCTCCCCAGGGGTGGATCCGGTCCCCCAGCCCAGGCCCGCCAAGTTAAAGCACGTAATCAGTGTCCCGCATACTTTATCTTCCAGATTTTCCATATTTTGAGCAAATTGTTGACTTTTCTTATGTAGAGGCAGGTTTTTATATGCCTATTTCAAAATTGAAGGGTCTAACATTTCATGAGATAAAGTGACTTTCCTAGGGTCACAGAGCTAATAGGTGTCATAATTTGGATTAGAAAATGTATTTATCTGTTTCAAAAGTCTATGTTCTTCAGACACCCCTGAAGACGGAGAAAGAGATTAAGTGGGAGGAAGGGGTAGCAATGAACAAGATAAGCTTTAGCAAAGGTCTATGAATACTGAAACTTTATGTAATTATATATATATTTTTGGATGCTGGGGTGTTGGAATGGCTGGAAGGAGGTAAATGATATGGTGAAACTATAGCCTATAGTATCCTTTGGGATTTTCTCTATAGCTGCTAGTTGAATTGTGCCTTGAAGGTCTTCACCTTTCTGTATATACCTTGTATTGCATAACAGGGAAGGGACTGAGACTGTGGAATTGTAACCCATAACAATTTTTGAAATTGTCTATATAACTGCTTGTTGAGCTGTACATCAAGAGTTGACACCTTTCTGTATGAATGTGATATTTTACAATCATGGAAATGGCTGAGGTTGTGGAACTGTGACCCATGACATTGTTTGAAATTTACTTTCTAACGACTTGTGAAATTGCACTTTGAAAGTTGTCCCTGTATATATATATGTTAAAGTTCACAGTAAAAAATTTTAAAAAGTCTATGTTCTTTATACTATATGTAAATTAAAATAAGCCTCCTGCTCTCCAAGTCCGATGCTGGAATGAAACTGCTGACAAAATAAGCCAAATATCACAACCAAATTGTGGAAAGTTCAACTGTAAACATTTAAACAAAACAGAACTAGCCATTTTGTATCAGGTTGGCATTACTCAAGAAAAATTAAAAAAAAAAAGATATAATGGTATAAAATTTTCTACATAATGAACAAGATAATAAAAAAATAGTGGTTATAAATGACAAAAGATCCTGTTCTCATTTTTCTTAACATCTGACAAGAAGGTAAATGTTCATTTGATTATCAAGATGTCTTGTTTTTGGTTGGGGGGATTACTGGTTAGAACGTGCTTTGGACACTTACAGAATTTTGTCATAGAGAGTCTAGTTTCCAGTGTACTGTCAATTTAAATGTGAATATGTAGAATCATTGGTCATGCTATACCAGCAACAGAATTTGGCATGGCAAATATTTGGCTAGAACATATTAAAATGATCAGTGCAATTCATGATGCATGACAGTCATAGCTAAGTGCCTGAGGTAGTCTTTGGAAATTGGTTTCATTTGAGACTCACAAACTGATTTCCTTTTTATGAAACCAAGCCTTCCCATGAGCAAGAACTTCATTCCTAGGGTCTAGAAAAAAACATAAGAACTGTTTTCCTAGCAGATTGCAACATCATTGGAATATCCTGCTAGTATGATTAGAACAAGAATGTGAAAACTAGGGGAAAAATTAGGGAAATATTTAAAACACATATTTTTTATTTTTAAATTAAATTTCTATTGAATATTTAAAGTTAAATACAGCAATACTGAATACGCATGTTAACTGTGTTTTTTTCCTTATGATTTTTAGACCTTTAATATATCTTAAAGTAAAATTAGTCAATTTCTTTTTTCTTGATATTTATCCCGTAAAATTATTGTTTGATAAAATTTAGCTGACACATTAGACAACAAAAAACATTTTGAGTACTTGAAAGGGAGTCTTCTTTTGATATGGAAGCACCCTATCTCCCAAAGCAAAGCAAATCGCCTTAAAGGCTATGGTCTGTTCCTGTGAAGATACATCATTTTAGTTTTTAAGAATTTTTTAACTGTGCAATATCCTTTAAAGCAAAATGTTTTCTTTCTATTATCCTTCTCTGTGAGCTATGCAGGATATAACCTGAATCTGAGGAAGTCCACATTGTCTATTCAATCTGCAAAGTGGACTATGGGTAATTGTGTGAGAGCTCTATTTGGTGGTGGTGGGGGGGAGTTGTCTGAACAGAAATAAATATTTTTAAAAAGCTTTTCTTGGCAAAGTTTAATATTATATTAAACCATATGAAATTGCAATTTTTGAGTCTCAAAAGGGCTAACAGCAATAATTTCATATGTTTCAACTTAATATGTTGAGATACTGAAATAGTTTAAGTTGTAATGCTTTATTGGCTCAAGGCAATAAATGTAACTTGGGTCTGGAATAAAAAATGTAAACTGATTATGAGAAGATCAGTATTAAATGAAAGTGACTGCCCATGGTTCTCCAAGTGGCTCCTGCACCTGGACACATCAGCATCACCTGAGGATTTGTTAAATTTGTGGCTACTCAAGCCCCACTCCAGACCTACTGACTCAGACACTCTGGGGGGTAGGGCCCAGAAGTCTGTATTTTAATAAGCCCCCAGGTGATTTTGATGTATGCTAACATTTAAGAACCAGTGGACTATGTGTTTTCTAGCATAAACTATATATGTCCTCACAGTCGTTGAGAACTGAATTGAAATGAACTGAATTGAACTGTTTATTGTGTCCATACCATGCCAACTGATCTAGAAAACACATCAACTTCACATTTCCACTTTACAAATTTGGATGTTAGAGTTATAATACATTTAGAGTCTTTTATGCTACTCTTTCATTCTCTCATTTGGAAAAACTTTGGTAGTAGTAGAAAACCATAATTCCTTATTATCAGGGAAGGAGGTAAGATTTAGAAGAACAAAATAAAACCACTTGGTGCATACATAATCTCAAATGTGAGGGAATACTTGAAATAAAGAGCCAAATTTAGAAGAAAATTTTCAACTAATTAGAAGAGTAATGATAAATGACAAAGAGAAAGGAAGCTAAAGAATAGAGATTTGATCTGGTATCGTATTTTGGGGAGTTGCAGGATCATGGGACAAATGAGGGAACCCTGGTAATAAAGGTAAAGTATTGTCTCAAAGGATGAAACTAGAACCAGAATCTCCACTGTTACAACATGCTGAGACTAGGCATGTTAGCTCCTTTGGTGTAAGAGGAAACGCTTCTTGTATTTTTTGAATTTTGAAACTTACACTTTTTTCTCATTGAGAAGCAAATGAAACTAAAGGATATGAAATATCATCAAAAGATGGTTGGGTTATCTGAAGATGTGTGCTTCCACAACACAACAGGAAGTTCTCAGCATTCTTGACTGCCATTATTCTGAGAAAAATGTCACTGTGTAATTTGCCCCACTTCAATTCATGAGAAATACTAAGGATGGGAAAGTTACATGACACAAATCTATAGTAAGCTTCAATCTTAATGGAGAAATTTCAGACTCAGTCACTTAAGGTTGTGGAGAAGTCAAGGATGTCCACTTGTACCTTCTGGAAAGATATAATGGGAGCTTTTAGTCAATTAAATAAAATAAGAAAAATAAATAACAAATAAAGAATAGAAGGGCAGAGAGAAATACATCTTTACATGTAGCAGAAAATTCAAGAGTATCAATAAACTATTAGCATAATAAAGGGACACAAAGAAAACCTGAATAAAAGAAAAATATATTTAGAATTATATGTATTTCAAATTTCCACAATTTAATCTATAAACTCTATCAAATGCAGTCAAAATCCCAGCAGCATTTTTGAATTTGAGTCTTAATTATAATTTTGAATTTGGTTCCAATTAAAATTGAGTCTTAAATGTATACTGAAAAATGAAGGTCCACCAATAGTTAAAACAAGTTCTTTAAAAGTAAAGAGTCTGGAAAAGACTTGCCCAAACAGAAATTAAGACATAGTACGATATTACTGTTAAAAGAAGTTACCGGCATAGAAAAATATAGGTAGATAATGGAACAGAGATCAGAAATAGAGAAAAAAAATTTAAAATATGATTGAGATGGCATAAAAATTAGTACAGAGGGATCAATTCTTCAATATCAGGTATCTTAGCTTGTCAGGGCTGCTGTAACTGCAGCCTGGTTGGCTTAAACAACAGGAATTTGCTTCACTGTTTAGAGGCTAGAAATCCAAACTTGAGGTGTTGACAGCATCATGCTTTCTCCGAAATCTGTAGCATTCTACAGGTGGCTTGCTGGCAATCCATAGCTCAACCTCTGCCACCATCACATGACTTGCTCCCCATCTGTCTCCTACTTTTCGGCCCAAATTGCTTCTGCTTTAAAGAACTCTAGTAATATTAGATCAAGGCCCACCTTGATTCAATTTGGCCTTTCCTTAACTAATAACATCTTCAAAGATCTTCTCCACAGACCAGGGGTTAGGACTTGAACATATCCTTATGGGGAACCTGATTCAATCCATGGCATAAGGAATACAAAAATTAGGTTACCACATAAAGAAAATTAAATCTGAAATCCATGCCTCATAACATGTACTAAAAAAAAAAAAAAAAAGAAGAAAATAAAAAGATCCACTCCAACTGGATTAAAGACCTAAATGGGAAAGGTAAAAATCTAAAGCTTTTATGGAAGAAAACTGAGATTATATTTTTTGTGATCTCATTTGGGGGAGAAACCCAACAAGATTCCAAGACACAAATGAGAAGAAAAGCCAATGTATTCTGTTTAATAAACACCTCTATAAGCAAATAAAAATATTCTGTTTAATAAATGCCTTTATAAGCAAAGTTAACAGGTAAATTGGTAACTCAGTTCATATTTATAATGTGAAAACCAACAAGTAATAATCTCTTTAAATGTAAATATGTGTGTGTATATACATGCATGAATGTGCTTAAATATTTCCTGTGAATAAGAAAAAGCCTGTATCTTTAAACCTAATAAGACATAGGCAAAATACATGAGAAGGAATTCACAAAAGTGTGTGTGTGGGGGGGGGGTCAAAGAATTAAAAGGATATGAGCAGATGCTGATTAATTTTAACAACCCGTAAGACACCATTATCAGCCTGGCAAAAATTGGATAGCCTTATAATACCAAGTGCACATCACATCACATGCTGGTGTCAATAAGACAGTACCATCACTTTGGGCAGCAATTGGGCAGTATTTAATGAGATTAAGTATTCATGCAACTATGATCCAGCAATCTCACTCCCTGGGTGTATACCCCAGAGAATTCTCCCAGGCCCATAGGAAAATCTGTTTATTACCATGCTAGTTGTTTCAACAAAGAGGGGAGACAATTATATGTGCTTAAAATGAGAGGAATAAGTAATTATCATGTATAAATGCAAACCATGTGTACTATTTTGAAGCTGTTATGTCCCCCAGAAAAGGCCATGTTCTTTAAATCCCTTTCTGTGAGGGGCAGACCTATTGTAGGTGGGACCTTTTGATTAGGTTGTTTCAATTGAGATGTGACCCACCCAATTCAAGGTATGTCTTAATCCTTTACTGGAGTCCTTTAGGAGGATAAAAGACAGCAAAAGCCCAGAGAGCTAAGAGAGGGAAACACCCAGAGAGCTTGGAGAAAAAAGCCCCAGAGATGCTAAGAGAGGACCCAACAGAATCTCAAAGAAGAGATCAGCCATGTGCCTTCCCATTTGACAGAGGAACCCCGGATGCCAGCAGCCTGGCATCAGAGTCTAGGTATTATCCTGTTGATGCCTTAATTGGGACTTTTTCATGGCCTTAGAACTGTAAATTTGTAAACTAAAAAATCCTCACTGTAAAAGCCAACCCATTTCTGGTATATTGCCTTCTGGCAACTTTAGCAAACCGAAACACCATGAAACCTAGATTTATATATAGATACTGGGGTCTACTAGGAGACCCCCACAAAAGAGAATCCCTCTTTCTTACTTGAACAAATTGAGAAATAAAAGTGTGAATAGATGAAAATCTAAATACTGCTTTTGTGATTGACAGAGCAACACTGGAAAAAGTGGTTTAGTGTGGGAGAAAAAGAGGCCTGCTAACTGAAAAAGAGGGGAGGCAGAGTCCCCACTTTAGGCCAGCCACCCAAGTGGGACCCATGCCTGAGCAGAAGAGAAAGTGGGCTCCCTGTAGGAGCCAGGACCCATGAAGAAGAAAGGCAGAGCAGAGCATGTCCGTGATTCTTGTCTAATTTATCCATCAAGAAGTCACTTCCCTCCCAAAGACAGGGTAAAAACCATAGTGGAGGGAGGCTCTTCTTGGGTAGGTGGCATCCAATGTGGTGAAAATTAGCAGCAGGGATAAGTCTCAAAAACTTAATGTGGTGAAAAGTCAGGAATGATTGAACTTAGAGTTCAACATAATACATGTAAATTAAAAACACCCACACATGCACAAAGCAAACAGCATCCTTTTCAGAGATATCATCTAAAGATACATATGCAAGGTAGATTAGAAGGGCAGTGATGACATACACTTTGTGGGTGCCTATATCTACAGGGATTAAAAGTTTACAAAATAAAATAAAAGAGGAGATTTGCACAGATAGATGAAGATAGTGTGACCAGAACTGAGGCATATGAAGAACTCTCTTCTGTCCCTCTGGGGTTAAAGCGAAAACCTTAGAGGCACACAAAGAATATGGCATACTGTTATTATTTTTAAATTTGCATTCATACGTATGATCAAAAAATACTCCAAAACCAGTTATTGAATTAATGTTTCTGGGATGCAAAGATGGACAAGGTTTTGAGCCTTCTCTAGAGCTTACAATCATTAAAGTGACAGCTTTCATTTGCATACAAAATTTTTATGTCTCAGGACAGTTGGTTCGTTATTATAATGTCAGGAAACATAATTTTTGTGCTAGAAAGGGGAAGCGAAGGAAAGAAACCATTCCGATGCTCAAAGTATCCCACGTAAGAATCCAGTGGCTCTGCCTTTAACTTCTGAAACATGCTCTCCACCCAGTTATCTCCTCTAACACATCTCTCACTCAGTGATGGAGACATGTTGGCAATTCAGTTCATCTTGTTCTGTCCCCAGAATTTAAGAGAGAGACACAGAACTAGCATTGCTATTTCTGTTACATAACTATCTTGTGAGAAACCTGCTAGCAAACTGCCCCTGGTCGGAGCCGCGTGGGGGCCAGGCCAGGGAGGAGTGGAGAAAGGAGACTGCCAGTTTGGGGGGGGGGGGCTCCCCTATTCAGGACTTCTGAGCTGGATGCCATCTTGAGGCAACTCGTTGGGGCGGCTGCGCGCACAGCGCTGAGCTGCTAAGCGGCGCGGAGGAGAATGCGCCTTGGAAAGTACCGCTCAGCCCCGCAGCCGGCAGATGGTATTTCTTCTGCGTCTGTGTGGAGGGGGTGGGGAGTGGTAACAATAAGCAGCAGTAGCCACTTGACAGGCTCCCCGCTGCCAAGAATTTGCATGACGAGCGCTTGCTGCCATCTGGAGAACTTCAGCTCATTGGCGAGTCCGTGTCCCTGCCTCAGAGCTCTGTGTGCCCCAGTCAGTGCTTGAGGATGTTCCCTCCCAGGGGAAGAAGAGAGCAAAAAGGCCCATCAATCAGATGAACCTGGCCGAGGGAAGCCAGGCTGCGCCGTCTCTTGGGGGGAGTCAGGGCGAGCTGGCCGTGCGGGGCTGATCTGGACGACGAGGGGACAGCTCCGACACTTAGAGTGGATTAGGTCGGCGGAGTTAATCACCTTTTGAACATGTTTGTTTATACGCCAGTAGTTGGTGGAGGAAATGTGGAAACGGGAAGAAGAAAACTCGACAAGTACCCCCTTTCCCATGACCTCCAGAGTAGAGTTCAGGGAGGCAAAAAAGGCTGGCCATACACCCCGGGGATTCGTTCACAGAGAACAGAGCTGCCTATGATAAACACATGTAGAGACCATTTAATTAAAAGCATAGCAGGTTTCCAGCTGCTAAGATTCAACGTGTTTAAAGCAAAATGTGTTTTCAGAGTGTGAAAAAAATTCCACTGAAATCTTAGTTTTACATTTAAAATGCTTTCCTTCCTTCCTTGTTAACTATCTGTAAACCTTATGGTATGGTATTTTTTCCCTCTAAAATAGTTGATAATTAAATTTGCCTGGGATCGAATTGTATCTTAAAGGAATCAACATCTTATTGGGAGATTATAGTTTATAGCTGAAGAATTAAGTCATCAGCAACAGCCAAAGGCATATATTTAATAAACATAACCACATGAGCTTTATTCTTGCCAGAATTTCAAGTATCAAAAACATCAAGGGGTTCCTAGTAGGAGAAAAGATGTGGACCCATATGCATTAATAGCAGACTAATTAAACAAGTAAAGGTAATAACTGCATTTATTTATAGATGCTCTGTTAGATTTTCAAAGGTGGAAACTGAATTCTATCTATCCTCATTGTCCTAACATCTAGCACAATACCTGCCATGGAGTAGGAGCCCGTGTCTGCTACCGATTTGGGAGTTATAAGCAAGAAAAGTCAATACTGTTGAGCTTAAGCCGAAAGAGGATTTATTAGAAAGGTGCTGAAGTATTGAATGGACTTCAGAGGTGAATAGCCAAGAAAAGAAAGAGCAGGCCAGTACCTCAACTGCAGGAATTTATGGACCTAATTTTTGGCAACCTGGTCATAAGTGTATCTAGTTTCTGGTGACTTCCAGTCTCTGTATCTAAATTTCAGATCCTCTGGAGATGGATTTTGATGAACCCAGCTTGGATCAGTGTCAGGTGACTGCTGTGGACCAATCAGAGGGAGAGGAGGGGGCCAGGCTCTACTAGTACAGAGGTGGAGTAGCGGCCATAGAAGCTTAAGTCTGGGTACAGTTTTCTGACAAGGGATAAGCCATGTCTACATTTTATGTGCAAATGATAATGTGGACTCATTTGTGGTAGTTATCAAGAACAAAGCACTTTGGTTGAACTACATATTTCAGAGAATTGACGTTTAATGCTCTGCATGCCAAAACTTAAAATTTAAGTTATCTAAAATTTTAAGTGTATGTCCTTGTCTTATTCAAATTATTGTGGTAATTTAGTGTTTCAATGATTCAGAATAATAATGATGCACATTCATTATTATACATTATTGTGACAGAATGATTCCCTCAAGAACCACTGAAGGACATAAGAGGCACAGCTCTGGACTAGGGTGAGGAGAATAAGGTGCAGAGGATACCATATTTAAGGAGACGCTCCCTCCAGCATGGCAGCGATAAGGTAAAGAGTGGGCGTCCTTAAATGCTGTGTTCTTAGTGCCTCATTTGCTGTGCTCTACTCCCAGTCCTGATGAGAGCACTGTTTATGCTTATACAAATGGCTTCATGTTACTGACATGACAGTTCTGTCAGCTGTCACTTCTCAAGAAACTTACGTTTAGTTTAGAGCCCTCATCACAATCATTCTCACTTCCCTACTTTTTCAAACTTTTCTAATTTTTTGTTTGCCATAGCTATTTTATCCACATAGCCCTTCTTCCTCACCCCTTCTCTATATAAGGCAATCCTGATTTTAAATATTCCATCCTACAGCTCCTTTGCCATATACCACTGCAAATGTCAATGAAATATTCCTACACCTAAGTATCCAAACTGATTCAAGGCTTTCAGAAAGGCGCCAATCTTGCATCAAATACTAAATGTGTAACTGTTGTGTGCAAACATATCCGGAAAAACACATACCCTATCAGAACAAGGATCTCAATTTTTAGATTTGAAAAAATGGCTGTTACAGCTATCATCAAGGAAGAACTAAAGATTTAGAGGAGAAAGCAGACAAGAACACTAGTAAAATCATGTACAAAATTTCAAATAAAACTCTAAGACAGTGTAGCTTTTGTTGGAGTCCTTGAGGGTGATTACAGTTCTGGCTTCCAGAAAAAAATAGTGCCTAACCTTTGTGACAGTTTACTAAGCTTACTTTTAGGCTCTGTGTGGCCATTGAGGACTTACTTCTGGGTATCAGAGGTGATTCCCAGACGATTGTGACATAGTAACAGATCATCAATAACCTGGAGGGGCAGCCAGGTCCCAGGTTATTTTCCTGCCTCTGCTGTAACTTGCTAGGCTACCTTGGACAAGTCACTCCCTCGGGAACATTGTTTTCAGATCTATAATGGTTGAGGTTAGACTAGACAATTTTGAAGGCCTCTTTAAGTTGTAATATGTCATATTCTCATTATATCAAAAAAAGTTGACTACTTCAACCTAAAATTTGGAAAAAATTTCAATTGTTCAGAAGTGCCTAAAGTGACCCACATGTATGAGACAGTGAAACCATTAATTTTAAGAATTTTCTTTTGGTGCCCACTTGGTATTTATCATAAGAACAACATGCTTTGCCTATGTGAACTGTGATTTTTGACTCTGAGTCATTTCAGTGGTATAGCATTTTTTAGTTTTTGCTCTAGCTACACAATGCCTGTTCAACATTATGAAAATTGAATTAAAAAAATTAACCAATGGGTTGTTTGTTTCCACAACACTAGGCAATGAGCTAGAACAGTCTGAGGACAGAACTAGTTAACCATGTATTCTATATAATACCATGTATTCTGGTACTATAAGTAAAGAAATATAGACATCTAATTAGGTTGAATATGCATGCATTTGTATCTTCTACTCTATGAATGTAATTATTCTTTTGGGAGGTACTAATTAGAATAGTGTCTTGAAAAAAATTCCTTATATATCTTAACACTAGTTTTGAACACACACATACCTTACATGCACACACATTCCAAAATCACACATATGTATTTTTAGGTATCATAATGAAATGAGAACAACAAAAAAGTACCAAAGGATTTGTACTTTACATATATATTCACCAGTGGCTTGTAAACTAATTGCTCTCTGAACCTCACTTTATTAGTTGGATGGTTACTATTAGAACAATTTTCAGAATCATCTTGCTCTTCAAGTGGACACAGATAACTAGGAATTCACTTTAGAGTGTTTATGAACCATCACTAGGCAAAGATCTTGTGTAACAAAAGAGTGATACTTGAAATAACAGTGCTGTGTTCTGTCATCAATTAGTCTGTGGAATATAAGAGCATCTCATACTTTTCTTCCTAGAAAATATTATTAATAGGCTATCCTCAAAAATTGTTACTTACTTTCTTCTTTATAATCTCATTAAAAAAGAAAATTCCTTAACTTTCCTGGTTCCCTCTTCGAGCATCTTTCAGTTCCTTAAAGGAAGACAATTCTTCCTAAAATCTAAGTAAAATTCCCCCTTTTATTTTTAGGATTTATACTTGAACTTTTTTACATTTAGTAAGAGATAAAGAGCCGGTTACTTTAACAATCACATATTATATACTTTCACATAGAGGTAATGAACATGGAAATCAAGGTTATAATATTTTTAGTTGCTTCCATGTGCTTTGGCAGTTTTCAACTAAGATTATATGCTTACAGAAAAGTTGTTTTCCTTTCTGGCTCACTAGTTTGCTTTCTCTCTCTTTCTCTCTCTTTGATACACAGATAGCAAAAGTAGGGCAATTTAAATATATCCTTTGAGTCAAGGAAGCTAGTGAGAAATAATCACAAATTTAAGGAAAACTACAAAATGGTGACACTGTTTAAGTAGATTATATTGTGTTTGGATTCTGTTAATTACTGCTACCAGTCCACAAGCTGTTGCAGCGGTCCCCTGGAGATTATTTCCAGCCTATTTACAGAATCTTCAGAAGAGAAGCTATGAGAATATCTTTTTATGATAGTCTCTTTAAACTTTCGTTTTCAATAGCTCACAATTATTTGCCCCAAATTGATGAGGTATATAGGGCTAAATATGCAAAGGGTCATAATTTTCTGACCCAGTTCATTCTTCATGTCCAAATTCATTTGCAAAGAATTCTTTCCAGATTCTGTCTGTCTGTTGCATTAACTTACAATGACATCTTTTCAATTGTCTTGGCTTCAAAAGTGTTCTGTAGCTTTAAAGTAGCAATTTCCTGTTTAAGGGGATCCATTACCATGCCTACAAGAATGTGGGTGGATTGCAAAAGCTACTCCACACTAATCAGTAACTTGTGGGGAAAGCTTAGAATTGAGTTGAGCAGACAGAAAAAGTGGAAGAAAATTAGTGCTGAGAAAAGGAGGTAGATTGTAAAAGGAAGCTGGGTGTAGCCATCTTGCAGAAATGGCCTTAACTGATGGAGCTCATTTAGGCAGTTTCCTCTTTCTTCAGGTTCTAGTGGAAGTTTGTTTTCTTTATTAGGAAATAATAATTGAAAGCTCTATTTATTTACAGTTCCTTTCTAAGAAAGAAATATTTTAGTTTTATTCATCAGTTTCCGCAGAACGGAATTTTATATCTTCCTCTTTGGCACCATATGTCTATTCGAGAAGTGCATGGCTTCCTTAATTCCCTAAAATGGGCTTTGCATTTGCCAGAGGGCAGCATGTGACACTTTCCCATCTGGTATGCAAGTCACCACTTGGCTGCCACCTGTGCTGCCACCCAGGGCCCTGGCCACTCCTCCCCCATCCAGTGCTGTAGATTGTAAGAACCCACAGCCTCTTACTGGCTGCCGTCTCCTCTTCAGTGGCAGATGTTGGGGTGGGAAACACTTTGAGGGCCAAGTGTTTGCTATCACCAGCCTGGCATAGACTCAACCTTCCCCGTTGGCAAAATACAAGAGCATCGACTATGTATGCCTCTAAGTATATGATCACTTTCCACCCTCTGTCCCCACCCCCAGCTCTTCTCATGCTTTGAAACCCACCTTAATTTGACTCCTTGTTCTAACTTTGAATGTGTGTGATTGGGTTTAAATTGCCCACTGCTTCCCATGCCCAGTTCTCACTGAAAGGATCTTTGCTGAGTCCTCCCTTGGATAGTGAGGATTGATTCACGCTGTCTTTAATAGTTTTGAGCTTAGGTCACTTCTGGAAGTGCTCCTTGTCTTTGGACATGCAAATCTCAGATCTTCAGGTTTCTGCAGTCTGAGTGCCAAGGTGGTGGGAGTGCCACAGAAGCCACACAGCAGGACAGAGGAGAGGTGGGAATGGATTTGGTCACTTTGGTGATAGAAGAGCAGCTCTAAGATCATAAACTCATGTTACTTTTACAGCTGGAAGTACCTTAGAGTCATTGATTTACGTTCTTTTACAAATGACCTAACCAAAAGGGGCTATAGCTTCTTTATGCATTGTTTATATATTGTTGCCATTTTTATTAATTGATAGTCAATAAAAACATGATACAAAACTTATCAGTATAAATATTTAGAAAGCATAGTTTTGTTTATGCACATATCCTTTTGAAATGGAGAAATTTTAAAATCAAAGCATTACATTTGCACCAGATCTTATGATTGCTAAGATGACCTCTTGGACATGGGGTTGGAGCATTTTACAAACTTAGAAAATGTTTTCCTTTCATGACTTAAAAGTAAATGAGAATAACTTCAGAGAAAACATCATTTGAATCCATAATTATTCACTTATTCAACATGTATTTACTTGATGAATATCAGTTGAAAAATGCCAGGTGCTGGGGAGCAAAACAAATGCAATTCCAGATGCTAAAAATGAGGGGCTTATATTTTGATTTAATGGGCCAGTAAATATCGCCTTAAGAACACAGCCTGTCTTTTGTCGTTTTGTTTTATTTTGCTTTTTTCTTTTCTTTAATATAACCATCATTACAAAGCGTTTGTTAGTTACCCAAGTGTTAGAAAGCATTTGGCTGTGAGTGACAAAAAAGTCAATTCAATTCAAACTAGCTTAAAAAATAAAGGGAATTTATTGGCTCAATAACTAAAATGTCCAGCTGGAAGGTGGGCTTCCAGCACGGTTTAATCAGGGCTCCAGGTCAATTGCTCTGTGACTCTTTCAGCTCTGTCCAACTGCACACATGTGTCTTCTTAGTCTGGCAGGTTTCTCGTGTGGTTCAAGATGAATGCCAGGAGAAAACTGGGTTTTATGCTCTCTTACTCATATCCAGGGGAGAAAAAGAGTATCCCTGTTTTAGAATCCCAAGCAAGACTTTTGTACTACTATGTCTGGATTTGATTAGATTACATGTGTATCCCTGGACAAATAATTGTGGCCAGGAAAATGAAATGAATAATTTGACTTAAACCAACCCAGAGCCTAAAATTGGAGATGGGAGTGGGATCAGTTTCCCTTAAAGAAATTGGATTGGAAGGGGAAGTGCAGATACTTGAAACAAAATCCAAATGTTATTAAAAAGTGAGAGGTGGGTAATGGATACCATATAGAAAATCATCAAATATTCACTAAGTAAATTTTGGGGTTCTACATCACGTTCTATGGTCATGCTGCTTGCCACTCATCCACTTACTTGTTTAACAAGGTCAAAACAAATTTACATTAAAGGCAATGTTTGAAATAACAAAGAAAAGAAGGTAAACAGATTAAATATTCAACTCAAGAAGTTAGAAAGGCTACAATAAAACAAATAATAGAAAAATAGACCACAGAAATCAATAAAGTCAAAAGCAGAAATTAATTAGAAAACAAAAAGCATTTTTTCCTTTTGTGGCCATGGTGTGTTATTTATTTTTTAACTGCCTCTACTCACGGAGAAAACTAAACAATCTGACAGCAACAACAAAATCTGTTTGAAAGCATTGAAGAGCTTCCAAGATAGCAAGAACTCGAGAGAGAACTTTGGACACTTTTTCTTATGTATTTATTTTTAAAATAAAATAAAACATTTTGAAAACACAAAATGTTTAATGAGCAATTTTTTCTTAGCAAATATGAAACTGCCACATAGGGGAGCGGGACTAGGCCGGGCATTGGGAGCAGATCCTGGAGGAGACTAAAGAGGAGAGAATCAACTACAGTAGAGACCAGGTAGGGGATCAGGGGTCCAGAGGCCAAGAGAACGGGAGCTGTGGCCCAGGAAAAGCTGACTGGGCAGGGCACTGAGGAGTCCCACAACAAAATTCAAAACAGTTTGGCCATAAAATATAAACAGTCTACGTTCCTATGGTGCGGGAAGAGGTATGAGGGGAAAGAGAGGCTGTTTGGGGAGGGGCTGTGAAGGTCATACCCCGCCCTATTGTACGGCCCATTCCCATCCTTACCCTGTCCCTCTGTGTCTGTTTGGTCCTGTGTGCATGTCCCCAGCCCGGTCCAGACCCCATTCCCACACATACCCTGATTCATTGCCATTCCAGTTGCCGCTGGCTATTATCCCGCTGTCACTCCTCTGCTCATTGTCTTCAGAGGAAGAAAAGCGTAGAGTGGGAGGAGAAAGAAACCCCCACAGCCATGCCCACCCTTCCCCAGCTCCGCTATTAAGAGAGATGAATGAACCCTACTTTTGGCACCCCTTTTCCTCTCAAAGCATTTGCGGGTTGGAAGCATGGGTGAAGGCTGGTAGGCTAATTTTTGCAGAAAGTGGTGGTTGAGAGGCTGAGAAAGTGAGTAGAGTTTTGGGCAGTGTTATGGAGCCAGGGATGATGTAAACTACAGTTGAGAGTCCACTAAGAAGGAGTTGCTTTGGTAAATACCCTAAGCGTTACCTGGGAATCTTAACAGATTACACCCTAGGAGTATGGATGAACTGACCAGCTCTCACAAGTTAAAAATCTCCATTTTGGATCAGCTCAATCCCAGCTTGGATTAAAGTGATATGCCTCTACCTGAATTCACTGGAGAAGCAAAAGTAAATCCTCTCTGAAGAAAGACAGCATTGTCCAGAGCCTCAAATAATTTTTCATGCACAATGTTCAGCTGTTACATAAGCTAGTCATGAGACAATAAATATAACAGAAGATAAAATCAGACCCACAGGAGATTTAGGTGTTAGAATTATCAGACATGGATATTAAAATATCTGTGACTTATTGATGAAAAAGAAAAGATAATTTCAGTAACTGGAAAATATAAATAAATTAAGAGGAAATTTGAGAACTGAAAAATATAATAAAAATAAGAACTGAAAAGATGGTTTCAACAGCAAAATTAAAAACAAAAATTAGTGAACTGGAAGATAGGCAAGAAGAAAAGATCCAGATATCTAGGCCAAAGAAACAAAATATAAAAGGATGGAATATAAAAAAGCATCAGAGACCAATAGGACATGATGAAATTGTCTCATATATAAGTACATAGAGTCTTAAAGAAGTAAGAGAGAAAATGTGTGCAGAGGCAATATACTTTCATGGATGAACTATTCCAGACTTTGCAGGAACAAATGATTCTCACAATGTGTAAAACTATCTCAGAGCAAAGGAAAAAGATGAAAAATTAGTTTATAATGATAATCAGATGAAAATCTGCAAAAAATGGTATAGAAAATGGTATAGAAATCTGCAAAAAAGATCTCATGTATAAATAGATTCCCAAATTCTTGCAATTCATATTTTATAATATAGCAAGAGGAGAAGGCAGTTATCTTCCTGCAATACCAGAAAGGTTTAATAATATTCATTTACAATAATATAAATGAATTCTACTAATACATTTTTTTCACATCAGTAGATGAAGAAAAAACATAGTGTTTTCTATTGAGTAGTTGTCAAAACTTCTTCCCAATTAAGCTTTACTCAGGGAGATACATTTCTTTAGCAAATTGATTTATACTGTCATTGATTCTTAAATTGGTGTGAACAGCACAATCCCTCCTGATTTAGACAAAAAGGAGGGTGTGGATTAATCATCATCTCATATATGTGGGTGTAGTTTAGTTGGGAAATCCACAGTTATTTTGGCTATAACCTCCTATTTTCCTGCTTCATCCTTTTTATTTTTTCCTTCCATTCCTGCCTTCTCCCCAATATTTCTCCATTGAGATCACTGAAATACATAGCTCCAAAAATTTTTTATAAAGTTAAACACTCATGTTTAATTTAAAAATAACAAAAACAGCCACAAACCACAGACTCTTACAAAACCAAGAAAAAGAAAAGAAGAATATTTCTATAATGTGATGAAGAATACCTATCAAGCAAAAGGCAAAAAAATAGTCCTTGTCACTATTTACCATTCCATATTATTCTGAACACACTAATACAGTAAGGTAAGAAAAAAATTGCCTTAATTGTTGAAAATTGCCATCTGTAGATAAAATAGCCACCTAATTAAAAATCACAATGAATCAACTGATGTTCCATTGAAAATTATAATAGAGTTAAGAAAAGTGGCAGGAAGCAAAATAAATATACTTAATTTTGCTATGTACCAGCCATATCCAGTTGGACATTCAAATGTAGGGTGACTAACCGTCCTTGTTTGCCTGAAGCTTTCCCAGTTTTAGCACTGAAAGTCCTATGACCTGGGAGGCCTCACAGTCCTGGGTACCATGGGATGGGTGATCACCCTAAAATGGAAGAAGATTCAAAATAGTAACAAATACAGGAAATGCTCATCAATTAAAGTTATATATAAACCTTATAGGAAAAACTATTTTTTCCCATAAAGTGCTGTAAACAAAATTTTAAGTTAATGGAGAGTTCTATTAACAGCATGGCCTTAGATGGGAAAAATTTAGCATTGCAAATATGCACATTTTCCTGAATGAATTCATAATTTGAATGTGATAGTAATAAATAAAAATCCAAGTGGATCTTCTTATAAAACAAAATAATTCAAATGTTAATTTGGAAGAAAACAGAGGCAAAAATAACTTAGGTAAGATAATTATAAACAGAATAATGAAAGGAAGGATTTGCATTGTGAGATATGAAAACATTAAAAAATGAAAATGATTTCAATTGTGGTACATGTGAAAAAAACAAAAAACAAACAAACAAAAAAAAACAGAAAATTCCAGGGAGTAGAAATTCTACAGAGTAGAAAGTCAAGTCTCAAAGCTGAAGTATATGTAAAAGTTTAGTATAAAAATAAGATGGCCTTTCAATTTGGGAGGAAAAATGGATTAGTCAAAATGATGCTGGCATAACAGGCTACAATATGGCATAAAGTTAGATTCCTACCTTATATCAAGCCATAAAATCAACTGTAATCAGTTTTCTATAAATATAGGGAACCCTCATTCTCAAAGAACCCTGTTCTATCCCAAAGAACCCTCTTTTATCTACACCTATTCTTGAGGGTATCTACCCCTCAAGAATAGGTGTAGATAAAGTAGAACCATCTTTTAAAGTAATAAAGCAGAGAAGAATCTTAAAGAAAATATTGAAGTATTTGATCCATACATAAAAATTAAGAATGTCTGCAGATCAAGAACAAAAAACCAAGTGCCATAAACAAAACTAAAAGACAAATGACCAATCAGGTTCTTTATTGAAAATCAGCTATGACAGGTTTTATATTCTAAATAAATATATATTTTATTTATCTAAATAAATATATATTTTATTTATATATATTATTTATATATTTATTTATATAAGTAAATTTATTTATATAAATAAATATCTTTAGATTTATTTAGAATATAAATAAATATATTTATAAATAACACATGTAAGTGTTTAAAAATTATGAACAGCCCAATAAAATATAAAAAAAGGATTTAAATTGAAAATTCACAAATGAACGACAAATGGACAATATCTTTACAGAAACACGTTTAACGTTGTTAGTAACCAAAAGCTTGGGAAATAAAGCATCTATAAGATTATTTGGCTCCCATTTATTTTACTCTGGCATGACTTTCACTTTTGTGCACAAGACATTAACATCACTAAACTGCCTTTATTGTACTTAGCATGAACATTTACCAGATGAATGAATATTTAAAATGTGGCAGGTTGGTTCTGCTTGTCTCCAAACATCTTGATTTCAGCAGTATTTGAAAATTTATCAGATTTTGCTTTTTTATAACATAAAAATAAGTGGAAATAAAAAAATAATAATTTCTTATGTTATTGATATTAAATTTAAAACTCAAAATTTAGACAATTGAGATAACAATAGAAATCATTTGGCATTTTGAAAGCATTCAGTATTTAGTCTCAATTAGTTGTTTGTTGTATTTATGCCAGGTCATCCAATACAGTATATACTGGCAAAAGACATTTTAAAGAAAAAGGAATGTATAAAAAGCAAAGTATAATTAGTAATTTTATATTTTTTTACCTCCTCTGGAATCCCTAATGACATGTTAATTTATTATTCAACTTCTGCAATTTTAAATTGATTGTCAGAAATGCATTATGACTGAAAGTAATGCAGAGGATACCATTTCAACCAATCAAATGAACAGATATAAAATAACTTACTCTATGTTAATAAAGTTGCAGGCAGGCACTTTAATACATTGTTGGTGGAGGTGTAAAATTGGTACAGCCTTTTGGAAAACAATATGTCAGAATGTATCAGTTTTAAAAAATATTAATCCTCTTTGCTCAATTTCATTTCTAGGTATTTATAGTAATGAAAATATTGTTGTGTAAAATGATTTATTTACAAGGATATCCTTTTCATTGTAGCCTTATTATGATAGTGAATAATTGGAAACCACCTGAATGTCAGCAATAAGAGATTGATTAAATAGATTATGATGCAGTGATGTGATTGGCTACTGTTGCTTTAAAAATAACATTTAATACCATGAAAAATATTAGTTATATATTGATAAAAAATCAGATCACAACTTTGTGACCACCTGTCCCCACCCCCAATGTATATTACATTAAAGAAAGGAAGTGATTATTCCTCTGAGTGGTGTAGTTGCAGGTAATTTTTATTTTTTCCTTTGGACTTTTTTGTAATGCCCCATTTCCAAATTTACCACAATAAACATGGCATGCTTTGGTAATCTGAGAAATATTATTTTAAAAATAGTGCTGGAAGTAAGGAAGCCAAAAAAATAGAGGTCACTTCTTTTCAGGAGAGCTGGAAACTTTTAAACAGTTTTCAATGTTAACATCTATGACTAGGAAAAAGCCTATTTCCTTTTCCCTTCTATTTTAAGCACTGCCTTACATACTGTTTAATTAATATTGAACAATCAAAGATGATGATGTTGATGATGATGACTGTCTGGAGAGTTACCTCTTGAAAATATTTACAATAGAATGACGTTTTGAGACAACATTTTTCATATATACGAAACCCTCTTAGTTATTTCTTCCCAAAGGCTGCACTAGATAGTCCCATTCTTAGAATCATAAATCCTTCTTCCTTTCCATTGGTCACAGCTGCTTATACTATTCTCCTTTGATCTTAAAGCCATCTTATGGTACTATCGGATAAGCAGAGGACAACCTAAAAAGCAGGATAAAATGATATCCAAAATTATTCAAAGAAAAGAGATTCACTTGGGTGATGTTTACAAATTTAGGAAGTTTTGGAAGTGTGTTTAATAAGAAAACTTCTAAAGAAATTAAAACATCTTTGGAAAGATAAGCAAACATTCTACATATGTGAAAGAAGAACATGATAGTATAAAATGCTTAATTGGCAAGTAGGAAATAGCTCTTACATATTGAAAATATGATAGTAAAACATAAATGCAATGTTTGACTATGTTGAAGGTAATTTCCCAGAAAGCTGATTTAAAGACAAAAAACTATATAATAGGATAGAATAAATTAACGTGATTAATCAAGGAGCTCTCAAATCCAGAGGTCCAGAAAATGAGGAGACAGGGGATGAAGTTATATTCAAAGAAATAATGTCATAAAACTTTTCATAACTGAAGAACCTGAGTCTAGAGGTTGAAAGGGCTCACTACACAGACCAAAGCAAAGAAACCTACACAAAAGTCCACAGTAAGCTATTGCGAAATTGGCCCCAAGGATAAAAAGACAAAATGAAAAGCTTTAAGAGAGATAATATAAAACAAACAAAGCCAAAACAGGTAACAAGGTATTGGAATGTAAAAACAAATAATAAATAATCCCCAATTTCATTGGCTTGAAGACAATAGAAATTTATATCTCACTCGCTTAAGTTCAAAATAGGTGAGGGCTCTCAATTTCTCAGTCATTCAGAGACCTAGGTGGATATAGAGTCTACCAACTATGATACATGCCTTCCAAGGTAGACTTGACATTGACTTCCAGTCAGCAGAAGGAAAAAGAAGATGGAGAAGTTCCATCTGCTTCTTGAAGGACCCAACACAAATTTTGCCCAAATTGGTGGACAACCAGCAGTAATCAAAATTTTGCCTCCCACTCACTTTTTTGAGGAAGCTACTAAGAGGTGTGCACCATCAAAATGAGGAAGAAATTTTAAAATTCAGGACTGTAGAAACAGGGGAGCCATCCCAGGAGAGCAGTGAAGAAAAGTTTCACCATGACAGCCATACAGCTATGCAGAAGGCCTGGAAGAGCAGCTATTCCCTATTGAAAAAGGTTGATGGAGAGCTCAGGAGAGATTTCCAGCAACAACAACAACAACAAAAAATTGAACTGAGAGAATCTCTGATGCATTTGGTCATATGGAAAATAGATTGTGAAGCATTTTATATGTATGTTATGATTAAACTTTTGAGAAAAATTAGAAACAGGTATATAAAAACCTAAGTTAAGTGAAAAATTGAGACAATTATTATCTTCAAGAAATAATGTACTACAGGAATGGAGACATAATCATAGCACACTACCTTGCTCAGCAACAAATACTAGCTACATGCTATAATAAAGGAACTCCAAATAAGGATTTAGCCAAAAATTGTTGTCTAAATATACTGGGAGGTGATGGGGATGGAAAGTGATTGTTAGTGCTTGGAGGATTTCCTGTAAGACAGTAAAACTCTTATCTGACTAATTGGAAGTCAGTAGATGGGACATAAGCATATTAATGAAGAATATGGTGGCGGAAAAAACAGCTAAAATTTTTTTGACAATGTTTGCCTCTTGAAAGGAGAACTTGGTGTGGAATGAGAGAGCAGTGGAAATTGGTTTTCATTATAAGTTTTCTGGAACTTTTAGATTTTTTAAAATCATGAGCTCATATTATTTTAATACAATTAAAAATGAATGATTTTTAAGAGCTCACATATTTAATAGGGGACAAAACTAGGACTGTAAAAGGAAACTAATATTATCTATATTTCTATGCCATTCTCTAGAAGCAAGAGAATTAGTCTGCCCCAAGTTCTTTTAATATCAAAACCAGTGTGATCTCTCTCTTGGACTTGGACTGTGGTCTTCAAATTCTGTAGACTTGTCACAATACCATGTCATCTCAAATTCATTTATTACATTTGTTAATGTAAAAGTAACTTGGATCCAGTTAAGCAACTGAAAGGATTTCCCCTTGTCAATGAAAACTTGAAGTTATTTGACTCCTGAGTCCTAGAACTAGATTGGTGCTGAACAGGCCACATGACTAATAAAATTAAAAATAAAGTATCTTTCTGTACCTCATGCTCCAAGTTCTAGTCTTTGGACTAGCTAGATATTGATACTACACTGGTAAGCTATGAACTCTTTAGAGAATGTCTTTGATTCTGGTAAAATGTAAAGGGCCATGGGAGGAATAACTCAACCTGATTATCAGCCATTGACATAGACAATATTAATAAAGATTAGAGGGCTTTTTGGCCAGAACCACCATCTTACAGAAATTCACCAAAATGGCGAACACAAAGGAAAAGAGGAGAGGCACCCGCTATATGTTTTCTAGGCCTTTTAGAAAACGTGGAGTTGCTCCTTAGGCCATGTATATGCAGATCTACAAGAAAGGTGACATTGTAGACATGAAGGGAATGGGCACTGTTCAGAAATGAATGCCCCACAAATTTACCATGGCAAAACTGGAAGAGTCTACAGTGTTACCCAGCATGCTATTGGTATTGTTGTAAACAAACAAGTGAAGGGCAAGATTTATGCCAAGAGAATTCATGTATGTATTGAGCACATTAAGCACTCTAATAGTTGAGATAGCTTCTTGAAGCATGTGAAGGTAAATGATCAGAAAAATAAAAGGAAGCCAAAGAGAAAGTTACCTGGGTTCCACTGATGCATCAGTCTGCTCCACCCAGGGAAGCATGCTTTGAGAGAACCAATGGAAAGGAGCCTGAGATACTGGAGCCTATTCCCTATGAATTAATGGCATAAAAGATGTAAAAAAAAGAAATAAAAGACTTGTGGATTGTAAAAAAAAAAAAAGGAAAAAGAAAAAAGAAAAGATTAGTGGCAGATTTGGAGTACGTTTATGTATGGGGTGGTTTGGGAAATGGGGTGAGAAGAAAATAATTTGAGGGCACTGGTTGGGGGGAGACATGGAGAGATGTGGGGCACAATGCATTTGGGACCCAAATTTACAGGCTCTGCAGCCTCTGCTATTTTGCCTGAAAGACCTAAAAGTGGGGCAGAGGCTCTAAGGAATTTCTTTATGTTTGTGATGGGAAAGTTAAAAGAAAAGCATATCATTGTTTTTGACTTAGATTCTTATTCACAATGGAGAATATGATAGCTGGTTTGTAATTTGTTCTTAACCGGTGAGGCTCCCATTGTTAATGGCTTCTGGAGCTGAAAGTAAATACTCTGAGATTTTATACAAGATCATTTGCCCTGCTGGGAAAGCACAGACACAGTTTAGGGCCCCAAGGCAAATGTTCTAGTTAATGTGTCCTGATGCATTTTTAAAACCCGTCACTTTTCACCTCTCTGTTTCCTTACCTCTTCATGGAATTCAGAACAAGTTAAAGCTCCATTTCATGCCAAATAAACTATTGAAAGTCGAAGTCCCCCTAAAGGCAAAATGATTAGGAAAGAATTTGGCACAAAGTTCCCCAACATCTTCCGCAAAGAAAAATGGCATTATATTTTAATAGCTAAATAAGCTAGGTTTGCTCCGGTCAGCTACAGGTGGAAGAGAGTGATTGCATACACGATTTTTCCTTTGACTGTTAAGAACTATTCTGGACTAAAGCTGCTGTTATGCAAAATATTAGAAATAGATTGGCTTTTAAAAAGGGGATTTATTAAGTTACAAACTTATAGTTCTAAGGTCGTAAAAGTGTCCAAACTAAGGCATCAATAAGAAGAATCTTCCCTGAAAAATGGCCAGTGGCATCTGGAACACCTCCGTTAGCTGGGAAGGCATGTGGCTGGCATCTGTTGGTCCTTTGCTCCTGGGTTCTGGTTTCAAAATGACTTTCACCAAAATGTCTCTGGGCTTCTGTCTCTCTTAGCTTCTTCAGCTCCTGTATATCTAAGCATCTGTGGGTCCTCTTTTAGCTTTTCTGGGGCAAATTCTGGGCTTCATCTCTTAGCTTAGAATCTCCAAACATCTTTCTGTCTGCATCACCAAGCGTCTCTGGGTCTGTGTTGGCTCTTAGCTTCTCCAGAGTGCAAACTCTGTATTACACATCTTAGCTGCTCTCCAAGAGGTCTCGTTCATCTTCTCTGAGCAACTTGTTTCTGTGAGCTCTTTTAAAGGACTCAGTGATCTAATTAAGACCCACCTGGAATGGATGGAATTATTAAATGGAAATAATTTAAACAAAGGTCACTCATAGTTGGGTGAGTCACATCTCCATGGAAACACTCAATCAAAGGGTTCTACGCAACAAGATTGGATTAAAAGAACATGGCTCTTAACAGTTTTGATCCAGCACAAGAACTAAGGAAACCAAAAATGGCATGACATTATTTGATTTGTGATCATATTGAAATTGTTCTTCATAATTTGATTGCATCAAGTCTTCATCAATTTGATTTTAAGGAGTTAACCTTCCACCAATCTCCTTTTTTTTGTCCTGCAAACTCTTATTTTTTCCCACATGACAAACAACAGAGGGGATGTATTTAATTGGGAGAAAATCAAAATATTTGCATGGTTATGTGTTTTCTTTTTCTTTTGAGAGTAGCAACATCACGTTTCTATTGTCTTCTAAGATTACTTCATCTAAGAAGAACCGATAATATGTTCCGGTCTTTATCCATTTTCTCAATAACTATGGGATACTCTACATGGCAATCCCTAATGATCTGTAATGCTAGAGCTGAACTAATAATCATGAAGTGAAGGACCCTTGACATACTTACTATGAAAGTATGTGTCCTTTGTTTTAAGCTATTTTTCTTTAGCTATTAGAGTTTCTGTGTCTGTTTCAAGTTCAGAGACTATATCGCATATTCGCATGCAGGTATATAAGCCTCAAGTTTACAAATAGCCTTAATTTTTCAAGTACTTGGACTATTCTATTAATAATAGAGCTAAAGCTTTGTAGCACACTCTCAGACTTTCTATAAAAAGAAATTCATATGTGTATGTATATATATATATGGGGTGGGTGGAGTTTAGACCCTGAAAGAACTAGTAGAAAGAAATTTTAAATTGGAATAAGCAGAAGTTCTTCTACTTTTTCCATTTTCATTCCCTCTCTCTCTCTCTCTCCATATATATTCATTCCCTCCATTGTGTCTCATTCTGCAGGTATCTGATAAACATAAAGAGAGAAAAAATGCTGGGAAACTATAGGGTAAAGAACTAGAACTGTAAAATACTCCTCCTTCTTTTTCTCACCAGGGAATTGTCAACTTTACTTCTTTTGAGAAAAATGCATTTTGATTTTCCTTAGACAACTACAATTCTTTTCATATTGGACTCAAAATGTCTCCCTCCTTGTCCTTATCTGGTTTCAACTCCTCTTTAAAATGAACTGTTGTATATTTTTCTTAGCCCACAAATACAGACAAAGCTCCTATTCTTTTGAGCTGCCCAGGGCAATTTGGTCTGAGTCTCAGAGCAGTTTTGTAATGTACTTGTATGAATAAGAGCAACCTTGGGTGAGTCAACCCACCTCCCACCAGCCCACGTGCAAGCACATGTAGTTTCTGAGCCCTAGTGCAAAGAAGAGGGAGTAAATCTGGCTTTGTTTGAGCTCACCGAACCCTGCAAACGAAATCAGTGCCCAGTATTATTTTAAACTTCAGCTTCTTGTGTCTGACTATTCTTTTTCATTAATATGAGTAATTTAAGGAGGGTTAGTTTTTTAGACTAAGGTATTGAAGAACTGTTTGTATTTATGAACGAGTTATTTAAAACATACTTTTTCTTTAAAGGAAGCAATTATCTTTTTTTCTTCTTCTTCTAAAGAGAATTTCCAAAGGCAGAGAATTTAATGTACGTTGTAACTGTTCAAACTTTATAATGAGTACCATTTTGGAAACAAATACGTATTGCCAAAAGGAAAAATAATAAAACAAAAATTGTTAGCTTTAAAATTATTTTTTATTCATCCATTTGTTAAGAATTCCTATCACTGAGTATTTTCACCATTGGTGAATAGAATATTAACCTAACTCCAAGTGGTAAAGTGTCCTTAAATTATATATTTGGTTTGAAGGTATATTAAAAGTTATTTCCTCCAGTGAATAAATATTCTCTTAAAAATTATGCCATTGTACTTTCCCATCAATATAAATTTAATTTAAACTGTAATACGTATTTCTTTTACTACTTTGCGGGTAACCATTTTGAGTTTCTACTATATACAAGACACTGAGTTATGCATTTAATTTCAGAAAGCAAATACCACTATCCCTGTATCGTGGTTTTATAATAAAACAAACAACTTCCTAGCTCCTAAGGGCCGGTGGTCTAGTTTGATGCCACAGAAGCCCAGAGAAGGGAGAACCAATTGTGTTTGGCATTGAAAAATGGAAAGAATTTAGAAAGAACAGAAAAAAGGAGGGTCCTGGAGGAAGTGGTACTAGATGAGCAAGGGTATGAAGGCAAGAAGTAGGAAGACAAGGAAGAAACAGACTTGGGTGAAGAGGATAGTTTATGATTATATTACTTTTCTATTGCTGCATAACAATATTAGCACAAATGTAGTGGCTTAAAACAACACACATTTACGATCTCACAGTTTCTCTGGGTTAGAAACTGGTGTGCAGCTTACCCGGGAGCCCTGCTTTGGTACAAGGCTGCGTCAGTATTGGACAGGGCAGGGGTCTCATCTGAGGCTCAGCTGGGAAAGGATCTGTGTCCAAGCCCATGTGGTCGTTGGCAGCGTTCGGGTCCCTGTGAGCTGGCACACTGTGGGGCTCAGATCCTTGCTGGCTGTTGGCCAGAGGCTGCCCTCAGTAACTTACCATGCAGGTTTCCCCAAATGGACACTGGGCTTCCTCAAAGCTGAGAAAGGAGAGAAAGCCTCCCAGCAAGAGAGACATTACAATCTTATGCAATACAACAACGTATATGTAATCCCATCACCTTTGCTGTGTTCTATTGGTAAGAAGCAAATGCCAGATCCCACCATCGCTCAAGGAGAGGGGATTCCACAAAGGCATAAAAATCAGGGGGGCCACTTTGGCATCGTCCACCACAAGGCTCAAGAAAAGAAAAGTCAAGGAGTAAATAAGGGTCATTTCTCAATGGAGAAGTGGCTAAATGTAAATGATCATCTACATCTTGAATGGAAAAATATCCCATTTCTTATCTCTTACTCCTTTCCCACTTGAACTTCCTGCTCTGATATATAGGTTAGTGAGATGACCCAGCATTTACAAATAGACATTGGCCAGCTCTATGTAGGCAATTTGACAAGTAGTGACTCAGAATTTCAGATCCTCCCTGTTAGACTGTGTGTAGTGCAGCCATGGGGAGTTGGATTATAGAGAGAGGAAGAGTAGTGAGGTTTATGGAGAGAATCTGGTGACTACAGGGAAGAAGGACCATAGCCTTCCACGGAAAGGTTTAACAACACAAATTCTAAGTGCAATTTGATAGACATGAGGGCCATATTTGGGGAGATAATAAAAAATGAATTGTAGAAATTACAGCAGGGATGTGGTAAAGCCAAGAAGTGTGACCCCAGAGCCTGCACTCTTCACTACCCCACAGGGCCTTTGAAGTACACAGTACTTTTGGTGGAAGAGATATTAGAGGTCATTCAGTGCTACTCATCAACTTTTAGAGGCAGAAAGTAAGGGGCTCCAGAGGTTGTCAGCCCCAAATCCTGAAGCGAGTCCTCTGGTGTAGCCAGAACCAAAAGTTAAAACAACAACAAAAAAAGTCAAAATGCTGTTTTAAAACTTTCTTTGGATTCCTTTCCTTCTAGTTTTTATTATGTAGGAGATGAGCCCCTCAGAATAGCATTGATTCTCTCTTACGGTTTCTAAAGAGGAGGCATCCCACACAACTGAATGGGATAGATTGGCTGAAGAACTCCTTCAGGTCTTCTTCTGCTCAGAGGTCTAGGTTATAAAGTAATTCTGTTAAAGCAATGTTTTAGCAGCTATACCATGTCTCTGGAAAGAAGGGACACATATAAAGCAAATCATTTCTCAACTTTCTTCTACTTCATTCCCCAACCTCTTTATACAAATCCAGTTTGAGACTTTTGCAAGCAACATGGGATAAAGATCAGTGGCAAAGTTTGAATAAATCCAGTCAAGCACTCTACTCTGCTAACTTCGAATGGAAACTAAGCACATGCGGTATTTGTGAAGATCCAGCAGCCAGGCAGCTTTGAGATATGACAGTTTGCCAGGAGAAGCCTCTGGAGGGCAAAAAATAGGTACTACCTGAATCTAATCTCTAAGGAGGGTCAGGTTTGTTGGTAGTAATCAAATCAGCTCAATAGATAATCTGAAAACTGTGTGAAATGTTTGATATGCAAAACAATTATCGGCTCATGTCTCATTTGTTTAAACCGATCAATTACTGTCTCCTTAACATTCACTTCCACTGGATCAACAGGTTGAGCAGTTTGGTGGCAAAGATCAGATACAGAACAGACGAAAACCTTCCTGAGAAAACAGTTTAAGTTGTAATGCAGACGTTTGCCATTTAATCTTCCTTTCAGTTCAGATCAGTCCATGTGTACCTCCAGTGGCCTCAACGTCCTTTACATGTGCACAGTCTAAGGCTTAGTGAGGTGACGTGAGTTGCCTTGGTCACAAGTCCTGGTAGCTGCAAAGTCAGGGTTTAAAGCCAGGTCTCCAACAGCTTGTTCACTGCCTCACAACTCTTAGCTCCCAATCCAGTTCATGTTCTTCAACTTCACAAAGGGAAAAAAATGGTGAAAATGAGATGATCTCATGTACCCGAGGAGAACAATGGACTTCAGTACTTTATATTTCATTCACATTCAGTCATTGGTCTTTAGCCTTAGAGTTCTGCAACTTCCCTAAAATTTAGGAGGCTGACGTGATGCCATAAGACTTAATTATTGCCTAAAATATATCCAGAAATCCTTAGATGAAAAGTGTTGCATAAAATTAAAGTCTTTTTATTATAGAGTAGCTCTGTGGAGCTGGTTACAGGTTTGGATTTGATGCATGTCATCTGTTAGCTTCCAGGTGTTTTGGGAGATTATGTATACCTGTTGCAGCAGGAAGAAAGAAGTCTTCATTCAGCTCTGGCCCTGGGACTAAATTTTCTTGGTAAATAGCCGAGGTAAGCCCAACCCAAACATCTCCTCCCACTAATTGTAAGTTTTACTTTTTTTTTTCTTTTGCCCTTTATTGAATATATTTGTGTCTGAAGGAAATAATAATAATAAAAGTAATAATATCTCATCTGGTAATAGCACCTTATAGTTAACAAAATGTTCATGTTAGATGATTTCTTTTAAGAGTCTCTAAGTTTGTGAGGAAGGCAGGTGGGTATCATTACCTTCTTTTTATGAATAGTATTGCCAATTATTATAAATACAACATCAGAAACATAGTGCCTTGCTAGGGTGAGGAAGTTTCCCTACCTAAGTTTTCAGCAGTGAGTAGAGATAACATTGATGTCATCCATTTAGGGCGTGCTGGGGCATCACTGCTGAGTGGGAGGCTGGCAGTTGTAGGAGCATTACTGAGAGGGATTCAGGTTATCTGGTCATAAGTACCAGGAAGTTAGATTTCTCCCTTTGGTTTTATCGTCATGTATTATGAAGGCTTATGGAAGAATTGCTTCACTCTTTTGGGGCCTCAGGTCCCTATCTTCCCTTATCTAAGTGACTGTTCACTTGATCTGATGAAGAGTGGTACTAGGTTCAGCCTCACGGGACTGCTGTGTATGGTTGCACAGGCTATACACTGCACAATCCTAGGGACACCACTCACATAAAAGATATTATAGATGTTCACATTTGTTATGATATTGTTCCAACAGATTGAAGCAAAGTGTTAAGGAAGAGGTGCTTTTTCAATTTACACAAAAGTACAAGGCAAGCAGTGGCACTGCATTAGGACAAATTAATGAGAAAAGGTGACAATTAATCCAAAAAGAAGTGTGAGTAGAATTCTTTATTTCATAGCTCATTTAGAAGAAAATTAATAGGAACACATCAAGTTTATATTCAAAGACAAAGACTATAAATTCTCATAAAAATATTTTCTCATCAAATGTAACAAAACTTCCATTCTAATGCAAAATGTTAATAATAGGGAAAACTGGGTGTGTTGAAAGGGGGAGCATATGGGAATTCTGTAGTTTCTGCATGATTTTTCTGTAAACTTACAACTTCTCCAATAAAAAAATGAAGAAAAAAGACAGTAAATTCTATCTATTATATGTGTCTCATCAGACAACACTGTGAATGCAGAAATTTCAGGTGCAAGACCCAATTTTTACAAAACTGAGAATTAATTAGAGAAGAAGTCTACAGAGCTACAGGTACCAAGCAATTTAGAAAAGTGGTATTCTTTCCCACCTAAATTTCACGGGTCACTGAAAGACCTGGTTTTAAATTTCACAGGTCATTGGAAGAACTCATCTAAAAGATATTTCCATTTTTCCCCATCTCTGTAATCTAATTAAGAGGGACTTATCTCATGCCTAACATTTCCTCAAATTATGTCACAGTGAAAAATTAATCTATTCATAAAGGCATAATACTTTAAAGTATTTTAGTTGACTTGGATGGGATTTGATTGAACAAGAGGTTTGACTAATAGGAGTTTGGAGTCAAAATTAAGTGTAAAATTCTAAATCAGTAAACCAAGGACAGCTCAATGTTGCCAAGAGGAACAGCACTAAAAAGAGGTGAAATTTAGAGTTTTGCATGTTGAAAGCAACAATTTAAAAAATTGAATGAAAGAGCAGCCATTACATGTTTCTCCAAAATTCTATAAAATTTCTATTTTGCAATAATATTTCCAATCAATTCTTTTTGTTATGTGCAAAGGATTATGGGCACCCTACTACAATATCTGTCATCTTTCATAACCACATTTGCAAAAATTTGATCTTCTAGCTTTAATTGTTCTTTACCATTCTCTTCTCTGAGAACCTATAACTTAGCTTTCATGCTTAATTCCCTATTAAAATTATTTCTAATGAGGAGCTTAGCAATGTCCTCCAAGTCACATCTACTTTTTCCTTTTCTTCTTTTTTCTCATGCTTGACACTGTCCTAACACTACTGACTGCCTTCACATTGGATGCTCTTGACTTCAAAGTTACTGTGCTCTTGCAGGCATCCTCACACCTCTCTGATTTCTTCTCACATTTATACTTTACTGGAGTTTTCTGATTCTCCTGTTGGTACTCTAGCTACACATTTGTATTTTTCACATACAGTTCCTGAGAATCTTTATCTTAATGTCTTTTTGGAACTCTCTCTCCATCCCTACACAGTTGGTCATATCACCTTGTTGTCTTGCTTGAATGGCCAACAATCAGCTCTTGTATTTCTTTCCCTCAGACATTTCCTTAGTCTGCTCTTGTCTTCTTTCCATCCCATAGTCCCAGAGTCTTGAGTTTGCTGCTCTCTGCAACTTCCTTGCCAATCTCCCTTCCTTTAGTCTATCTTCCTCGGATCAGCTGCACTCACAAAACAAATATAATTTTCTTTATCTCATGTGACCTCTTTTGTAGTAGTTTCCAATTACCTGTCACATCAAATTTAAGCATTTTGTCAAGAGATTGCCATTCTCCCATTGCCCTCTCCTTCTTACCTCATTACCTTCTGCTTTTTTAAAGGTAATTATATGCCCTGGTTCAGCTGGGATAGTCTTGGTTTATGCCTATTGCCCCTGAGCAATTATTAATTATGCCCCTTTCACTCTCAAAAATGTCCATTTGGATGATAAATTATAGGGTCGTTCTATCTATATGGAAGCTCGGTCATGACTGTGCCTGCTGTACAAACCTGCTTTGCAACAATTCTCTGCATTTCAGTTGCCCTCATGCTTGCCAACAATGACACACACCATTCTTCCTGTGATACTTTTTTTTTTTTTTTTCATTCTCTCCTTATTGTGGCTCTTACCTATCAAACTCTGCTTGAGATCTCACGTGGTGGTCTTTTCTGCCTCTTCTTTAGTCTCCAGGTTCTCTCCAGAAACCTTAGTATATTTCATTTCTAAACTACATTTTTGACATTTCTAATCAATAAAGGAATCTCAAATTTTCTCTTATACAAAACTTCAGGATTTTAGCACTTTTAGATTTTGCACATTGGTTGGGAGGTCATACATGCTCTTGTTTCCCTCTTGGATTCTTGCTTTATGAAATAGAAAAGATGTGAAGTATTCAGCAGGACCATACAGATTTATCATTATCTATAAAGTGTTTCAAGTGGAATTAGGGGCAAATGTTAGTCAGTATTACAGAGGGGCAGATGACTGGAAACAACAATGTTTCTCTTTTTTTTATTCCTCAAGGAATTCTGCTGGGACTTATCAGAGTTGCTGCAAGAAAACAGCTGAGGATTGAGCACAGTGAACTAATTTCCTCACATTCTTCAATAAGCAATAGTTGGTGAAAAGGAATATAAACATTCTATAATAAAAGGAGTTCAAAAAGAAGCCTTAAAACCTTAAAATTGATAAACCAATAAACCAAAACATAAAACTGCACAACTATTTGCATGGCTGATAAGAAGAAAAATAATTTAAGATATCTGTTTGAAGAAAGAAACAATAAAACAAGCATGTTAAAAATTAAGACCATAGTAAATGCTATACAGTGGAAAAAGTATAGAAGGCACCACATGAAAGAAAGTGAACATAAACTTTTATTGGCAGAGAACACCTTTATGAGTGATGATTCGTGGTGTTACTTCCCTTACTTCCTGATCCATTCCCACAAAGTCTGAATTTTTCCTTTTTTTTTTTTTGAAAAAACAAAAAACAGTAACAAAACAACAAAAAAAAACCCAACTTCTCTTGTACCTTTCACCTTTCCCTATTCCTCAGGGCATTTCAGAAAGCATCCTTTAGTGAATTAATTATTTCTTACACATGCAGGTATGGCTACATGTCTTTCAGTTGTTAGCATATGAACTGAACTCTCAGCAGTCCACTTTGCTAACCTACAAAGTTATTCTTCATTTTATTAACTTGAAACTACCTAGTAGCCATCAATATCAGATACTTCAGGTTGTTTTCTGGAAGTGATGATGGACTTACTTTGCCTACACATATTTTCCAGCATGGTTCCCCAGCAACTGTGGATGTTAATTAAAGCGAGTTTTTCAGGCTAAGGATGTGGTCTAAGGGTATTGGCATAGACCAGTGGTTCTTAAATTTTGCCACATATCAGAATCATTTAGGGAACTTAAGTCTTGCTACCCAGGTCATATCCTTCACCCATTAAATCCAAATTTCTAAGGCACCCAGGCATCAAGTTTGTTGTTTTTAATCTATATTCAAGAGGGATATGTGTCTATAGTTTTTTCTTGCAGTATCTTATTTTAAACAGAATTATAGAGGTACTATTAATATATAATAAGTTCTGACATATGTATGTGTAAAACCAAAAACACAATCAAACATGTCTGTGTTTCCTCGTGTCCCTTTTTTTTTTTCTTTTTTTTTTCACATTTTATTTTGAAATAAATTCAAAATTATAGGAACAGTTGCAAAAACAATAACCCCATACACAGGACTCCAGCATTCCCTGACTCCCCTCCCCGATACCCCGATCCACTAACTTCAACATGTCACACCACTATTTCTTTCCTTCCCTTCCTCCCTCCCTCCCTCCCTCTCTCCCTATCTGTCATCCATCATCTATTGCTCTGTCTTCTGAATATATGAGAGCTAGCTGCACACATCCTTGAACAAACACTATAAATCACATATACAATTCCCAAGAACAAGAACATTCTTTTATGCAATCCCATTAAGTGCAGCTAAGAAGTACAAGAGATTCAACAATGATACAAAGCTTACATTCTGTATTTCCTTTTCCTTATGTCTCAACTGTGTCCCTTTGAGCCTCCTGTCCTCTATCCTCAGATCCCATCCAGGGTCATCCTTGGCATTCAATTGTCATCTATTTAGACTGTCTTTTTTTTTTTTTTTTCTTTCCTCAATTGTGGAAACATATATACAGCCTAAATCTTCCCATTCCACCCCCTCCCTAGCATTCCATTAGTGGGATTAATCACATTAAGAATGTTGTAATGCTATCACCTTCCCACCATCCATTACTAGAAATTTCCCTTCATCTCAAACAGCAACCCTACACTCATTTCTTAACTCCCCATTGCCCCTTCCCCCATTTCTCTTAACCCATACTCTACTTTTCATCTCTATGGTCATACTCTCTGATAATTTCTTTGTGTTTACTGTGGGGCTTAAAATTAAACTCTTAAATCCGTAACAATCTTGTTTTTCTTTGATACCAACTTAATTTCAATAGGACACATAAACTATGTACCTATACTCCTCCATTCCTCCACCTTTATATAGTTCTTGTCAAAAACTACATATTTGACATTGATTTCAAAACCACTGATTTGTCATTAGAGTTTGTGTATTTTATACCATGTAGGAAGTAAATAGTGGAGTTACAATTCAAAAATTATTGACTTCTATTTGTATTACATTGTGGTCAGAGATTGTGCTTTGAATATGTTCAATTGTTTGTTTGTTTGTTTGTTTTTTTTTAATTTATTGAGGCTTGTTTTATGTCCCAGCATATGGTCCATTCTGGAGAAAGATCTGTGATCACTAGAAAAAAATGAGTGTCCTGGTGATTTGGGATTAAGGTTCTATATATGTCTGTTAAAATTCTCTATATCTCTTTTTCCTTTCTTTGTTTCTCTGTCAGTAGGGCTCCTTTAGTATCTGAAGTAGGGCAGGTCTTTTATTGGCAAACTCTCTCAGCATTTGTTTGTCTGTGAAAAATTTAAGCTCTCCCTCAAATTTGAAGGAGAGTTTTGCTGGATAAAGTATTCTTGGTTGGAAATTTTTCTCTCTCAGAGTTTTAAATATGTAATGCCACTGCCTTCTTGCCTCCACGGTGGCCGCTGAGTAGCCACAACTTAGTCTTATGTTGTTTCCTTTGTATGTGGTGAATTGCTTTTGTCTTGCTGCTTTCAGAACTTGTTCCTTCTCTTCAGTATTTGAGAGTCAGATCAGAATATGTCTTGGAGTGGGTTTATTTGAATTTATTCTATTTGGAGTTTGCTGGGTATTTATGCTTTGTGTATTAATATTGTGTAGAAGGTTTGGGAAGTTGTCCCTGACAATTTCTTTGAATACTCTTTCTAGACCTTTACCTTTCTCTTCCTCTTCTGGGACAACAATGAGTCTTAAATTTGGAAGTTTTATTTTATCTATCGTATCCCTGAGATCCTTTTTTATTTTTTTTATTTTTTTCTCCATTCTTTCTTTTGTTCTTTCATTTTCTGCTCTGTGGACCTCTAGGACACTGAGTCGTTGTTCAACTTCCTCTAATCTTGTATTATGAGTATCCAGAGTCTTTTTAATTTGGCCAACAGTTTCTTTTATTTCCATAAGATCTTCTATTTTTTTATTTAATTTAGCAATTTCTTCCTTATGCTCTTCTAGGGTCTTCTTTATGTCCCTTTTATCCTGCTCCATGGTCGTCTTCATGTCTTTTATATCCTGTGCCATGTTTTTGTTCCTCAATTGTAATTGTTTGATTAATTGTGCCAAGTACTGTGTCTCTTCCGATATTTTGATTTGGATGTTTGGGATCAGGTTCTCCACATAGTCTGGTTTTACCATATACATTAAGATTTTTGTTGTTTTTGGCCTGTTGGCATTTGCTTTGCTTGATAGGGTTCTTTCAAGTTGTAAAAAAAAAAAAATACCAATCTAATTTTTCAGAAATACAAGTTGGTGGCATACACTTTCTCCAGCTAACCAGCAGATGGCATATGCGAGTCACCTATACCCCTCAAGTCAGTTCTCCCCAACTCTGTCTTTCTGGTGTGTGGGGAAATGATTTTTGCGGGGTTCAGTTGGTGAACTCAGTTTGGGTTTGTTGTTGGAGCTGTCCGCCCTAAATGTGGTGCGTGTGTCTGGGTGGTCAGGGAGGCAGGGCCGCTTTAATATTCAAGCCTCCCAGGTGTTTCTGGAGATTCAAGGCCATTGCAAAAGTCTAAGCCTTCATTTCAGTTTTGCCCCAGATTTTCTCTGTCGCAGACCCACAAACTGCTGGCATTGTCGTAGCGTCCCAGGGTTTTCCAAGCGGGCCCCCCTTCTCAGCTGTGATCTTCCACGACCTCTGCTGAGGGAAGGCTGTGCTACGTCACTAGTGTGCGTCATCTCTCAAGGGAAGCCCTGGGCCACCAGGCCATGCAGGGGCGCTCCCTGCCTGATGCAAAGATTAGCCTATAATTCTTGACTGGTGTAAGTTCTGAATGAAAGGCAGGCAGTAGAGCTGGGCCCCACCCCTTTCCTCTTAGAGAAGATAGATGCCTTAGGGGGAGGTCATTAGCATTTCAGTGGTCTCTATCTGCCTGTGCCACACCCCTGTCTGGGTCACAGAACTGGGAACTGAAAATGGCTCAGGCTTTCTCCAGAGTCGAAAAAGGAACAGAGCTAGTCCGAGGCGACCCTCCGGCTCTCCAAGGTCAGTAGTCACCCAAAGCCTCTGTCTACTTGTTGGGGATTCATACCTCGTAGTTAGCAGTTCACACTCACTAATTAAAACCCCAGTTGGAGCTCAGCTGAGCTATATTCGCTTGCTGGGAGAAAGCTCCTCTCTGGCACCACCAGGCTTTGTAGCTTGGGCTGTGGGGGAGGGGTCTCCCAATTTGGATCTGCAGTTCTTACTTACAGATTTTATGCTGTGATCTTGGGCAATCCTCCCAATTCAGGTTAGTGTATGATGAGCGGACAGTCACGTTTGTCCCCCTGAAGTTATTCCGGATTATTTACTAGTTGTTTCTGGTTTTTTTTTAGTTGTTCCAGGGGGACTACTTAGCTTCCACTCCTCTCTATGCCGCCATCTTGGATCCTCTCTTCCTCATGTCCCTTTATAATTTCTTCCTCCTTCCCCTCTCTGCCATCCCCAGGTAACTACTGATCTATTTTCTGTCACTATAGATTAGTTTGTATTTTCTAGAATTGCATATAAATAGAATCATGCAGTATATATTCTTTTTGGTCTGGCTTCTTTCACCTGAAAGAGATTACATATATCAATAATCCATTCCTTTTTATTGCTGAGTAGTATTTCATTGTATGGAAAGATGCATAATTAATTTGTTTATCCATTTGCTTGTTGGTAGACATTGGAATTGTGGCTATTAAAATAAAGCTTCTATGAACATTTATGTACAGGTTTTTGTATGGACATATGCTTTCATTTTTCTTGAGGAAATATCTAAGAATAGAAAGGTTGAGTCATATGGTAGGTGTTTAAGTTTTAAGAAACTGCTAAACTGTTTTTTAAAGTGACAGTAACATTTTACATTTTCACTGGCAGTGTATAAGAGTTCCAGTTACTTCATATCCTCACCAACATTTGGTATGATCAGTCATCTTAATTTCAGCCATTTCTAACAGGTATATAAGGGTGACTCATTTTGCTTTTAATTTGCATTTGTCTAATGAATAAGGATATTGAGCATATTTTCGTGTGCTTATTTGCTAAGCATATGTATATATATTTGGTGAATTCTCTGCTCAAAAAAAATTTTTTTAATTAGGTCATTTGTCCTCTTATTATTGAACAGTAACAGGTTTTTTTAAAAGAATATATTCTAGATACAAGAATATATTCTAGGTCATATACACACTTTGCAAATATTTTCTCCTACTCTATGGCTTGCCTTTCCATAGATACTTTGTAACAGTATTTTTGGAAAGCAACATTTTTAAATTTTGCCAAAGTCCAATTTATTGACTCTTCCTTTCGTTTGTGCTTTTGCCAAGTTCAAGGTCACTAAGATTTTCTCTTATTTTTTCTATTAGAAGTTGTGTAGTTTTAGCTTATATATATTGTTGATGATCTATTTTTAACTGTGAGGAAAACTCACAAAACAAAAAAGTTGTGTTTTTTTTGTTTTTGCTTTATATTTTGCATCTAGATGTCTAATTGTTTGAGAACCACTGTTGAAAAGGTTATCCTTTCCCCATTGAATTATCTTGGCAACTTTGTTGAAAATTAATTGACTATAAATATGTCTATTTCTGGACACTTCATTCCATGGAATTGATCTATTTGCTTACTTTTACACAAATATCACACTGTCTTGGCTACTGGATTATTCCAGCTTTATGGTAAGTCTTGAAATCTGGTAGTATGAGTCTTCTAGCTTGGTTCTTTTTCAAAGATTTTTTGGCTATTCTGATTTCTTTGACTTTCTATATAGCATATGAACTTTGGAATCAGCTTGTTAAATTTTACAAAAAGAACCCCTGCTGGGGGTTTTAACTGACATTGTGTTCAATGTATAGATCAATTTGGGAAACTGATACCTTAACAATTCTGAGTCTTCCAAGCCATGAGGGTGGTGTGAGTTTCCACTGCTCTAGGATTTCTTTAATTTATCTCAGCAGCATTTTGTAGTTTTCAGTGTGTAACTATTATCCCTAAGTGTTGCATATTTGTGACACTATTGTAAATGGTATTTTTATTAAATTTCAATTATTTCTGGTTGTTCATTGCTAGTATAGGGACATTTTGATTGATTTTTTTATATATCAATCTCATAGCTCGTGTTTGCCAAAGTCTCTTATTACTTCCAGTAATATTTTTTTCTTTCTTTTTTTTGGTAAATCTCATAGGATTTTCTACATAGAATCATGTTTTCTTTGAATAAAGACAGTCTTACTTCTTCCAATCCAGTATGGATGCCTTTTATCTTTTTTTCTTGCCTTATTACCCTGCTATAACCTCCAGTACAATGTTGCATAGAATCAATAAAAATGGGCATCCTTGTCTTGTTCCTGATATTCTGTTCTTGTTAGTAATGTGTGTCTTCTCTCTTTTATTCCTCAGCAGTCAATTATATTGATTTTCTCAAAGAACCAGGTTTTGTTAATGCTGAGTTTTCCATTGTTTTTCTCTTCTTTTATTTCATTTATTTCTTATTTAATCTTTATTTTCTTTTTCTTCTTACTTTTGCCTTTCATTTGCTCTTATTTTTCTAGTTTCTCAAGAAGGAAGCTGAAATATCTGATTTGAGACTTTTCTATTTTTAATACAGATGTTTAGTGCTATACATTTCTCCCTTGGTCCTGCTTTAGATGTATCCCGTAATTTTTTACATATTGTGTTTTATTTTCCTTCACTTCAAACTACCCTCTGATTTTCCTTTTGATGGGATTATTTAACTGTGTTCTATTTGGTTTTCAAATATTTGAGGATTTTTTCCAACTATTTTTCTTTTAGGGAATTCTCATTGGGTTACATTGTAGAAAGAAAACATATTTTGTATGATATGAATCCTTTCACATTTATTAAGACTTGTATGTCCCAGAAAAGAATGTGAACATATCCTGTGATACTTAGATATTCACTCTACAGAATATCTACATAAGGGAATCAAACATCAGTATTTTTGTAATGCTCTCTGGGTGATTCTAATGTGCAGCCAAGTTTGAGAAAGACTTTAGCATGTACTAGAATCACCCAGGGACCTGTTAAAACACAGATTGCTGGCTGCCGCTCCCCAAGTTTCTGATCCAATAGTTCTGGGATTGGGCCCAACAGTTTGCATTTCTGACAATTTCTCTGGCAATGCTGATGTTTCTGCTTTCCTGGGGCAAAACTTCGAGAACAACTGGACAAGATTCTTCATATTGAAAGTACGGACCAGGAACCAGCAGCCTCAGCATCACTGGGAGCCTGTTAGCAATGCAGAATCTCTTACTCCACCTGATACTAATAATTGGAATTTGTATTTTCACAATTTCTCTGGTTATTCATATTCACATTAAATTTTTTGAATCACTGGTCTAGAACAATCACTCACTGGACTAGAGCAATGATTCTAATTCTGAATCAGTGGGTTTGGGGCCTGAGATTCCGCATTGTTCACTAGCACCTCCGTGACGTCAATATTGTTGATCTGTGATCCACACGTTTTATAGCAGGGAACTAGAACATTTACTAAGTACAATGCGGAGAAGAGGCGGTAACGAGAGGAATGATACAGAACCCCTCTGTACAAGAAGCTTAAAATTTCATAGAATGTTGAGACAAGAGGGAATATAACATGGAAATGATTAGCTAATACATCTGGTTTGGGAGGAGGCAGTAAATCCCAAAGGGAAGTGATATAGTGGCTTTGAGGTAAGGATATTATAGGATTTGGGTTCATGCAGAAAGAAAATGTTATTTCAGTAAGTGTGAAGTAGGCTAAATAAAAGGTTATGAGTTTAGGGTTAGACATAGAAATTTCGAGATAGAAGAGTGCTGAGTCATGATGTTTCAGGGTGTGGCCATGCTTATCTATGGCGGAGGGGAGATGAGCTCAGTTGGAACTGACTAGTTAGTAGAACTATAAGAACAGATCATACCAATAATATATATTGAAAATATCAAAGACATCCTATTAGCAAACAGAATGGGGGAGGGTGCACATTATGAGACAGATTCAAAGACCACATAGCAGTGGTTTTCAGGTCTGGATACAAATTAGAATCACCTGGGAGTTTAACAAAATTTGATTCAATTAATAAGCATGGAAGAAATGAAGTAAACAGAAAATCACCATTAGAACCTTACAGCAATAGTAATTGCAGGCAGATCCACTGGTTTATGCTCAAATTAGTTTTAATGTTTGAGGAGAAAGAGGATATTTGCATAGTCTTAAAGCATATTCTCCAAGATATTTATTAATTACAATGGTAAAACTAGCGGTTTTGCAGTGGAGCAACCCAGCAGAAACGACCTTAACTAATAGAGCAATGCTGCCATCACCAGTAATAAGGCCTATTACCTAACACACCCACTCATGTAGTGCACTGAGAAGGACACACCACTTCTGCAGAAAAATGAAAACACCTCAATCTAATAATGAAAAAACTCCAATTGGGAAACTCCAATTGAGAGAGATTCTACGAAACAAGTGACCATGCCTCTTCAAAAGTTAGGTCATTGTGGTGGTTTGAAACTGTATATACCCCAGAAAATCATGTTCTTAAAGCTAATCCATTCTTGTAGGTGTAAACCTATTGTGAGTAGGACCTCTTGCTGAGGTTACTTCAGTTAAGGCATGACGGAGGCCTGAGGGGAGCCATCTTGGGCAGCTAGCCTAGGAAGGCCTCAGGTTGAGTCCAGCCCCAGCCCACAGCAACTCAGGAGAGAACCCAGCAGAGCCCTTCCTATCTTCCTGATGCCAAAATGCTGCACAAAATAAAACGGTTGTTTTAAGCCATTAAGTTTTGGTATGATTTGTTATGCAGCAAGTGTAGCTGAAAGAGTCTTAGAAAACTTGTATGAAACCCTTTATTGATTGACTGGTGTGTTTATTATTTAATTTCTGACACAATTTATGGGTTCAAAGTTTTCACCAGTTAGGATCACATACAGTCCTCTCCAACTGGTTTACTGACCCATAGTTTTCTAATTTTCACTCTGTATTCTAGGTTTTACATGCATTTATCTAAAGGGAGTCACTTTAATTGTATTCTTAGTGGGAAGGATTCACAGTTTAAATACGTGAAGAAGGGCAGCTGCTGCCAGGGAGGAAACATGTTTCAGTGGGCTTGAGACTGAGGCCCAGTTTTTCTGGCTCTGGCCAACTGTTTCAACAGAGCTAAAATAGCCTGTGAGCAGGGAATGTTGGAAGCAGTCATCAGGAAAGAAGATAAACTATACTCATTTTGAAAACTCGATTTTATGGAGAGAGAAGAAAATCCTAAGTTCCAATTTGGAGCATAGTTATGAAAGCATTTTGCAAATTATTTAGACTTTGTTAGCAGAGAATTTTATATCCAAATGGGATAACGTTTGGCACCGCCTATTGCAACAAGAAAACGAGGCCATGTAGGGGAAGAAGCTTGGCGAGGGCAGATTTCATGAAACTGCCTTGTTGGAAGAGATGAAGTCTGAGGAAGTCACTGTGCATATGCAGCATATAAATCTGCTTTTGGGGAGTGCATTTTCCTCCAAGCAAGGCCTGGATAGAGTGCCTTAGAAAATATTGAGTACATTGCTGTTATCTGAAAACGTTTCCATCACTGAGTTTTGTAACTACTATACTCTATGAATTTAGAAATTGCACTAATTTCCTAAAACTTACAAACTTCTGCCTTTGTTGTTTGCCTTTTTTTCCCCTTTGTTATAATTAAACTCATTAGAAAAAGTAAATGAAAAATGGGAAAATATGGGAAAGGAAAAGAAAGAGTATGTATAAGAGGGAAGGTCAAACACTTATCTGGAGAAGGGAAAAAAGCAAAGTGTGATATGGTAACATCAGTTTAATTTTTAATTAAAGCACCTACCTTGTAAGTGCTCTAAGGAGAATGCAGTTACTTTCTATCAGTAGTTCTAGTACTTGGTGTTGGGTATTGAATAGTGTCCCCTACAAAAGACATGTTTAAGTCTTAATGCATGGTTCTGTGGGTGTCAACCCATTTGAAAACAGCACCTTTGAAGACGTTATTATTAGTTAAAGTGTGGACTCATTTGTGAATTGGATTTTCCAAGACCCTATTTAAATGAGACCAAATTGAATCAGGGTGGACCTTAATCCATATGACTGAAGTCCTTATAAGGCAGAGGAAATTTGGATGCAGTCAGTCAGTGGAAGCCAGAAGTCAGAGAAAGTCACAAGAGAGGACCGAAGAGGTGGATCACCATTTGGCAGGGGCAGAAATGCAAGCCAAGGAACCCCAAGGAGTGCAGCAAGCCAGCACCAGAACACTGCAGACTCCAAGAGGAAGCATGGCCTATCGACACCTTGATTTTGGATGCCTAGCCTCTGAGCTGTTAAATTCTTGCCTTAAAGCCAACCCATTTTATGGTAATTGTCATATCAGCCCTGGCAAACTAAAACATTAGGTATATATCCCCGTCCTCTCAACCTTTGTGTGTGTGTATGTGTGTGTGTCTGTTTGTGTGTGTGTGTGTGACATTTCAGTTATTTTGTCTTCCATTTTGAATCAGAATTCTTTAAGTCATGTGACTGGTTTATTGAATAGGCAAGACTTGATTGGGTGTAAATCAGGAGAAATATTTTCTCCCTATACTGTCTATTGGATTTCCCTTCCCAGGACCCAGAGATCTTACTGCTTTTGTGGTTACTTTTATGTATTAGAACAGTTTCTTTTCAGCTATAAAATTGTGTAATTTAAAATAAAAATGTAAGCTGTCATCCAATTCAAAATGTAGCCCTTCTCCACAGCTAAGGCACAACTGAGGCATGGCTTCTGCTCTTCCAGGAGTGAAAAGGAACAAAGGCCTGCCTTCCTGACCACTGTCACCAGTCTGGCTGTCTGTACCCTCTTTGCAGCAGATGCCCTACATTTGCTCTTTTGCAGGTGCATTGGTGGGTTCTTTGGAGAGGCCCCTGTGGGGACATCCATACAGCAATTCCCTCACACAAGAGATGTTCTCTTGTTCACCTCTTTTGAACCTTCTTCCTCTCCTGCCTCAGAGGTATGGTCCTGGGCTCTCCTTTACCCAATGGGGAGCACTCTCCATTAGGATCCTTTCCAAATGGCTAGAGCCTGGCTACCCTCTGCAGCCTAGAAGTACAGGTCATTCCCACCACTGCTCTCTTTCCTTACCCTTGTATAATTTCCTCCAGACTTCCACCCTAGATTTCTTTAAGTAGAGGCAGCCATCAGTCTTTATTTTCATGTATAGCTCCAAAATCCTGGAGATACATGTTAACATGTCAGGTTCTTTCAAGAACTCTCCTAAGGGGTAGGCATCTGAGATTCTGCAGCTCAGCAAATATCCAGCTAGAGGCCAGGGTGCCAGTCTCCTCTTCTGGCAGATAACCCCAATCTCTATGAGCACTTCCATCATGGTCCTTCTCTTTTGGCTTCAGGGTGTGGGTGTAGGAAAGGAAGCACCCCATGAAGAGAAGAAAGAAAACATTAAAGTATTCTCATTCCTACTAATTCCTTTCAAGAAAACTCTTCTCTATTGTACCTTCAGCTTCTCCATGCTGTTGTTGGGTGATATACCTGGTGGTTGAAGAACCAATTCAGCCACCAGTTATAACTCCCATGAGGATGTGTCTAGCATGTCTTTTTAGAATGGGGAATTGGATAATAATCAACTTTCATCCTTGCATTTCAGATATTAGCCAAACTTCTGAGACAATAGGAAAAGCTCCTTTCCATATGTTGTTACATTTAGACTTGGATATAGTTAAATAGAAATAGATAATGAGCAATGCAGTTGGAGAACAATTCTTGGATTTAAACTTTGAAATGATTTTTATATAAATCCAGCCTATAATAATCTATACTCCTTGTTCTATGGACCCCTTTGTACTTGAATTTTGTGAGATTCTCATTTCAGCTTATTACCACAATAATAGGGTCCCTTCTCCATCCCCTTCCTTGTTTCACTCTTTCCCTTTTTTCTTAATTTTTTCTTCCTTCCTTCCTACCTTCCTTCCTCCCTTCCATCTTTCCTTCCTTCTTTTTTTCCTTCTCCCATTATCTGTGTTATATCTCTGCTTTCTCCATTCATTCCTTACCTGACATTTTCTTCTGATAGCAATTAAGATATTTTACAATGAGATATTAAACAAATTACAAGTAGGTGAGAAAAGAGAAAGCAAACTAGAGAGGGGTATAACACAGAGCCAGGACCAAAAGTAACATAAAAACACATTCCATAAATGCCTAGCAGTTGCTTCAAAAGGAATGAAAATTTGGTACTAATTGGTGTCCTGGAAGCCAAAAGGAAAGAGAAAGTTGGTTGCTCTCTTGCACGACTCAGAACATCTATGACATAAAAAGAGACTAATTGGGCAGGAACAGCTTAACTATTGCTCGTAATAAAGACAGACAGGAATTTTTCCTGAGGGTGTAACGTTATAAACAACAAATCCAACAATTACCTCTTGGTAAACACAAGAACAGGTTTCATGGGGCTCTTTCTTAGAGCTTTCCTTGGTGTAGGCAGATGGCATTTTGCCAAAGCTCCATTCAGTGGCAGCAATTTGATGGGCCCTGGTTGTTTCCCTGCCTCTTCTTATCTGCTGGGTAGGAAGAGAATCTTTCTACGTGGACAAGAAATGGACTTACAAGGCTTAGGAGAGGAAGCAAAGGCAAGTGGTTTTGGCGTCCTAGTTTGAGCATTGGCAAATACCTAGAGCCCCATTTACATTAAATGTAAGCTAACTAAAAGCCAGATTCCACTGGGAGAGAAAACAAATGCAGTCTATAAAGTTAATAGAGTTCCAGAGAAGATAGACTGCAGTAGTAGGCTCTCATGAGCAATTTTTACTCAAGACCAGCATTCCAGAGTAGTCAACAAGTCCTTGGGTAGTATGGAACGTTCATGGCTGGACCATCACACACCACTCACTGAAATTAGTGAAATGGTAGGAAAATAAAACTTTTGCTCTACATCTGAGTCCAAGGAATATTACCTTTAAATTAAAAGCATCTAGAAGAATTTCTAAGAAATAAAGTATGTTTTCTGTGGCTAGAAAGTTTTTTAAATGTTTTAGGTATTTTGCTTATTATTATTATTATTATCATTAATCTCTTTAAGCTGTTTCATATTCCAAAGCCCTGAATTCCTGAGTGCAGCATCTTAATCTGTTATTTCATTCGTTGTTTCTGTCTTCAAGTGCCTTGGTGTGCTTGATCTGTTTCTAAGTCCTAGTTGGAAAAGAGATTCTGACACTCAGTGCTCTTCAAAATATCTATGGCAGGGTCCCCCCCGCCCCCGCCCCCCCCAACGCCAATCTGTCATGGACCCTTATTTTTGTAAAATACAATAAAAGTTAATGACCCGAAAAATGATCATGTGCTTAAATATTGTGGCAATGTAAAATTGTTAACAAGTTTTCTAAATGCTTAATCTCAGTTTCTGCACTTGGCTCTTTGAGGACCATTAACCAGCAATCTGTAGTTAGGCTGGTCTTGGGACAGTACTTGGAGGAGTGTTGCTCCAAGGCCCTTTCAGGTCATTCAGAGTTAAATTCCAGTTAGTGTATGATCCAGCTGGGATGCAGTTTGACGTATCGTCTTCTGACAAATTTAACTCACCTTCCTGTCCATTTGGAAGGTATTATGCTGACTTAGCAGATAAGAAGCAGGGGCTGGCAATGGCTACATAATTTGCAGGTGCAAAATAACAATGCAGGTCTCCTTGTTCAAAAATTATTAAGAATTTCAAGATAACAACAGCAGAGCATTAAACTAAGTGTGGAGCCCTTCTGAGCATAGAGCCCTGTGTGAGTGCACAGGCCACATGTCCATGAAGCTAGGACTGCTAGTCCTCAGTTTGCTTGGGCTTAACTTCATGCCATCTGCCCACACTGGGGGGTGCCCAAAGTGACATCCCCATGAGATTCATTCTGGGGTCTATTCAGGCCCGCGTGGTATCTAAGTTCAAAGATGCTGCTACTAAAACTGCAGCGCCTCTCCATGTGTGCATGACCTCAAAAAACATATTATGAACAACAGTCCTTTCCACCTTGCGTTCAGGTGAAGCCAGTGTTTTGATTCATAACCACAGTCTGTGTTAGAGCTTATGGTTAATGTGATGTCAGCTTCTTAGCCCTTTAGGGGACTGTTACTTAAAATTGGCCTTTGGTTTTCTGAATTCTGAATGGCAAGGTAATAAAATTAAGTAAGGATTATTATCTTGATGACAAGTGCCAAAATATTCTTAGGGGACAAACTTTGTGTTCTTTTTCTTTCTTTATGAACAAGGTAAATGGATCATTTGTGTATAAAAAAATAGGGCTTGAGTCTGGAAGGTGAGGACAGAAAGAAGGAAGGCCTTTTAGGCATACTGGTGCTTATAAATTTAATTTTGAGTTGTTTTCATTGCTGAAAGGCAGACCTGTTCTAGTCATCTTTTCAAACATTCAATGAGTCTTCTACACACATAAATGCCTCATACGATGATTTACTTTTTATTTTTTATTTTTGTAAATTAAAGAAGGGGACACTAAGGGTCCATGAGATACAGAATAGGATCAGTGCATGTGAGACAGCACAACATTAAGGCAGCAAAGCTCAGTGGACAAGGGCTTGGGCTCTGGCATCAAACAGCCCGGCCTTGAATCTCAACTGCAATGCTTAGCAGTTTTGGTATCCTGGGAAGTTATTTAGCTTCTCTGTGTCTTAGTTTCCAATAATCTCCTGTAAGGTTGTTGTCAAGTGTAAATGAGTTATTGCCTATAATATTCTGGGAACAATACCTGGCTCAGAGTAAATAATATATAAGTGTTAGCTGTTATTATTAATCCATAAACTATATTAATTTTGATGAAGACCATGAGAAAAAACATCTCCTGGAAAGTCACAGAAATCTTGGGGAGGGCATTGAGCAATGGGGTTTGAATCAATCTGATCAAAATTCTTCAAATTCAGGCGACCCCAGGAGACATTTTGGCTGTTCTAGGTTGGACTATTCCTTTTTCCGTTCTTCTTGAGTCCATAATCTTTTGACCTGGCCATGTAGATAGGGCCATTTTGATAAAGCTATCTGACACAGACTAAAACAAATCATTAAACTTCCCCTTTAAAAAAACAGTATAATGAAGTGATGGGTGCATCTTTGACCCCTGCTATTCATCCTTTCCTGGTTGGTCCTCTCTCTTTCATTTCTGAAGCAAATCAGCAGTAGAAAACAGAGAGTTTGGGCACGTACATCTAGGCTACCTGGCTGAAATATCTTTTCTTACTTTATTTCTTAGTACATCTTTACTGCACTTCCCCTAGCTTGTTTCTCATCCACCTCCCCCTTACCCAGTAGTGACTGTTGAAGAGCTCAGGCATTATTCATGGGCTCGTGGTTCCTTGTCCAGGGAGGCTGGTGCATTGACTTCACTCTCACACTGTGCACCTGCTGAGGAGAGGCCGTTATTATTAGTGGCCCTACTGTGCTAGTCAGTGAGGGAAGCAGTGTGTGGAGCCAGCCCTGGGATTGAGAAGTAAATCTCACTGCAATGAGCACAAATACTTTCCTACGAGAAAGATTTTTAAGAGCATTAATAGAATCAAAGTTCAGTTGCCCCAACTTGCTTTACAAATTATGCTGACCAAGCATTTCAAAAAGCTAGATGACGATAATGGTCGCAATGATAATTATACTAGCTAATATGTATTGGGCAAGCATTGCCCGTGTATTACCTCATTTAAAGATCACAGCATTTTTTTACATTTTCCCATTTTACTGATGGAAGAACTCTGAGGTCTCTGAGATTTGGATCCAGGTTTGTGAAATGAGAAGGCTGGATTTCTGTGGTGCTGCTCAACTCTGGTAGTGAGAATGATCTGGCTAAGAGAATGCAGGGATCGTATTGCTGTCCAATCAGTGGTCCTCAAACATTGGTGTGGATCAGAATCACCTGGGAAGCTTTTTAAAAAAGAGATTGCCCGACCCCACTGCTCAGAGTTTCTGATTCAGTAAGTCTGGATGGTGCCTGAGAATGTGCATTTCCTCCAAGCTCCCAGGTGATACTGATGCTGCCCTGGGCTAAGCCTAGAAATGGGAGGTTGTGACTTCAGTTGGACGGGAGAAAACCTAAGCCAGAAGTCTATGGCTATGGGACCCCGTTAACATAAATATGTAAAATGCAAGGCCAGTGATTCTGTATCTAAATGCTGTTCTGTTTATTCCATTGGAATGAGGAGGGCATCTTTTTCCTTCTTTGTAAAATCTAGATGGGACATTTATCTGTGTTATGCTAATCCTGGCTTTTAAAAATATATAGATTATCTTTAATTATTATTAAGTAATCAGATTTTCATATTTTTCTTTGCCTTTGTGGAATATGTTGTAATTTTCCTCTGAAGTAAAATTATATTGGTTTTGCTGAAAGGGTCCATCTCCTCCCCCAGACCCCCACCCCAACCCCACACATTCATATACACATTCTTCTTCTACATTAAAGGGGAAATGAAAAGATCTCATTGGCTAATTTAAATTTTTTTTCAAAGTTTTTTCAAAGATTTTTCCAGTAAAAGAAGCCCTGCTTCAGATTTCAATGGCACCATCAGCCATGGGATTAAGTGGATTAGTGTAAAAGGCTTTCTTAGAAAGAAAAATAAAATACACGCCTATTTTCCTCTGAGTGAATGTGGCTGTGATTTCAATGATGCTGACAGTACCAGCATGAAACACCCACCACACAAAATAGATGGTAACAGCTGGAGTGTAACACCAGGGTAGACAGTGACTGTATGTGCTGTGCATAATTCTGAAAGGCTTCTTGTTTTCATCCCGATTTGATTCCCTTTATAGCAGGTGGTGGGAATGTCCTTTAAGCAAGGCTTTACTTCAGTAAGCAATATTTGAAAGGCAGTGTGCTTGGGTGGAAAGAGTTATGGGCTCTTGGATTCAGTAGGCTGGGTTTGAGTCCTGACACCAGCATCTGGGTAAGTTCCTCAGTCTCTCAGAGACCATTAAAATGGTGGAGATAGATACAAAACCTGCCTTATTGGTCTACTACGAAGCTTAAGGGTGAGCTGTAACGAGTGCCAGTGAGTAAGTACTGTCATCATTACTGAAAGGCACTTTATTAAAGCAATTATTCAACTCCCCACAAAGACAACTCTTTGTTAATTCATTCAAGAATTCATTCATTTGTTCATTCATTCATTCATTTTATTGACATATTGAGATCTGTAAGGCACTGCACTAGGCCCTGGAGAGTATCAATAGCTCCTTTTGGTTACTGCTTCCTTCTTCATAATGATTTCACTAGGCAAGATAACATGAAATAGTTTAGATGGTTATAAAAATATAGGAGCAGTAATATCTCATTTTATTTTTAGTCTGTGTAAGTTAGGCAGAGATAAAGATGGGAAACATGTCTAACTGTTAGTGATTTTCTAGGGAAGTGAAATTATAGGTATTTTACATTTTATTCTTAGTTCTTATTTGCATTTTCTATTTTTAAAAACTTGTTTTACAATAAGTTTAGATGATTTGGGGATGAGAAGAAAACACAATTTGTATTAAAATTTGAGAGAGGATTTGGCTAATTTTGACCATCAACATCGACAATAATCATTAATTGGTTCACCCTGTGTGTAGGATTTTGTGTTACATGTTGGGGGACAGAGGTTGGAATAAGAAATAAAACCTCTGCTTACAAACCTTTTTAGCATGATTATAAAGAGGGATGATTCTTGTATATACATGTTTGAATTAATATGATTACAGAACCTGAATATTATCTCATGAATCACTTGTATTATTTTTGTTGCTTGCCATATTTAATTTGATCATTGATATCCTGTTATTTTATCAATTTTAGTACTTTTTTGTGAAATTTAACATATATATATATATATATATATATATATATAAAACTGTGATAACTTTCAAAGAATGACTTAACAAGTAGTTAGAGAACAAATTTCAAAGAATATTATAGGTTACAGTTCCATGGTTTCATTTATTTCCTTATCGTGAAATATAAGATACAGAGAGAAAGGTGATAACTTTCAAAGTACAATTTAACAAGTAGTTACAGAGTAAATTTCAAAGAATATTATGGGTTACAGTTCCACCATTTCAGCTATTTCCTTCTAGCTATTCTAATACCTTAGCATCTTAAAAGAAAATTTATATAAAGATTCTGTATTCATAAGCCTTTGTTAAATCCTATATTGTCTGTTGCTACCCTTTCCTCTCGTTTAATCACTTTCTTGATCTTCAGTGATGTCTAGGCAGTGGCCACCATAACTAGTTCGTACTGAAAAGGGGGGTCGACATTATGGGGAAGGGGGCTGCATCTGGTTGTTGTTCTTAAAGAGGCTGTTGCTTCTGAGTTTTAGGACTTGTCTGGCACAGGAACACTCTGGTAGATTTATGTTTCTGAGATAAACTTAGTGAGTGAAATGTTTATAGTTTTGAAAGGAAAACATTTTTGAAAGGACAAAAACAAAGCTTAAGGTCTAGAAATAAAGGACTATCAACCTAATGAGAAATGATATTAAATTCTAGTTTATAAAAAAGGAAATCCTCTTAAGAAAACTGTTTAAACCATTTTCCATTCTTTAAAGTTAAATAGCACATGTATTTGCTCTCTTAGAATAATGAGTTTTATAATTTGTTTTCACTTTGGTTCTTTCTGATCCTGGCCTCACCATACCTCATGCTGGCTCTAATTATATAGGTTAAGTTGAGGACTGATAGGCTTGTCCATTCTAAGAATATTTACCGTGTCACTGACACTGTCATTTACCATGTCTGAGTGATTATGAGGAGAAACAGAAAATGAAATTGTGTCAGAGCTCACCACCATTGCCAAAACTGTGACGAAAGGGAGGTTGTCCTATGGATAAAATACCTTTGCTATTTCCCCATGGATGCCAAACGTCAATTGCTGTTGAGTTCACATAAACACCACCTGAATTTAACAAGAGTATTTTCTTAGGTTTAAACCAACTGAGCAGCCAGACTCACTGAATATTTTACAATGTTGAGGGGCATCAAGGGATTGGGATGCCTTGGCAGAGGTGTGGGTTATGTATATTATAGTTGCAGTGTTTACCAATAACCTGGCCATTTCTACCTACTCATGATATTAGAGACCTTAATTGCCACTGCTTTGTCAGTGCTGCAAAGGCCTCATAATTTACGTGTATAGTTTGGGACCTGAGAAGCCCTGATAACAGCTCCTACTTTTTTCCCAGCATTAAACCCAATTATATTTCAAGGACTTGTATAAGAAAAATAATTATTTCTTTTGGAAATTTGAGTCAAATCATTACCACAGTTGTCAGACTTGAAGTGAAAAAAAAATTGCTGAAGTTATTGTTTTTTAAAAGGAAAAGAAACAGTCATGAATATTGTTGATGCCCCATCCCCCCAACCAAACCCTATCACTGAAGAAAAATTTTTCTAGTGGAAGTATGACTCTTATCAATTTAAGCTGGCTTTATCAGGGATTTGACTAAACATTTTTTTTTTTTAAGAGGAAAATATGTGTTTCTCTTTAATGCACATATGTTTGTGTTGCTAAGATGCAGTTTCGCTTACAACGACCAACATGTGGTCAGGCAAATCAGTTACAGTGGTGAAATGTGGGCAGTGTACCTGAGCTCAGGGATATAGTCAATGAGGGAGCACTGGTGGTTCCAACAGTGGGTACTGGAAAAGGTTGAGGCTTACACTTATCACAATGCAATTTATTCCACAAATATTTTGGGGGTCATCTGGGCCAGGCACCATACTCTACTGGGGATCTAGAACAACTGAGGCAAATCTTTGCCATCAAGAAGCTCACACCACGTAGGGGATGGTCAGATGGATGTCAAGACTCTGATACAAGGTCCCAAGGGAGGTTTGAGAAAGGAGTTCAGTCCTGGGGTGGTGGAGAAGGTTTTACAGAGAGGATACTGAAGCTTAAGGAGGTAATATGACCAGTGACAGAGCTTGGATTTGAAGCTGATGTCCTTGCCCCATAATGTGTCAACTCCTCTTGAGGTATGGAGTCCTCCCTAGAGAATGGAGGAACTAGGGCAGAGATAGATTGAAAAGATTTTGAGAAATAAAATGTGATAACTTGTGGAGTGTTGACTGTAGTTGGAGGAACAAATTTAGGATGACTCTTGGGTGGAAATCTGTCTTTGGGCAACTAGTGTTATGGTAATGCCATTTGCCAAGAAAGGGAAGTGATGGGAATGAAACAGCGGGCAAGCTAATAATGTTTCACACTTGTTATGTTACTACTGCTTCTGTGTCTACTTGGAGGCTGCAGGAGAGGAGTCAAACAGGCCCTTGTGCACTGTATTATACTATAAAGTTTCCAAAAAAGTTACAAAATATGATGTTTCTTTGTCCTATTTTTTGCTTTTATGCTTATTTTCCCCTTTCCAGGTTAGCCTTGAAATTCATTTAAGGCCAATGTCTTTTGTGTAAATTCCTGTGATCATTGCCTTGGGTGCCACTCTGCTATTGTCATTCTCCTGGTATAAGCTCAAACAAAAGTGCTTATCACCATGTCTCACCTGAAACAGATGTTTGTTAAGTGAGAAAATGAAAGTGTCTCCCCGGGACACCCATCTGGGTTGTTTTCAACTTATTACTTTAGTATCCATCCCATCCCATCTCATCTCACCCATTCCCATAACAAAACACACTGTGGTAATCTACCTCCAAGACGGCATGTAATGACCCTTGCCGCCTCATATGCTTGCCCTTATTTAATACTCCCCCTTCAAGTGCGGGCTGGACTTAGTGTCATGCTTCTAATGAATAGACTAAGGTGGAAGTGGTGGTGTGTGACTTGGAGGTTGGGTCATATTAAGCAGTGTATCTTCTTTTCTCTCTTGGATCACTCTCTCAGGAATGAGCAGTCCTATGGAGAGTTACATATGGTGAAGAATTCAAACCTGCCAAAAAACATGTGAGGTTGGAAGTTGTCCTCCAGTCCTGTCAAGTCTCCAGAGATTGCAAACCCAATAGACAGATTGATTTAGGGTGCCCAACTGTTCTGTTTTGCCAGAGACTGTCCCAGTAATAGCACGGAAAGTCCCACATCTTGGGAAACCCCTCTGTTATGGGCAAATCAGGAAGTTTGGTTGGTCACCTTAGCTTGATTATAATCTCAGGAGAGCCCCTGAGCCAGAACCACCCAGCCAAGTCATACTTGGATCCCCGATCTTCAGAAACTGTGTGAGATACTAAATGGCTGTTGTAGCGATTGTGGTAGCTTGTCACTCAGCAACAGAAAGCTAATACCATACCATACTATACCACACCAAAGCCACATTCTGTGTTGAAGACATTGAAGAAGGAAAATACTAGGGATCAGGCTATAATTTTCTTTACAAATTCTGCTTTGGAGATTCCTTCCATTCCTATGTTCCTATATTGCAGAGAATGATTTGTTTCTCCTAGCACCTTAATTTTTCTTTTCAACTGCAATAGAGAAACCTTAGCAAGAATGTCTTCTTGTTGGAATAGTAGGAAAGCCCAACATGAAAATTAATGAATTACTACCCATGACCAACCAAAAACAAGCCAAATAACATATAAAACTCCCATTAAGAGTTGAATTGTGTCTTCCCAAAAGACATGTTGAGTTCCTAACCCCCTAGAACTCAGAATGTGAACTTATTTGGAAATAGGGTATTTGTAGATGTAATTAGTTAAGATGAAGTCATACTGAAGTAGAGGGAGCCCTTAATCTAATATGGCTGGAGTACTTACAAGAAGAGGAGAAGGGATGCAGAGCAGAGATGCACAGGGAATACAGACACGTGAAGACAGGGCCAGAGACTGGAGTTATGTTGCCACAAACCAAGAAATGCCAAGGACTGCTGGCAACCACCAGAAGCTAGGAGAGTGGCAAAGATGAATCCTCTCCTAGGGCCCTTAGAGAGAGGCATCACTCTGCTGACACCCTGATTTCGGACTTCTAGCCTCTAGAATTGTGATAGAAAATAAATCTCTGTTATTTTAAAACCATCCAGTTTGTGATCATTAGTTATGGCAGCCCTGAAAACTAAATATAGTGCAGATGCCTTTTTCTTCAGTCTTTTATGCCTGCTTCAGTATAGCCCATAGAGAACAGTCTGGAGTAATGGTTTCATGTTAGCCAGAGTTAACTTCAAATATAAGAAGTTATATTTGTAACATTTGCAGGGATGTTTTTAGTTTTTAGTTTAGTTTAGAAATGGGGGAAAAAAAAAAACCCTTAGTCTTGCTTACTATTTAGGATTAATTTTGCAGTAATAAATTTGACTTCTCAATAAGATTACCTTTTATTTTTCCTGAGAGGCCTAAAAACATTTGGGGATTATACATTGTATTAGTGAGACTTTGGCTTCCAGTGTATGAAATGATTTGATAATGTTAAACTTTAAAGATATTGCATAAATATTTGAAGATACAGTACTTGTACTAGTGTTATAGTGTTCTGTTATGGCCAAATATTAATCAAGCCCCATGTTCTGGTTTGCAATGCTGCCATTATGCAAAATACCAGAAATGGATTGGCTTTTATAAAGGGTATTTATTAAGTTGCATATTTACAGTCCTAAGTATGGGTCCAAACTAAGGCATCAACAAGAGGATAACTTCATTGAAGAATGGTTGATGATGGTGTCTAGAGCACCTCTAGTCAGCTGGGAAGGCATGTGGCTGGCATCTGCGCATCTCCAGGGCAAAACTCTGGGTTTCATCTCTTAAGTGAGCTCTCCAAACATCCTTCTGTCTGCATCTCCCAGCATCTCTAATCATCTGTCAGCATCAGCAGCGTCTGAGTCTATGTGGGATCTTTTTAAAAGACTCCAATAAACTAATCAAGAACCACCCTGAATGGGTGGGGCCAAATCTCTAAGGAAAACGTTCAATCAAGTGGTCATACCTTAATCAAAAAGATTAATCAATCTCCCCCCACAAGATTGCATTAAAGAATATACCCCATATAACTGACTTTCCAAGTAAGCTCAAACCAAACACATTTTCATTCCATCTAAATAGTACGTGTATACATTTTTTCTATTATTTATTTGCCAAAAGGGACAAAGCTGAACTTTCTACCTATATTGCCTACTTTAATGAACTTTATTCCATTAGGAAACCTTATGTCTTTACAAATGGTTATTAAGATGGCACTCTTGATACTTGAGCTGAGAGCCAAAATGCTCTAGAAAAAGGGCATGAGAAATGAAGAGTGAAGCAAATCTTTCAGCAATTGAAGGAATGCCTGGAGCCTGGGACTGGAGAGTTGTGGTGTTGGGTTTCATGAGGGTACGTCGAATGGGAGATACCCACTGGATGAAAATGGAATATAGACTTCCAAAAGCGCAGAATACTACAATTTAGAAAGAAAACCAGTATAGGACAGAACAATCAAATGAGTTGTATCTTATCTGGATCAAATATTTTAAGACAATTTGTTGAGAAATTTCCTTATTTTAAAGTTTAAATGAAAATTAGTGATGCTATTTAACACTTAGCTTACACTGTTAAATACACTTTAACAAAGGAAGCACTATGCAGGTAAGAAAATTAAATAAACTGTTCTTATCTCTAAAATGGAAAACTTTCTGATAAAAAAGGGCTATTCTTCCTTCCCATTTTCAGTATTTCCTTGTCCTCACTATCTCCCAAGCAAAGAATGTTGGCTCTGTGGCTGACCTGATCACCCACGGATGTGGCTGCATTCCTTCCCATCATTTTTTTTTTTTTTTTTTTGATTAAAAACTCAGCCTCTTGATCTTTCCCTTTCTATCATTTTTACACAGTGGGTAGTAATTATTTGACTTATTATGTTTTTATCTCTTGCAGCCTCTTGGTTTCTTTTTGAGATCTCCTCGGATATTTCTTCCATTGTCTGTGCTTCTTTTCCCTTGTCTTAAAACTCATTTACGTCCTATTACCTGAAACTTCCAGTTTCCACACACTTAATCACTCCCTGTGAAAAGTGCCCATTGTAACCTTCATCGCCTCTGACCTGTGGCATCCCAGATGCTTCCTGTGAGACACAGCCCAGGCGCTGACTTCTGAGTTACAGGAAGCACAGTTTTTTTTTTTTTTTCTTCTAGACCTTAAAATGCTATAATAGTGTAAAAATACACGATGTTATCACTTGATTATTGGAAGGGTGGTTCCCATCCTTTTAGATTTTCCTTCTCTTTGGTGACTAACTTTCTGATCATTCACTTCACTTGCCACCCTTCAACCAGAGGCTGGTGAGAAACTTAGATATGTAGGTGAAATTTAGTCCTTCTTGTTGGTATCTCTAAAGAAAAGTGTGGAGTTGAAGCACGTGAAAACTTTAAGCAACCTTTGGTTATGTCCTCTATTGGAGGAAATTTTCTTACTAATTTTCTGCAATGGGGACTATTTTAAAATTAATACTTTTTAAAATGGAATTTGATGTCCACATGTCAATCTGGATGTGCTTGATGTTATGCCAGTCTACAACCTTTCAAACAAAATCATAAGTTTGCACTGTTAAAAGGTAATTAGGTGGGAAATAGTGATAAAATCATTTGTCATGCTGCTGGCTAAATCCCCTCTATAGGGGAAGGAAATGGCATTGTATCTTAGACTGATATAACTGATTAAATTTCCAGTCAGCAGAAGTGAATCGTTATTTCAAACTCATTCATTCAACAAACATTCACTGAGCACCAACTGGTACATTAGGCATATACTAAAGATTGAGGATGAGGATGAAGGAGGGAGATATACAAGACATTATGGGATCATGGAAGAGGGATATTCAATTCAGCTTGGGGGCTTGCCTGTCAGGAGATCTTTAGGAGATTATCTTGTAGCTCATTCTCAAGGTTTAAGTAGAAGTTAGGAAGGTAGGGAGTGTTGCCAGAGGTGAGGGAAAAGATAAGAAGAGACAGGAAGAAAGACAGCCTGAGCAAGGGATAAGGCAAGAAATTGCATACTGTGTGGGAAACTAGAGGCCATTTCAGGGTGTCTGAAATATGAAGTGTGGGACTGAGTGGTGAAAAACTAAAATTCATGAGATTGAGTAGCAAGAAATGAGGGCAGAGAGGTGAGTGGGGCCTTTAGGATCCGCATCAAGGAGCTTGGCGTTCCTTCTGAGGTGATAGGGAAACATGGAAGAGATGGACATTTTAGACCTCACTCTCGAGGATGATGGAGGATGGAATGAATGTAAATGAGACCACTGAGAAAGTTGTCATAGAGCCTTAATTATGAAAGTAGTAGTGGGATTAAAAGAAGGGATAGATTTCAGAAATACTTAGACATAAAATCATCAGGACTTTGTGATTTAATTGATTAAATATGAGGATTGTGGGGGGTGGAAGGGTTAAGTATGACACCTGGGTGTCTAGCATAAATTTTTTTTGAATGGCAGATCATTAATGAAGTAGAGAATACAGGAATAGAGGCATCTTTAAGGGAGAAATTGATGATTTCCATTTTGGACATGCTGAATTTGGAGCTTTGTTGTTTATTCTGGTAGAGTTATCCAACATATGAATACCCAGTGTATGGATCTGAATCATCTAAAATTTGAATTTGGGAACCAAGGGTGAGACAAAGCTGTATGCCTGGCAACATTGAATGGCTGGGCAGAGATAATGGGGCCTTCAAAAAAATCCCAAAAGGAAGAGTCATAGAAATACAAGGAGAACCAGAAAGATGTACTAGCACGGAGATCTAGGAAGTGGAAGGTTTTAAGGAGCAGGAGATGGACCAACTTTGCTAAGATAAAATTGCCTTCCAGAAAGGTGAAGATTGTAAATTATCCTTTGGATGTGGAAACTCAGAAAGTGCTCGTGACCTTAGGGCAAACAATCAATTTCATCAGTTAATGGGAGCAGGAGTTCGATTGCACTAGGTTCATAAGCAGATGGGCGTGTAGGCTTCACTTTTGAGAAATTTAGAGAAGGGCATAAAAATTTTGGATGGTAAACCAAAAGAGAGAATGGGGTCAAAGGAAAAGATTTTTAAATAATTATCTTTAGTGATGAAGGGAGAGTCTTCCACATGTTTAAAGACTATTGGGAAGAAGAGGGTAGAGAAGAAGAAGCCAGAAACTAACCGAGTTCTTCAGTGGCTGCTATATACTGCCCTATTATACAGAGCTTCACCTTGGACAGAAATTTAAAAATCTGAACTTTGAATGAAATACATTATCTTTCTGGTTTGCATATTACCCAGGGATTGAGTTGGGTAATTATATGGATTAGTTGAGGAGATGCGATCTAACTATAGGATACATGCAGGAGTCTCAGGAAAACAGATCTGACCGGAGATTTAGGAAGGAGAATAGGTAAGGATATTAATTTTAAAAATAAAGGCAATGTTTATTATGAATGAATTAATTGAAAAATTGAATGTGCTGTCTGAGAAGTTTTTGGATTAAATAAATTAGGCTTGCCTCTTATTAACATGGGTAACTGAGAACTGCTTGCTTCTACTCTATACATTCACACAACTTTCACAAAAAATGTACAACCTCGTGACTTCCTCTAGGTATTCTTTCTTTCCATTCTGTTGAATATAAAAAAAGAGTCTACGCCCCGCCCTCCAGCACTGCTGGAATCCCTCTCGTCCCTGTGCCCAGTCCCCGCCGGGGCTGGCGCCGACTGGGGCCCTTGGACTGGGGAAGGCTGTAAAGCTATATAAAGCTATGAAATCAAAAATACCATTTTAAACATTTGTTTTACATTATGTTATATTCATTCAATGAATTTTTTTTTGCCATTAAAATAATAAATTTTTATGAAGACAAGGGAAAGCAACTGAAGACCATTGTATTCAGTGAAAAAGCAGGATATCAAATTGCATAAATAACCTAATACATCTTACATGTATATGTTTGCATTTTTTGTATGCTTAGGGAAAAAATAAAAAATTGGAGATAAACATACCAGAATATTGCCAGTGAGGTGTCTCTACATGGTAATATTACAGGACTTTATTTTCTTCCCCATGCATTTCTGTATTTTCCAACTGCTCTGTAATGAGCATATTTAATTTTTTTAGGCCAGGAAAAGAGTGTTAAAATTATATGAAGAATATATTCCTATATAACAAGCTCCATAAAGTTGCAAATTAAATAGGCTGCAGTCCACATGTTTTCATCCTGATTGCTTTACTAGGAGAAAATGTGGCAAATGGAATACCTTTCAAATAGCCCATGTTCAAAGCATCTTGTCACCCACACACACTATCAATTTCACTAGAATATATATACATATATTTTTTGGTAAAAGGAAAAAAGAGATATTTGCTTTAGGTACTTAAAAGCTATATATTTAAAATATGATCCATATGCTTTTTGAAAGGAAATTAAAAAATTTATTTAAATTAGAAAATCTTTTAAATTGCGTGTATGCTGTGGTTTAGTTGCACATTGCTAGACAGCTGTGATGTTACCACCAACTTGCTTTTACTTAGAGGATTATTGTCATCATTTATTTTTCTAGAATCTTAATGTGTTTTAATGTTGGATGTGTCCCAGAATTCTAAAGAAAAATATAACAAAATGAAAATATTGGTAATTGTTAACAAGTATAATACTGCTTTGAACTTTTAATACTTTTATATAAAGACGATGAAGTTCCATAGGAAATAAATATTTAATGTCTCCAAATATTTGAATGTCATTTTCATATATATGTGCATGGACAACTATGCTTTTAATCAACAAAAGTGAAATTTCTCATAAAATTTACAAAAAAAAAAAAGAAGAAAAGAAAAGAAGTCTATATATATACGTGATTTTTTTTTTTTTTTTTTTGATTAGATAACTCTGGACACATCTAGGTGACACACCCAAATAGCTGGAATGAAAGGACATTGGTTAATGGGTGAATCAAGCATGGCTAGAGCCTTAACAGGACTTGAAAAAAAAAGTGGCCATTTTCTTCTTGTGAATAAAACTGATATTCAATATTTTTCATTTCATTTCCCATTTTAGCAGGCCTTTAAGAATTTAAGGATATTCTTCCCGTGCTATTCTTCTGCAGGAGTACCTTGCTGTATCTATGGTAGATGAGCTTCTGAAAATTGCCTTTTATCTCTTTGGTAAGTAAAATCTTATTTAAATGTGGTAAGAGAGCTATTTAAAGAAGTCCTGCAGCAAATCTTTTCATAAATCTCAACCCCAGTCATTTTTAAATGGATCTATATGGGAGGTAGGAATCAGGGCTTGTCAAATTGGTGTGGAGCACATCTCTAGTAGACAAGGTCCTACTATAGACAGAACACAGGAGAACTTTAATCATAGTCACCTCCAAATGTATTTTGGTGGGTTAAATTCTGATCATCAGCAAGGGGTCCTGAAAACCAGGGCTGAGATCTCTTTCATCCCAGTCCAACCCCACTGAGCTGAGGGATGACAAATAAAGCAAGATGGTCCCAGAGGGTGTGTAAGGTGGATGGAACTGGGACAAATATTATCCATGGCACAGAAGAGCCTCAGACATTGGGGCTTGGATGTAGACAATAAACAGCTCTAGCTCACATAGCAGTCTAAAGTGCAGTCTCAAGAATGGCTCTTGGGCCAAAGATACAAGATGATCTCATAACATAAGGGGTGAGTGGCAAACCGGGCCAGGTTCTGCAAACATCACATATACTCACATGTCTAAGAATAATTTTTAAGATGGAGAAATCTGGCTTTTCCCACTTTTGCAGATACATGCAGAAGAGTAGCTGTAGCAGATTTCCTATTCAAATAGAAAAGAGAATTTACATTGTTCTTTGTACAGTCTCCAAACATGGCTTTAAAAGTGCATCTTACATGAAGTTAATTATCAGATACTCCAGTAGTTTTATTGCTAAATTTTATGAGCACAAGTATATTTTATTTGTCTGTATTATTGCCTCTGTATCAACTCCTCTCTTTTCTCAGTTTTTCTAACTGCCCTGTCTTTGCTCTGATTTTATCCTTAGCATTAGTATCCTCTTCTGTCAGACATAGTCTTGACATACGTTCTGTCAGCACCCTCCCTTTTGGACATGATTTATCTTCCCCTCTATCCCTGACATGAAATACCTTTCATGAAACAATTTGACAGGGATGCCACACATTTTATTCATGCATTCAGATGCAGAGTTTAATGATAACTTGATCTAAGCACTCATTTAGTTTTCCTTGTCTTTAATTATAATATCTAAAATTTTTGCCATGTATTAAAGTTAATGAACCACTTTATATTCACTAGTATTTTTACTTTTCACAATCATCCTAAGAGGGGGTATGATGACTTCTGTTTCTCAGATGAGGAAATTGATGCCGGTAGAAGGTAGTGTAACTCTGAGTGGGTCGCACAAGAACCAATTTGTCCACTGAGTATTCTCCTAGGGAATCATCTAGGCTATTCCTGAAAGTGAATTTAACAAATTCCTACAGTTTGAGATAACCAGAATGTGCATTGTATAGCAGTTGGCTTAAAGAAAAAGAAAAAGCAACCACAGCAGCATCAGCATCCATCTCAGGCTACCACCCAGTTCCCTAGGCTGATGCCTGCTGACTGTAAGGCATTATAGCACCCGGCCCCCAACCACTTCCTGGTTTTTATCAGAAGCTTGTTTAGAAAGTCAAAGATTGCAAAGAGAAGAACGAATGTCCTAAGTCCAATTAGACTTGGGCTGAGCAAAGATGGTTGGGCCTTGTCTTAGTTTGTCAGGGCTTCTGTAACAAAGTACCACAGACTTGTTGGCTTAAATAACAGAAATTTATTGTCTCACAGTTTTGGAGGTTAGAACTCTGCAATCATGGTGTCAGCAGAACCATGCTCCCACTGAAGTCTGAAGGGCTCTGGGGGTGCCTTGCCAGCGATCCATGGCACAACTCAGTCCCTGCCTTCGTTACATGGCCTGCTCTCTCCCCATCTGTCTCCCTCTGTGTTCCAATTTCCTCTGCTTATAGGACACCTGTCATATTGGATATCGAAAATAATCACATTAAGTCTCTTATTAACTAATAACATCTTCAAAGATCCTATTCCCAAGTCCATGTTCACAGGACTGGGGGTTAAGACTTGAAAATGTGTTTTGAGGAAGGGGGCCCAATTTAGTCCATAACAGGCCTGGCTTGTGGAATTTGGCAGCTTCAGGGCTCCTGATTTAATTAATTTTGTAGCTTGCACATGTGCATGAACAAACATACCCATATAAAAATACATGTGCATAGATACACAAATCAATTGAGTGAAAATAAAAATTAGAGATGATGTTGGTTATTTTTGATTCATCAGTTAAAATTATCTAATGATTGCTTTACATGCCCTCAATCCTCTTCCTCTAAAAAGCAAATTAAAGAGATATATTACTGTTACAATGGATTAATCCAGGCTAAATATTGATCAAATCAAGCTTTAATTAACCTTGAATGCAATCAATATAAAAAGAGCAGAACCAAAGGAAGCCTAGATTGTATTTCCCTGGTATATGGAAATTTTACAATGGAGAATGAGTGGTGTCTGTTTAATTAATTGTGAAGCAGATTCTCAAGAAGTTATTAACTTCTTAAATCTTGACCTACCCCCACCCCAATCTGTGACTGATATTGGTCCCAGTAGAGTTGGCCAATAAATACCCAATGGTATCTAGGCCCCAAGTAAGTAGCATATGGCAGCCCTGTGCTCGTTAGCACTGGTGCATATTTGAGGTGTGTTGAGGGGCAGTAGGGTTTCAACTGACTATATCTCCAGGTGCACAATCTCTTTAGCTCTAATTATACTGTTGATCTAAAATGTGGCTTCAGTTTAGGCAAAGCAGTGAACTTCCTTTCTAGGCATCTCTTCTGGTGAAACCTTATTATTGTGGCTGCTAGTTTTGCTCAGTGCTCATTGCCAACCACAGAGTTCCAGGAAGGAGGCTAACACTTTCATCTCCTTAACTAGTAAAGGCTGCAATGAGAGAGCCAATGAATGTGTGAAATCACAAAATACCCTTCAAGGGTGAGGAATTCAGAAAATGAGCAATCAGGTGATAAAAATGTCAAGACGAAATTGGTAACTTATTCTTCAAGTGTGCACAACAGTAGCAGCCTACATAGAGAAATGACATTGCACTCCGGATGAAAAATATCAGGTTTTTATTAGTATTTCTTTTCTGATCTCTGAAGAGGAAAATCTACCTTAGCTTCAGTGCTTAGAAGCCTGTGAATACATAAGGATCATCATTGTTTAACCTGAGCACATGAATTATGTGGGTTTGCCATAGAATAGATTAGATTGGCCCATGGACTTTCAGGAACTCAAAGGACATGCAATGAAACTCTACTATACATTTTCCTGTATGTGGAGCAACTGGAATTCTCATCTATTGCTGGTGGAAATATAAAATGGTACAACCACTTTGGAAAACAGTTTGGCAGTGTCTAATAAAAGTAAAAGACATTTACCCTATGACTAATACATTCCACCTTTAGATGTATATATTCAAGGGAAATGAGTGCACACACCCATAAAAATTCCTTTACGAGAATATTCATGGCAGCTTTATTCATGATAGCCCCCAAACGGAAGCACCCCAAATGCCCATCAACAGAAGACTGGATAAACTAACTGCAATATAGTCAAACAATGGAATATTACTCAGCAATAAAAAAAGAATAAACTACTAATACACTCAAAAACATTATGTTGGGCAAAAGAATCTTGACACAAAAGAGAACAAGATATATGATTCTATTTACATAAAATTTAAAACAGCTGAAAGTTATCTATGGTGATACAATTCGGAATAGTGAAGAAATAAAGAGGTAGAAGCAGGGGTGGGAGATGTGGGGCATGCTGTTGACTACAAAGGAGCTGAAGAAACTTTCTGCAGTTGTGAAAATATTCTATATCTTGACCAGGCTACATGTAGGTATAATGTACATAAAATCTCATCAAGCTTTACACCTTGTGTCTGTGATTTCTTTTTTCCAGCTCTGTCTTTTTAATTTTTGCTTCCTTTTCAATAGATTATTTTTAGAACAGTTTAGATTTACAGAAAAATTGAGAAGTTACTACATTGCTTCGTATACTTAGGTCCCAGTTTCCACTATGATTAGCATCTGTCATATGTTAGTAAGTGTGCTGGTTTGAATGTATTATGTCCCCCAGAAAAAGCCATATTCTTTGATGCAATCTTGTGGGGCAGACATGATAGTGGGGAACGTTTGGATTAGGTTGTTTGCATAGAGATGCACCCCACCCAACTGTAGATGATACCTGATGGGATATTTCCATGGAGGCATGGCCCCACCTATTCAGGGTGGGCCTTGATCAGTGGAGCCATGTAAACGTGCTGACTCAGAGATGGAACTGAGTGCAGCTGTGAGTGACGTTTTGAAGAGGAGCAAGCTTGCTAGAGAGGAATGTCCTGGGAGAAAGCCATTTTGAAACCAGAACTTTGGAGCAGATGCCAGCCACATGCCTTCCCAGCTAACAGAGGTTTTCCGGACGCCATTGGCCATCCTCCAGTGAAGGTACCCGATTACTGATGTGTTACCTTGGACACTTTATGGCCTTAAGACTGTAACTGTGTCACCAAATAAACCCCTTTTTATAAAAGCCAATCCATCTCTGGTGTTTTGCATTCCGCAGCATTAGCAAACTAGAACAGTAAGGTACATTTATTACAAATAATGAGCCAATATTTATATGCAATTATTAACAAAGTCCATAGTTTGTACAGAGTTCCTTAGTTTTCACCTAACATCTTTTTTCTGTTCCATCCAGGATTAAACATTGTATTTAGTTGACATGTGGCATTCACTTTTTTTTTTTATTAGGATGTTGTGTGTCTATGGAAAAATAATGCATAAAATACAGGATTACCGTATAACTGCCTCTTATTAAACCTTGCACTGGTGTGGTACACTTGTTATAATTCATGAAAGCACATTTTTTGTAATTCCATTCCTCAATGGATTTGAATGAAAACTGGCAATAAAATCAGGTACAACTCCAAGAGGAGGCACTGGAGAAGAACCAAGCTGGGTCTGTAAGGAATTGCACCTGATGGCTCACATGTTGATTCTGCACCAAGTTCACTAGCACCTTCAAGTTGAAAAGACCCCCTCTCTGAACTTATTTTATTGGGGAAAAACCTGGTTTCCCTTTGTTTTTATGCTTCTGCATAAATAAGTTGGTTCAGTAATAATATGTGAGACATTTTGTTTGAAACAAAACAGTGGTTTAACTTAGAGTTCATTGTCTGTGTTGCACAGTTCCGTGGATGTTTTTTTATTCTACTAACATATATAACCTAAAAATTTCCCCTTTAACTATATTCAAATATATAATTCAGTGTTGCTAATTACGTTCATGATATTACATTGCCATCACCACCAACCATTACCAAAACTTTTCCATTTTCCCAAATAGAAACTATGTACTTTTAAAACCTCAACACCCTATTCCCTAGCCACACCTTGTCCCCTGGTAACCTGTATTCTAGATTCTGACTGTATGAATTTGCTGATTCTATTTCATATTAGTGAGATCATACAATATTTAGTCCATTTGTGTCTGGCTTATTTCACTCAACATGATGTCTTCAAGGTTCATCCATGTTGTTGCATATATTAGGACTTCATTCCTTTTTACAGTTAAATAATATTCCATTATGTGGACATACCACATTTTATTTATCCATTTATGAGTTGATGGACACTTTGATTACCTCCATCTTCTGGCAATTGTGAATAATGCTGCTCTGAACATCGGTTTGCAAATATCTGTGCAAGACCCTGTATTCCGGTTTGCTAAAGCTGCCAAAATACAATATACCAGAAATGGATTGGCTTTTACAATGGGAATCTATTAGGCTGAAAATTTACAGTTCTAAGGCCATGAAAATGTCCAAATTAAGGCATTAAGAGGTAGATAGTTTCTCTGAGGAAAGGTCGATGGCAACTTGGGTTCCTCTGTCACATTGGAAGGCACATGGCTGGCTCTGCTGAACCTTCTCTCTAGGGTTTAGCCTCTGGTTTCAGTGGCTTTTTTCAAAATTTCTCTGGGTTTCTGTCTCAGCTCCTGTGGGTCCTTGCTTGCTTCTCCTGGGGGCAAACACTGGATTACATATCTTAGCTTCTCTTCAAAATGTCTCTCTCAACTTCTCCAAGCATCTAGGTCTGTGTTGGCTCTGAACTCAATCTCTCTCTCTCCCTGAGCTCTCGTAAGGCCTCCAATAAATGAATTTAGATCCACCTTGAATGGGCAGGGTCACATCTCCATGGAAATAATCTATTCAAAAGATCCCACCCACAATAGGTCTTCCCCCACAAGATTGGATTTAAAGAACCTGGCTTTTGTGGGGGTACATAATAGATTCAAACCAGCATGCCCTAATTTCCAATTCTTTTGGGTACATACCTAGTACTGGGATTGCCAAGTCATATGGTAGTTCTATACTTAGCTTTCTGAGAAACCACCAGTCTTCCACAGTGGCTGCAGCATTACAAGTGTTCCTATTTCTCCACAGCCTCTCCAACACTTTGTAATTTTCTGTTTGTTTTTTTAAAAATGGTAGCCATTTTAGTGTGTGTGACGTGATATCTTGTGGTTTTTTGTTTTTTTTTTTTTTTTTTTTTAATCATCATTTTATTGAGATATATTCACATACCACGCAGTCATACAAAACAAATTGTACTTTCAATTGTTTACAGTACCATTACATAGTTGTACATTCATCACCTAAATCAATCCCTGACACCTTCATTAGCACACACACAAAAATAACAAGAATAATAATTAGAGTGAAAAAGAGCAATTGAAGTAAAAAAGAACACTGGGTACCTTTGTTTGTTTCCTTCCCCTACTTTTCTACACATCCATCCATAAACTAGACAAAGTGGAGTTTGGTCCTTATGGCATTCCCAATCCCACTGTCACCCCTCATAAGCTACATTTTTATACAACTGTCTTCGAGATTCATGGGTTCTGGGTTGTAGTTTAATAGTTTCAGGTATCCACCACCAGCTACCCCAATTCTTTAGAACCTAAAAAGGGTTGTCTAAAGTGTGCGTAAGAGTGCCCACCAGAGTGATCTCTCGGCTTGTTTTGGAATCTCTCTGCCACTGAAGCTTATTTCATTTCCTTTCACATCCCCCTTTTGGTCAAGAAGATGTTCTCCATCCCACGATGCCGGGTCTACATTCCTCCCCGGGAGTCATATTCCACGTTGCCAGGGAGATTCACTTCCCTGGGTGTCTGATCCCACGTAGGGGGGAGGGCCGTGATTTCACCTTTCAAGTTGGCTTAGCCAGAGAGAGAGGGCCACATCTGAGCAACAAAGAGGCATTCAGGAGGAGACTCTTAGGCACAAATACAGGGAGGCCTAGCCTCTCCTTTGCAGCAACCGTCTTCCCAAGGGTAAAACTTATGGTAGAGGGCTCAACCCATCAAACCACCAGACCCCTATGTCTGTGGTCATGTTAGCAACCATGGAGGTGGGGTAGGCGAATACCCCTGCATTCTCCACAGGCTCCTCAAGGGGGCACTACATCTTTTTTTTTTTTTTTCCTTGTTTGTCTTTTTTCTTTTCTTTTTTTTTTTTTTGACTTTCCCTTCTTTTTTCAAATCAACTGTATGAAAAAAAAAGTTAAAAAGAAAACAAACATACAATAAAAGAACATTTCAAAGAGACCATAGCAAGGGAGTAAGAAAAAGACAACTAACCTAAGATAACTGCTTAACTTCCAACATGTTCCTACTTTACCCCAAGAAAGTTACATAATATAGCAACATTTCAGTGAACTTGTTCCTACTACATCCATCAGAAATTAACAGACCATAGTCATTTCTGGGCATCCCCAGAACGTTAAATAGCTTATCTGTTCTTCTTGGATTATTGTTCCCCCTTCCTTAATTGCTCTCTACTGCTAGTTCCCCTACATTCTACATTATAAACCATTTGTTTTACATTTTTCAAAGTTCACATTAGTGGTAGCATATAATATTTCTCTTTTTGTGCCTGGCTTATTTCGCTCAGCATTATGTCTTCAAGGTTCATCCATGTTGTCATATGTTTCACCAGATCGTTCCTTCTTACTGCCGCGTAGTATTCCATCGTGTGTATATACCACATTTTATTTATCCACTCATCTGTTGAAGGACATTTGGGTTGTTTCCATCTCTTGGCAATTGTGAATAATGCTGCTATGAACATTGGCGTGCAGATATCTGTTCGTGTCACTGCTTTCCGATCTTCCGGGTATATACCGAGAAGTGCAATCGCTGGATCGAATGGTAGGTCTATATCTAGTTTTCTAAGGAACTGCCAGACTGACTTCCAGAGTGGCTGAACCATTATACAGTCCCACCAACAATGAATAAGAGTTCCAATTTCTCCACATCCCCTCCAGCATTTGTAGTTTCCTGTTTGTTTAATGGCAGCCATTCTAACCGGTGTTAGATGGTATCTCATTGTGGTCTTAATTTGCATCTCTCTAATAGCTAGTGAAGCTGAACATTTTTCATGTGTTTCTTGGCCATTTGTATTTCCTCTTCAGAGAACTGTCTTTTCATATCTTTTGCCCATTTTATAATTGGGCTGTCTGTACTATTGTCATTGAGTTGTAGGATTTCTTTGTATATGCAAGATATCAGTCTTTTGTCAGATACATGGTTTCCAAAAATTTTTTCCCATTGAGTTGGCTGCCTCTTTACCTTTTTGAGAAATTCCTTTGAGGTGCAGAAACTTCTAAGCTTGAGGAGTTCCCATTTATCTATTTTCTCTTTTGTTGCTTGTGCTTTGGGTGTAAAGTCTAGGAAGTGGCCTCCTAATACAAGGTCTTGAAGATGTTTTCCTACATTATCTTCTAGGAGTTTTATGGTACTTTCTTTTATATTGAGATCTTTGGTCCATTTTGAGTTAATTTTTGTGTAGGGGGTGAGGTAGGGGTCCTCTTTCATTCTTTTGGATATGGATATCCAACTCTCCCAGCCCCATTTGTTGAAAAGACCATTATGGCTCAGTTCGGTGACTTTGGGGGCCTTATCAAAGATCAGTCGGCCATAGATCTGAGGGTCTATCTCTGAATTCTCAATTCGATTCCATTGATCTATATGTCTATCTTTGTGCCAGTACCATGCTGTTTTGGCAACTGTGGCTTTATAATAAGCTTCAAAGTCAGGGAGTGTAAGTCCTCCCACTTCGTTTTTCTTTTTTAGAGTGTCTTTAGCAATTCGAGGCATCTTCCCTTTCCAAATAAATTTGATAACTAGCTTTTCCAAGTCTGCAAAGTAGGTTGTTGGAATTTTGATTGGGATTGCATTGAATCTGTAGATGAGTTTGGGTAGAATTGACATCTTAATGACATTTAGCCTTCCTATCCATGAACATGGAATATTTTTCCATCTTTTAAGGTCCCCTTCTATTTCTTTTAGTAGAGTTATGTAGTTTTCTTTGTATAGGTCTTTTACATCTTTGGTTAAGTTTATTCCTAGGTACTTGATTTTTTTAGGTGCTATTGAAAATGGTATCTTTTTCTTCAGTGTCTCTTCAGTTTGTTCATTTCTAGCATATAGAAACATTACTGACTTATGTGCATTAATCTTGTATCCCGCTACTTTGCTAAATTTGTTTATTAGCTCTAGTAGGTGTATCGTTGATTTCTCCGGGTTTTCTAGATATAAGATCATATCATCTGCAAACAATGACAGTTTTACTTCTTCTTTTCCAATTTGGATGCCTTTTATTTCTTTGTCTTGCCGGATTGCCCTGGCTAGCACTTCCAGCACAATGTTGAATAACAGTGGTGACAGCGGGCATCCTTGTCTTGTTCCTGATCTTAGAGGGAAGGCTTTCAGTCTCTCACCATTGAGTAGTATGCTGGCTGTGGGTTTTTCATATATGCTCTTTATCATGTTGAGGAAGTTTCCTTCAATTCCTACCTTTTGAAGTGTTTTTATCAAAAACGGATGTTGGATTTTGTCAAATGCTTTTTCAGCATCTATTGAGATGATCAATTGATTTTTCCCTTTCGAGTTTTTAATGTGTTGTAATACATTGATTGTTTTTCTTATGTTGAACCATCCTTGCATGCCTGGAATGAACCCCACTTGGTCATGGTGTATGATATTTTTAATGTGTCTTTGGATTCGATTTGCAAGTATTTTGTTGAGGATTTTTGCATCAATATTCATTAGGGAGATTGGCCGGTAGTTTTCCTTTTTTGTAGCATCTTTGCCTGGTTTTGGTATTAGATTGATGTTAGCTTCATAAAATGAGTTAGGTAGTGTTCCATTTTTTTCAATGTTTTGAAAGAGTTTGAGTAAGATTGGTGTCAGTTCTTTCTGGAAAGTTTGGTAGAATTCCCCTGTGAAGCCATCTGGCCCTGGGCATTTATTTGTGGGAAGATTTTTGATGACTGATTGGATCTCTTTGCTTGTGATGGGTTGGTTGAGGTCTTCTATTTCTTCTCTGGTCAGTCTAGGTTGTTCATATGTTTCCAGGAAATTGTCCATTTCTTCTACATTATCCAGTTTGTTGCCATACAGTTGTTCATAATATCCTCTTATCATTTTTTTAATTTCTTCAGGATCTGCAGTTATGTCACCTTTTTCATTCATTATTTTGTTTATATGGGTCTTCTCTCTTTTTGATTTTGTCAGTCTAGCTAGGGGCTTGTCAATCTTGTTGATCTTCTCAAAGAACCAACTTTTGGTGATATTTATCCTTTCTATTGTTTTTTTGTTCTCTATGTCATTTATTTCTGCTTTAATCCTTGTTATTTCTTTTCTTGTACTTGGTTTAGGATTGGTTTGCTGTTCATTTTCTAGCTTCTTCAGTTGATCCATTAGTTCTTTGATTTTGGCTCTTTCTTCCTTTTTAATATATGCGTTTAGTGCTATAAATTTCCCCCTTAGCACTGCTTTTGCTGCATCCCATAGGTTTTGGTATGTTGTGTTCTCATTTTCATTCGTCTCTATATATTTAGAAATTTCTCTTGCTATTTCTTCTTTAACCCACTGATTGTTTAGGAGTGTGTTGTTTAACCTCCAGGTATTTGTGAATTTTCTGTCTCTGATGGTTATTGACTTCTAATTGTATTCCATTGTGGTCAGAGAATGTGCTTTGAATAATTTCAATCTTTTTAAATTTATTGAGGCTTGTTTTATGTCCCAGCATATGATCTATTCTGGAGAAAGTTCCGTGAGCACTAGAAAAGTATGTGTATCCTGGTGATTTGGGATGTAATGTCCTGTAGATGTCTGTTAAATCTAATTCATTTATCAGATTGTTTAGGTTTTCAATTTCCTTATTGGTCTTCTGTCTGGTTGATCTATCTATAGGAGAGAGTGATGTGTTGAAGTCTCCCACAATTATTGTGGAAACATCAATTGCTTCCTTTAGTTTTGCCAATGTTTCTCTCATGTATTTTGTGGCACCTTGATTGGGTGCATAGACATTTACGATTGTTATTTCTTCTTGCTGAATTGCCCCTTTTATTAGTATGTAGTGGCCTTCTTTGTCTCTCAAAACATCCCTGCATTTGAAGTCTATTTTATCTGAGATTAATATTGCTACACCTGCTTTCTTTTGGCTGTAGCTTGCATGAAATATTTTTTTCCATCCTTTCACTTTCAGTTTCTTTGTGTCCCTGTGTCTAAGATGAGTCTCTTGTATGCAACATATTGATGGTTCATTTTTTTGATCCATTCTGCGAATCTATATCTTTTAATTGGGGAGTTTAATCCATTTACATTCAACGTTAAAACCGTGAAGGCATTTCTTGAATCGGCCATCTTATCCTTTGGTTTATGTTTGCCATATTTTTCCCTCTCTCTATTAATATCCTTTATTGTACCCATACCGAATCTCTTTAGTACTGAACCTTTCTCCAAGTCTCTCTGTCCTGTCTTTGTTTCTCTGTCTGTAGGGCTCCCTTGAGTATCTCCAGTAGGGCAGGTCTCTTGTTAGCAAATTCTCTCAGCATTTCTTTGTCTGTGAAAAATTTAAGCTCTCCCTCAAATTTGAAGGAGAGCTTTGCTGGATAAAGTATTCTTGGCTGGAAATTCCTCTCACTCAGGATTTTAAATATATCGTGCCACTGCCTTCTCGCCTCCATGGTGGCTGCTGAGTAGTCACTACTTAGTCTTATGCTGTTTCCTTTGTATGTGGTGAATTGCTTTTCTCTTGCTGCTTTCAGAACTTGCTCCTTCTCTTCTATGTTTGACAGTGTGATCAGTATATGTCTCGGAGTGGGTTTTTTTGGATTTATTCTATTTGGAGTTCGCTGAGCATTTATGATTTGTGTATTTATGTTGTTTAGAAGATTTGGGAAGTTTTCCCCGACAATTTCTTTGAATACTCTTCCTAGACCTTTACCCTTTTCTTCCCCTTCTGGGACACCAATGAGTCTTATATTCGGACGTTTCATATTATCTATCATATCCCTGAGGTCCATTTCGAGTTTTTCAATTTTTTTCCCCATTCTTTCTTTTATGCTTTCATTTTCCATTCTGTCATCTTCCAGGTCACTGATTCGTTGTTCAACTTCCTCTAGTCTTGTACTATGAGTGTCCAGAATCTTTTTAATTTGGTCAACAGTTTCTTTAATTTCCATAAGATCATCCATTTTTTTATTTAGTCTTGCAATGTCTTCTTTATGCTCTTCTAGGGTCTTCTTGATTTCCTTCATATCCTGTACTATGGTCTCATTGTTCATCTTTAGTTCTTTGAGTAGCTGCTCTAGGTGTGTCTCTTCTGGTCTTTTGATTTGGGTGCTTGGGCTTGGGTTATCCATATCGTCTGGTTTTTTCATATGCTTTATAATTTTCTGTTGTTTTTGGCCTCGTGGCATTTGCTGAACTTGATAGGGTTCTTTTAGGGTTTGTAGACCAGTTGAAGTCCTTATCTCTAATTTATCAGATCTACAGCTTCGTGGAGTACACTTTCTCTAACTGACCAGCAGGTGGTATCCACGAGCCACCTGTTCTCCACAAGCCAGATCTCCCCTGCTTAGCCTTTTTGGTGAGTGGGGGAGTGAGTCTTGTGGGGCCCAATTGGTGTACCAAGCTTGCGTGTGTAGTTGGTGTTGCCTGCCCTGTATGTGGGGCGTGTTTCTGGGCAGTCGGGGAGGGGGGGTGGCCCTAACAATCAAATCTCCCTGATGATCCTAGAGTTTTAAAGCTACTGCAATAGTCTAATCCTTCAGTTCAGTCCTGCCATAGTTTGTCTCTGCCACTGACCCACAAGTCTTTGGTATTGGCGTATGGCTCCTGAGACTTGCAAGTGGGCCCCTCTTCCAGGCTGTGCACCCCGGGTCCTCTGTTGAGGGATGACTGTGCTATGTCACAGGTGAGTGCCGTCCCCCCAGGGCAGTTCTGGGCTGCTGGGCTGTGTTGGGAGGCTCCCAGTCTGCTCAAATGATGGCTGAATGGGGCTCTGTTAATTCACACTGCTCCCCCTTCCCAGCTCTGGGACATTCAGCTGAGGTTGCAGGGAAGGCTAATGTCCACGCCCAGTTTTGTGGTGTGTGCCTGTTATTTGAAGCACTTCCGTCACACTGGGTTGTCTGGGGCAGCTCTGGGCTATGGGGCTGGCGATGGGCAGGAGTGTTTCCTGTCCACCAGGATGGTGGCTGTGAGCGGACACCCCCCTTTTCTTGGGAAGTTGTGTTGTTTAGTGAATTTTCTCAGCCACTGGATTATTGCCTTTTGTCTCAGAGCTCTCTTAGTTCTGCTCTTGACTTGACGTGCCCAAATTTCAATTCTTTGAAGCTTTCTGTATTGAGCTTCTTAGAGTAATTGTTTTAGAAAAAGCAAAAAGGATTTAAAAAAAAAAAAAAAAAAAAAAAAAAAACGGCCCTCCTCAGAGATCTAATGGGTTATTGAAATGCTAATAGACAAAGCAACCAGGGCCATTAAGGAAAGGTGCACAGGGCAGAGAGATCAGCCTTGCTTCGGGATTTGCATATGCGCCTCAAGGCCTGATCTCCGCCCTTCCCCTTTCTGTGTTCACCAGAACTCCAAAAATCCTCTGCTTTTATTTTGGAGTTTTTCGTGTTGTTTTTTTTCTATGCCTGTCTCCTCTCTGCTGGGCTGGCTGCTCTCAGAGTCTCTGGTGTCTGGTCTCAGTCTATCTATGGTTGGAGTTTGAATCAGTAGAATGAGTTTCCGATAAGAGCAGCCACTGCAATTCTCCCTTCTCCTTCCTGGAGCTGACAGCCCCTCCTCCCCCGGGACTGAGCCTGGCAGGGAGGGGCGCGGGTCCCCTGGCCGCAAAAACTTACAGATTTCGCTGATCTCAGCAGTTCCACGTTTTCATGAGTGTTGTATGAAGTATGCCCAAAGACAGATTGCTCTGTGGTGTCCAGTCCACGCAGTCCCTGGCTTTTTACCTACTTTCCTGGAGGAGTAACTAAAACATACAGCTCACCAGTCTGCCATCTTGCCCCGCCTCTCTCAAGTTCGATATCTTGTGGTTTTAATTTGCATTTCTCTGATGGCTAATGATAGTGGGCATTTTTTCATATGCTTTTTGGCCATTTATATATCTTTTTTTGGAGAACTTTCTGTTCAACTCTTTCGCCCATTTTAAATTGGGTTTTTTGTCTTTTTGTTGTTGAATTGAAGGATTTCTTTATATATTCTGGATATTAAACCCTTATCAAATATGTGGTTTTCAAATGTTTTCTCCCATTGTGTCAGGAGACATTTCACTTTCATGATAAAGTCCTTTGAGGCATAAAAGTTTTTAATTTTGATGAAGTCCCATTGATCAATGTTTCTTTTGTTACTTATGCTTTGGGTATAAAGTCTAAGAGACCATTGCCTAACACAATATCCTGAAGATGCTTCCCTACATTTTATTCTAGTTTTATAGTTTTGTTTCTTATATTTAGATCTTTGATCCATTTTGAGTTGCTTTTTTGTATGTGGTGTGTGCTAGGTGTCCACCTTCATTCTTTTGTAAATGGAAATCCAGTTTACCCAGAACCGTTTGTTTAAGAGACTGTTCTTTCCCAGTTGAGTGGCCTTTGTCCCCTTATAATAAATCAGTTGACCATTAATGTGAGGATTGATATCTGAGTTCTCAATTCAATTCCATTGTTCTATATATCATACTTGTGCCAGTACCATGCTGTTTTGATTATTGTGGCTTTGTAATAAATTTTAAGGTTGGGAAGTGTGAGCCTCCCAAGTTTGTTCTTTTTCAAGATGGCTTGACTATTTGGGGCCTCTTATGCTTCCATATACATTTTTTAAATGATTTTATTCACAAACCATACAATCCATCCAAAGTGTACAATTAATGGCTCTTGATATAATCACATTTACTGGCACATTCAATTTGAGAACATTTTCATTTCTCCAGAAAAAAAAAAATCCCATACCACCACACCCTTCTATTATTGATGCTAAGCTTTGGTATAATGTCTTTGTTACAATTGATGAAAGAATATTACAATGTTACTACTAACTATATTCCTTAGTTTGCATTATCCATATACATTTGATGATTGACTTTTCCATTTCTGCAAAGATGGTTGATGGAATTTTGATTGGGATTGAGTTAAATCCAAATATAACTTTTGGTGGAATTGACTTCTTATCAATATTTACTCTTCCAATCCATGAACATGGAATGCCCTTCTTTGATTTCTTTTAGCAATATTTTATAGTTTTCTGTGTTCAAGTCCTTTATATCCTTGGTTAGATTTATTCTTAGATATTTGATTCTTTTGGTTGCTATTATAATGGAATTTATTTCTTTATTTCTTGAGATTATTCACTACTATTGTGAATAGAAGTTTCCTTCTATTCTTAGTTTTCTAGGTGTGTTTGTCAAGAAGGAGCGCTGGATTTTGTCAAATACCCTTTATATGTGAATTGAGATGATTATGTGGGTTTTTCCCTTCATTCAGTTAATTCAGTGTATTACATTAATTGATTTTCTTCAGTTAAACCACGCTTGCATACCCAAGATAAATCCCACTTGACCATTTTGTATAATTATTTTATGGTGCTGTTGGATTCAGTTTGTTAGTATTCCATTGATGATTTTTGCATCTATATTCATAAGACATATTGATCTGTAGTTTTCTTTTTTTATAGTATCTTTTTCCAGCTTTTGTATGAGAATGATGTTGGCCTTATAGAATGAATTAGGGAGTCTTTCCTTCTTGTTTTAGTTTGCCAAGCTGCTGAAAGCAAAACCATGAAATGGGTTGGCTTTTAGCCATGGACATTTATTAGCTTACAGGCTTACAGTTTCGAGGCTTTGAAAATATTCAAATCAAGGCTTTATCAAGATGATGCTTTCTTTCTGAAGACTGACTGCCAGCAATTGTGGACTCCTCTGTCATGCATCTGCTGGTCTCTCCCTTCTCTTCCAGGTTTTGTTCCTTTCAGCTTTTTGCTTCTGTGGTTTTCTCTCTCTGTGTATTCATCTAATTTACAAAGGACTCCTGTAAGACTGTTAATATCCATCCTGGGCCATGCCTCAACTGAAGTAACCTCATCAAAAGGTCCTACTTGCAATAAGTTTATACCCACAGGAATGGATTGTCTTTAAGGACACGATTTTTCTGGGGTACATAAAGTTTCAAATCACACTCCTCTTCAGTTTTTCAGAAGAGTTTGAGCAGGATTCATGTTAATTCTTCTTGGAATGTCCAGTAAAACTCCCCTGTGAAGCCATTTGGTCATGATCTTTTCTTTGTTGGGAAGTTTTTGATTACTGATTCAATCTCTTTACTTGTTATTGGTTTGTTGAGATCTTCTATTTCTTCTTGAGTCAGTGTTGGTAGTTTCTGTGCTTCTAGGAATTTGTCCATTTCATCTAGGTTACCTAATTTGTTGGTGTACACTTTTTTATAGTATCCTCTTATAGTTCTTTTTATTTTAGTGGAGGTGGTAGTACTGTTCTCCTTTTAAATTCTTATTTTAGTCATTTGTGTCCTCTCTTTATTTCTTCCTCAGTCTAGCTAAAGGTTTGTGAATTTTTATTCATATTTTCAAAGAACTATTTTTTGTTTTATTGATTCTCTTTATATTTTTTAATTATCTATTCCATTTATCCCACTTTAATCTTGTTATTTCCTTCTTCTGCTTGATTTGGATTTAGTTTGCTATTCTTTTCCTAGGTCTTCCAGAGGTTGAGTCTCTGATTTGAAATCTCTCTTCTTTCTAAGTGTTACCATTTAGCACTACAAATTTCCCTCTCAGCACTCTCATTGCTGCATCTTATAAATTTTGGTGTGCTGTGCTTTCATTTTCATTTGCCTCAAGATATTTCCTAATTTTGCTTCTGATTTCCTCTTTCACCCATTGGTTGTTTAAGAGTATGTTGTTTAATATCCATTTGTGAATTTTTCCTTTCTCCCTCTGTTATTGATTTCTAGCTTCATTCTTTTGTGGTTGGAGAATATACATTGTATGATTTTAGTATTTTCTATTTTATTGAGACTTGTTTTGTGACCTAAGATATGGTCTGTCCTGGAGAATGATCACATGCACTCCAGAAGATCATGTGCCCTAGAGAATGATCATGTGCACTCGAGAAGAATGTGTATTCTCTTGTTGTGGGGTGAAGTGTTTTATCTATGTGTGTTAGGCCTGTTTTGCTTAGAGGATCATTCAAATCTTGTATTTCTTTATTGACCTTCTATCTAGATGCTCTGTCCTTTATTGAAAGTAGTGAATTAAAGTCTCCTAACTATTAAAGTGGAATTTTCAATTTATTCCTTCAAATCTGTATTTGTTTCATGTATTTTGGGGCTCTGCTAAGTGATAGATATTTATAATTGTATACTTTCTTGTTGAATTGTCACTTTTATCAGTATGTAATGACTATCTTTGTCCCTCATAACTGTTGTGACTTAAAATCTCTTTTATTCAATATTAGCATAGCCAACCCAGACTCTTTTGGTTACTAAAATTTTACTGTATTTTTTTCCTATCCTTTCAGCATCAACCTACTTTTATCTATGACTTTAAGGTGAGTCTCTTGCGGACAGCATATAGATGGGTCATGCTTTTTTATCCATTCTGCCAATCTCTGTTTTTTGACTAGGGAGTTTAATCCATTTACATTTAAAGTCACTGCTGATAATGCAGGACTTTCTTCTGCATTTTTCTGTTTAGACTTTATAAGTTTTGTACCTTAATTCTTCCTTTAATGCCTATTTTCATATTTATTTGATTTTTTCAGTTGTACCACATTTGTTCCTTTCTCATTTCTATCTGGATATATTTTGTATATTTTTCCCTGTGATTAACATGGAGTTAAAATTTAACATCCTACATATATTACAATCATATTTAATTTGATACTGACTTGATTTAAATATATGTATATATAGTAACATACACTGTTACTATATCCTCCATTCCCTCACCTTTTTTTGTACTTGTTACAGATTATATCTTTGTATATTGTATGTCCAAAACCATAGATGTATCATTACTTTTTAAAAATTTGCATTTTAGCACCTGTAGGAAGTAAGAAGTGGAGTTAAATGTGAAAAAAAAATGTAATATAATAGTACTGGCATTTATAATTACTTAGTTACCTTTATCAGAGATCTTTATTTCTTTATGCCACTTTGCCTAGTGTCCTTTCCTTTCAGTCTGAAAAACTCCCTTTGGCATTGCAGGCCTAGTGGTGTTGAACTCCCTTAGCTTTTGTTTATCTGAGAATGTCTTAATCTTTTCCTCATTTTTGAAAGACAGTTTTTCCAGACGTAAAATTCTTGGTTGGCAATTGTCTTGTTTCAGCACTTGAAGTACTTCAACTCACTACCTTCTTGCCTCCGTGGTTTCTGATAAGGAGTTGACACTTATTCTAACTGGGACTCCCTTTTCCATAACATATTGCTTTTGTCTTGCAGCATTTGAAAGTCTCTTCTTATTTCCACTTGAAAGTTTAATTGGCATGTGATAGGGCATATTTTTCTTCAAGTTTATCCTGTTTGGTATTCTCTGGGCTTCTTGGATGTGAATATTTGTGTTTTGTTAAGTTTAGGAAGTTTTTTTGCCAGTATTTCTTTGGATGTTCCTTCTGCCCCTTTCTTTCTTCTTCCCCTTCTGAAGCCTCTTATGTATATATTGGTACACTTAGGCTGCTTTTGCTTTTTAGAATTCTTTTTTCTTTGTGCTCCTCAGTCAAATCATTTCAAATGTCTTGTCTTTGAGTTTGCTGGTTCTTTCTTTTGCCAGCTCCAATCTGCTGTAGAAACCCACCTGGGAATTTTTCACTTCAGTTATTGTGGTCTTCAGCTCCTGCAATTCTGTTTGATTCCTTTATAAAATTTCTCTTTATTGAGAATCTCAAATTGTTCATTCAATGTTTTCCTGATATCCTTTAGTTCTTTGTATTTTACTTCTCTTTAAGTTTATTGAAGATCATTTTTAAAAAAGTCTTTTTCCAGTATCTGGTCTTCTTCATTGATGTTTTCTGAATTTTTATCCTCTTCCTCATCATTTTCTGTTCTTTTGTTTTTCTTGTGCTCTTTTGTTGCACACTGTACAATTTAACATTTTAATATCTTAACTCTGAGATTTATTCTCTGAGATGTCTGTTTCCTGAGTGTGCAACCAGCTGGTGATATGACAGATTTTCTTGTGTGTCTGCCCTCATATCAGGAAGGTCTACCCAAGGTGAACACAAAGTGTAGGGTTCTCCTTTCTGGGCCTGTGTCTTCTCCTGGGCTTGTGTTTACTGGTGGCCTTATGAATTCCCATGTTTACAGGAGTTTGAATGCCCCCCTCTATTGTCCAGGAGACAGACCTTTTCCCTCTCCTGGGTGTGCCATTCCAGAACTTAAAGCAGGTAAGCCTTTGCCTCAGGCCATCTACCTCAGTTGTCTTAAGCTGGAGGGCAAATTCTGTGGAGGGGTGGGGAGTTGTTGTTGTTGTTGTTGGTGGGAGCCAGAGAGGAGTTTCCAAAGTCAGTCTTTCCCAGTCAGAACAAGGCCAGGGACCCACAAAGGGAGCACCAGCTGGCTCCAGACTGCCCTGGAGAGGGGATGAGGGAGGGGTCAGGATAAAGGGTGCCAGGAGTTCCTGCCACAGCTCCCTAAGGCTGCACTTTCAGGACCTGCCCAGCAAATGTAGCCCTTCCAATGTCCTCCACAGCTCTGAGGAAGCATATCATCTTTAAATCTCCTCCACAAACTTTGCCTGTGGCAGGTCGGGACAATGCTTATCTTAAGATCCTGGCACTCAGAGATCTGAAGTAGATACTCAAAAGTCGTGATCAGTGAGTAGCCCACCCACAACCTGGATCCTGGGGGAGTGGATTTTTAGGTCCCTTCCTGGCAGCAGGAAGCTACTCCAGGGGACTATCAAATTGTTGCCTGCTGTGAGAGTGGGGGGTGGGCCCTGGTGACCACCAGGCAGAGAGAGCAATTTACTGGTATTTACTGTAATTCACTAGCCTCTTCCTCTTGCTCTTCCCTGGATGCTGTAGTGTTCTACTGGGTTCTGAATTTTTGAAATAGTTGGTTTAGACAGCTTCTGCCTCTTTAACGGTTGTTCTGGTTGAGGGATTGATTCCTGGAGCCTCTTACTCTGTCATCTTCCTTCCCTCCAGATTTATGTTCTAAAGGTTTGTGATTTTATTGTATGCAAATTATACCTCAATAAAGTACTATAAGCACAGACAAAAACAAACAAACAAACAAACAAAACAAAACAACTGATAAGTGGATTGTGAGGGAATAAAAGATTGTAAGGGAAATTCACACTTGGTCTTCAATGAAGACAACCTGAAGAAGCATCGAGGTGGTGAGGGCACCCTAGCTCAGTCTACATCAGAGCTTCTGAATTCTGGTTGAGGAGGGAAGGAGTTTGTGCATCTTGATAGGAAGGATAAGGGGGTAGAAATAAGGATTGTAGGTGGTAGAGTATACATTCGCATCCCTGGCCTAGCTAGATAGAATGTGAAGGATGTAACTCCGTATCAGGACCTTTTGAGGGTCATATAATTTCAAGACATCAAGACTCAGCACTTAGAGTAAGAAAATGTCCTATAGAAGTAGTAGATGTAATGGCGAACAAAAGGGATGCTCATGGGTCTGGTGGTTGTCCAATAGAAGCCTAGAAAAAAGTTATCCTATGTCTAGTAGATTAGGACTTATTTTGGAATGCTTGTGAGGCCCTTGCTGGGGCTACTTTCCAAACACATCTTTGGATCAAGGTTTTTATGTTAAAGAAGGCTAAAAATTGTATATGTAAAGGTGAGAGGTATGAGTCAGAGATATTTGGGTATAAAACACACTGTGACTTTAGCTGTATTCACAGACTGGTGAGGCCAGGGCTTTGGATTACATTAAAAAGAAGATGATGGTGTGTGTGTGTGTGTGTGTGTGTGTGTGTGTGTGTGTGTTTGTACACACATGTATGCTCTTGTGCCACCAGATCAAATCTTAATGAGTTTCACTGGATTTGACTATCAATTTTATCTGTATAATCCATAAACCATTAAAAACTAACTTTTCAGTTTGATAGTATAGGTAGAGAGTCCTGAGCTTTCCAGGATTTGTAAAATCCCATAGGAAGTCCAAAAGTAAGTGCCAAGAGATTGAATCTCCATGGCAGCCAATGACTGTGCTCAGTGGGAGAGGGTCTGGGACTAGAGGAGGCCGTTTTTGGGGGGAAGGTTTACTGATATTTTCTGAGCCATCTAGAATGCTAAGAATAAGAAGTTGCCACCCACAGAGCAGCCTAAGAACACCTTGCCAAGATAAAAGCAGAAGCTTTACAAAAGCCTATTTTCTCATCCACAGGAATGGTTTGAAAATAAGAGGAGATGTGCACCTGTGAGCTCAATTAACCTTCCCAAAGCAAAAGGGCAGGCGATTTGCCCTAGTGTGGGTTTGCTGTCTGAACATTCAGGCAATAAAACTTAACCAACACATGAAAGCTTAGCTTGGCATCAGGCTGCAGGCAGGAATGGCAATTTCTAGAGTGTTTGATTTAAGACTTTAAAATTATTTATAGTGCAATAAAAGGTATAGGAGTCATGGGGAAACAAAGTACTATATATTTCAATTTGATGAAATAAATTTCATCAAAACAATTGAAAACTTAAAGGGAAGACAGTGTAATAGAGAGAGCATGGACATTGGACCAAACAGATTCAGGTTTGAATTTTGTCTTTGCCAGTCACTAGTGACTCTTAATCAGTGTAAGCTAGGCTAGGCCAGGCAGCCCTCTTATCTCAGTAGCTTACACAACAAAGGCTTATTTCTTGCTCACATTACATGTGCCACTGTGTTGTCTATGGCTCTGCTACATGCTTTCTTTATTCCAGGACCCCAAATGAAGAAGCAGTCCATATTTTTGACATTGTTGGTCTCATGGGAGAGGGAAAAAACAGGGTTTGTGGTGGACCACATGATGTTTCTCCTTATTGGCCTAAGCAAGTCGTATGGCCAAGCCCAAGTCAATGGGGCCAGATTATAGAGAAAGGCCTGCTGGAAATCTACTTCAGCAGTACAGGTAATGGATGGTAAACTTTGCTACAAGAAAGGATAGAATTACTTAGGGAAACTGTACAGTGGTTTTCACCCCAGATTGACTAAATCAGAATCTCTAAAATGGGGCCCAGCCATCAATAATGAAAAAAAAATTTCCAAGGTGATTCTAATGGACAACCAGGTTTGGGAATTACATAGGAAGAAGAAAATAAGTTGGGGACATAATTCTGAGACATGTCTAGGAAGAGAGGAAAAGCTGACACACAGAACCTGAAACAGAATGGCCAGAGGGTTAGAAGAAAAATCGAGAAGGAGTGGCTTTTCAGAGGTCAGGAGAGAAATGGAACCTGGAAAATGGTTAATTGTACTAGATGCTGCAATCAGGAAAGACAAGGACTAAAGAGTCCACTGGATCTTGCAACAAGGATGTTGTTGGTATCGTTTGCACGAACCATTCTAGTGGAGTGGAGGGAGGGTTCAGAAGTTGGGTTTTAGTGAGATAAGAGAATGGGAGTAAAGAAATTAGATATAGTGAGTATAGACCACTGTTTCATGTTGTGTGGCTGTAAATGGATATAGTTCTGAGGTCATAGCTGAGTGGGACACAGAATGCAGGGAGGCCTTCGTTCCTTTTTTGTCTTTAATGTGAACAACATGGCACATGCTCCTAAACTAAGAGAAAAGAGCTGGTAGAGAATAAGAGGTTGAAGATATAGGAATGAGAGGGGAAAATAGAAAGGTCCTTGAGGAGGCTAGAAATAGGAATTATTCACCCATTGGTATATAAAAAAGTGATAGCATAAGAAAGGATAAATTTTTAAGAGAATAGAGTCATGGTGTTATGGGAGATGAGACTGAATGGCCTTTAATTTCCTTGTGAATTGGAAGGCAACTCAGTTGTGAGTGAGTGTAGTGTTGGTGAGATTTGTAACTTGTAGAGAACAACACTTTGGAAGGCTTGTAATGCAGGGTGGGAGATGTAGCTGACTGGGATTAAATGGAAAGAGAGCAGTGCAGCATCGAAGACCCCATGGTGACAGGAAATATGTCACTCTTTTTCAGGTGATTTCAGCAACCTGGATGTGGCAGTGGAGGTGGTTGATGATTAGATGAATTGAGGGTTGGAATTTTGCTGAGTGGTTGATGTTGAACAATAAGGAAGCTGATAATATTGACAGTATTACTGTTAAAAGAGATGGATCTTGTGATCCAGGTGGGACAGAGAAGGAAACAAAAAGGAGTAACTGATTGAGAGAAAATGGAAGGCTTAAGGATGGGGCAAAAATGATGAAGCCAGAGAACATGTTTGCTGGGAGGAAGGGGGTGAGAGCTGGGAGTAAAGAGAAGATTGTGGTCAGAGATGAAATGTAAAGCATTGTAGTGTTGTGATGGGAAGGTACAGAAAGGTCTTGGGCAGGATCTTAGCTATCATGAGCTTACAAATTGAATTGGAGGTTAAATACAAATAAAAATACAAATGATAATACAGGTAATATTTATAGGTACTGGAAAAGCAATAAGGGCAATTTCTGCTATGGCAGTTCAGATGAGGGAGACATCATCATAAACAAGAATTATCAAAGACTTCACCATGGAGAAGAAACAACATCATCTGGGTCTTGAGGGTAAATACAACAAAGAAAAATGGGAATGAACCAAATATTTTGGGAAATCTCTTACATGTAGAGGAAATTGAGGCTATATTTGACTAGATCAGTGTCATTAGAGGGGAACTTGTACAGATAGGATGGAATAAAAGGAAAATAAACTTAGGCTTAGGATTGTGTTCCAGTTTGCTAATGCTACCAATATGCAAAATACCAGAAATGGTTTGACTTTTATAAAGGGGATTTATTAGGCTACAAATTTATAGTTCCAAGTCCATGAAAGTGTAAAAACTAAGGCATCAACATGAGGATACCTTCATCGAAGAAAGGTCAATGTGTCTGGAACACCTCTGTCAGCTGGGAAGGCATGTGGCTGTTGTCTGCTGGTACTTTGCTTCTGGGTTCTGGTTTCAAAATGGCTTTCTCTTAAATGTCTGTGGGCTTCTGTCTCTTTCACCTTCTCTCTCTCAGCCTCTGTGCATCCTTGCTTTTTCTCCCAGGGTGTTTCTCCCTAAGCATCTGAGGGTCCTCTTTTAGCTCCTCGGGGGCAAACTCTGGGCTTCATCTCTTAGCTTAGCATCTCTAAACGTCGTTTTGTCAGCATTTCCCAGAATCTCCAAGTATCTGGGCTTGTATCGCCTTTTAGCTTCTCCCAGAGGCAAACATATCTTAGCTTCTCTCCAAAATGTCTCTCTTAGCTTCACTTAAAGTCATCCAGTGAACTAATCACTGGATGGGTTGGGTCACACCTCCAGTGAAATGATCTAATCAAAAGGTCTCATCTACAGTTGGGTACACCACATCTCCATGGAAACAACCTAATCAAAAGTTCCCACCCTAATCAAAAGACTAATAAATCTGCCCCCACAAGATTACATTAAAGAACATGACTTTTGTGGGGAATAATAGATTCAAACCAGCACAGATGTTCTTAAGTATGTAACTAAGAAGTTCTGATAGTGTTATAGGCTTCCTTATCAATACCTCAGGCAATCAGAATTTCTGCCAAAATGAATGTAGAATATCTTATTTAATAGACAATGTTTCAATTATTACCGACACACAAAAGTAGAAAATTACCTTTAGTTTTAAATGGTTCTCAACTTGATTTTGTATTTAACCTCCAACAAGAATATTCTCAATGCCAAACTATAAGCAGGGTGATGGTGTAGATGAATGCATCACTACAACAGGCTTCTTCCTCTCCTGCTCAGTTAACTCCAGATTCATCTTCTCTGGAAACTTCTTGGTACTCACATGTCTTCCAGGGCCCCAGGTTTCTGTGAGGCAGCTACTTGCTTTTCTCCTCCATCTTGTTCTCTTGCCCCTTGCCCCACCCTGACTTGCCACACCACAGCTAAGTCCTGTGATACTTCTCTGTTGGTTGCCTCCCCTGGCAACAGGCTCAAAATATAAAGTGTTGCTCAAAACTGGCAGGAGGGATCCATGGAATTGTACATTTTTTTAAAATTCAATTTTATTGAGATATTTTCACATACCATGCAGTCATACAAAGCATAAATTCAGTTGTTCACAGCACCATTATATAGTTGTGCATTCATCACCAAAATTAATTTTTGAACATTTTTATTAACACACACACAAAAATAATAAGAATAAAAATTAAAGTGAGAAAGAACAAATAAAGTAAAAGAGAACACTGGGTGCCTTTTTTTTTTTTGCTTCCATTTTTCTACTCATGCATCCATACACTGGACAAAGGGGAGTGTGGTCCATATGGCTTTCCCAATAACATTGTCACCCCTCATAAACTACATTAAGATTCTTGGGTTCTAGGTTGTAGTTTGATAGTTTCAGGTATTTACTGCTAACTATTCCAATTCATTAGACCCTAAAAAGGGTTGTCTATATTGTGCATAAGAGTGCCCACCAGAGTGACCTCTTGGCTCCTTTTGGAATCTCTGCCACTGAAGCTTATTTCATTTCCTTTCACATCCCCCTCCTGGTCAAGAAGATGTTATCCATCCCATGATGCCAGGTCTAGATTCCTCCCTGGGAATCATGTTCCAAATTATCAGGGAGATTTATTCCTCTGGGTGTCAGATCCCACATAGAGGGGAGTGCAGTGATTTCACCTGCCAAGTTGGCTTAGCTAGAGAGAGAGGGCCACATCTGAGCAACAAAGAGGCATTCAGGAGGAGACTCTTAGGTACAATTATAGGCAGGCCTAGCCTCTCCTTTGCAGCAACAGTCTTCCCAAGGACAAGTCCCATGGTAGAGGGCTCAGGCCATCAAACCACCAGTCCCCTATGTCTGTGAACACATCAGCAACCATTGAGGTGGGGAAGCCCAACACCCCTGCATTTTCCACCAGCTCCTCAGGGGGGCTCTGCATATTTTTTTCATTTTTTTTAATTAACTCTTTTTTTAATTAACTATTAATTATATTTAAAAAAATACAATAAAAAAATTTCAAACAAACTGTAACAAGGGATTAAGGAAAAAACAACTAACCTAAAATAACTACTTTACTTCCAACATGTTCCTACTCTACCCCAAGAAAATAACCTAATATAGCAACATTTCTGTGAACTTGTTCCTACCATACACACCAGAAATTAACAAACCATAGCTATTCCTGGGCTTTCCCAGAATGTTAAATTTACCCACGATAGATTATCTGTTCTTATTGGGTTATTGTTTCCTCTTCATTAATTGCTCTCTATTGCTAGTTCCCCTACATCCTACATTATAAACCATTTATTTTACATTTTTCAATGTTCATATTAGTGGTAGCATATAATACTTCTCTTTTTGTACCTGGCTTATTTCACTTAGAATTATGTCTTCAAGGTTCATCCATGTTGTAACATGTGTCATGACATTGTTCCTTCTTAACTGCCGTGTAGTATTCCATCATGTGTTCACACCACATTTTATTTATCCACTCATCTGTTGAAGAACATTTGGGTTGTTTCCACCTCTTGGTAATTGTGAATAATGCTGCTATGAACATTGGCGTGCAGATATCTGTTCGTGTCACTGCTTTCCGATCTTCCGGGTATATACCGAGAAGTGCAATCGCTGGATCGAATGGTAACTCTATATCTAGTTTTCTAAGGAACTGCCAGACTGACTTCCAGAGTGGCTGAAGTCCCACCAACAATGAAGAAGAGTCCCAATTTCTCCACATCTTCTCCAGCATTTGTAGTTCCCTCTTTGTTTAATGGCAGCCATTCTAATTGGTGTGAGATGGTATCTCATTGTGGTCTTAATTTGCATCTCTCTAATAGCTAGTGAAGCTGAACATTTTTTCATGTTTCTTGGCCATTCATGTTTCTTCTTCAGAGCACTGTCTTTTCATATCTTTTGCCCATTTTATAATTGGGCTGTCTGTACTATTGTCATTGAGTTATAGGATTTCTTTATATGTATAAGATATCAGTCTTTTGTCAGATACATGGTTTCCAAAAATTTTTTCCCATTGAGTTGGCTGCCTCTTCACCTTTTTGACAAATTCCTTTGAGGGACAGAAACTTCTAAGCTTGAGGAGTTCCCATTTATCTACTTTTTCTTTTTGTTGCTTGTGGTTTGGGCATAAGGTCTAGGAAGTGGCCACCTAATACAAGGCCTTGAAGCTATTTCCCTACATTATCTTCTAGGAATTTTATACTACTGTTTTTATATTGAGGTCTTTGATCCACTTTGAGTTACTTTTTGTGTAGGATGTGGAGTAGGGGTCCTCTTTCATTCTTTTTGATATAGATATCCAACTCTCCCAGCCCCATTTGTTGAAAAGAGTGTTATGTCCCAGTTCAGTGGCTTTGGGGGCCTTGTCAGATATCAGTTGGCTGTAGATCTGGGGGTCTATCTCTGAATTCTCAATTCAATTCCATTGATCGATATATCTATCTTTGTGCCAGTACCACGCTGTTTTGACTACTGTAGCTTTATAGTAAGCTTCAAAGTCAGGGAGTGTAAGTCCTCCCATTTTGTTTTTCTTTTTTAGAGTGCAATTCAAGGCATCTTCCCTTTCCAAATAAATTTGATAATTAGGTTTTCCAAGTCTGCAAGGTAGGTTGTTGGAATTTTGATTGGAATTGCATTGAACCTATAGATGACTTTGGGTAGAATTGACATCTTAATGACATTTAGCCTTCCTATCCATGAACATGGAATATTTTTCCATCTTTTAAGGTCCCCTTCTATTTCTTTTAGTAGAGTTATATAGTTTTCTTTGTATAGGTCTTTTACATCTTTGGTTAAGTTTACTCCTAGGTACTTGACTTTTTAGTTTCTATTGAAAATGGTATCTTTTTCTTGAGTGTCTCTTCAGTTTGTTCATTTCTAGTGTATAGAAACATTACTGACTTATGTGCATTAATCTTGTATCCCGCTACTTTGCTAAATTTGTTTATTAGCTCTAGTAGCTGTATCATCGATTTCTCAGGGTTTTTCAGATTTAAGATAATATCATCTTCAAATAATGACAGTTTTACTTCTTCCTTTCCAATTTGGATGCCTTTTATTTCTTTGTCTTGCTGGATTGCCCTGGCTAGCACTTCCAGCACAATGTTGAATAACAGTGGTGACAGTGGGCATCTTGTCTCATTCCTGATCTTAGAGGGAAGGCTTTCAGTCTCTCACCATTGAGTACTATGCTGGCTGTGGGTTTTTCATATATGCTCTTTATCATATTGAGGAAGTTTCCTTCAATTCTTATCTTTTGAAGTGTTTTTATCAAAAAGGATGTTGGATTTTGTTGAATGCTTTTTCAGCACCTCTTGAGATGATCATTTGATTTTTCTTTTTTTGATTTGTTAATGTGTTGCAATACATTGATTGATTTTCTTATGTTGAGCTATCCTTGCATGCCTGGAATGAACCCCACTTGGTTATGGTGTATGATTTTTTTAATGTGTCTGGATTTGATTTGCAAGTATTTTGTTGAGAATTTTTGCATCTATATTCATTAGGGAGATTGGCCTGTAGTTTTCTTTTTTTGTAGCATCTTTGCCTGGTTTTGGGATTAGACTGATGTTAGTTTCATAAAATGTGTTAGGTAGTATTCCATCTTCTTCAGTGTTTTGAAAGAGTTTAATTAAGTTTGGTGTCATTTTGGTAGAATTCCCCTGTGAAGCCATCTGGCCCTGGGCATTTATTTGTGGGAAGTTTTTTAATGACTTATTAGATCTCTTTTCCTGTGATTGGTTGGTTGAGGTCTTCTATTTCTTCTCTGGTCAGTCTAGGTTGTTCATATGTTTCCAGGAAATTGTCCATTTCCTCTACATTATCCAGTTTGCTGGCATATAGTTGTTCATAGTATCCTTTTACAATTTTTTTTAATTTCTTCGGGATCCACAGTAATGTCACCTTTCTCATTCATTATTTTGTTTATCTGGGTCTTCTCTCTTTTTGAGTTTGTCAGTCTAGCTAGGGGCTTGTCAATCTTGTTGATCTTCTCAAAGAACCAACTTTTGGTGTTATTTATCCTCTCTATTGTTTTTTTGTTCTCTGTGTCATTTACTTCTGCTTTAATCCTTGTTATTTCTTTTCTTCTACATGGTTTAGGATTGGTTTGCTGTTCATTTTCTAGCTTCTTCAGTTGATCCATTAGTTCTTTGATTTTAGCTCTTTCTTTGTTTTTGATGTATGCATTTAGTGCCTTGAATTTCCCCCTCAGTACCACTTTTGCTGCATCCCATAGGTTTTGATATTTTGTGTTCTCATTTTCATTCATCTCTATATATTTAGCAATTTCCCTTGCTATTTCTTCTTTAAACCACTTATTGTTTAGGAGCATGTTGTTTAACCTCCACATATTTGTGAATTTTCTAAGTCTCTGATGGTTATTGACTTCTAATTGCATTCCACTGTGGTCAGAGAATGTGCTTTGAATAATTTCAATTTTTTTAAATTTATTGAGGCTTGTTTTATGTCCCAGCATATGATCTATTCTGCAGAAAGTTCTGTGAGCACTAGAGAAGAATGTGTATCCTGGTGATTTGGGATGTAATGTTCTATATATGTCTGTTAAATCAAATTCATTTATCAGATTGTTTAGGTTTTCAATTTCCTTATTGGTCTTCTGTCTTGTTGATCTATCTGTGAGAGAGAGTGATGTGTTGAAATCTCCCACAATTATTCCTTTAGTTTTGCCAGTGTTTGTCTCATGTGTTTTGCGGCACCTTGATTGGGTGTATAAACATTTATGAGTGTTATTTCTTCTTGTTGAATTTCCCCTTTTATTAGTATGTAGTGGCCTTCTTTGTCTCTCATAACATCCTTACATTTAAAGTCTATTTTATCTGAGATTAATATTGCTACTCCTGCTTTCTTTTGGCTGTAGCTTGCATGCAATTTTTTTTTCCATCCTTTCACTTTCAATTTCTTTGTGTCCCTGTGTCTAAGATGAGTCCCTTGTATGCAATATATTGATGGTTCATATTTTTTTATCCATTCTGCCAATCTATATCTTTTAATTGGGGAGCTTAATCCATTTACATTCAATGTTATTACTGTGAAGGCATTTCTTGAATCAGCCATCCTATCTTTGGTTTATGTTTATCAGATATATTTTTTCCCTCTCTCCCTTAATGTCCTTTAACATACCCATACTGCATCTCTTTAGTACTGAACTTTTCTCCATCTCTCTCTCTCCTTTCTTTGCTTCTCTGTTGGTAGGGCTCCCTTTAATATCTCAAGTAGGGCAGGTCTCTTGTTAGCAAATTCTCTCAGCATTTGTATCTCTGTGAAAAATTTAAGCTCTCCCTCAAATTTGAAGGAGAGAATTTCTGGATAAAGAATTCTTGGCTGGCAATTTTTCTCTCTGAGAATTTTAAATATGTCATGCCACTGCCTTCTCACCTCCATGGTGGTCACTGAGTAGTCACTACTTAGTCTTATGTTGTTTCCTTTGTAAGTGGTGAATTGCTTTTCTCTTGCTGCTTTCAGAACTTGCTCCTTCTCTTCAGTATTTGACAGTCTGATCAGAATATGTCTCAGAGTGGGTTAATTTGTATTTATTCTATTTGGAGTTCGCTGGGCATTTATGAATTGTGTATTTATGGTGTTTAGAAGATTTGGGAAAATTTCCCCAACAATTTCTTTGAATACTCTTTTTTTTTTTTTTTTTAGTTTAATCTTCATTTTATTGAGATATATTCACATACCACGCAGTCATACAAAACAAATCGTACTTTCGATTGTTTACAGTACCATTACATAGTGGTACATTCATCACCCAAATCAATCCCTGGCACCTTCATTAGCACACACACAAAAATAACAAGAATAATAATTAGAGTGAAAAAGAGCAATTGGAGTAAAAAAGAATACTGGGTACCTTTGTCTGTTTGTTTCCTTCCCCTATTTTTCTACTCATCCATCCATAAACTAGACAAAGTGGAGTGTGGTCCTTATGGCTTTCCCAATCCCATTGTCACCTCTCATAAGCTACATTTTTATACAACTGTCTTTGAGATTCATGGGTTCTGGGTTGTAGTTTGATAGTTTCAGGTATCCACCACCAGCTACCCCAATTCTTTAGAACCTAAAAAGGGTTGTCTAAAGTGTGCATAAGAGTGCCCACCAGAGTGACCTCTCGGCTCCTTTTGGAATCTCTCTGCCACTGAAGCTTATTTCATTTCTTTCACATCCCCCTTTTGGTCAAGAAGATGTTCTCCGTCCCACGATGCCAGGTCTGCATTCCTCCCCGGGAGTCATATTCCACGTTGCCAGGGAGATTCACTCCCCTGGGTGTCTGATCCCATGTAGGGGGGAGGGCAGTGATTTCACCTTTCAAGTTGGCTTAGCTAGAGAGACAGGGCCACATCTGAGCAACAAAGAGGCATCTTTGAATACTCTTTCTAGACCTTTACCCTTCTCTTCCTCTTCTGGAACACCAATGAGTCTTATATTTGGACATTTTATATTATCTATCATATCTCTGAGATCCATTTTTATTTTTTTGATTTTTTCCCTATTCTTTTTTTTGTTCTTTCATTTCCCGTTCAGTCATCCTTGACATCACTGATTCACTGTTCAGCTTCCTCTAGTCTTGTACTGTGAGTATCCAGAATCTTTTTAATTTGGCCAACAATTTCTTTTATTTCCATAAGATCTCTTGTTTCTTCTTTATGTTCTTCTAGGGTCTTTTTCATGTCCTTTATATCCTGTGCCATGCTCTCATTTTTTGTCTTTAGTTCTTTGATTAATTGTTCCAAGTCCCAAATCTCCTCTGATATTTTGATTTGGGTATTTGGGTTTGGGTTATCCATATCATCTGTTTTTTTCATATGCTTTAAAATTTTCTGTTGTTTTTGGCTTCATGGCATTTGCTTAACCTGATAGGGTTCTTTTAGGATATGTAGACTGATTCAAACCCTTATCTTTAATTTGTCGGATCTACAGCTTGGTGGAGTATACTTTCTCTAACTAACCAGCAGGTGGCATGCATGAGCCACCTATTCCCCTCAAGCCAATTCTCCCCCACTTTGTCTTTGTGGCAAATGGAGGCCTGAGTCTTGTGGGGGTCCAATTGTTGCACCAAGTTTGTGCGTTTAGTTGGTGCTGCCCACCCTGAATGTGGGGTGTGAGTCTGAGCAGTTAGGGAGGGAAGGTGGCTTTAATAATCAAATCTCCCTGCTGTCCTTGAGATTTAAAGGTGTTGCAATAGTCTAATCCTTCAGTACAGTCTCACCACAGTTTGTCTCCTGCTGACCCACAAGTCCCTGGTATTGGTGTATGGTCCCTGGGACTTGCGAGTGGGTCCCTCTTCCAGGCCGTGCACCCCCAGGTCCTCTGTTGAGGGATGACTATGCTACATCACAGGTAAGTGCCATCTCCCAAGGGAAGTTCTGGGCCTAGTGCTGTGGAGGGGCATTTCCAGCCTGCTGAAAGGTTGGCTGAATGGGGCATGTTAATTTTCCCCTTTCACACAGCTCCACCTTCCCAGCTCCAGGACAGTTAGCTGTGGGTGCATGAAAGGCTATCATCCATGCCAGAATTTGTGTCATGTGCATGTGTTGCTGGAAACACTTTCCATCACATTGTGTTGTTTCGGGTAGCTCTGGGCTGTGGCGCTGGTGCCTGGGTAGGAGCGTTCCCAGCCAGCCGGGAAAATGGCTGTAAGGAGACGTCCCCTTTTCATGGGAAGTTGTGGTGTTTAGTGAATTTTCTCAGCCACTAGACTTATTGCTTTGCCCCTCAGAGCTATCTTAGCTCTGCTCTTGCCTGGGCCCAAATTGCAATTCTTTGAGGCTTTCTGTAATAGACTTCTTAGATTAATTGTTTTAGAAAAACAGAAAGAGATTAAAAAAAAAATAAATAAATCCACTGTCCTCAGGATTTCATACCTGCCTGTCTCCCTGCCTACTATGGGAGCTATTTGAGGCCCCAGTCTAATTTGCCTCCCCATCCTTGGGTCTTCCTTGCAGATATAATGGGCTATTGAAATGCTAAGAGACAAGGAGTTTAGGGCCATTAAGAAACAATCAAGAAAGCAGAGAAACTGACTCTTCAGACAAGGGTCCTGCCCTCTGGACTTGCAAATGTGCCTGATTCTGTTTGAGCCCTGCCCTTCTCCATTTTATGTTCACCGGAACTCCAAAAAGTCTGTGTTTTAGTTTTGGGTTTTTTTTTTTTTGTTTGCTGTTTTTGCTAGCCCTATATCCTCTCCACTGGGCTGACTGCTCCCAGATTCTCTGGTGTCTGCTCTCAGTCTATCTATGTTTGGAGTTTTTGATCAGTAGTCTGAGTTTTCAATCAGAGCTGCAGGTGTAGTTCTCCCCTCTGGTTCCCAACACTGACAGCCCCTCTTCTCATGGAACTCAGCCTGCAGGGAGGGGCATGGGTCCCCTGGCCATGATAATTTACAGATTTTGCTGATCTCAGCTATTCCACATGTTCGTGAGTGTTGTATGAAGTATTCCCAAAGTCAAATCGCTCTGCAGTGTCCTGTCCACGCAGTTCCTGGCTTTCTACCTACTGCCCGGGAGGAGTAGTAAAACCTACATCTCACTGCTCCTCCATCTCGCCCCACCTCTGGAAATGTACATTTTAACAGTCAGCTTCTCTCAAAGGCCCTCACTTTCCTCATTTCACGCAAGAAAGAGATTGTGACATTGGGGACTTCAGAACACTCCCTTTCCTTGAATGATGACTCAGATGCCATTTCACAGAGGAAATTAGTGAATTCAGCATACCTCCCATCTCTACCTCCCCGTATTTCTTCTTAACTCAGTGAAGATTCCACCGTCTGTGTAATTTAACTAGAATCTTGCCCATCAACCATAATTCCTCCCTCCTTGACATCTGCCACCTCAAATTGGTCCCCTCAAATTGCAAACCCATCTCCTCTCTATTCCTGTGGGCACTCCCCTTTTGTAGGCCCTTATCATATCTTTTGAGGTTAGAGACACTTTTCCAACTCTTTCCTTAATTTCCGTTTTCCTTGTGTTAATTCACTCTCACACGGACACTGGAGGACCTTTCAGAAATGCTGTCTGACTGTGCCACTGTAGCCTTCAGGGCAATGTGCATAGAAGCCTTTCCAAAGCAAATAAAACCCCTTCTTTCCTGGCCTAGCCTCATTTCTTATCACTCTCGCCTTCTCCCTTCACATCCTTCCCTCTTTATCCCCCTTCCTCACCTTGGCTTTTTCTCAAGCCACCCACAGCTCTTCGCCCCATGCTTGTTTCCCAGTTTGCACTAATGCTTCCCTCTGCCATGCACCGGGGTCTCTCTTCCCTCCTCGTCATTCCCCTCTCAGGCCCCCACCCCATGAGAGATGGCACTTGCTCGCTGCTCTTCTGCATGCCCTGACACTTAGCATTTGCAGTGACTGCAGCTTCTGCCATCCTCAGGATTTCATACACGCCTATCTCCCTGCCTAGTGTGGGAGCTTTTTGAGGCCTCAGTCTAATTTGCCTCCCCGTCCTTGGACCTGGGCAGTGCTAGGCCAGAAGAGGTGCTCTGTGAAATGCGGAAAGGAGGACCGACACACCATGGGGTCCTAATAGGAAGCGCATTTGACAGGAGGTGCTTCCCAGGCCCTCTGATTTGGAAGATGGTGGCAACTTTGTGTCCTCAGGAAAACTGCTTCCCAAACTGTGGTAGTGTCAGTCTTGGTTTATATGTAAGGTACAAAAATCTCGCCAATACCAAGGGCTCTGTCTAGCACATAGTAGAGGCTAAATAAATATCTGACAAACTAATTAATGAACAATTTAGTTTTTTCTTTCCCAAAATAGTCCTGCAAGGAGAGTATGCCACTGAAGACTCTATAGTGCAAAGGAGAAATATATTTCTCTAAGTTTTTTTTTTTTTTTTCGTATAGCAAAGTCAGAATATTTAATGTTTGGAAATTATTCTCATTGTATCTGAAACGATCATTTTCTAAAACTCTTCCCAGGGAACTTCACATGCTGATCCTAAATGCATTTATTTATTTATTTTTTGCCTGCTGTTTTCATTTCCCTTTGTTTGTGGAAAGGAAATATTGTATTTACTTTTCATTTCAGCTTTCTCAGAACTCCCTTCCTCCAGTTTCAGGAACATGCATCACACTGAAGTTAACTATTTCCTGACAAACACAGAGCACGTGTTCACACAGAAAAGAAAGAAGTAAAAATAACAAAACTATTTAAGGTAGTTATGTCTGCGGTTGAGATTTCCTTTTCTCAAGGCCCAGGCTTTTTGTGCAACTAATTCAATCACATCTGAATGAATGGGCTTTTAAAATTAAAATATTGGCTAAACTCACCTAAGAAAATTATCTTGATAAAAATTAAGATTAAGTCTGATTATTAAATCATAAATGTAAGAACTTGATCAAGTATAACATAATTATCTCTGTAAACATTAAATATTCAACACAAAAGGGGCAGATCTGCTAGATATGTACTAATTGTGGTTGATATTGAGTTACCGTCACATTTTTTAAAAATTCTGGAGATGGATTGAAAAATCAACGACTGAAGATATGTGAAGGATGCTTTCATTCCCACTGTTACTTATATGGTAGGTGAAAATTGTGAAGTTATGAGTAGTTGTCTGAAACTGGCAGAATAACAATGGTGTGTCTTGTATATATTATGAAAATCATAATTTTTGACAAATGAAATACATTGTCTAGGCATAAAACACTGGAATACATTAGTAAATGTAGTGATTGTTTCTTGCCCATATTTTAGGATGCAGCAATATATATATATATATACTATGTTTTTCAGGCACATATTCCAAAATCAAGATCTCTCTTTGCATGTAGATATATAAGACTATTAATTACTATTAAGTAATAGTAATCAAAAGAAAACTGCCACATACAAGATTGGAAGCAGGTAAAAACAAGGGAAATTCTAAAAATACAAATTCATTATTAGCCCAACTCAAGACCTAATAACTTATCATCCATAGGGGTGGGCCATATAATTGCTATATTTTCTTATGAGCCCTCTAGGTAATGCTGAATCATAGCCAGGTTTGGGAAGCACTGACAAGAACCCAGCTCCCTGTCTGGAGTTAATTTCAACTTCTGCCAGTATACTGGGTATGGATGTCAGTGTCCCTGGTCAGTGGTGAGGGAAGGGAGAAGTCATTTCCCTCTTCCTGCTTTCATATAATGATGAATATGGCTGGGGTTGGTTGATGTTATCTGGCTGTCAGGCCTCATTTGGTATTCTCAGCTGACAGAGTCAGTGGGAAACATGGAGATTCTTTTAGTGTAATTTATCTTCTTAGAGTTGAGAAAACATTTGTGGAGATATTAACTTAGTTGGCAAGGTCACACAGATAGTTTCAGAAAATTTGGGAAAGAACTCAGGTCCCCTGACACCGCATCCAGTGCTTTTCTCATTAAAATTTTTTTAAAAAATTGGTTCTTCATAATCAGACTTCAACCTAATTTTCCAGCCTCATTTCTTACCACTTTATTCTGGATATGCTGTTAACTTTTCTTTAGATCCCTGGGTTTTTCAAAATATAGTAGATATCAGTTGTAATGCCAGCCCAGAGTCCATCCCTCCTTCTTTTGGTAAAAACCCTTTACTTTCCACTGAGCAACCACTCATGCTTTATTCTTATCTGGTATTGGTTGTGTCCATCCCTGTCCCAGGTTAGAAAAACAGGTTGTGACCCAGACCAGGACAACTGGAGACTGAGGAATAGCCTGGGACTCATCCAGGTCAGTGAGAGTCAGCTGGGGCCCTTTGTTGGAACCACTGTGAAAGAGTCCCTTTCCCCACTGTGGTCATCATGGGCAGAAGGTAAGCTATTATTGCTGGGGCCAGATTTAGCAGCAGGTGGGGAGAACCTTCTTGAGAGTGAAACCAACACAGAAGAGAGTCATGCCGAGAGGAGTAGCTGATTCCTGGTGTCATAGCTAGAGTATCTGTATCCAGTCATGCCATTTCCAGGTCTATCCCTGGGTTTTTTCAGTTATGTAGTCAATAAATTTACTATTGATTGGGTTTTGTTACTTACAGATGAGAGATACCCTATGAAAATGTCCCCATCTGATGGTCATAGCCTGTGGTAAATTGAATTATGTGCCCCAACAAAGACATGGTCCTAATTTTAATCTGTGTTGCTATGGGTACGAACCCTTTTGTAAATAGTACTCTTTGAAGAGGTGTTATCAGTTACCGTGTGGACTCATCTGTACATAGGCTCTTCTACAATCCCGTTTAGGTGTGGTCCAAGTGAATGAGAGTGGGCCTTCATCTGTACTACTGGAGGCCTATTAAAGAGAAAGCCACAGGGAGGAGCTAGAAGCCAGAGGTCAGAAGAAGCCAGGGGAGCAGACTGAAAAGAGTGATATCTCTAGGTGAGGGGAGGCAGAGATGCAAGCCGAGGAACCCCAAGGACTCTGGCAAGCCAGCACCAGCAGGCTGCAGACTTTAGAGGGAAAGCATGGCCTTGCTGGATGCCTTGTTTAGGCCAACCCATGATGTGGTATTTGTCATAGCAGCCCCAGCAGACCAAGACGTACTCATTCTCCATTTTTCCTCCTGGAAAGCAATTCTTTAGAAAAGACATTAAAGAGTTACCTGAGATTGTTATTTTTATCATTCACACAGACCAATTGCCTGGTTAACAATAGACCAGTTCTTGTGTCAGTTAGGTTAAGCAAGCAGGAAAATCTTTTTCCTAACTGATTATAACACTGGTCTAGGTGCCTGAAATGTCACTGAACAAACATCTAGTCCTGCTTTTGCGGAGTTTACAGTTTTTTTGCAGGGAGAGATACACACACATGAAAAGCTAAACAGGTGGGTTAGAGGGCAATAAGTGCTATGTTTAAAAAAAGAAGAAGAAGAAAGAAATTAGAGTAAGGAGTATTGGAAATGCTGGGGTGGGGAGAGTTGCATTTTAAAATAGGCCTCATTAGAAAAATCACAATTAAGCAAAGACCTGATGCTGGTGAGGGAGTTAGGCAGCAGCCATCTGGGGAAGAGGATTTTGGGCTTCCAGAACGACCAGTGCCAAGAGCAAAAGGGAGTGTGCACATACTCCAGGAACGGCAAGCAGGTCAGTGTGACTGCAGCAGAGCTGACAAGGGGAGATGAAGGCAGAAGGCTCACAGCAGTCAGAACACATACTGGCCTGGAGCCATCTGAGAGGACTTGGTCTTTTACTCTAAATGAAACGAAGAGTAAGTTAAGTATATTTCATTTTACTTTCTTAGCAGAGGAGTGTCAAGATTTGATTTGCCTTTTTGAAAAAACATGTCTGTGGCTGCCATGCCAAGGAACAAGGGTGAAGTAGGAAGATCCATCAGGAGGCTATGACAGTCTTCTAAACATCCTGCTGTCCTACCAGGGCCAGACACTTGCAAACTACTCTTCCCAGACTCCTTTTCTCCAGATAGGATCTGCCAGTGGAAGGCATAGTGGGAGACCAAAAGTCAGAGGAAGTGTGAAGCCATTTTTTCTGCTCCATGGTGGCAGTAGGAATAGCAGGTGACTGAGCATCTGGAAGGATAAAAAAACATCAACTAATATGAAGACTACTGCAAGTGGAGCTTATTTGGGTCAGAAGGGTGTAGTTGGGTGGGAGGAAAAGCAAAAGTTCAATTTTGGATATGTTAAGTTTGAGGTACATGTGAAATAATCCAAGTGGAAATGCTAGACATATGCATCTAGAATTCAGGAACGAAGTCGAGGCTATCAATATACTTTTAGAAGTTAGTGATGACATTTAAAACCGTGACATTGTGTGAGATCACCAAAGAACAGAGAAAAGGATAGTGTCACTTGAACCCTGGTTATTCTGCAACTTTTAAAGTTCAGAGGGGAGAAGAGAAACCAGGATAAGAGATTGAAAAAAGAATGGCCAACAAGGTAGAAGGAAGACCATCTGCGAAGGGGCTGTGACCAACCTCACATCAAATCTGCTGATGGATCAATTAAGATGAGGACCAAGAGTTGACAGTTGGGTTTAGCAACAGGGAGGTCATCACCTGTAACTGTTTTAGTTTCCTAGCTGCTAAAACAAATACTGTACAGTGGGTTGGCTTAAACAATGGGAATGTTTTGGCTCAGAGGTTAGAAGGCTTGCTTCTTCCTGGGGTTGGTGTCTTCTGGCTGGCCATTAATCTCCAGAATTCCTTAACTTTTCCATCACAACACAATGCACATGGTGGCATCTTCTTTTTCTTTGGGGTTCCATTGATTGCAACTTCTGGCTGCTTCTTGTGGCTTCTCTCTCTGTTTGACTTTCCCTTTGCTTATAAGGATTCCAGTAACCCAGATTAAAGCCCAACCAGATTTAGCTGGGCCACACCTTAACATCTTGAAGATACCTTACTTACAATGGGTCCACACCTACCAGAATATGAACCAAGACCAAAAACATGCCCAAGCTGGTACATACAATTCAATCCACACCAGTGACCTTGACAAAAGCAGTTGTTATAGGGTATTGGGGGTAAAAATCTTGGCATCAGTCTATTCTCTCATTCATTCAAAAATATTAAGTATCTGCTTTGTGCCAAGCACTAGGTAGATGACAGGAAGTTGAAGTGAGAAGAAAGACATGCCCCTGTCTTCTTGGAGTTTATAGAATTCTACTCTGATAATGGGCTGTGATTTCATGCAGGGATAAACTTGAAAAGAGACTCTTATTATGTGTGCATGTGCACACATTTGACAGAATGAAGAAAGCAAGAAAGCCACAAGCTAAGAGAAGTTTACTGCGAGGGTCATAGGATGCATTAGAACAGGCCTTGCCTCAAGAGCTAAGACTTGTTAAATGTTATTTACCTTAGGAGTTGAAGCATCTGGCATCTTTACAAAGGGATTATCAACTCTGTTTTTGTTTTTATATGGGGAAGTTTTTGACCAGGTGCTATAATTTGATTTTAATCTGATTTTATCTCTGTAGTGCTTAGATAGTTTAATTGCTGGTTTGATCCAGCACCTAGGAGATGAGTTGTTGGAAAAATAACACATTGTATTCTTACATGCAGCATTGTTTCCATGGATTCTCTCTCCTGAATAAAGGTGGTTATTCATGACTCTCCAGAGAGCTGGACTTGCAAAACAGTATTTTTTTCCGTCTAAATATTGTAAAGCAATACCTGAAGCCCTAATATTTTCTTGGATAAGTTTTGGCATGAGGTCCTGTGTAAATAAAACAATTGACACTGAAATGAAACTTAAATGGTAATACTCCATTATGTGTTTCATTAGAATCTGACTTCTAAATATCAGTCTCCTGTAGCTCTCAATAGTCAAGTGCTCACTAATAGATAATAAAAATGCTAGTATAGCATTGAAGTTCCCTCTCTCTCATATACATATAGATATGTATGTGAGACCTCTTTAAAGTAAAGAGAGCCTTTCCCTAGCAAATATATTTAAAGTGCATCAAGCTTTTGAGTTTTCTGTTTGAAAACAGGCAATGTCATAAAGACACTTGTAAGAACTTATAAATGAATGTTCTAAAGCCATGACAAATTCACACTGTGGAAAAACTCATATATTTTGTTAATTCAGGCAATGAAGTTGTCCTGCAAAGAATTTTCCTTTCCAAGTACTGGCATGATCCATTTTGAAATCATACTAGGAATATTATTAACAAATAACTGAATGACTTACTCTCATGTTCAGACTATCTGAAACTAAGATGATTCTTACCCTAAATATGACCATTTCAAGAGATTCTCTCACTGTGAACTTTTATAAGGAAATGGGTAAATAAGCAAGAGACTGTGGCACTGTTCCTTAAAAAAAAAAAAAAAGTAGTTGAATATTTTGAAAACTGCCTGTAATCAAAGTTATTTATTCCATTATCTAACATATCTAGAATAAAATATAAGCGCCAGGTGGTAACAGTGTAAAAATTAGTTGATGAAATCAGAAAGCCCTGATGAACTTTTAAAGTCTGGTTTCAGATCAGAGGCCTTGAAATAACCAGACACGGCTCCCAGCAATCAAGATGTTTGCCGTGTTTTCAGATAGGTTTCATTAATCTAGCCTGTGGAATTAGTGGCTGGAATTCAAACTGGTTAGGTTTTTTAAAAAAATTCTGTTGACTTTTCTATCAGAATTTGTTCTTTCCTCTATTCTTGAAATGAAGAAGAAAAGTTGTTTCTGGAAATATTAGACATAATGTAGGCTCATTTCTGCTTCTACATGCAATTCCAATCTAGACAGCTTATTACCTAATGAGACATAACATTATTCCATTCATCAGGATTAGATTTGAGAGGAAAAATCACAGAAATCTCTTCCCCCTTTACCCTTTGCATCAACATGATTATTAATTCATGCTTGGCAGGGCATACTGCAATGTCAGAAGCACTCAAGGACGGAGAAGTGGCTCTGAGCTCATTTCCATGGGTGTTCACTTAGCTGACAAGATGGGTGTAAATCAGGGTTTGAAGAGGACTTTTCATTATTCAGATGGGAGAGAGTGATTTTCACTGTACCACAGTGCATGTTTTGAGGCTTAGGAAGCATAGCATATTCTATTTTGACAATAAACAACTGTGAGAGCAGCTTCCAGATTTTGTTTTTCAGAATCAAGGGGCTTCCATGAAGCGAGGTTGGGGAGAGGAAAGGAGGGCTCTGATGCCCATTCTGGACCCTCATTTCCTAACTTTAACCAAAGTAGCTTTGCTTTTAGCTCTTTTAAATAATAATATGCAGTATTTGAAAACAACAGCACAAAATGGACTTGCTGCTTTAAAAATTAGTTTGACACCTAGAGAAGAAGGTCGTATTAAATGAAGAGAACAGCACGGTGAAGAATGGAGTCTGAATTCAGATGTGGCACAGTCTGTTGATTGTTCCCCCAAACCCACTCATCCCTCCCATTTTAGATGGGCACAAGACCACCCCAATAGAAGCCATATTTTCCAGCCTTTCTTAGAGCTAACTTTTAGTCAGATACCTAAATCCTTACCAATAGGGTATGGGTAGAAGCGATCTGTGTATACTCTTTATCAATTCTTTTCGAAAAGGAAGCCAAGTGCCCTCCATTCTTTCTATCCCCTTCTCAATGGCTGGCACAGCCACCTTAGTCTCTAAGATGGAAGACATAAGTCAGGGGTATTAGAGCCACATCGACCTCAACCTCTCCTTTTGAACTATGAGATGAGTGAAGAAAAAAAAATTCCATGTTGTTTGAACCTTTGGATTTTTGAGGTTTTTCTTTTTTCTTTTGATTATAGGAGCTTAGCCTTTACCCCAAATAATATAACAATATAACAAAGGCCATTCAAAGACAGTTGTGAGTTCAGTTTCATTAGTAAGGCTGAATTTACAGAATTTAATCTTCAGTGTAATTGAGTTTAATCTCAAGATTACCATGAAATAACATGGTATAGAGCTGTATCATACCAATCAGTAGTGCAGAGGCCAAAATAGACTCCAGTCATTACTGTCATATTTAAGACAGCACACAAGTAGGGCAGGATTAAAGGCATAAAAGCATCTAAACAAACATGGGAAGAAATGAAGAAATGGAGATAGCATTCTGACTTACACACCAAGCAGTTAGTGTGTACTGAAGGGAAAGCATGAAATGAAGGGGAATTTAGGTAAAATGGCCTCTGGGGGGAATTTTTCCATTATTTATCCTTTCGTACGTATGTTTTATCATTCTTATAAGTAGCTTCTGGGTCTTTCCAAAATACCAGCAGTTATCTTGGTGCCTCACATGTCCCAATGTTTCGCAGGCATCTTGCTATGGTCTCTCATCCAAGGATTAAATAGTGCTTTTGAATAATCCCCCTTGGAAGTCCTGTGATCACCACAAACTCAACCCTAAAACATGAACTCCTTTTCTTCTCATAGAGGTTGCTTCCGCTTGTCTATTTTCTGCTTGTCAATGTTACAATTTTCTTGTTGCCTCTCTGAGGTTTTTTCTTTGACTTTTCTTCCTTCCTTGTCTTTCTCCCCAATGTCAACATGTCCTTCTTTTCTTCCATTAAAACAGCTTTCTTAGGTTCACCCATTCTCTCCATTCCCAAGGCCAACCCCTTAGGCGAGGATCAGAACATCATGCCCAGGTTGTACCCCACAGTCTTCTATTTGGTCTAAGACTTGGTCATTACCAAATTCTATTTGTTCTCCCATATCAAGATCAGAGACACCCCTCTATAAACTGCTTTTAGCATTTTGCTTCCTTCCTCTAGAATCTATAATGCTTGGTTCATATCTGCCTATTGCCAGTAGCCAATATTTGCCTCCCTCACCAGACCTTCCCTAACATGACCCTAACAAAATACAGTTTGGGGTAATAGTTAAGAACACAGCCTTTGGTGTTCTACTGATCTGGCTTCAAATTGTAGCTTCACCACTTATAGGGAACTTATGCCATCATCCAGCCAGCACACCCTCTGCTCCCATGCTCTGCATTAGTTCATTTACTCTCCTTGGCAGCATCATCCATCCTCTTTCCTTACCACTTCTATTCACTCTTATTTCCCAGGTGAAGTCCTCCTTCTCTCACTCCATCTTCTCTAACTTTCCATTATTTCTCTACTTGTTTGATGCATTCTCACTTATTTTCTTCAGCTACAGTATGAACCAGTTCAGATGCAGGAATCTTTCTTATACTTCTTTTCAACTCTCTCCAGCAGCTGGCTAGTGTTGATCACATATCATCTGCTCAATACATATCAAAGAAAGTTTTAAAATAGATATATTCACAATTATTTTAAAATAGCAAACTTTTCAATTGTACCATTATAGGGAAAATTTTCGAACACAGGTCCTGAGGTAGACTTGATGTTTTTATGGTCTCCCTTTGTCCCTTTCTTATACTCTTTCTTATATGATATAACTTGAGAGTGTGAGACTAAACTTCATAATGTGATGGTGAAGTAGCTAATGGGAAGGAGGCTACTAGATGAATGGGATGGAGAAAGGCAGTTGAAGCCAGGTGTTGAAGGGAGGGGGGAAAAGATGAAAAACTAAGAGAAAGAAATGAAGGTAAGGGAGAGGACGTTAAGACTTACTGAGTAAATAGCAGGCACTATGCCAAATCCTTAATATCTATTATCACATCAGATTCTAATAATGTGCCTAAAAGATAAGTATTATTGTATTTAAAATTATAAATGAACGATTACATGAATATGCAGGTGCAATAAATATACTAGTTTGCATTATAAATGAAGAATTCTGAGGCCACCATCCAAGTCAATGAAATGCCAGTACCCCAGGAGCCTGCTCCAGGTCCTTTCTCTCTTTGAAGGTCTCCACTGCCCTCACTACCTTGCAATCTCTTCCTTGCTTTTCTTTGTTTCATGGCTTTTTGTGTATCGCAAACAATATTGTTTTGCTTGCATTCGAACTTCGCAAAAACAAATCAAACCTGTGTATTTTTTGCGTGTCTGCTTGTTTTTTTTTTCAACATTGTTTTAAGGTTGTTGTGTAGAGCTCTAGTTCATTCATTTTTATTAATATGGAGTATTAAGGATTTTTCCTTAAAATCTATTGTATTCAAAATTATTAGAATTCTACCAACTTTCTTTTAGTTAGTATTTTCTTGGTACATCCTCCCCCCACCTCCATTCTTGTGCTTTTAAACTTTCTATAGCAATGCATTAATGGGTTGATTGTATCTCTTGTAACAAGTGAATAGTTTTGTTTTATTTTTTAATTGAAGCAATCTGCAATCTTTATCTTAACTGAAGCATTTAGTCTAATTATGTTTAATAATTCATTACATTAATGTAATTGCTGATATATTTGGGTTTAAGTCTGCCGTTAACTTTTATGCTTTCTCTTTGTCTCATACGAGTCTTTTTCTCCTCTTTTTCTTACCTTACTTTGCATTGACAGGACATTTCCAGATAGTTTTATCTTCTCTTGGAATGTATAGTCTCTATATCTATTCATACAGTGGTTACCCTAGAAATTATAGCTTATATCCTTAACTAAATAATGCCTAACATCAATATCTCTCAGGTAATGTGTATGCTTTCTTTCTGGATAAAATGTTATTGTTTCCATGTATTTTGTTTCTCTTTATACTTTTAAAACTTAAAAGATAAAATAATTGATTTATATAGGATTCTTTTAGACTTAACCTACATATTTATCACTTCTTTCATTTGCATTCCTTTTTGTATTTCTTACTTTCATTTTCTTGCTGTCCGAAGCACATCCTTTAGAATTTTCCTTACGATAGTCTGTCAATGTATTAGTTTTCTATGATTGCAGTAGCAAATTGCCACAAACTTAGTGACAGCTTAAAACTACACAAATTTTTTAATCTTAAGAGTTCTGCAGTTTAGAACTCCAAAATGGGACCCTCTGAACTAAAATCAAGGTATAGGCAGGGCTGTATTCCCTTCTGCAGACTTGAGGGAAGAATACGTTTCCTTGTGCTTTCTAGTTTCTAGAGGCTGTCCACTTTCCTTGGCCTGTGGCTTCTTCCTCTCTCCTCACAGCCAGCAAGGTCAAGCTGAGTTCTCACCCTGCCATTTCTCAGTTCTCTCTTCCCGTTCCTTTTCTACTTTTATGATCTCGTGTGATTACACTGAACCCACCCAGGTAATCCAGGATAATTTCCTTATTTTAAATTCAGTTGGTCATCAACTTTAATTCCATCTGCAACCTTAATTTCCCTTTGCATATAACCTAACATATTCACTGATGCCCAGGACTAGGATGGACATTATCCTGGCTACCGCAGCTGGTATTGAACTCTTGTCAGTTTTTGTTTGTCTGAATTGTTTTCATTTCACTTCCATTCTTGAAGGATAGTTTTTCTAAATATGGAATTCTCATTTTCACTTATTTTCTTATGGCACATTAACACTATTTTTACTGTCTTCTTGCCCATGTTGCTGTTGAGAAGTCAACTATTTTTTATAGGTAATACATCTTTTTTTTCCTCTATCTACATTTCATTATTTTCCATTTTGTCTCTGGTTTTCTGGATGCAGTTTCACCATCATGTGTTTAAGAATGGATTTCTTTTTATTTATTCTGGTTTGGATTCATTGAGATCCTTGAATCTATAGATAGAGAATACTGGTAACTTTTCTGTCAATATCTCTTAACATTGACTTTGCCTCATTCTTTCTCACTTCCCCAATTCTCCTTATATCCTCAATGTCCCTTTTCTGTATTTTAAAAAACCATTCCAATGGTTTTTCACTGCTGCATTCTAGATAGTTTCTTTGACTTTTCTCTTCAGCTGTGTTTAATCTCCAGAAAACCACATATACTGAGTTCTCAATTTGTGCTAATATGTTTTCAGTTCTAGGATCTTTATTTGGTTCTTTTTCAGATCTGCTCTGCCATATTTTGTAGTTTCTGCTCCCTGCCACAGAGTTCAAGCATGGTTTTTATTTTTTTCAAGAGAGTGCATGTAGTTGTTTCACTGTCTATGTCTGATAATTCCTAAATCTGAAGCTTCTTTGGGTTTATTTCTATTGTCTGTTATTTCTGCAGGTTGTTTCTCAAAGCATTTTGTTTCTTTGAGAGTTTGGTTTTCTGTGTGTGCTGTAATGTGTTTGAAAAATTATGTGTAGAAATAATTTGATAACTAAGATAGTAGTTTTTCCTCAAGGAGAGTTTTTATTGGTTTCTTTAAGGATCCTTGGAGCACTACATGTTTGGGTCAACTATAATGGTAGTCCAAGGCCTGAGGTTCTCTGGGAATACGGAAAGCACTGCAGGTCTGCGGAGGGCTGGGTGACTCCTGGACCCCCTTACTCTGAGGGTCAGACTAGGAGTGGTTTATCAGAGTTCTCAGCTTTGGCAGAGCCTGGGCTTTTCCTTTCCACTTTCTAGTCCCTAAGGCTGCCAAAAGCCCATCTCAGTTTTGCCATTAATTTATTTTTAGAGATCAGCCAATAAGTTACTTCTCTGGAATCTCCTCTTCTACATTTTGGCCCAGTAATTCTACAGTAGCTTGTTATCTTTTATTATTTTAGCACAAAGTTTTCATTGTTGTTGTTGTTAATATTATTCAAATATTTTTTCCAGCTGTTTTTCTGGAGTGTAGGTCTGAAGTACCTAGATTGTAATTATTGGAAGGAAGTTGTCATTGCATTTTACAGCTGAAATTCAAAGAGAGTCCATTTTACAGCTGGATTTGAAATTCAAATCCATCCAGTAGAACCAGAATTTGAATCCACTTTATTCTTATTTAAAATTCTCTCTCATTCTGCTCTGTCATAAAGGCTGACGAATGCTTTTGGTGAAATTTGGCTATAAGGTGAAAGCATTGGGTGAAAATGAGAAGGATCAGTTTCTTGTTTACCTTCTCACTTACTTGTATTTCTTTCATTTTTAGCCTTGGTTCTGAGTGCTCCCCCCTCTAACAAAATTGGTTACTAAAGAGATAAAAGAAAGAAGATTAATGAAGGCTGCTGGTGGTTGCTGACTCTATACATTGTGCATCAAAGAAAACTGTATTTATTTTTATTACTCACCCATGTGGTAAAATCATGGAATCTATTGCCAAAGGGTTCAGAGCACTTAACCAATGAGATCTCATTAATCCTCACAACACCATCTTGAGTCCCTATTTTATTAATGGGTGCAATTTACCAGTTGGAAGTAAATAACTTGACTAGAATAGTGTTTTAAAGTTGCTTATTGTTGGATCCCCTCTCAGCTTTGCACATGCCTGGTCTTTCACCCTCTATTGACAACTTTATGTAGTTTGTGTAGTGTGACTTTCAAAAGTAAGACTTTATGTGAACCCGAGGTACTCTGTGTTAAAGACACCGTGTTTGGGTTGTGGTTGAAGAGTTGGGATGGAAATTTCTCCTGGTCTGATAGAAAGTGAAATGTAGAAATGGAGGCAACTCATCCATAAACTTAGGCCAACACCACAGCATTTTCTTTTGATAAATGTGGGTAATTGTGATTAAGGATCTTTTCTTCAATTATTTGGATAATTATGCCAATTCTACACTGTCACTTTGCAGTAACTAAATACATGGCTAATACATGTGTTATATATGTTTATATATACCATGCTTTGAAGTCAGACACTTTAATATTGTTTTTCATAACTACGCTAGGAAGAGCAGGTACCCAATCAAAGATTGATAAAGTTCACCTAAGGCCAGAGAGTTTTCCATACCACTGAAAAGGGTCAGTAGAAATATTTTCCTCAAAACTTAAAAAAATCACATACCCTTTTTGTTCAAAGCTTGCTTACGTGCTTAGTATCTACACACCAGAAGCAGTACATACTGGAGTCAGGCCTGTATCCCTGACCCCCTGAACTTTTGACAGGAAAGGTCACATATCCAAAGCTTGCAGAAGCAGGAAGCTCAAATTGAATTGTCTTTTTGCCACATCCTGGTAGTTTCAGAGTGATTTTTTTTTTTTTTTTTTTTTTTTTTTTGCTAAGAAAGCTGGGATATCACAATGGGTCAGCATGTTAACTTCATCATGCTTATGTGGCAAGAGAAAAATACTCCAGGGCTATGTGAGGGCAAGTCTCACAAAGAAATCTGAAAGTTAAATATAAGGAGAAAATTAGGATACTGTGAAACATATAGCCAAACATTTGCTACAGCTGGAGCCCAAGAGAGTTGTATGCCTTTCTTGTTGGTAGGAGCAAGAGTTTATGGTGAAGCAACAGTTATGGCGATTAATGGTTGTGGTGATTCATGGTTGCACTGTCATTTTACCAAGCGATTATTTCTTTTGCTGCTGTTGGCAGAGGTATGAGATATTTCTATTACTCAGGGATGTCTATATTGCTACAGGACATTTCAGAGTTCAGATAATGATCCTGCCGTGAAAAGATGACTTCATGCCAAGGCAAGTCTGTGGGAATAAGCTGAAATCACTGCATGTTTGCATGCTAATGAGGTGGAGCAGGTGAACATTAACAAATGGAAGCACAGAGGGTGGCTGGTGAGACCCCTAGGGGCTGTGCAGGCCCCAAATGATTTGCTATTAAGTAAAAGCTAATGGAGTGATGCTCCAGATTCTACAAGGCACAAATGATTTGTAAGAAGCTAAGAGCTTCCTTTTTATAATACATTATATTATAATATTATTCCCTCTTTATAATATAACATTCCAGTTGGCATTATAACTATAGCCAGTGATAAGATAATTAAATAGAAATATTTTCAATATCAGCATAAAGGAGTCTAACAGTACAAAATTACCAAGATACTAAGAAGTACTTTGATTTTGATGTGGTTCTGTATCAGAATAACATCATCCAGAGCAAAGAGGTTAGAAACTCAGCCTAGATTTATGTTGATCTTTAATACTTATAAGCCTTGGGACAGTCGGCAAGTTACTTGTTAGTTCTTTCAGAGGCTCAGTTTTCTCAGCTGTAAAATGGGGATGATATAGTATCTCCCTTATTTTTATAGTATAATCCTAAGTAGGTAATTTCATGTTTTAAGCAAAATAGTTTGATGAAAATCTGTGTTACAAAATAATTTTGTCCAAGGGAAAGTTTCTGTGTATTAAGTAATAGCTTTTCTGATACATTTAAAATATTCTCTGATTTACACATTGACCTGGGTGCATTTCAGAAACCTTTGTATAATCATATGAAGTATTTCTCCTGCTCCCATGGTGTGCTGGTTTTGAGCTGTTATGTACCCCAGAAAAGGCCATGTTCTTCTAATTCCTGTAGGTACAGATCTATTGTGGGTGTGATCTTTGGGTTAGGTTCATTTACTTGAGTTGTGACCCGTCCCACTCAAGGTAGGTCTTAATCCTTTTACTAGAGTTATTTTTGAGGGACGAAAGAGAAATACCTGGGAGAGAGCATGGAGAGAAACACCCAGAGAGCTTACAAAGAAAAGCCCTAGGAGAAGCAAGCAAGGACCAGAAACTGAAGGAGTCAGAACCTGAAAGCAACGAAACCGGGACAGAAGGATCAGCAGACACTGGCCATGTGACTTCCCATGTGACAGAGGAACCCTGGATGCCATCAGATTTTCTTCAGAGAATGTATCTTCTGGTTGATGCCTTAATTGGGACATTTTCATGGCCTTAGGACTGTAAATTTGTAAACTGATAAATCTGCATTGTAAAAATCAACCCATTTCTCATATATTACATTCCAGCAGCTTTAGCAAAGCAAATTTTGTCCTCCCTTCTGTCCCATCAAGAAGCCTCAGCTCAGAGAAAGAAGTTCAATTTGGGTGTCTTTTATTTCTTTTTCTTGCCTAATTGCTCTAGCTAGAACTTCTAGCACAACATTGAATAGTAGTGATGACAGTGGGCATCCTTGTCTTGTTTTGATCCTAAGAGGAAAGCTTTCAGTCTGTCACCATTGAGTAGGATGTTAGCTGTGGATTTTTCATATATGCTCTTTATCATGCTGAGGAAGTTTCCTTCTATTTCTACCTTTTGAAGTGTTTTTATGAAGAAAGGATGCTGGATTTTGGTAAATGCCTTTTCTGTGTCAATTGGGATGATCATATGGTTTTTCCCTTTTAATTTGTTAATGTGGTGTATTACATAAATTGATTTTCTTGTGTTGAACCATTCTTGCATACCTGGAATAAAACCCACTTGGTCATGGGTTATAATTCTTTTAATATGCTGTTGGATTCTATTTTTAAGTATTTTGTTGAGGATTTTTGCATCTATATTTATAAGAGAGATTGGTCTGAAGTTTTTTTTCTTGTAGTATCTTTATCCAGCTTTGGTATTGAGATGATGTTGGCTTCATAGAATGAGTTAGGTAATGTTCCCTCTTCTTAAATTTTTGGAAGAGTTTGAGCAGGAATGGTATTAATTCTTCTTGAAATGCTTGGTAAAACTTGCCTGTGAAGCCATACAGTCCCGGGGTTTTCTTTTCTGGTAGGTTTTTGATGACTGATTTGATTTCTTTACTTGTTATTGGTATGTTGAGGCCTTCTATTTCTTCTTGAGTCAGTGTATGTTGTTTGTGTTTTTCTAGGAAGTTGTCCAGTTTGTTGGCATACAGTTGTTCATAGTAACCACTTATGATTTTTTTTTCTTCAGGACCATGGTAGTGTCTCCTCCCTCTTGTTTCTGATTTTATTTTTTGCAGCTTCTATTTTTTTCTTTGTCAGTCTACCTAAGGGTTTGATGATTTTATTCATATTCTCAAAGAACCAATTTTTGGTTTTATTGATTGTCTCTATTGTCTTTTTTTTAATACTCCATTTCTGTTATTTCTTTCCTTCTGCTTGCTTTGGGATTAGTTTGCTGTTCTTACTCCCATTTCTCCAGTTGTTCAGTTAGGTCATTGATTTTAACTCTTCATTCCTTTTTAATTTAGGTGTTTATGGTTATAAACTTCCCTCTCAGCACTGCCTATGCTGCATCCCATAAATTTTGTTATGTTGTGTTCTTGTTTTCATTCATTTGAGATATTTACTGATTTCTCTTGTGATTTCTTCTTTGACCCACTAATTGTTTAAGAGTGTATAATTTAGCCTCCATATATTTGTGTATTTTCTGGTTATCCATTTGTTACTGATTTTTAGCTTCATTCCATTATTATCAGAGAAAATGCTTTGTATAATTTCAGTCTTTTAAAATTTATTAAGACCTGTTTTGTACCCCAGCATATGGTCTATCCTGGAGAATGTTCCTTGAGCACCTGAGAAGAATGTACATCCTGCTGTTTTGTGTTGTGATGTTCCATATATGTCTGTTAGGTCTAGTTCATTTAACATATTATTTAGGCACTTGGTTTCTTTATTGATCCTCCTCTGTTTAGATATTCTATCTACTGGAGAGAGTTGTTTCTATTATGGTAGCGTCATCTATTATGCCTTTCAGTTTGGGCAGTGTTTGCTTAATGTACTTTGGGTCACCTTGATAAAGAATATAAATATTTATCATTGTTATTTCTTCTCATTGAATTGCCCCTTTTATTACTATATAGTGTCCTTCTTTAGCTCTTATAACATTTTTTCATTTAAAGTCTATTTTGTCTGATGTTAGTATAGGTACCTCAGCTTTCTTTTGGTTACTACTTGTGTAGAATATCTTTTTTTTTCATCCTTTGATTTTCAACTATTTGTATCTTTGGGTTTAAGATGAGTCTCTTTTAAACAGGTTATAGATATGTCATATTTTTTAATTCATTCTGCTGATCCATTTCTTTTGATAGGAGAGTTTAATCCATTAGCAGTCAAAGTTATTACTGTAAAGGCAGTTCTTGATTCAACTATCTTATCCTTTGGCTTTTATTTGTCAGATCTATTTTTTTTTCTCTCTCTCTCTTTTAATCCTTTAAGTTACCCTTACTAATACTCTTCAGTTATATATCCTCCTCCAGACCTCTCTCTCCTATCTTTTCTATTCAGCCAGCAGAACTCCCTTTAGTTGTTATCATAGGGCTGGTCTTCTTATTAATGAATATTTTAAATTCTTCTTCATTTTTCTAAGATAGCTTTGCTGGATGGAGAATTCTTGGCTGACAATTTTTGTCTTTCAGTATCTTTTTTTTTTATTTTTAAAATTTGAATTTATTTATTATTTTTAAGCACCTGCATATGTAACCCAGAATCTGCTAAGGATGTTATCTTTTAGAACTCTTTTTAGGCGAATTTTTGTAAAGAGATAATTTAACTTTGAAGGAGCGTAACTGCTTGCATGTGACTGTCTTTCAGTATCTTAAATACCTCCATGGTATCTGACAAGAAATCAACATTTAGTCTTAGTTAGCTTCCCTTGTATGTGGTGAATCACCTTTCTCTTGTTGCTTTCAGAATTTTCTCCTCTTCAGCACTTGACAGTCTGATTACTATATATCTTGGGGTGGGTCTATTTGGGTTTATTCTGTTTGGAGTATGTTAGGCTTCTTGGGTTTGCATATTTATGTCTTTTGTAAGTGTTGGGGAATCTTCAGCCATTATTTCTTCCTGGCCCTTTTCCCTTCTCTTCTCTTTCTGGGACACCCATGATGTGTATATTTTTGTGCTTTGTGTTGTCAATCATTTCTCTGAGACCCTGCTCAAATTTTTCCATTTTTTTTTCATTTGTTCTCTTGTCTGTTCAAATTTGTTTGATCTTTCTTCTAACTTGCTGATTCTTTCTTCTATCTCTTTAACTCTGTTGTGTGTCTCAAGTATATTTTTAATTTCATCAACAGTGGCTTTTATTTCCATAATGTCTTTATTTTTCTATGTATTCTTTCAAATTCTTCTTTATGCTCTTCTAATGTCTTCTGAATATCCTTTATTTCTTTATACACATTTTCCTTCATTTCTTTGAATGGATTCAGGAATTTTTTTTTAATTTCTTAGATCAGTTGTTCCATATTCTGTATTTCCTCTGACTTTTTGATCTGTTCCTTTGGCTAGGACTTTTCTTCTTGAGTTTTAGTATGCCTTATGATTTTTTGCTGATATCTGGTCATCAGAACATCTTGATGGGTCTATTCTGAAGGCCGATTTCTCTCTCTTGTCTACAATTTAGTTGTTGATTAGGTTTGTATTAGGACACTGCTTTGACAGTTGAATACTCCATGTTTCTTAGCCAAAACAAGGCTGGGTACCCATGCAGGGGGTGTAGACCAATGGCCTGGAACAGGGTCTAGAGAGGCTCTGAAAAACCCTGAAGTTTTCCCCTGTACTTTCTGGCTTGCCCAGCAGATGGTGCTCTTCAGTGACTTAATTGTTTTCAGAAGCTGTTTACCTCCTGGAGCCTGGCAGCATCTGACTGGGAAGGGCTGACACTGATGGGGTTCTTGTGTCCTCACTTTGCCAGCCAAAGTCTGTCAGTGTTGGACTGTGAGGATCCCCACAGCTGCCCCAGTTTGTAGCCATTCCCTAGGCAAGTATTGGGTTGCCCATGTCTGTTTTCCTCAAGGGTAGGGGATGGGCATCAGGACCCATGACTGGGATTATTGTCTTTGTCCACTTTTTCTGAGACTCTTCATCCCTCACTGACCTGGGCCTTGAGATGTCCCCCCCTGTCTCCAGGTCCTCAAGCGGTTTATTTGGGCAGTATCTTCCTGGCTACTTGCTGCTTTTGGAAAAGACTCTGCTGTTCCTTCCCTGATCCTCCATTTTTGAAACTCCTCCTTGTTGCCCTTTTGTATTCTGCCCTCCCTGGCTGTTTTTCGTCCTGCTGTGGGTTCCTGTGGGCTTGGGTCTCTGTGTCTGGATATAGGTGGGGCTCTGTCTCACTGCTGTGAGAGATTTTATAGTCTTTGTCCCCAGTGGGAAGTGGAAGGGATCCCGACTGCTGCCTCTGGACACTTCCCAAGCTGTGTGGTACTGAGTGAGGGGGAATGGGGAGAACTGGCCAGTCTGGGGTGGAAGTTTCCTGCCTGATATTTTTCTCTTTCTTCATTTCAGCATTTGTGGGATCCTTCTCTAGTCTTTACCTTCCTTGTTCAGAGTTCTGAACAAGTGAGAATAGTCCTTTTTTTTTCTTTTTTTGTTGAATCTCTGGGGGGAGGTTTCTAGTAGCTGTCTTATGTGGCTATGTTGATGATGTCACTCTGCTTGATTATTTTTTTCTCACAAAAAGAGGTAAGGTTTTTGCCTTCAGTTATGCTTTTCAAAAACTAACCTGTTCAGTTGAATCGTTACTAATTACTGGTCTTCTTAATTTGATGGGTATATTTTTTATTCATATACTTTTTCTCCTCATCTTACTCTTCCTTTTATTTTTATAAATAAAAAAATACTCTTTTTTTTCTTTTTTGACTCCTTTTTTATAACCAAACTGATACTAACATTATCCTGTAATATATTGGAAATTATGATCAGCCAATGGCTATGTTATGCAGCTCTTGTTCTTTATTATATACTTCATGGATTTTACATAAATGGATAAGCAATGAAGAAAAAATTTTCTATTTTTAAGACTACACAATTTTAAGTAGACACTATAATCATTTTCTTAAGTTTAAATTTGTGGGGGTGGGGTGGGAAGAAGGAAATAAAAACTGACATATAAGTCAGCCCCTTTGACATGACACTGTATTATACTTTAACAACATAAAAGTTTTCTCACATTTAAACAATTACCCTATTGAGGTATTTTTAAACAACTAGGAGTCTTAATTTATGAATCTATTAAAAAAAAAAGGATTGATTTTAATGATTTTGTATAAATTGTCTAAAGCAGAAATGGACAAACTATAGCCAGTGGGCCAAATGTGGTCTATGGTTTATTTTTGTATATTCCAAGAACTAAGAATGACTTTTACACTTCAAAAAGTTGTAAGAAAAACAAACAAAGAACAATATGCTACAGAGACCTTATGTGGTTCACACAGCTTAAAGTATTAACTATCTGGTTTTCTACAGGATGTTTGCTAACTCCTGAGCTGAAGAATTACTTAATATATTTTCTTTAAATTCCTCTTAATGCTTTTGATTTTCACTACTGTTTGATAGTCCAACCCTTTCACGAAGTACGGCTTGGATTAACAAATACAATGACCATTACCCACAAAAACAACCTGTGCTTTTTCTTGGTTATTTCACGGCTTAATCCAGAAATATTTTAAATCCAATCTCCAACCTTTGTGCTAACTGAAATGAACTTATTCTAACCTTGAATAGACTCTGATTCTCTATAGTTATAATTAATCCAGAATGTCATTCAAGCGTAAGTCTCATTAGTGGGTGGTAAAGAAATGTAAGGAGACAGAGATTTGGAACACAGGTTTTCCTCAAAATACATAAACACAGTTTGCGGGGCAATCTTTCATAATGACAAAGAAGACATGAGAGAAGCTCAAAAGTTATTAACCAGCTAGAGAAGAAGGCTTTTTGCTTTTAATATAGAGATAAAGAAGGCCAATCCAGTGTGCTGGCAAATGGTAATCTGCTGCTTTCCTTCTATGGCTTCTTCTCTAAGTGGAAGTAGATATATGAAGAGTACAATACTTTTCCTGCAGGAAAACAGAAAACCAATTCTCAATTACTCTGTTGTTTCGTGAGCAGTGGTGAATTACCCGTCACAGTCCAGAACATGGACTCTTGCTGACAGTGTGGCCCCATTCATACCATTTCATGTAGTAGAATGACCACAGCTAACTGCAGAAAGGCAAACAGTCTAGGGCAGAGCTGTAACTAAAAACATACACGGTCTACAGCAAGGACATTATGAAACAAATAAAAAAAAATAGGTCAGATTAATATTGTAAACTTTTATCAGTCTCACTTAAATCCATGAGAAGTTTTCTCTTGAGGATTTTCTGAGAATTCCTTTGCTTGTTTTCAAAACACTAAAAATGATATTATGCATGTGTGTTATTAAATAATAAGTTTTATTCAAGAATTGGTTAATTCCCAATTTACTCAATTTGTAATGCTCTTAACTGCCCAAATACATTATCAGTTTGATTTCAATCTTAATGTAGAAAATGAAGAAGCAGGGGATTGGAATAACAGCTCTTACATAGACAGGCAGCATTTGGGCAGGTCCCTTAAAATTTTCCCTTAGGCATTTGTGGGAATGGGACAAGCAACCACAAAGGCATTCCTGGAATATTTTCTCTGCGCCAGCTCTGGAGGATTCTTGACTGTCACATGGCCTTGGAGAAATGCATGGCCATGTTTCCTTGCTGAGGGGCCGCTTCCCAGGATGCTGGCCGCCGCAGCACACTGACCTTTGATTGAGGATGACAGCCACTTCCTGGCTGCCACCTAACAACATCCTGGATCCTTCTCTCAAAGAAAGCAAATCTCAGGAATGGGTAGCCAGCCAAAGGAAGTTTGGAAGAAAGGTGGAGGTTGTAACAGAATGAAAAAATAAAGCAATTTTGGGATCTTTAGGAAGAATACCACAAAAACAGCTGATTCTGATCTGTCTTTGACCAGGAACTTTTAGGTATGAGTTATTACTACAAAATGTATGATTAGCAAACCAGCCATTCACTTTCTTTCGTAATCAGTGCCACAGAACAATGGACAGGGCACTAGACCTGGAATAAGGAGATCTGGATCAGAGCCATTTAATAATTGTTGAAATGGAGACCATGGAGATGAAAGCACATATGTTTGGGTTTCACCTTCATCATCCCTCCATATCCTCTAAAATCTGCCATTACGTTTTCTAGCCTCTTTACTGGAGACACTGGTGGGAGATTGGTGGTTTGGAAGTGGTAGGGAAAGGGAGAAGCTGGTCCACACACCCCATATTCTTACCCCCCAACACACACACACACACACACACACACACACACACACACACACACACGGCTTCTGGCAGACCCTCCAACAGCCTTAGCCCACACCTATGCTTAGACCAGAGTTCACCACATAACATAGTATATGTACATAGTTGTTAGTTATTATTATGTTGTTTTAATAACAAAAATGTGCCAGCAACAGATTAATTTTGGAAGGTGGCACCTTTTTTCTTCCTAAGATTCATGATAAAGGCTTTAAGGGATTTTTATTAAGGAAATTTGTTTAACTTTAATTATCCCAGCATTCTCTAAATCTATTTGACTACCAAACCTTTTTCTCCCAAAACACACTAAATACCACCTTGTAGAACTGTTATTCCATGGATGATATTTTAGAAAATGCTGACCTAGTGGGAAAGGACATATCTGTAGAGCACTCAGAAAGAACTGGGATTGATCCTGGAACTCCCCTTGGCTTGTTATGTGACCTGAGTAGGCTACTAAACGTCAATGAATCCTTTTTAGTTTCTCTATAACATTGCTAGTTACTGTGGCAGACATGCTTTAGGGTGACCCCAATGACCTGCTCTTTTGTAGGATCCCTTCCTCTTCAGTGCTGCTTGCATCTAACCAACAGAAAATTGCAAAGGTGGTGAGCTGTCACTCCTGTGATGATGTTTCCTTATATGTGATTCCATCTTAGCAGACTGGAGAGAGAGAGACTCTTTTGCTGACCTTGGAGAAGCAAGCTGCTGTGATGTGAATGGCCAACAGAGAGGTCATGGGGCAGGGAACTGCAGGCCTCCTCTAGGATCTGATGGCCTCAGCCCTAAAGCGGCAAGGAACTGAATTTTGCCAACAACCGTGTGGCTTGGTAGATGTCTTAGTTTGCCTGAGTTGCTATCACAAATGCCATCACAAGTATTTATTGGCTCCCAGTGTCAAGAGAACAGAAGTTCAACATCAAGATATCTGCAAGACTTGCTTTCTTCCCAAAGTCTGTAGAGTTCTGGGGCTGGCTGCCAGCAGTCCTTGGGGTTCCTTGGCTTTCTGTTACATGGTGATATCCTCTTCTTTCTTCTGCACTTGCAGTTTCTTCTCTTTATAAGGTTTCCAGTAATCTGGATTAAATTTAACTGGAAATAACATGTTCAAGAGGTACTATTTATGATGGGTTCACATCCACTGGAATGAATATTAAGATTAAGAATATAAATAAATATATTTGTGTGTGTGTGTGGGAGGGGATGTTGTACATAACTCAATATACCACAATAGAGATCTCCAAACTTCAGAAAGGAAGGCAGCCCATCTGATGCCTGACTGCAGCCTTATCAGACCATAAACAGAGGACCCAGCTAAGCAGAACCTGGACAGCTGACCCATGGACACTCTGATACAATAAATGTGTGTTGGTTTGAGCTGCTAAATCTGTGGTCATTTGCTATAACAACAAAAGGAAACAAATACAGTTGCTTACCCCAAATCTGTTCCCCCCTTTTTGTATTCACCCCTCCATATTGTGTTTGAGAGACTCATAGAATGTCAGCCTTGACCTTGCTGAGCCACTGAACCAATATCAGCATCCACCTACCTTCTTGTACCTATGTAAGAAAATAATCCCCTATTTATTTAAGCTACTGTTGATTGGATTTTCTGTTATGGACAGCTGAACACAATCTTTAGTGATTATCTCATATGATTGTTGTGAAAACTAAATGAGATAATACAGGCGAAGCATCTAGCACAATGCCTGCCGGAGTTGGCTATTCTTTCTCTCTCACATGTGTGTGCACATGTATCTTTGGTTCTTTCACTTCAGTGCTCCTTTCCACTCTTTTTAGCCCTCTCTCTCTTGCCCTATCTTCATTCATTCACTCATCAATTCCTTTAACAATGTTTACTGAACACATGCTAATTCCTGCCACTGTGCTAGGTACCAAGGATACAGAAATGTGAGCAAAACATACATGCCCACATTGTAACATTTCAGTTCTTGCCTCATTAGAGTTAGAAGAGTGTAATGGTTGATTGACTGTCTACATTTTAGTGTGATTGTATTCTATTTGTTGTCTCAACACATATTTGAATTTTTTTATTCTCAGTCCAACTTGTTATAAGTGCCTTGATACCCAGATAAAAGATTTGCAAGCCAGATGATAAAGATGATTTACCAGGGGTTGTGGTGGGGGAAGGGATGTACAAGCAGGTGGGTGACCATGGATGAAGGAGGCTATGCCCCTTGTTAATAATTTCTAGAGTCTGGCATACATTTTCTGACAGCACCCCTCCAACCATACACCCACCTGGCCACAAGTCACTGTTTCCCCTTTCTCTGTCAAGTGTACTCCACCTCTCTCTTTTCTCCTCTGTTCAGTCCTCAAAATTCTCAGATAATTGGGCTGTGATATTGGGTATATTTGGGTATTTTTCTTTATTTTATAATACCATTATTGTATTGTAATTTATTGCATAATACTATTATTGCATCTTGAAATGCCACTATTATGGCCCTTAATCTTGTCTCTACCTGTGGTAATAAAGATTCAAACCAATAAATGAAGTAACAGAATACATTCTCTTCTATTAAGAAGGTATTCCTATGCCCTTAATTCATGATTCAATACTTTTCCATTTTCTCTGTGTGTATTGCTCTGGCCTGAAACTACAGGCCAATTGAATACAGAGTCTGATGCAGTTCATATCACATTAGGTTCCAGAAGTCAGGTTCTAGAAGATGGTGATAAAGGCTGTGATAGACTCTTCCTGAGGCTGATGAGCTGCTCGTTTGAATCTCTAAATCAGTGCTTAAGTTGATGGAAACCAGATCATTCAGGGCATAACTAAGACATCTCCAAATCTAAACTTATCTTAGTGCCAACCTAAAGGGTAACACTATTGGAGACACTTCCAGATGGAGACAGGAGGAGCAGGGTGTATAGTCCTACATGGCTGGACATTAAGTAGCTTAAGAAAGTATACACTAATACAATTGTGCTACACTACTTTGCATGGAACAGAATCAAACTCAAAAGAAACAAAATGACATAAATTGAAGAGTATGCTTAGCTTGTTTCAGGTGAATTTAAGATAATACATTTGAATGGCTCTACTAGGATCATCCTAAGAGCAAATAACAAAAGACGACTAATGGACCTGCACCCCATCTATAAAACATGGGAGTATTTATTACATAACTGGAAGGATCTACAGCAGTCTGAGTATTTCTGTGTTTGGATGTTAGTGGGATCCATTTCAATATGAACATTTTTCACTCCTGAGTTCACACACACATCCACAAGAGTCAGGCAGTTGGGGAGCAAAATATCACTATTATCAAGTCTGCTGTTGTGGAACACAACATTGGATCTCTCCTCATTGGGTCTGTCTTTGAAGTGGGCTTGCTAATACTTCAGAGTCACCTGCCGCTCTGGCCAAGCGCTGGCCTTCCACCCAGGTACCAGGCTCTGCATGGAGGAGCAGAGCAGGCTGGTAGACTCTGAAGAAAGGGCACAGTCAGTTCCTTCTCGCCAGTTCTCCAACAGAACACCCACTCCTGCTCCCAAGGCTGAACGACACCCAGACCTGGGTGAGGTGAGCAAGGAAGAGTCATGCTAGTGCAGGGTTGGATCTCATTTTTATTTAAATTTTCAATATTTTGTTCATCATAGACTTTTCAGGAGGATTTGTTTCTATTTTTAAAAATATTGCATTAAATATTATTTATCTTGAGAATTGAGCTTTTTGGTGCTCCCTTAAATTCTGCACTTGAGGCAAGTACCTCACTAAACTCACCTTAGTCCCAAACTAAAGGGTAACACTATTGGAGGCCCTTCCAGATGGAGACATGAGGAGCAGGGAGTATAGTCCTACATGGCTTGACGTTTAGTAGCTTAGGAAACTATACACTAATACAACTGTGCTATGATACTTAAATAGTCTGGGAAGCTTTTCTTTCTTTAGTCAATATACTAGAAGTCTCTTGTAAAAGGAAAAACAAAAAGCAAGACAAATGTCAGAGATACTAGAAAGTGATTTTAATTTTAATTGAAGCTACCAAATAAGGTTGGTTCTAACGGTTTTCAGAACTAAGTTGTTCTTTAAAACAAGTATTTTCTGTGCCTTGTTTTCTTTAATTAAGATTTGGAAAATGTCTGAATATAAAAACATTATGAAAAATGTAAACATTCAGTTGGATTTGCAGAATTCAGTGCATGAGTGTATTCAAGTAAGTCTCTAGGCTATGTCCAGCAGAAGGAGACTTGTTTTATGACAAGAGTGTGCCTGCCTTTGGAATTCACAACACATTCCAGGAAAATCATATCCTAACTGGTCTGGTTGTTTACTTGGAGACAGCATATTTGCACCCCATTTTTCAGCTTTTAAGTTTGTTTATATTGAGGCAAAACATTCTTACACAGGAAGACACAAGATACTGCTTCTTAGTAGAGGGAGACTTCTCTTTTCAGGGTCAGGGATTTGATGTCTGCAGAGTCAAGTATCATGAGATTGTAGGCCAGTCTTTCCGGCTCCATGTCTGTGTCTCTGACCTTTGCCAAGGGCACAGTGCCATCAGACATGCCACAAGTTATGCAAAGGATGAACTCTACTTTGTTGGTTTGTTTGTTGGTGCTGGAACAAATATTCTCATCATAAATCAGTTTCGTCAATTTGTGAGAGCTCCGTTCAAAAAAGTGAGAGTCCAGTATCAAAATCCTTCCCCAGTTAACTGTGATGTCTTAAATTCTCACAGCTGTTCTTGTTCTAGTGGAAAAACTTTCACATTTGGACAAAATCTAAAGAAGCCATTGGAAAAAGTTCATCAGTTTTGTAATTGTGTAAGGCTTGACAATTCAAAAACATTTTAAGTCTATAGTTTATCTCTAAGCAAGTTCTACTAGCATAGCTGTTTGACCAGGTACAGTCAATTACAAGAATTTAGCAATTCAAAAGAGCTATTCTAAGTCTCTAGCCTAGTTCCAGACTACCTGAACACCTAGCTGTTTGCTGTTTAATGTTGTAGCCTTGAGCCACATGTGACTGTTGAGCATTTGAGATGTGGCTCATCTGAACTGAGATGTACTCTAGGTGAAATAGACTCAGCAATTTTCAAGATTCAGTTGAAATGATAATATTTTGGATATAACGTGTTAAATAAAATGTCATTAAAATTAATTTCACCTTTTTCTTTTTCTGTTTTAAAATATGACCACTGGAAAATTTAAAATTGCATGTGTAGTTGTATTATATTTCTTTTGGAAAACACTGGTCTAGAATCTTTGGAAGTAAACACCACAGAAAGAGACCGAAACACTTTGCACGTTTATATATGTACAATACTTTGAAGTATTCCAGAAGCAGCCTTAATTTACACAAACCCCTGTGAGGAGTATAGGATATGCCTCTTAGTAACATTTTAAGGAAAATAACTTCAAAGGATGTTGTCATGATGATGATTTATGTATCAGAGAAAACCTTGGCTTCATGCTTCAGAGAGTAAAGCCCTCAGGGTCAGCTGTTTCCCTTATTACTAACTCTTCCTCAGGTCCAACTTTAAACCAGAATAATCTTGGGGTGCTTGGAGGCTGGTTGTAGATTTGGGGAGTTAGGGGCAGGCAGTGATTTTCTCAGAGTCCCTACAAGAGTTTAGGTCTTACAAATGTTTCCTAAATTGAGATAAGGAGACATGGGTTCTTATTAAAAGCCTCATATTGCCAAATTATGACTGGCTCTAGGCAGGTGCTATGGCACAATATTAGAACTCAAAGCCTTGTCACCGTGGCAGTTGTTTCTGTCCCACCGTAGTGTGGCGAGGCTTGGTCCTGTAGCAGCCACGGAGTTTGGGGTCACTGAGCATTTAAATGCCAGGCATGGGAAGTCTGGGCAATCGTAAAGATGTGTAGATTTCTGAGAGATTAGAAGAGGCAGGTGGTCAGAAGTTCAAGCACATCTGTAAAGTATTCAAAATGTATGTTATCAGAGTTCAAAAGAGTCAGGAGGTGAGGATTCAAGCAGATAAACTCAAGGTTAACAGAAGAGGAGTTATCAGAGGTTATCAGGGATGGGTTGGACAAAATGTCTAGAACCCTGACAACAGAGTAGGTGAGGGTGCCGTGGAGTAAGCCCTGTAAATTGAACCGAGGTCTGAGGCAATGCTTGGCTCAGCCTGGGGCCTCTGGTTCCAGGTTGTTTGCAGTTCTGAGCCATTAGGACCCACTGGGAGCTGACTTGGTTGCATATGGGATGAGAATAGCAGTTGAGTTTAGATTCTGACAAACTTTTCATGGGTTTGGTGTTTTGCCATATAAAATGAGAGCCAGGCTTCTTTAGTTGCCCAGTTGTGGTTCTGGACTGGAGGAAAAGGACCAGAAGTGAGGGCTTCAGCTCCTTCGGCTGTTGTCACCCCTGATGAGGGGGCAAAATTATTTTGTTCTAACATTACCACAGATACCAGGCTCGAGCTACTACGTGAACCAGAGATGTGACTAAATTCTTCTCTTTTCGTTATGCTTTCTCTCCACTCTGAGGAACAGAAATAAAACAAAGTGTTGGCACATGGGAAACTATCATAGGTAAGGACTACCTGCTTTTGCTAAAATAATCTATCAGATAAGCTTAAATGAAACAATCCTGTCTCAAAATGACTGTAGAATATCAAAGTTGACAGCTCTTTTTACCTTTGGTGTTGAATATATAGATGATGCCTAGCAGGTAAAATGTCTTTATGTGTCTGATAATCTGGCCCTAATCTGGGTTGAAATAATGACTTTGGTGCCTACCTATTTTGACTAAATGACAAAATTAACAACAGTTAAAGTAGCAGCTGCTTAAGAGGTATGAGTACTCTGTTGTTGTGTGGGAACACATGGGGTCTTGTGCTATCATTATTGGTTAGAAATTAAAATTGATGACAAATATTCAGTCTGATATTTGCTCCATGGTCAGCATTACTGATTTAAGGATGGAGTCCAAATCATAAATGAAAACTTCTTTTTCCCTCTAAGAACCTGAATCATACCTTCTTCCTGAATAATTTTTGGACAGACTTGGCCTCTCTTAATAGGTGGACTTCTCTTTATCCCATTTCTAGAGAGGTGGTGAATCTATAAAAATAGATAAAAGCTCTCATATTTGAGAATATAACATGTTTCCCCAGTACTGGAATTACTTAGAAAATGAACATCTTCAAATTCTTGGTTGTGGAACATCTGAACAAGCATAAATACTTCTACAGCCCATAATTGCCAGTTTGGACCATAAAAAAATAACAAGGCCTTTTGCAGATTATAGACTTAGATTTCAATCACTGCTTTCCCCTACCCCCACCACCAAATCCAGTAGTCTTTTAAATACAACATAAATTCTCATGCACTGTAATTATTGTGGTCAATTATGCTAAACCAAGCACATAGTTTTTCCTCAAACATTTTCATAAGAAAGGAAAAAGTTGCCTTCCCAACTCATTTTTGGAAATGGGCTAACAAGTTCTGGTCATGTGAGAACTGACTCACTTTTTCTATGCTTCCACGTATAAGACATGTTCATGTTAAGGGGAACCTAACTAAATTAACTCTCTCTTATTACCTTGATTGGGACCAGATGAAAAGAGACTAAAAAGTAGGTCAGAGATTTTAAATCCTGAGGATATCTTTATAATGAGCAGACCTCCTGCTTACCAAGTAGTTTATGAACAGATATTTATAATGTAATGCAGGTTTTATTTTTAAATAGCTTTATTGAGGTATAATTTACATACCATAAAATTCACCCATTGTAAGGATACAGTTCAATGATTTGGGTAAATTTATACAGTGGTGCAACCATCCCCACAGTCCAGTTTTAGAGCATTTACATTGGCCCTAAAAGTTTCCTCATGCTCATTTGCAGTTAATATCCACGCCCCCACACCCAAAGAAAAGCACCGATATGCTTTTTCTCTATATAAATTTGCCTTTACTGGATGTTTCATATAAATTAATTATAGAGTAATGATGCCTTTTGAGGCTTTCTATTTTGAGACTCATTTCTATTATAGCATGTACTTAGAGTATGATCATTTTTATTGCTGAATAATATACCATTGTATGGATAATGTAACATTCTTTTATCCATTGGTTAGTTGATGGACCTTTGTATTTCCAGTTTTGGCTATTATCAATAATGCTGCTATGAACATTCAAGTACATATCTTTGTGAGTATGTGTTTTCATTTTTCTTGCATAGATTCCTAGGAATTGAATTGCTATGTAAGTTTATATCTAATTTTTTTAAGATATCACCAAACTCTTCCCAAAGTGGCTGTTGACTTTACATTCTCACCAACAATGTTTGAGCATTCCTGTTTCTCCAAATCCTCACCAACATTTGGTATCTGTTTCAGTTTGCTAATGCTCCCATTATTCAAAATACCAGAAATGGATTGGCTTTTATAAAAGGGGTTTATTTGGTTACAAAGTTTTGGTCCTAAGCCACAAAAGTGTCCAAACTAAGGCATCAGCAATAGGGTACCTTCACTGAAGAATGGCAGATGGCATCTGGAAAACCTCTGTTACTTGGGAAGGCACGTGACTGGTGTCTGCTCTGGGGTTCTGGTTTCAAAATGGCTTTCTCCAAAATGTCTCTGGGCTTGTCTCTCTTAGCTTCTCCAGAGCAAACTCTGGGCTAGCATAGCCAAAGCATCAGCAAAAGTCTTGGCTTGTGACAGCTCTTTTTAAAGGACTCTAGTAAAGTAATTAAGACCCATGATGAATGGGTGGGGCCAACCCTCCATGGAAATAATCTATTCAAAAGTATCACCTGCAATTGGGTGAGTCACAATCTCCATGGAAACAACCTAAATCCAAATATTCCACAAGACTGGATTAAAACATGGCTTTTGGGGGGACATAATATATCCAAACCATCATAGTATTGTCTGTCTTTTTGATAACAGTGATTCTAGTAGATGTACAGTAGTATGCTATTGTGGCTTTAATTTGCATTTCTCTGATGACAAATGATGTTGAGTATCTTTTAAAGTGCTTAATTAACCATTTGTTTATCTTCTTTTGCCCATTTTTAAATTGGAATTCTGTCTTATGATTGAGTTTATATATTCTAGATAGAAGCTTTCTCACATACATGATTTGCAAATATTTTCTTCTAGCCTGTGTCTTACCTTTTCATTTTCAAAAGTGTTTTTTAATTTTGATGTGGTGCAAAAGTTTTATGCTTTGGTAAAGTCCAATTTATTAACTTTTTCTTTTATGGATCATGATTTTGGTGCCTATCTAAGAACAATTTGCCTAATCCAAGCCCTTGAAGATTTTTTCCTACATTTTCTTCTGGTAGTTTTATAGTATTTCAGGTCTATGATTAATTTCAGGTCTATTATTAATTTTAAGTTAATTTCAGGTCTATGATTAATTTTAAGTTAATTTTTGTGAATTGCTTGAGGTAACAGTTTAGAGGCATTTTTGCCACATGTTTTTTTCCTACATCTGTTGAGATCATAATGTGATATTTGTCTTTCATTCAGTTGTACAACATGAACAGATGAGATTCATCCCAGGAATGCAGGTTTGATTTAACAATGAAAATTAACTATTGATGCTGGATTCAGTTTGCTGATGTCTTGCTTAAGATTTTTGTGTCTAGGTTCAATGAGAGGTATTGTCTATAGCTTTGTTTTGTCTTGTTTTCCTCTTGTGGTTGTTATGTCACTTTCTGTTTTCTTTTTAAGGGATGAGATTTGTGGACTTCCTCATTAGGTCATAGCTGGCTGTTGTACCTGTGGACTGAGTTGTTGTAACAGTGCATTGTGGGAACACAGGTGCAGGGCACAACAGAAACTCTCAGCAAATGATCCCCTTATTGCACAGAATAGAGTCCAGAAGGGCAAATAATCTCCTGGTTACTTACCCAGCACAAAGAGTACAAAAGAACAGGAGAAGGAGTCCCATCCTGGCCAGTCTCAAGGAGTAGATGAATACTGCTCTGGGTTGGGGTCCATAGATGGTAGCGCCACATGCCCCACTTTGCCCCACTTCACACTGAAGAAGAGAGACAAATCTATACTGTTGGACTGTGGTTTTTATCCACCTTTGGGGGAGGGGGCCCCACCACTGAGAATTCTGATTAACATCTGGGGTTGTTTGCTCCTGGTTTCTGGGTTTAAGTTCTGGCTGGGCCTTTCCATTAGACTTAACATCTCCCCCAGGTTGTGGAACAGCACCCAGTAGAAAAGGATGTAGATGCAGCAGAAGGATGGAGAGTGGCCGCTTAGCATGTGTTTGTGTCTTCTCCAGAGGAGGAGGTAGGGGTGGATGAGGTTTAACATGTGTCTGTGATTTCCCTAACAGTGCTCTGCATGTAAGAAATTCAAGCAATTACATGATGTAAAGTCAGGAATGATAGTCCAAGCATAACTTTCAAACTGTTTGTGGCACAAAATTTTGCCAAGTTAAAAAAAGAGAAGCTAATTGAAGTAGGATCCACTTTTCACTAATACTGTATAGGAACAAAAATAAAGGCAAAATTACTATTTTTTTCCCTCTTTTTAGCAGGAGGGTTTTTATGAGGATGGAGGTCTAGAGCTGAATCAGGTACGCATCTAAGAGTTTGGGTGGCAATTTCAAATCCATTCTGCATTCCCTACTGCACCTGATGAAACATAGCATCACCAGCTTAAAGATAAAGAGTTTAGTTCCCCCACAAAGATATGTTCAATCCTAACCCCAGCCCTGTGGATGTGAACCCATCTATAAACAGGATCTTTAAAGATGATTAGTTAAGGTGAGGCCAAACTGAATCAGGTGGGCCTTAATCCAATATGGCTGTAGTCCTTATAAACAGAGGAAATTTGGACACAGTAGTAGAGATAGTCAGGGAGAAAGATGGCCATGTGATGGAGGCAGAAATTGAGTTGTGGATTTTTGCAGGATTTTTGCAAGCCACCATCAGAATGCTACAAATTTCAGAGAAAGCATGGCCCTGGCAACACTTTGATGTTGTACTTTGAGTCTCCAAAACTGAGAAGCAATAAATTCCTGTTGTTTAAGTCAACCAGTCTGTAATAATTGTATAGCGGCTCTGGCAAACCAAGATATTTATATATACTTTTGCTCCCTACCCCCTTTAATTTCATCTGATCCTTATTTACTTTCCTATGAAAGCAAATTTAGTTCAGTCTTAGGGCCTGTCATTTTACAAAAAAATAATTTTAGTTTATTATCTTCCAGAGATTTTTGAAGTATGCCATCAGTATGTCTGTGACTTCAAATGAATTCTACTGAGTTGACTATTTCTGAGGTAAAGTGTGAGGTTGGTAGTACTTTTAGAGACTTTTTTTTTTTTCTCATATCAACTCATTTTCTTCACTGGGAAATAAATTCGAATACTGACCCTAGAAAGCTGGTTTTGGATAAGTGCTTTGTAGCCTGGCTATGATATCCTTGTCCTAATCCCCCAAATCTGAAAACATGTTAGGTTACATGACAAACAGGAATTAAGGCTGCTAATCAGTTGACTTTAAAATACGGAGATTATCCTAGATTATCCAAGTAGGCCCAGCACAATCACAATAGTCCTTAAGAGTGGAAGAGAGAGGCAGAAGAGGAGGTCTGAGTGATGCAATTTGAGGAGAGCTTGACCTGCTATTGCTGGCTGTAGTAATAGAGAACTATAGCCTTCCCTACTTCTAATGTAGAAGAATCTTCCATTTGACCAACACTCCTGAACTTTTTCCAGGGTGGAGAGATGGCACATCTGATTAGGGAGATTGGAAAAAGGAACTGAGCCTTCCCATGCAACACAGCATCTTCTCTTGAGGATCAGTCTGTCTGTGGGAAGCATGTGCTCTGTCCTGCCCTATGTGATCAGCTGGGTAGATCTACCCAATTCTGGATTGTAGTACCAGAAAGTACCCACGCCACATCTTCACATCTAGCTCTTAGGGTAACAAAGGTGATGCTTTTTCAAACTGCCAGATTCCTGTGGCTATCTCAAACTCAGGCAGGAATGAGGAACCATGTTTATTGAGTCCCTCAAATTCTAACACTGTACAGATGCAAAGGGATATTTCAAATTACCTCACCTTTGACTTATAAAAACAAAGTCATAGACTTTTTTTCCAAGCCTACTATTTCCCCTTATTCCTCATAGAATGTCTGGCCAGCTGCCTAGCCCTGAAACCTGGGCCTCTGATTCCTCTCTTTCCCTTTACACATATCTGATGTCTTTCAGATTGAGTTACTTTTTTCAATTTAACCACTACTTCCCTGGTGCACGTCTTTGTAATTTGTCTCTTAGATTACTGTAATAATTTTTTGTTTGTTTGCTTGTTTTTAACTTTTCTTTCTGTTTCTCAAAGTGTAAACCACAGATCATCTGCTCCAGAATCCCCTGGGGAACTTGCAGGTGCCTGGACCCAACCCAGACCTAGTAAAACAGAATTACAGGTAATTGTTATGCACACTAAAGTTCAAGAATTCCTGCTAGCCTCCTTCAAGTTTCACTCTTATATTTTTACCAGAGTGATTTTTCTATAGCGCAAATCTGATGATGTCTCCTGCTTAAAGTTGTTCAGAGGTTCTCTGTAAGCCATAAGGACACAGTCCTACCTCTGTAGCATAGCATTTCAAGTCCTCTCAGATCTGGCTTCTGCTCATCAGCATACAGCTCCAGCTCATGACATCATTTTGTTTCTCATTCCAGGTTCCAATCTAAGCATATCACCTGCACATTCTTACTTACCAGGTAGTTTCTGTTCCCTGTTCTTTTTCTCAGGCTGCTCTTTCTGCTCAGAACAACTTCCTACCTCCCTCTCTGGCTAACTCTTTCTCTCTCTCTCGCTAACTCCTTTGTAACTAACATCCTTTGCAAAACCTGCCCTGGTCCCTCTCTCACAGTCCCCTTCCCACCCCCTCCCAGGTTGGGTTGGGTGTGTTCCTCCTATATGCTCCTTCTGTTTATCTCAATCTTAGCACACTTCACATTGTTCTGCAACATTCCATTATAGTGTCTACTGTCTTTACCAGACATTAAAATTCTTTAGGTAAGGAAATGCATCTTAATTTTTCTTTCAATTCTTAGCATGTAGCAAAATGATGGTATATTATAAGTGCTTAATAAATATTGATTCAATATATCCTGTGTTTCAAAAAGCCATCAAAATCCTGACATTAATGAAATCCATTCTACTTTGATGTATTTTGGAAGATCAGAGATAATAGAAATATTTTATTCAGGAAATAAAAGATGATAAGATAAATTTTCAATTCAGATTCAAACCATTTGTTCAATTTTTTTTCTAGTAACACCCTGAGATAGATGCTTTACAAATATTTTTGCTAATCCTCAGAACATTCATAGACAAAGAGGAGCTATTGTTGTCCTCATTTAATTGAAAGAAAATTCAAATTTAGGCTAAGTGACTGAACAGGTTGTTTTCTAAACTTAGCGTGAAAAGAAATCATAGCTTCAAGGAATACATAAACAAATGCTCATTGCAAACCTACTATGGACCAGGCAATACTTGAGGAGCTATGAATATAGAAGGGAAAGAAGAGACAAAATTTCTTGTCCTCATGGAGTTTATAATCTAAATGGTTATATTCATGTCCTCTACTAACACAGCAGACACTACTCTAACCAACATTTTAAAAGAAAGAACAATTGAGCAGTTGACTCACTTAAGCTACCAAAGACAGGAAAAGAAAAAAATTAAGAGCTATATGGATAAGGGAGTGAACATTTGTTCCTTCAATTTTTTCTGTGTGGTAGAGTGTTGAAATAAATTGTTATGTACATGAGACTTTTAGAGGTAACATAGGGTCAAAGCCTGAACCCAGGGTAACCAAATGTCTTGGCCCTGAAGTTTACCAGAGACTAAGCAATGCTCCTGTATGTGATGATAAATATGCTGAGGGAAGAGCCAGAGAGGGAAGAAAAATTGGAAAGGGGTAGAAAGGTAGTTGGAAAAATAGAAAATACAGTGGGGAAGAGTGAACATGGCAAAAGCACCATCTAAGGATCTTCTCCCTGCGTCCTGAGGGAAGATGGCTGCCTCTTCAGATCACTATTGTACATCTTAGGACCCAGCCCATAGCTGGTGTTGACCAAGTGTATTGGAAACATGACTTATTGAAAAAAAAATCTATTCATTAATTCAAAACCTCTGCTAACTGCTATTATATTCTGGCCATGGTGCTAGGTCTTGGTTGCTGCCCTTAAGGGATGTACAGACTACTTGGGGAAAGAAACTTAATCAAATTATTGAAAGAAAAACAGATAAATACTGTTACAGAGAGATGAGAAAATTGCCATGGGAACACCGGAAGGAATCACTTGTTCTGTCTCAGGACTTGAGGAAGGCTTTATGGAGAAAGTGGCATTTGAGCTGGGAAGGATGTTCAAGAAATGGATTGGAGGCAGCTGGGCCTGCTTGTTCAGGGAATGATTAAAATGTTACTGTAGCTAAAGGCAGAACACATGGAGCGAAGAGACCAAAGACACATGTGGTGCTTTGTAGGCAAGATTAAAAATTTATACTACATTCCAGAAGTGATAGCAGGTCACTTCCAAGGCTAAGTCATCAAATTCCTTGTGGCTTCTGCCTTGCATACTCTTGTGTATTATATTCTCTGGGGGGAAGCTAGTCACCATGTTGTAAGAACACACAAGTAGCCTGTGGAAAGCCTCATGTGACAAAGAACTACAGCCTCTTGCCAACAGCCATGGGAGTGAGCCATTTTGGAATAGGGTTTTCAGCTTCACTTAAGCCATCAGACGACTGTATCCCCTGCCAACATCCTGGCTGCAACTTCATGACAGACCCTGAGCCAGAAGCACCCAGCTAAGCCACTCCCAAATTCCCTACCCATGGACATTTTAGAATAATTGTTTATTATTTTAAGTTACTAAGTTTTGGGGTAATTTGTTATGCAGCAATAGATAACTAATCTAGCCATTGGCCATAAAAAGTCAGAGTTAAAAGGGACTCCAGAAATTAAGTGAGGCTGACTGTTCTAGTTTGCTAATGCTTCCAGAATGCAAAACACCAGAAATGGACTGGCTTCATAAAGGGGGTTTATTTGGTTACAAAGTTACAGTCCTAAGGCCATAAAATGTCCAAGGTAATGCATAGACAATCAGGTACCTCCACTGGAAGATGGCCAATGGCATCTGGAAAACCTCTGTTAGCTGGGAAGGCATGTGGTTGGCATCTGCTCCAAGTTCTGGTTTCAAAATGGCTTCCTCCCAGGACATTCCTCTTTAGGCTGCAGCTCCTCTTCAAAATGTCAGCAAGCTTGCTCCTTCTGTCTGAGCTTATATAGTGCTCTAGTAAACTAATCAAGGCCCATGCTGAATGGGCAGGGCCACGTCTCCATGGAAATTATCCAATCAGAGTTATCACCTACAGTTTGGTGGGTCACATCTCCATGGAAACATCCAATCGAAAGGTCACACCCTAATCAAAAAGATTAATTAATCTGTTCCATAAGATTCCGTCAAAGGTAATAGCATTTTGGGGAACATAACACATTCGAACTGGCACACAGGCACTGATAACTGGGCTCAATATTTCCCATTAATCCTGAAGAAAGCTGTGGAGTCCTCCACTTCCATTGATCAGAATTGGCATGCATGTCAAGAACTTTTTCCTATCCCAGATTCTAAGAGATGCGGCATCTGGCCCAAGCTTGCATGTCTGCTTCATGATCAGAACCCCATTTCCTGACTGCAAGTCCAGGGCTCTTGCCACTATGTTGTGCTGCCTTCCATTAAAATGACTTATTTTAACATCTTTAATTTATATGAGCTACCCATCCACTTGCTAAAGATCACTCATTCAGGTACATTACGTAAAACAGTGGGAGATGGTCCGAATACTAATCGTGGCTGACTGAACAATGGCTCCCAAGGATACTCAGGTCTGAATCTTTGGGACCTAGGAATGTTACCTTATTTGGCAAAAGAGATTTTACAGGTGTAATTAAATTAAGGATCTTGAGATGGCGAGATTATCCTGGATTATCCCAGTGGGTCAATGTAATCATAAGTGTCCTCATAAGAGAGAGGCAGGGGGAGATTTGTCTACAGAGGGGAGATGTGATGGCAGAACAGGGGGGAAAAGGTGAAGGGAGGCAAGGCCCTGAGCCAAGAAATGAGAACAGCATACATCTTGGAAGAGGCAAGGAAGAGATTCTTACCTCTCTAGCCTTCAGAAGGAATGAGATTTGCTGACACTTTGGTTTTAGCCCACTGAGACTAATTTCAGACTTCTAACCTCCAGAACTGTGAGAGAATAAATTTGTAGTCATTTATTACAGCATCCTCAGGAAACTAATACACTCATCTTTTAGTTCTCACATGTACTAGTTCTGTTAGCTTGTGCAAGATGATAGTTAAGCCTTTGTTTTCTCATCTGTGAAATTGGAAGAATAATGCACCTATTTTTAGGGTTATTGTGAGATTCTATAAGATCATTTACGTTAAATGCTCAGTGCAATACCTGGCACATGGAAAGCTGTTTATAAATTATGTGTTGGATATGAATTTAGTCCAGACAGGAAGATTACAACATTGTCCTCTTGTCTCTTTTTGAAAACTTGAGTACTATATATCCCTTGAAATACAGAAAGGGATGAATATTTATTAATTATTCTGTTGTTGCCCATATAGCAGAAATTCTGAAGTCCAGTTGTTTCTTCCTCTCTGATTTAGAGGAATGCTCTATTTTCCATTTTCAGGAGGTAGTTTAGAGATTAGCATTTCTTAAAAGATGTTGACTGCAAGATAGGGAAAGGTAAACAGATGGAATGATTGAAAAATAACCCAGAATGAAAGAACTAAAGAGGATTTTGAAATTATTTCTTTGCCTATTAACTGCTTTCAGTGAACTTCACAAAAATAAACAGATGAAAAGTTATCCTATTTACAACAATTTCAAGGGAGGGAATGTCCACAACCTTGCTTGGTAATTTCCCTTGGTACATATGAAGCCTGTCCTTTATTTTCAAAGAAGACCATACTGATGGCTGCACATTCTTCTTTCCAAAAATGATTTTGTTTTTGAAAGCTGCTTGATACTGCCTAAAAGACCCTATTAAAAAAAGTAGCCATGTGTTAGCTCGCCTTGATTCTAGTGCATTGTCAAGACCACCAAAAGTGTGATGCCCTCTAGCTGTAGAAACTACTTTTTTTCCTTACCCTGGATTAAATTTCAAAAATTTACTATTAATTTAAGAATATTACAATAAACATATTTACTCATATTAACCATCCCTCCAATGTAGTGTTCTATAGATACATTCAGTTTCTATTTTCATACTGATTTATCCTCTGTATTCTGTGGTTTGTGTGTACCTGCCACATTGGCATAGATTAAGTGCTCTGCGGTTTCTATCATGTGCCCTTGTGGGCAGAAATGGCATCTACACCATTCTCTTTTACAGTGCTTGGTGGATTGTTTTATGATAGAGATGACACTATAAAATGAAGCCAAAGGCGCATTTTAAAATAGGGTCTGATGCTGTTAGGTTTTCTTTGGATGATTCCCCATTTACAGACGAAAGGACTGAGAATTAACTGTTGTATCATCATGGCAAACAACTGATAGTTGAAGTCTGATTTTCTAAGGCCCTATAAAATCCTGGTCCTGTTAGAGATTACTAGAGAAATTGAATGAATCTGGCTTATTGACTTGACTTTGAATATCAAACTAAAGTTCACCAAAGGAGCTAAATATCAAGTTCTCACCTATCTCAAAACATACCTCAACTCTGGATATTGGTCCTCAATCACCAGGTTTCACCACCACCATGGTTAACAGTATGTTAGAGAGTGGAGTACAACTTCCCTAATTTGGCCTGGATTGGCTGATGCTTGTTGAACTAGAGAGATGTTATAACTGGCATATGAACAAAATCAGTTTGCATCAAGTCAGGTGACCCGGATGTCGTTCTCTAATACAGTGACTCAGATACCTACACTGGTGAAGGCCCACATCTTCTAATCTGAATAGTCTCCACTGGCTCATAGAGACTGACAATTGAGGTAGAACTCACCTCCAACTTTAGGGGACTCATTGCCTCTCTGGTACCTTCTATTGATGGCAGTTTAACAGTACTCTTAGTTTGTCTTCTGTGACAGCTTTAAAGCCATTGCCCCTAAGAGTAAGCCAGGCAAAAATTTGCTTTCCCTCATCTAGATACCCCCATTGTCCAATGTGAGTGAGGACTGAGAAAAGGCATCTCCAGAAGATGATGATTGACCTCTCTCCAGACAAGAGGCTCGTGCCAGCCTCTTGCTTTCATGAGGACTCAAGATTTAATAAGTCACCTAAACTTTCCAGTTTACCGAACTCCTTTCACAGGTCCTAGGGGAGAAGATGAAACTTTCACTTACTCCCACTCTACACCTGGGTAGATACTCTGTGTAATGGCTACAGCCCAAATCTTGTAGATTTTCATGCATTTCATGTTCATTGAAGATCAACGATGCTTTCCTACTCCCATAGTAAACGCTAAATCCTGCTTTAATCAGAAGGGCAGTATTGTGGGCAGCATACACAGGGTGCTCCAGGCATCTTTTTTTTTTTTCTTTCCTTTCCTCTGAGACACCAAGAACGTGCCTTTGCCCAGTTTTGCCAGCATCCCTAAATCATGATTAATTTAAGGCCTTTCTCTCCTTGCTTAGGCCTGAAAGAGCAATTGCTTTCCTGTCACATTGATTTTTCTGTCCTTGCAGATTGAAAGCCAGGGTTGAGTCCTCCTAACAGGGTGAGTTCGCAGACAAGGAAGTTTTGCAATCGAATTTACAGCTGGAGTCAAGCTTGTCAGTGAGTGCCGGAGGGGAGCTGTCGCAATGCAGGTTAAGTATGCATTTAATAGTGTTTATCCAAGCGAGTTTGTGATTTCCTCACTCTCTCCAACAAATATGCTATTTGTAATACCTATCTTCCCAAATCTAGGTGTTTGGAAAATGTCTCTAACCTGTGTGGGCTGGAATGCATTTTGTTTTCCTGTAGGTGCACTCATTTAACAAGGGCAGTCTCCGAGGAACTATCAAAAACTGTCTGCCATCTTTCCAAATTGTCTCTCCATGCAGTGACCATGATTTAGTCCTGAAAGAAAACGAGGTAATCTTTTCAAATAAACATTCTCAAGGATGTTTAGAGGGAACTCAATTGCTAGTATGCATAATCCTTCCAGTGCTTGAAAATAGTTATATCGAGAGTTATAGAAGTACCATTACAGTAAGCTTGAGTGTAAGCATTTGGTATTTTCACATGATTAGCAATAATAAGCCAAATTACAAGCAAATACAGTTATCCTTTCCACATTGTAGGGGTTAGGGGTGTGGCGCCTTCACATTCTGGAAAATCCACGTAAAATTTTTTGGCCTTCCCTTTGTACCAGAGAAGAAGTCTGAATTTTTTTTTTTCTTTTATGGGGTGTTTACAGTACCTTATTGCAAAATTTGGGTTAAGTATTTGGTCATAGGCTATATACAGGTTAATGTTAAATTAAAATACTGTATGAAAAAGAAACAAACAAATGAAAGCTATATATGAAAATTAACTTAAAAAAAGAAATTGTGTATGTTTATGGTATTAAAAGATAAAATATGTTGATATTAGCCAATACTTTACATATATTTTATGCGTTTCTGGGTTTCTAAAATTTTTCTGTGTCATTGGTTGGCCTTTGTGTGTCATCTGCAGCTTTCACAAAACTCCCCCCAAATTCCCATTTAATTTCTTATGCTGACTCATGCTGTATTGAAACCACGATGGGGAAAGTCACAATGTGGAAGGGGAAACTGTATTTGTGTGTGTGTGTGAGTGTGAGTGGTGTGAGTGTATAGGTGTGTGTGATCAAGGAGTTACTCAAGATCTTGTTTCTCACTGCTGTTGGTAGGAAATGAAGCATAATGGGGTTAAAAACATGCAATAGGTAAATGAGTTGTTTAGGGGCACTAGAAGAATTTGAACCTAAGACAGCTAGGTTTCACTGGGCTAACCTGTAATGTCAAGAAATGCTTGATCTTTAAATAAAAAGGCAGCACTGAAACCAATGCAATTGGTTGTATAAAACTTATTAGGGCAAATATTACTAGTTTCAAGGAACTTGCCATACAATAGAAAATGAAAATGAGGACAGTGGAATGATTAACAAAAAATTACTTGGATGATATAATTTATTAAATCCACAAAGACATGTTTGTTGGAATTGATCATATTGCTTACTTACTTACTTACTTACTTTATTAATTTCTTGTCTCTTTTTCCTCTCTGGCCTGCAGGCTTCTTAAGGACGATGACCTCTTCTTATTTGAGCCCCAGGACTTCACACAGCTCTTGGCAAAAATGAGTATAAGAATGGCTGAGTGAATGAATTTGGTCTTAAATTTGGCATTTTTATTTCCTATTGTTTGTGGGCCTAGTGTATTCTGTTTAATTTATTTATCATTTTATTGTTTAAAATGCCTGATCATTCAGTGCATCTTTTTGAACATGCCCACCTACACCTGGAATAAACACATCATTACCTTAACAAATTTTATAGCAGTGCTGTCCAAAAGAAACACAAGAACCACAAGTATAATTTTAAATTTTCTAACAGTCACATTAAAAAGGTAAAAAGACACAGCTGAATTAATTTTAATAATCTATTTTATTTAACTCCATATATCCAAAATATCATCATTTCGTCATGTAAATTAAAAATTATTAATACAGTATTTTACACTTTTTTTCATACTAAGTGTTTGAAATCTGGTATATATTTTACACTTAAACACATCTAAATTCAGACCTACATTCAGATCGCAATTTAGACTAGCACCTTCCAAGTACTCAATATGGGTAGTTGCCACTGTGTTGGGGCATCACAGTGCTATAGTTCACACAACAACTTTTCTCCTTGCCTAGTATTCGTTCCCTTCTATTATGCCCACTCCTCATAATTTGGAAACCACCCCGTCCCCAGTCATATACTTGTAAACTGGGGTGATCAACCATCCCAGTTTGCTCAGGACTGAGGGATTTCCCCAGACAGGGTCTTTCAGAGCTAAAACTAGGGCGGTTCTGGGAAAACCAGAATAGTTTGTCAATCCATGTGTAATCCAGGCTGGTTCAGTCAACATATTTTATCCTCCTAGCCACAGGGATTGCTTCAGGTATGGGACAAATAACCCAGTTGTCCAACATGGGATTTTGTGGGAATTACTGGGAAAAAGAACCTCACTTTCTGCTGTAGAGTTCAGCTACCCTTCTTGCATCATGAGGGCCTGGCTGAGAATAATATCTAATTTGGAGGAAAATAGGCTCAGAGAGAAACTGAGTCCTGGTGACGATTTTTGAGTCCCTAGACCCAGTCTTAAACGAACTATCTTACTCTTGGAGTCAATACATTCTTTACACCTACTCTCATTTTTTTTTTTTCTTAAACCAATGGGGTTGGCTCTTCATCTCTTGAAACTAGGTCAGTCCTGACTAACAAAATATATTAAAAAAGGAAGATTGGAAGAAATTTAGTTAGAATTCTTCAGGCTCATAAGAAACATAATCAGAAGTTGTCTAGTTTTCATTTATACAGATAGCTTTGTGGGGAAGGGGGTTGAGGTGAGTGAAATGACTGCATGCTGACAATAGCCTATGAATTCTTGGAGATTTTTTAAAATAGGAAGCAATGAAGACCTGCTGTCTTATCTGCTACTGTCTCGTCCTCTCTTACTCTACTACCTCTTTGCTTTGCTCATATTATAGGTATTTTTCTCTATTGTAATGACTCCCCTGATAGACAGTAGGCCTCATTTTAAGTATTGGAACAAGCTATAATTTACTGAATTCCAACCTGTGGGCTAGGAACCCTTTGAAGGTTGCAGAGTTGCCAAGTCAGACATCTGAAAACCCATTCATTCACTTATCTTTAACTCACTTATCTTAATCAGTGGATAGTAAAAGTGCAATCATTAGTATGTGGAAGGATTATTACACTTTTTATAACTTCCAGGAGAAGAGTGAGTAAGCATTCAGTAGATATTACTGAGCTACTAATATGTAACTTAATGTGGTTAACTGTGCTATGTGAAGCACTTAACATATATTACAGATTCTATTTAGTCTTAATAGCAATCTCACTACAAGGCCAACATTATTATCCCTGTTGTTTTGAGTAGAAATATGAAATTATATGTTTGTGTGTCCATATATTTATATTTCATTTTATTTACTTACTATTTATTTAACAAACTTCATTTTTAAACTATTTTTTTCTCAAGGAATTTAACATCTAGGGGAGAAAATAGGTTTCCAAATGGATGACTATAATACCATCTGTGACATGTATAAAGAAATGCCATGGAGAGGAGAGGAAGGGCACCTGACAGCGGGGGTAGGGCTGGGGCAGGGGTTATGGGGGTGATTAGAGGAGCTCCCTGAAAGCAGTGATACCTGAGCTAAACCTGACAATTAAAGTTTATCTGCTCTATTGCAAATTTCTTTACATTTTTTTCGGGAGATATTACCAACATTTTGTAATGACCAATTTTAATTGTTTTTTTTCCCTTGCATCATGGTGACATAAGTTACAGAAATCTGATCAATGAAGCAAAAGAATTGGATTATCAACCCTAGATTTGCTATTGAGACCTTTGGGAAAAATCTCTCAAACGTTTGGGGCTGGAGTTTTCCTTACCTGGGAAGTAAGGCAGGTCAACCTGTTTGTCTATAATTACATCCCTTCCAAACCTAAGACACTATGAAGCCTTCAATTTGTACCCTCCATTTCCACCTGTATTCCCCATCTTTTAAGAGTCATTACCTGGAAACCACAGTTCAGAAGCCAGGCATTACAAATAGGCATGTGAGTAGCTCAGCTTTCAATGAAAAATTTTGTCTCACTTTGTTTTTACCAATATCAAAAAATCACCCCATTATAGCTATAGGATGTCTTTGCTTAAGTATAGCCTAGGACAGAGGAGGGGAGATTTGGCAAATCAGGTCAGTGGAGTCAGAGAAACAGAGTTTCACCAGATGCCTCAATATAGCATTATTAAATTCACAATTGAAGAGTACTGAGTTTCATCAGATATTTAATGAATACCCTGCAAACAAAAACAAAACTAAACTGAACAAAATAATCCTACTCTTTCATATGGATATACTTTGAAAGCAGATAAAATTATTTGTCCAGAAACTGGATTTTCCAAGAAATCAGCTTCTTATTGTGTTTAATTTTGTTGTGTCTAGGAAGTTGTATGTATGCTATTATAGAAACATGTTAGGGAAGAGAGAGAGAGTTATTTTACTGTCTGTTGTGTCATGTTCCGCACAGTCTAGTGGAGGTGCTTGAAGATAGAAATCATTTTTAAGATGATGAGAAAATTAAAGTGTATAAGGAAACAAATCTTTATTTGCCTTGTTGATGTACTGGATTTTTTGGTTTCAAAACTGTCGTGTTTTATATATATATTTTTTAATTTAAATGAAAATATGTTTTATGAATGAAGGTGGAAGTGGAGAGCTATAAACAGTTTAAGTAATACACACTGTCCTTAAAATCCATAGAAGGCTCTTTGGCCTTCACCAAATGGATGTTTTTCCTGAATGAAGGTTGGAATTGATACTGTCCCTCTCTGAAGCCAAGCATGTGGCAGTCTTGGCCACGTGGTGACTCAGCAGAGGGTTGTCTACATTGGCTATTGTGATGCTCTTTCAGATTCAACAACTTCTCAAAATAACACTGCTGCAGGATTTAGTGGCAAATATGACCTCAATACAGTGCACCTGGAAAGTTGTTCAACTCATGATCAGAGTCACAGACTTTGCGCACACACATCCAAAGCCAAAGTTTCCAACATCTGTTTTCATTAATTATTGGATAACACTAGCATGAAAATCTCTGGTTATTTACCACCTAATTGCTGGCACTTTAAATGCAGTCAGTTTACCCTCATGCTGTATTGTGATTGGCACATAAAAGCCAATGGGAGATAATATCATGTATTAACAGCAACTGTAACAGACTACAACTTGCTTAGTAAATGTCTGCTCCTGCTCCTGCTACTACCACTTACCATTTATTAAGAACTCAAACCCTTCACTTTACCAGAAACTTGTATATCTTCGAGGTCTAACTTCTTTTCCAAATCTTTCTACATCCATAGCTTTGGCCTAAACTTGCTTGGGTTGTGACAACTCCTGTGAGGAGGCTAATTTTTATCTGGCTGAAAAGCAGGGCAAACTAGTCTTGCAAAACTGTTCAGCCACATATTGTAGTCTCTTCATGTTTGGAGTCAATCTATACATTGACAACTTGCAAAGCTTTTGAAACAGAGCTTTCATGCACAGAACTGCCTAATGGCTACACCAGTGTCATCCACCCTGTGCCCACCCAACCCACAAGGCAATTCATAATGGAACTTATAGTTGGGAATTTGGGCTGTGTTATTCCTCAGTCTGAATAAAATACCAGATTGGCGTGTAAAAAAAATGTGACTTGGAGACATGACAGTAGGAGCCACACAATTATTTACAATGGAGATCCCATTACAAATCCTTTAAAACTTTTGCTGCACACATTTTGTCTGTTTTTTTCCTGAATATTTTCCACCCTTCCAGTATGCCATTTCTACATGAAAGGAGAAGGGATCATATTTGACCTGACTACACTTTTTAGATCACTTATCTGGAGGCTTGGACAGTGGAACTGTTAAGCTTGAACCGAGTTTTGCTCACCAGTCCCCAGTTCCCCGGCCCTGCTGTATAACAACTTACCTTGCCATATCCTTTAAGGAACTTGGCAAGAGGGAGCAGAAAGTACTCCTTTTTTTTTTTTTTCATTCATTCCCAGATGTTAAGCTGCAGACCTTTTAGCTGCAAAGCCCTGTGCTTTGCGGTGAGGGCCACAAAGGAACAGAACATCTGGGTCCTCCTTGTAGGGGCTCACATCTGTTCACACACTTCCTGCCCTCCCGACTCATGATCTACTGAGCAAGCTGGGGAAGGAGCTTCCTCTGGCTGGGAACCTCTACTGAATTATAAGAACTGGGTAAATCGGAATTTAGGACCCTCGAGCCCCAACCCAGCTGCCCCAGATTTGCTTCCTTTCACTACCTAACCATTCCTTGTGTGCCAACCAAACTAACAGTGTCCTCTGAACCCCCTACCCTGTGCCCTTCCCTGACTGTGTAACTCATGAAAGCCAGCCCTCTACACCCAGCAATCCAGCTCTGCTCACCACGACTGAGGGAAATTCATTCCTTCTATTTGAAGGCCTGCTTCAAATATGCCTTCCTTTCAGCTGGATAAACTTCTCTTTTGCCTGGAAATGGAGAGAAGCTGATACAAAGGATGATGAACTTTGGCATCTGGAGGATCTCATTCTGCCTATGGGTTCTGTGGTGTATCCCATCAGAATAACCTTATCCCATTGCAAGAGTTACCAGAGTTAATCTGAGACTCAGTTTCTTTATCTGCAAATTGGAGATAGTACTGTAAAATGGTTATGGTTTTGATAGGGTAGTTGACACAAATGTATGCAGTGGGTACTCCACAAATGCCAGTCAGCATCCCTTCTTGTAAACCTCCATTATTAATTTCTGCCTTATGTAGCTGTTTGCAGACTTATCTCCTGTGTTAGGTGACAAGCTGCTTAAGAACAGGCACCATAGCTTATTCATGTAGGGGTTCCCTGCAGCCCCACACAATGCCTTGCTCCTAGCAGATGCTCAGGCATATTTCATTCATCAGTTTATTACTGTAAAAATTAAAATGACTATGGGTCAGTGAAGAGTCAGACTCAGTGGAGTAAAAAGTGCACTTGTGTTCTTTAGGCCTTTGCCGAGCTCAGCAAGGTTCTTGAGAGTGGGGTGGTTGCAAGGAGAGAGCGACAGGCTCCATGGGCAGGATTATGTGATTTAGGGCCTCAGGGTGACCCCAGTGAGGGGTCACCTGCAAGATGAATCAGGGGAAGAGAGAAGAGAGACTGGCCAGCTGCTCCGGCTTCCTTAGACATTCTAAACATGGGGGAGAGACTCAGTCTTCCCCAATTAATCTTTGATGATTTATTCTTTGAACATCATTTAAAAGGATCATTTTAAAGTAAATTAATTGAACTCCCATGACCTATTGGCCTTCTTATATCATCAAAAGAAACTAGATCTTGAATTTTAAAAACTGCTTGATTTATTTTCTGTGATTTAAAAACTTCTAAAGGATCTCAGTCTTTTTGAAATGATAAAAACTCCAAATTTTTCAGCAATAAGTTGAAACATTCCAAGTTTGAAACATCCCAATTGTAGCAAATGAGTGTTGGGTTAGGGGTGTGCTAAGCATGGATCAAAGATAAGTATGTAAGCCAAGTTTATACAAAAAACAGAAAATTATTGGTTATCCTCAAAATAGCTGTTTCCTTTTCTAACACACTGGCCCTGATAATATTCCTAAGTTAACCCCTCTCCAACATGACTTGGGTAAATTCTGATTAGTATAAACCAGAGTTTTCCAAAGTGCAGGTAGAGATCCATTTGTGGGTTGTAAAATCAATTCAGTGATTGCAATCGTGATATTTTTTAAAATAATGGACTAAAGTGGTATATAGAAAATAAAATTGAATAGAAAATATCTGAATGCATTGCAGAGCACGGTTGAATTTTATTTTATGAAGCCTTTATTTGGGTGCATACTGACTTGGGATGAACAAAGTATTTTTCAATGTGATCATATCACAAAAACTTGGGAAGCTGCTGAATTTTCTGACCTCATGATGTTTTGTTTACAAAATGCCCTGTTTTATATCTCTGGCCAATGAGATGTCAAGGGTGGGATTGGAGGTTATGGGAAAAGAGTTCTTCATTCAAATTCTGGCATGCAGTGAAGCCACAGTCCTTTTATTTCACTGGATGTTGTGTCTGCATGTGCTTCCTGGAATATGGCTGCCATCTTGCAACCATGTAAGGAGCTCAAGTGAGAGCTTATTGATAAGGCAGAATGGGAAGAGGGAAGGAAATTGGGTCCTAGGTTCAGTATTAAGTTGTGGTAGTAAATAGTCCTGAACTATTCTGCCTCTGAGTTTGTTATACGAAATAATAAATATCCTATTGCTTAAGTCACTTGAGTTGTGTTTTTGTTACTCATAGGTGTAAGAATCCTAAAGGATAAAGAAAGCTTATTTTAGGAATCAACCACTGGTGTACAGATATGGTGGAAGAAAAGCTTAGGAAAGGTACTCTGGGCCAGATTATGAGGGTTGCTGAATTCCAGGCCTGGGCATTCACTGCTTGCCTCTTGTTAGCTGGATTACCTTGGGAAAGTAATTATTTTAAGCAATATGTTAGAATGTTAAGCTGCTGTCTTTGTCCACTGTGGATTGAAAATTGGGGAAAATGGAGGCAGTGAAACTAGTTAGAAGATTGTTGTAACAATTCAATAATGAGCCACAAGGGCTTCTGCTCTAGAGTAGAAAAGGAAATATAGAGAAAAGAAAGGCTGCAGGAGATATCAGGAAGGTGGACTTGAGGTTAGACTGGACAAAGATGAGGCTGAGGAAGGAATCAAATCTAGATGTATGATTTCAATGCTGGATGTCCAGAGAGGGGGAGGGATGGCGTGTGTGTGATGGGATGGGGGTGGGGAGTAGGCAGGGGAAGTACATTCCCATGATTGCTTTTATGGGATGGCACTATATTTACACTTGGTTTCCTTAGGAAACCTCCCATTTCATGGATGGTGAGCCAAAGTCCAGGGAAGTTAAGGAGCTTCACCTGAGTGATACAGTTAAGTGGCTAAGCCAAAAAATCATCCCAAGCCTTTTTACTTCAAGTTTCTCCTTCAGACCATAATGCCTCTCAAGAGCTGCATATAACCAGGATAAGAAATAGGTTCTTGATAACATTTTGCTTCCATTTTTTTTGTTTGATTTTCCACCTATGAAACAACACATCCCATCTTTATACAATGTCTTAAGGATGATAAAACTCTGTTGTGTTTTGGCATTTGTTTCTCTAAGCAGTATCATCACTGCTCTGGGAAGGATGCCTGTCCTCTGACGGATTGCTCCAACAAAGCTAGAATGGCAGATGCTGCCTCATTTCCTGACCAACCCTCAGCCAATCCGTGTTATCAGATAGAGGTTTGAATTGAAAAGAACTTAGCGATTTAAAGCCTAGGGAATATTCTTCACCATATCATAAAAAGGTGGTATCAGATTTTGGATGTGGTTCCTCCCAGTGTCACTTTAATGACTTCTGCCTGAAGTACTTGTTGAGCTAGATTTTGAGCAAAATGCACTGGATGGGTGCTATTTTACACCAAGAGATAGGCAGCACAAATACAGGACTCCAGATCGATAATCAAAGGTTTATAAGGCTATTCTCAACAGCCCACTGTGCCTGGTAGGAAAGCATTGCTTTCAATACTGCAACAGCTGTAGAAACTTATTTGTAATATCCTCAAAGTCAGTTGGCTGCAGTTTGGAATTGCCGTGGCTACCTGGGAATTTGATCAAAAGAAAGGTTAAGGAAGTTAAGTCAGGGTGACATCCTCTGTTAGCATTGTGAAGAAAACAACCGAAAGGCAGCTTAATCGCCACATTGTATCTGCCTCTCTAAGGGGCAGCCGAGGCTCTGCTACGTTGACACAAGGCAGATTTGAAACTGGTCCTGACAGAATCGACAGATGATAAGCTGGTGCTCTGTATTCCTGGGTTTTGTAACTCATGTAAGTTCTTAGATTTTCTTTCTCATTTTCCACACATCCTACCATGTGCAGCCATAGTTCCAGACTGATGTTCTACAGAGTGAACAAAAGCATTTTGAGACTCTGAAAGAGGACACTTTTCCTTTTTTAACCTTGTTCATGTGTTTTTAAGAGAAGCATCGGTACCAAAAAAAAAAAAAGAAAGAAACAAGAAAAAAAAAACTATTGATTCAGAGCTGCAGGAAGCAGAGGGTAAACAGTAAAAACAGTTGTGAATCCATGCAGAAGGCCAGAGTGTCGACATCAGCCCGCCCGGCAGTCTCAAAGAAATAGGTTAGGCAACCTCCTGCTGTGTCTTCAGGGACCCGAAATTCAGGGCCAGCTAAAAGAATTTCAACTGCAACCTCAAAGGGCCTCAGCAGTCTGAAAACACAACTCCGACTCTTAACGCTTAACGCGGAGGAGCTGCCTTTCTGGTTGGGTATTAGTTTGCTTTAGCTTGAACAAACAAGTGTCCTTGTTTAAAATTTGTTTGCTACACTTCTTACATAAGGTCTACTCTACATATTTGTCAAAAAATGGACTATTGCCTCAGATTTTAAAAACAGCATCTCTAACATTAAGCAGAGCATAAACATACAAAGGATTTGACCTTCACTCTTAGATTTTACTCAGAATTGATGGGAATTGATGCATGTTCGTTTTGATATCACAGGGGATCTGCTGACTTCACTTACACAATCTACTTGAAGATAGGTATAAATATATGTACATGTAAAATTTTATTTCAGTGAATCTAACACCTTAATTTTTTTAAAAATTAGCATTTTCACTAATTAAAGAATAAATATCATGCTTAACCAGTGGTATATGTATTAAGATGTACTTCCTTAATACCAACTATTTGAATACCATCTTCACAATTTTTGCCATATAAGCATATCTACCTACTGCTATTTACATAATTTTAAATGATTTTTTTATAAATGTAACTGAAATTTTAACCTCACCCTGAAATCACAGATCTAATGTAATATATATGTGTTTATATATACATATATACACATGTATGCATACATATACATTTTTCTGAATGCAATAGAGAACATATTCATTCATCTACCTTGTAAAATCATCCTGCATTTCAGCAGTGCAAAGTGTTCTACCCCTTGGAAAATTCTGGCTTATGTATTAAGGTCTTTTTATTCTATACGTTTCCAAAAGATACCAGCTTGACACTTCCACCTCTCTTTCCTTCTATCCTTATTTAGATCTGCCTTTCAACTTTTCTGTTATCATATATCCTCACTCATTGACTAAGCATCGTGTTCTTCATCTGTTTACTCTCAGACTCCCATGTTAAGAACCCCCAACACAACTTTTAACAAAACTTGCCACATTGAAAGAATGCCTTAAATTATGTTAGCATATAGTTGAAAGTCATAAGTACCTATAAAAAGCCATCTTTATTACAGTAATTGACTCTAGCATCTGGGGACTGGAAATGGCATCTACTGAGATGCACTTAATAAACCTGCCAAGGGTTGCTCCCATGCACCATTTGCTGCCACATGGGTGGTTTCTTCTCCATGAACAATTCTACAGAATTGTTTTCCATTTCTCTCCAGCATGGTGCATAGGAACACAGGTTTGCAAATAGACCTCAGTTTGAATCTTGTCTCTGCCACTTGCTAGCTAAAAAGTCACAAGACCTTGGGAAATTACTTAATGTCTCTCAGCTTCAGTTTCCTCACCTGCAAGTAAGACAATGTAGGTAAAGTGCTTAGAATAGTGCTTGATATGAAATAAATTTTCAATTAAGACCATCTATCATAATCATCAAGTTAGTGGTACTATGGTAGTTTGGAGCTATTATGTACCCCAGAAAAGGCCATGTTCTTTTAATTCTTTCCTGTGGGGACAGACTTACTGTGGGTGGGACCTTTTGGTTAGATTGTTTCAATTGAGATGTGACCCACTTAATTCAAGGTGGGTCTTTATCCTTTACTGGATGCCTTTATGACAGGATAAAAGGCAGAAATACTGACAGAGTTGAGAAAGAAATGCCCGGAGAAGCAAGAAGGACCCACGGTAGCTGAGAGCCATTGAAACCAGAACCCAGGAGACAAGGACCAGCAGACATCCCATGTGCCTTCCCAAGTGACAGAAGAACCCCTGATGCCAGCAGCCCTTCTTCAGAGAAGGTATCCTCTTGTTGATGCCTTAGTTTGGATTTTTTTACAGCATTAGAATGGTAACTTGTCACTTAATAAATCCCCATTGTTAAAAGCAAATGCTTTTTCTGGCATACTGCATTTCAGCAGCTTTAGCAAACCAAAACAGGTACTCTCCAGGAAAACTATGGGATGGAAGGAGTAGCAGGGGGGTGGGAGTGGGGCAGCTTTTCTCCTTTCTTGAAAATAAGTGTGGCACAGAATATGCAAACAGTTTGAAACAAACATGGGATTGTACCTGATGTTTCCCTGGAGCTATTATCTAAATTAAATTTGAAAAAATTTTGGACCAGAATTTATTTTCTTGGCTGTTAACTAGTTTTATACATGGAATTTACTTAGGAATAGCATGCATTTTCATGCACTGAGATTTAGACTACACTTGCTTTATAGTGTATTCTGAAATCTACATTCTGTTTCCCCCTCTTGAGCTAAAAAAGTTGAAGTTCTGACCAAAAGCCTCTGCTTCCTGCCTTGTCTCTATGCTCTCTGTACCAGGCCATAGATCCAGGTAGCCTGCAGATGGTTCCAGTCCTAAAATGGACCCTCTAAAATTTTCTGGACTTATTTTTGTTAGCATTAAAAATCTGAAGTGTACAGCATGCTATGTCTTTTTCTTCTGTACCTTACTACCATTTCTTTTCAAAATTACTATTGTACATTTTGTTTTGTTTTGTGTTTATTATTGTGTTTTAAGTTCCTTGTGAAGGCAGAAGCTTATCTTGATTATCAAGGTATCCTTGATCTGTTGAAAATACTAATCTTTTAAAAATATTAATTGTGGTACTTCCTGACTTAAAAAATCTTTCTTGGCTTCCCATTATATTGGGAAAATACCACTTTCTCTTCACAGCCTTGAAGGAACTGTATGATCTGGACTCATCCTCAGCAGAGACCACCATACTCCTGGTTCCTTGCTCTTCAGACAAACTGGTCTCTTAGTTTTGCTAGCTCTTTCCCCTTGGGCTCTTCACAGAAGGTCCTTCAATCTGGAATGCTGTTTTGCATAGCTGATTGCCTTTCATTTAAATTTCATAACCATCCTCTTTAAATTAGACATAGACCCATTTTTCTTTTTCACAAGCCCTGTCCTCATTTTCTCTATCTTAGCAGTTACTTTGTTTCCTTAATAATACTTTATTCTCTTGTTTGTTGTCTGTCTTCTCCACTTAACCATCGGCTCTATGAGGTCTGTGGTCACATGCTTATCTTTTTCAGTTATATTCCTAAAGCCTAACAGAGTACATGGCACATAGTGGGTATTCAATAACAGTTTGTTGAATGAACAAAAGGGCTTGGGGGAAAGAGTGATGATACATCTGATTCATATTTGTCATCATTGGTGTAAAGGAATAGAAAGAAACAAAATTGAAGAGATCGATTGAGCCAGATTATAGATGGTTTCAATAGTATTCTGTAGTAGGTCATGATCAGTGAAGTGTTTTTGAGGAGGGCACTAATGTCATTTGGCCTATATTTTTAAAAGATTGATCTGGCAAAAATAGGGCAGGCTTGGTTGTTACAGGAAAACTAGCTCTAGAGAGACCAGTAGTAGTATTAGGTGGAGCGGTCCACCCATATGGAAAACATTAGGTGGAAACTGAGGTGCATCCACATGGAAAACATTTTGGATAAGGAATAGCGTTGATTAAAAACTTTGATATTCTAAAGCAAGTGCACAAGAGAAAGAAAATGTCTTCCTCTTGGTGGTTAATTCATTCAAAATACATGTTTTGAGAAGGGTGTTAGGGGAAATAGAATAAAAAAATTATTCCCATTCCAAGTCTCCAGTTCTCAGGTTACTTTCACAGATACATCTTTATGTAGTACAGTGTCATATCAGTACTTTTGTTCTATAGGATATTCTCTGGTCATATCCGGGTTTAGAAAGTTAAACAGATACTTTACTGATTTTTTTCAGAGCCTTTACTATCTCTCAACACAGAGCTACATTAATTGAAATTTATTTGATTTTCGAGCCTGTTTTTATCCAGTATTTGCAGGAAGGAGGGCCAGGCTGTGTCCCTTTGGGAAAAGCTGTCTCAGTAGGTAGAACATAGGATTCTGAGTCAGAACTCCTGGGCTTGGGTCATGGTTCTGCCTGAACCAGCTGGATAAAACTGGACGAGTCATTTAACTGCATGGAAGCCCTTTTTCTGATCTGTAAAATGGAAATGAATCATACCCTAACTCACAGTGAATACTTTAAAACTACAAGCTGCTCTTCAAATCCCAATGAACAGGATCCTCAGATACTATTGCACCTTTACGTTGCCCAACATAGCCACACATTGATATTTTAGCTTCCATTTTACCCAGAAATTTGTGGAAGGGGATTAACAGATGAGAGAGGGGAGGAGGAAAAGGAGCAGCTGAGAGGAAGTCTTCATCAACTTGGAGCAGAACCTCCACTAGTGTGTCCAGGGCCAGGGAACACGGTCCAGGAGCACAGGGCTTGTGGGATGCACGTCTTCCTTTATATTTCAAAGCACCGGGGAATTTTCAGCACCAGATACCAAATATTCTACTCAGCAAAATTTTTATTTTTATTTTTTTGTGAATTTTTGAAGGCAAGGCAGGTGGGGAAGGAGGGGGGGTCATCATTATTAATAACGATATTATCACTGTAATGCAGTGGTTTTCTAAACTCTTTGTGGCCAGGGAATTTTTGGATCTCTGTTGAAAGAGATAGACTTTTGCTTTAGAAAATTCCTGTGTCCATTGTCACCCCACAATTTACCTTACAAATCAGAGAATTCACAGACCACATGAAGTCTACCCAAGGAAAGGGATCCACGGACTTGCCCCAGGTAAGAGACCTGGCCACAAAGCAGCAACTTAATTTTATTTATTTACATTCATGTCTGTTTTCTGTCTTATTTTGTTTTATTTTTATTTTAATTTATTTTTGATGGAATTGTTCCCTTGGGTCATGAGTAGCCATGAAGGAGCTGGCATTCCTCCCATTTTAACCTTCTAATTCTTTCTAATCCTACTGGGTAAGGGGATTTGGTGTTTTTGGTTGTGTACACTGATGAAATGGCCAAGTCAGATGTTTTGAGTTGCTCATTGATAAGCCTTGGGAAACCAAATATAGGTTCCATCAAGCAAGTGTTAGCCATTTTATGTCTTTCTCCAAAGAGGGAGATCTACATCTTAAGGAAGGCTGCTTTTTTCTACTACACCTACCTCTCAGTGTCCCTACAGGAGGAGCACACACACACACAGAAGAAAGCTCAACTGTGGGTACCCTCACATTGTGAGTGCCTCACACCATGTCAGACCACCATTAAACCATTCAACTCAATGAGTGAGAAGGGGTGTGTGTGTGTGTGTATTTTTTTAAAATAAAAAGTTTTGCTATTTACATGTTCAAACTGGAATAAAAACAACAAAAGTCTAAGTTTTATGGAGATCAGACAAATTTCCCCAAGATTTGCTTTTCTAGGTCATCAGAATTTCTATTTCTGACCTAGAAAAGAGATGTGTATATCTATATTTATTCTGGTATCGCTTATGCCAATAGATATTTAACTTTGATAACACCTGTTCTCAATTCCCAGGGAAAAAAGCATCTTCTAGAACATCAAAAAAGTGCACAGATATTCTTTAAATAAGCAGTGCATAAATGGTTGAAATGCTAAAATTAGGGGATTTTGGGTGTATGATTAATGCTGATATTTGAAGCAACTTTACAGAAGAGTAAATAATTGAAAAAAATAGACTTATTTGGGTAAACTTAAAGCATTAGGGAAGTCTTCTGAGATGTTTAGATGAAAGGCATTGTAGAGGTATAAAATATCATTATGATTATTACCTCATTAATAGCTAGTCTGGTACTCTAATGACTTTCTTGAAGTTGCTTTATTAGGATTAGCTTTTTGGTCTTGATTGCAAATTATGGGCATAGCAAACTGCTGATTCATGCTAACTCTGGGACCAAAAAGAAAACAAACCAAGTATTCCCTAAATCAAAAAACTCTTTAAAAGGAGCAAAATTTCCATGTCTCCAGGACACTTTAATATTTATGTTTAAATATACTTTTCATGTAAATTAATATACCAGAAAGGCACATAGGTCATATCAGAGGAAAACAGAAATGAAGCTAGATTCTACAATGCAAGTTAACTCCAGATACTTACGATTAATAGTCATGAGTTTAGCCTGCATTACAATTTGAATTTCAGTCAATTGTATCAAAAGAAATGACATTTATCTTGTCCAAAGTCAGAAAACCCAGTAACTATGAAATTGGTTCTCTGGAATAGGTCCAATGATTAGTTAACGCTATTTGATACTATCTGGGTGGTGCTCTGGAAAGCAAACTTGCTTTTTCTGCAAAGAAAAATGAGATTCCAAGTAGTCACATGGTTCTTTTATAGCACATTGATATTTTTGCTCTATTTTCTATATTTTTGTGGGTATAGACATTTTCAATGATGACATGGTCAGATAAAATAATGGTTTCCTTGAAAGAATGATTACACTTCCAAGTGAAAATCCAAATTGGGTAAAAAAAAAATGGAATAATCAGCAATAAAAGCAGAATATATGACTTTTAAAGGAAAATTTTCAGTGACTAGGAAAAGGAAAAGGAAATTCCTATCAGTTACAAACTGATAAAAAAAATTAGGTTAGAAGAAATACAAAGTAACTGCAGAAAATGCCACAAGCTATCTTTCATGAGCATATTTGTTAACAGGTTTTGGATGGATGATTTTATTACACAGATGCTGAATTACAAGTCTTGGCAACTGAAACCCAGTGAAAGGAACTTCTGGGGGTAGAACATAATGATAAACTAACATTGCAGATTAAACAATATTTTAAGGCAGTAAAAATACCTTTAATTAAAAAATTGTTTACAAAAACTTTCAAAAATAAACCAAAACATTTTCCTCTTTGAGAAAATATAATCAGTTCTAGTCAAGTATTTCTCTGATAATTGAAGAGTCCAAAAGTGTCCAAGGATCATTATTTTAAAAATAAATTTTATGTTCAAAACCGTAGATCCATAATGGCAATGTTGTTCAAATCAGTTTATTCTGTTGTAGTCTTCAGGATGTGCAATTTCTATGAGAATTTATTTTGTCTCGTGTTTTCCTTTCACTGAATTAATAAAGGTATATGTATCATATGCCAGATCATCTGAAGATTGTCCCATAGTCTCAGGGTGTCTGTTTGTGCTACTGTCTCATCAATGCCAAGAAAATCATCTCAGGAGTTAGTATTTAATTCCTAATGTCCTTTGCCCAGCCAAATGTCAAAATGACACTTGTCTCATCAGCCATTGTGAGGGATTCCTTTTAACAGTTAATATGATAGAACTTTTCTTTTGCAATTATGATTTGCAGTGGAAAGTTTTTATAAATCAAGACCTTAATTTCTTAAATTATTTAAGAAATTGAGACTTTGATTTGGCACCACAAAAATAAAATTAGGTGCTTATTTTCATGGGATAATGAAAAAATAGTAAGACTGGACTTAATACATAAATGCATTATGTGTTTTGCCATATAAAGGCCAAATGATAATGTCGTGTGCTATACAAATATGGTTTTTACTGTAATTGGCTAGAAAGATGTGGTGGGGTTTTGGGCCCTCCCATGGCACATAGAAGTACAGACTTGTTGAAGTGAAAAGAGTCTGAGCTGAAGCAGCCAGTCCAATATTCATGCTGCAAACAAATGTCAGGTGTGGACCTCACATTTGTATGATGAAGCAACTTACATGAGTTCAGCAGCAGTAAATGCAAAAATAAATATTAAATATTTTTTATTCAGTGTTATTCTTTTTATTTTACATTATTTTATTTTGCTGTTCACTATTGAATTTTATTGGCCCATAAAATATTGGATTCATGGTAAAAATAAGTTCATTATCAAATTTTCCCATTTGAAGGTGACTGTATAAATCCAAAGTTTGAGATAAACTAATATGGGGAATTCAACTTAATTTATATTCACCCTTGGACAAACTGTCAAAATTGTTCGAAATTTAAAAATTAAACAAACAAGGAAACCTTGATAACAGCATCTTCCTTCCTTTCTTTTTCTCTTTCCTTCTTTCATCCCTCCCGCCCTCCTTCCTTCCTTCTTTGCATCCTTCCTTTCAGCTCTCTTTTCTTTCCTTTTTTCTTTCTCTCTTTCTCTTTTGTCTTTCTCCTGAAACATAACACCCAGTTATTAGCTATATTCTGGAAAATCAATGTAGTTTTACACTTCAAAGATCAACTAAAGATGATATCGCACATAAATAAGAAATGCATTTTATTTTTCCTTGCATGTTTAATTTAAAGTATACAGAATAGTTTGTGCTTCAGGATGTTTGGGTCTCATTCTTTTTCTAGGGATGCTTCTCATTACTTTTCAAAGATCCAGGAGTTCTTTGAAACAACTCCCACTGGAAAATTTAACTCTTTAAAGAGCTAAGTTCCGTTCAGTTCAATAAATAATATTTGAGAGTACACAGTGCACAAGACACTGTGCTAAACCCTGGGGTTAAAAAGTTAAGTTGGACATATTTCAGCCATTGAGAACACTATCACAGAGAAAGTGGAAGGTGAAAATATTTTCCATTTATATTTTTAAAAATGTATTTGTATGTTTCATTTTATACTAAGTGATTTTTTTTAACTTTCTAACTTCTTTTTATTAAAGTTTACTAGAGCTTATGAGAGAGATATTTCTATTTTACTAGTTCCACAACATAAGAGAAAAGGCATCATTATTACATGTGATATTTTTGCAAGGTGAAAATATCTTCAGGCTGGGACTAACAGGTAATAGGAAAAGTAAAATAAGTAAGAAGTGAAACTGTGATGGAAGAGGACTGAATCCAGCATAGATATATTAAATAGTGTTGAATGACAAGTGAAAACAATGTTGGATCATTTTCTGTGCTGGTAGCAGAGGCAATGTGTGGTGCCCAGGTGGCCATGGGTGGTAAGAGTCATTAAGGGGATTTTCCTGAAACTTCTTTTAATTTCACATTAAAAAACAAACAAACAAACAAACAAAAAAACCTGAATAGAACAGATTTTAAAAAAGAAAAAGAAAAAAATTTACAAACTAAACCTGAAAATGGCATGTTTCTTAATTATTTTGCTTTGGCAAAAAAAAAAGTGTTCAATATTAATGGAGGGAAAAGTACTTAATTCCCATTGAAGACAATGGGACATGTGATGTAGTAAAACAGCTATCTAAAGCCAGAAAACAAAACTAAAGAAAACAAACAAAAAAAAGCTACCTTCTTGCTGCTACTACTTGTACGATTAGACATGAATAAGGGCAAGGAAAGTTGTGGGGCTGGTGGTAAAATGGGAATGATGAGCCCAGGATGTACCCTTTACAGCTGAGTTCATAGAGTTTGTTTTGATGATTGCTAGTAAGTGTCATCAGACAAAATTTTTCCATGGGCAAATAAGTTTGAAAAAGCCTGGGATAAATAAAGCTAAACAGCCTTCTTTATGGCAGGACTTCCTTGAGCCTTTAAATTTGCTGATGGCAGTATAACTTACCAGGAGAGGACCATAGGATGCAGCATTTCCCAAATTCCTTCAACCATGGAATTCTTTTCAAAGAGCTCACAGCGGGGACAGCTCCTGGGGGCACAATTTTTGTAAATTTTGTGTTAGTACTGAGCATATGGAAAACACAATTGTTATTCTTTTTTTTTTTAAAAAAAAGAAAAGAAATGAAGCCAAATTAAGTTTCTTATATGGATCTATCACGGTGTTAGGAGCTTGATGCATGTCACCTCATTCCATCCTGATCTGTGTGATGTAACCAGGTGTTGGTCTTCCTCTGCTAAGCATCCTGTTCCTACTTCATAGACAGGGGACCTGAGGTTCTGGAGAGATTCAATATATTGTCCCAATAAACTGGTAAGATTTAGGGCTTTTAAAAAGGTTTTAGTTTTTTAAAAGCTTGAATTTTGGAACACTTGAGTTGCAACTGAAAATAAGTTAGATAAGGAACAGATTACATCAAATGCAAACCTGCTAGGCTCATTGATGAATTAAAGGAATGCTTGAAAATCAGTGATGAAGACAGCCTCTTCTCCTTAGGAATTTATGGTTCCGTGGGAAAGGCAGACCCAGGAACAAAGTATTTCAAAGCAATAGGGTAAGTGATTAAGAGAGAGATACATATCTCTTTGCCTTTATTCATGATATTCTCTCTCTTTGCAGTATAGTGAAGCAGGCCCTAATGCCCACCCTTTTACACCATCAGAAGGCTTCAAGGCTGAGTTCCAATGCACATTCTCTGTAAAACGTTCTTTAGATACTCACACCTCTTCCTTGTTTGGAATTAATTGCTCTGTATAGTGCGTTCTCAGAGCACTTTGCTCTATCATCCATCAGAACCTTTATTTTCAAAGTCTGATTTGCATTATGATTTGCAGTGTATCTGTTGAGTATCCCCCTAAATTGGGCATTTCTTGAGGGATGACAGTGTTATAGACATTCTTTTAACCACCACTGCCCAAGACAGGGCTTCGCTTGAACATAGCAGGCCTTCAATATGTGTTTTTGTTTGGTTGCTTGGATGTTTGGTTGTTTTTGAAATAAAATGGACATTTTTAAAAGTTAAACATTACCATTGTTTAAAAATAATTAGCAACATGAACTGTAGTGCCAAGAAAATGCTTAGAAGCATAAAGGGAAAATTTTCTTCCAGGACTCTCAGTTTATTTTATTTATTTTGTTTTTTATCTCCCTTGATTTTGTCATTAAATCATAGAATATGAGGGAAAATCAGAGGAAATATAGCATGGGCTCTCTAGCTCATTAGGAAATCCATAAAAGCCTTCTCATGAATTAACAATCCAGTTAGATTGCCAGGCAATTTTAGCAATTACAGAGAGAAAATGGAAAACTAGAAGGAAGTCCCTTACCGAGCTGTTAGCACCAGGCGTTTTTGAAGGCTCAAGTAGTAGACAAGTCTCAGGAGCATCTACCTCAAGCCTGGGGAAAACACAATTAGTTTAATCAATAATAATTACAGCAGTGAGGGTATAGGCATTTACTTTTGTCCAATCTTGTCCAGACGTTGCAGACTTTAATAGATTTAAATGTATAAAAGGAGATTACTTATCTGTTTGTGATTTGAAATTAGTTGGTTAATTTAAACAAAGTTAAAGTAGGTAATTATCAACATGATACATGTGAATCTGGAATATTATAGATGATGGGAAACCAAATCTGCATGATGCAAGACAAGGTAAAAATGTAAATATATGGTCTCATATGTTTTAGCCTTTAAAAAGTGAAGCTATAAATAAGTAAATATCAAGGTAGGTGTATGAATACATACCTTACCAATTTTCTTTTAAAGAAAATATTTAGGGACTGGAATTGTAACCAGTTTTAGATTTACTTCATTCAGATTATAAATCTACATATTTCCTGAGAAAATTATTTAAACCAGGGGTCAACAAATGCTTTCTATAAAAGGCCAGGGAGTAAATATTTCAGGCTTTGCAGGCCATATGTGCCATGTAGCAACTATTTAACTCAGCCACTGTAGCTCAAAAGCAGTCACAGATTGCACATAAACAAATGGTTGTGCTGTGTCTGTGCCAGTTTGAATGTATTATGTCCCCCAAAACACCATTATCTTTGATGCAATCTTGTGTGGGCAGACATATTAGTGTTTGATTAGATTGTAATTCTTTGACTGCATGTTTCCATGTAAGATGCGACTTACCCAACTGTGGGTGATAACTCTGATTGGATCATTTCCATGTAGGTGTGGCCCTGCCCATTCAGCGTGGGCCTTGATTAGTTTACTAGAGCACTAAATAAGCTCAGACAGAAGGAGCAAGTTTGCTACAGCCAAGAGGGACACTTTGAAGAACGCACAGGAGCTGAGAGAGGAGCTGCAGCTTACAGAGACATTTGAAGATGGCCTTTGAAAGCACACTTTTGCTGTGGAGAAGCTGAGAGAGGACAAACACCCCAAGAGCAACTAAGAGTGACATTTTTGAGGCGCTCCAGCCTAGAGAGGAATGTCCTGGGAGAAAGCCATTTTGAAACCGGAAGTCTGGAGCAGTCATCAGCCACGTGCCTTCCCAACTACAGAGGTTTTCCAGACACCATTGGCCATCCTCCAGTGAAGGCACCAGGTTGTTGAGGTCTTACCTTGGATACTTTATGGCCTTAAGACTGTAACTTTGTAACCAAATAAAACCCCTTTATAAAAGCCAATCCATTTCTCGTATTTTGCTTAACGGCAGCACTAGCAAACCGAAGTGTCCAACAAAACTTTATTTACAAAAGTAACCAGTGAGCTTGATTTAAAGCATCAATACTGTTATAAATCAGGATTATCTGTGGGAAACGATTGAACATAGGAGTAGGCATCTATTGTATCGTATGCCTAAAACAGGAATCGCCTTCTGAGAAATGCTCACCCACATTCACACTGTGATATTGGAGTTATAGCTTCCTCCCTGCTCTTTATTAGGGTTCTTCTCTTCCTCAGTTCCTTCTTCCTTTGATTGACTCAACAAATTAGTCTTTTGGCCTAAGTTAGTGTGAGTTGGATTCCTGTTTCTTGCTCCTGGGAGGGTCCTGCCAATACAAATTAACAAGCACTGCTGGGTTTCAGATGAGGCTAGAAGGGAAGCTGGGGCAGGTGTTGCCCATTGGCTTGGCTGGCTGGGCCAACTTGAAGGTCCTTGGGACTCTGTGCAAGACCTTCCTGAAGTTTTGCCACTGGATAAAGCGGATGACTATCCCAAATGGGGATGATTGTAGATGAGCAGTCATTCTCCCCTTGTAGAATCTGCAAAAGGGCTCTCCAGGTAACACCACTCTTGGGAAGCTATTTGGCTTTCCTATATACTGACCTATATACTGACCATAGGCTATAAACTGGGTTTGACTGCTTCTCCATGCTGTGCTGTGCTAGGAAGGCACACTGGTTTGGCCATTCTCCAAAGGTTGTAAACATTGTAATCCCTCTGGGAGGCTTCTCTAAAGTATGTTTTGTTTCTCGTAGTAGTCATTGGTCCCCTTTTCACAATTCTGAGCAGCATGAACTCTGGCAATATTTCAGCAGAAATGAGCAGGGGACACCTCAGATGGGCTTGATTTTTCTTGTCACTTGAATCACGGTCTACTCTTGTCTGCTGTGACAGTTTTTTCCCATCCTCTCTCCCTTGGCTAGTGTATTTTGGCTTAAGGTGAAGCTTTAAAGAACCAGAGTCCTTTCATGATTTCAGGGGAACACTTTGATTGAGTTATGGTGAATTGGGGGCCCCTACATAGGATACTCTTTGGTCAACATTTGCAAGTTTCTAAATACACCCAGCTCAGCATGTTCCATGTTTATTGAAACAACTCTGTGGTTTGTCAAACTGCAGTAAAGCTTATACTGACTATTTTACTGGGCACTCCCACTGAAAACAAAAACGGTGGGCTGATGGCACAGAAACAAGTGACTAATGTGCATCCAACAAGAGAGTAACTGAAGACAAGTCAAAATAAAAGCTGGAAGGAGCTTTAATGATTTGTAAAACCTACTGTATAATTGTTTAACCTTGTTCAATTTAACAAGATCTATCAGTCGTGACTGGTTTGGCATTTTTAAAAGGGATGGTGATGACATAACTATTTGCTAAACCTGATTATGAATTGTGCCATGTAACTACAAAAGATGATTTATTAGGAGATACCCAAATGTGAATATTAAGATATGCATTTCTGTTTAGTCCTTAAAATTCTTTGAGGTAGATATTGATCCTGTTTTGTGATGAGGAAAACTGAGGCTTATTAGAGGGCCCCCAAAACATGCCTACCACTACAGTAGTTGTAAGTGATGGAGCAGGGACCCAAATCCAAATCTGTCTGTCTCCAAAGTTCATGCTCTTCACCAACACCCCAGACTGCAGGCAGTCTGCAGAAGCACCAGAAACAGTACTTATCACCTGGGTGGAAGAGAAGGATCATGAATTTAATGGCCTTTTTCAGCATGGTACATCAAAGACCAGGGTTACTTTGTCTCAATATCATGAAATTTGTACCTTTGTTGAATACATTTGTAAATATACAGTAGATAGTATATCTGAGAGCCCTAAAGCAATGTTTTATCCTCTAGAGCAGTAGTTCTCAACCGGAGGCAAATTTGCTCCCCACCCACCCCTGGCAATGACTGTCTACATTTTTGGTTGTCACAGCTCCTGGTGGGGGTATCTAGAAGGTAGAGGTCAAGGATATCACTAAGCATTCTGCAATGCACAGGACAGGTCAGGCCCCCTTAACAAAGAATTATCCAGCCTAAAATGTCAATAATGCTGACTTTGAGAAACTCTGTTCTAGAATGTTCTGAATGTTAATGCCAAAACTTCAGAAAGACAAAACTTGGCCAAGCAGAACTATGAATCTTGTATCTATAGAGAATTCAGTCCTATCTCTAGCAGTTCTGACATAGCAGTCTCCTAGCATGCTGCCAACAGAACTGGTCTGTGCTGTCAGTGAATATTATAAAAAATCTAAACTGATGTCAGAGTGAACTTCCAACATTTCAGAGAAAATAACCTTGGCAGCCACGTTCAATGAGTCTTGTTCCATGTTCCTTGGCAGCAATGCTCCTTTTTTTCCCCTTACAGTGAACATTTTTTTTTTTTTCCAAAAAATGGCAACTTCCAAAACTGTGCCTGTTCTTTTGAAATGCAGCATATGCTTGTTTGAACACTCCATGTGGCCCGAGTTCCAAACAGGTCTTTTCATATTTGTTTCTCATCCTTTTTGACAATTAGCCTCCCTTATTTCAATAAACATCTCACTCTTAAAGAGTAGTTCTTAAGTGCCATTTATCTTTTCCTGGGTGGAGTAAAGATTTTCCATGAACAAGCATTTTACATTTTTCTTGGCAAAATGTTTTTCCAAGTGTTCAACTCTGTGGGCAAACCTACAGGGCTGATGAGAAAGGATGTTGTGAGAGTTGAAAGTCTCCTCTAAGGTATTAATACTAATTCTTTAGTTTCCACATTGAGGAGGGCCCCCAGACTCTGAGCTAAGTCATGATTTAATATTGGAAATAGGCTTCACTGAACTCAGTATAGGGAAATACTCTTGTTGAGCAATTAACCACGAAATAGAAAGATATTTTAACTTAACATATCTTTATGAATTCTTGAGTTCAATAATCTTTCACTATATCAACAATTTCAGAACTAGAAAGAAAATTAGAGTAAAGTTGAAATAATTGTTATAGATTTTACTAGAAACAACTAAAACAAACATTGCTATACTGTTTCTTTAAGTGATCAATATAAATTTAATCCAATAAACTACATCATTTGTAAGTCCTGGAAAAGTATGGGTGTAGCTGATTATTTTAATTGAGTTTTAAAAGTCATGACTAGGATCACTCTGAAGTTATGGAGGAATCACCATTAGGGATGTTGCTACGTGGATGTTAAAGAGCCTTCTTATAAGCAAAAGGAAATTGGCTGGTTAACTTCAGACCCACATATGGAAGATGAAGTCATAGTCTCCCTACTTCATCCTAACTCCATCAAAACAAGGCAAAACAATGAAATTGAGTCCTTCTACTTCCAAGTTCTCCACTGTCCCCATCTTAGAGTGATCTTTTGTGTATGATTTCTTTTCCAAGAGTGCTTTTGCCAATCATATTAATGTTATCTCATTATGAGTGGGCACACAGAGCAATACTTACCTAGGGTCCTGTCTCCAGAACTGGCCCTGACAATACTGTATAGAGTAAATGTCTTTCAGTTTTTAAGCTTGGAAGGATATTAGTTTAGCCTAAGCAGCCATCTTTTTTATCCAATTTCCACATTGCCCTGACACTTAAAGAATGAGGTTCCTATATTTATGTCATTTTACCCCAAATCAAGGTAGAAGTGTGTGTGTTTGTGTGTGCGTGTGTGTGTGAATCTATAAAATATATAATCAAGTAGGTGACAAGTAGGCAAACTCTTCAGACAAGATATATAATGTGTACCAGAGCATGACTTATTTATTTGCTAAGAGATTTCTCAATTGGAAGCTAATAACTTTTCTCAGTCTGTATTTTAAAGCTTTATTCTTTTGTTCATCTTCAGTCAAAATGGGATTTAAGCATAGATCTAATCTTTCCACCTCCATCATAATGTGAATTTTACAAAGAGTTATTTTATAGTCTGGATTTCTTGGTTTGTGATGTTATTGGTTTGTATAGCAGGCTTCTCCTCTCTGGAGAAATTAAGTCTTCAGACTTCTTGTTGGCAAAATCTTTGATTCCCTTTGCTGTATTGCCTTGGGGGAATGAAAGTGTCCCAGGTCGACCCACAGTGACTTTTCTCATTGAGTGGTGGACTCCTGTTCCAGGGAGAACTGCCAATTGGCAGCCAGATATGAGTGGTCTGGACAATTAGCTAGCAGATTCCTATTCAGCCACTGGACTTATTGACTATCAGAACTGTGGAGCGTGCATTTAACCTCGATGAGATAGGAAGTCAGGCATGGTAAATAACTGGCCAGGCTTCAGTAGCAACACCAAGGATGACTTGGGGAAGTGCTTTATTCCCATACCTAAACTACACAAGTCCTCCAAACACACCAAATAAATATAAAGTCAAAGTAAAAGCAAACAGTAGGTTTTCTATGCATGCAAATATAAGGAAACAGGTAGTTTCCCTCTTCCAAATGGATTTTTGCTGAGACTGCTTCTGCCAATGGTTTTGGGAGGATTATGCCCAGATTTCTTTAATGAATTGTAGAGGGTATTTTTCTTGTTCACAGATATTTTCATAGTCAAATGACACTTCCCTGAATTTTGTAGTTCCTGAAGAAAAATTTTACAAAAGTGAAAAACCTACCAAAGTTCTATAGTCTCTGGAATTATAAGAATCTGAGAAAACCCTGACTAAAAGCATCTTGGATAACCAGAAGAGACATTTGGGATTACAGTAGATTATTAACAGATGGTGGTAAGCATGTAGAAAAAAGAAGCAGTGATTGCTAGGAAATTGCATGGATTCATTGAAAATAAATCTTACAAAAGTAACATCATTTCCTATTAAAATTAGCCCTTAGAATGGTGGATAAGAAAAATGTTACAAATACAGTGCTTCATTTTGGTAGGACATTTGATACAGTATCAGTTGAGGGGCTTTTGTCTAATGGAATGATCAATACACTTAAAATCACTGACTAATTCTAAAAACTTGGACAAATCATGTTACTTTTTTGAAGTTAAGTTTCTTCATTTGTAAAATAAGTATGGTAGTATGGAGTTATATACCCCAGAAAAGGCATGTTCTTAAACTTAATTCATTCCTGTGAATATGAACTCTTGTAAATAGGACCTTTTAATAAGGTTACTTCAGTTAAGGTTTGGCCAACTCAGTCAAGATGGGACTCAATACTATTACTGGATACTTTATAAGCAGAATGTATTTCAGGCAGAGGGAAAGTGGGAAGCAAGGAGTTGAAGGTTGACGGAACATGGAAGAGAAGGGAGAAGCCAGGAGAGGCCGCCATATGTATTGCTATGTGACAGAGGAGCCCAGGACCAAGGATCACCAGCAGCCAGCTCCAGGATGCCAGTCTTTGGGAGGAAAGCTTCACCTTGATGATGCCTTGATTTGGTGTTTTCCTAGCCCCAAAACAATGAGCCCATAAATTCCTGTTAAGTCAAACCATTATATGGTATTTGTTTCAGCAACAAGGAAACTAAAACAACAGGCATTATTTTTTATGTGTGTTTCAGTCTTATTTCAAAATTACTAAGTTTTTGAGAACAAGGTTACATCTGTGGCCTGGATGATAATCCATTAAGATAGATTCATAAAGAGGTAAAGAACTAGACTGAAAGATTATTGATGAATGGTTCAATGTCAACCGTATCTGAGGGTCTTTGTAGAGGTCCTACACAAATCTGAATTTTAACCTATTCAGCATATTATCAGTAAATTTTGTAGGGGTATAGAAGAGATAATTATTAAAGCTATACATAAATTTAGAAGAATAGCCTACAATTATAGAATCCAATTATCAAATATCTTATAGCTGTAGAACTGGGCTAAACACAATGCCAGGTTTATATCACAAACACATAAAATTCTACCTTTAAATTACAAAATAACAGTATCATTATTACATGGCAGTGAGACTACTATACTAGCAATTCAAGAGAAAAAGCACTGAGGAGATTTAATCTAAGTCAAATGAGAGAAAAACTCAAAATTCCTCTTTTCCCGCACTTGTGCAAACATTTTATATATTTCAATTTAAACAACTCATTGAATTTTCTCAGTCTCTACTCTTGAGGGACTCACAGACTAGATGGGAGTAACTACATCATGTTGTGATTTATGCAGTGATCAAGCTATGTAAGAGGATCCAAGAAAAGCGCACAATGATTGAGACTTTTTGCAGGTGTGTATATATATGGGCGTGAGTGTACTTCTGTAGTTAAGTGAAAGCTATAAAGGCAGGGTGACACTAAGTTAGGTCCTGAAGAATGAATCGGAATTGTCTAGTTGGACAAGATGGGGAAGGGTGTCCCAGAAAAAGGAGAAGTTATGATATTGAAGTACATAGCATGTTTTAGGAGTATTAAAAAGTTTTCTATGGACAAAGCATAGATACAGGTGTGGTAACTGAGGGAGATTATGGAAAGCTTTTAATATAATACATTGTTTGAACTTCATCTTGTCGATGATGGAAAAATATTACAGATTTTAAATTGGTGGCAATACTGGATGTATATTTGATAAAAAAAAATTCTAAGCACTCTGCTGCACTGATGAAGAGACTGCAAGAAGAGAAATATTTTAAGAAGTAGGTTAGTGAGGAATCTTGGTTGCAAGCGATAGAAATCTAAACCTGTTTAGTTTGCACATACCAGAGAATTTATTGGATCATATTATGAAGGGCAGGAATTCAACTGGCCTTAGCAATGACTCTAAGTATCAACAACATGAGTGCCATTTGTATTTACTTTTTCTATCTCTTGTCTCTACTCCTTTCTATGTCAGCTTCATTCTCTCATACAAGATTAATTGTTAGGCTGAATCTATGATGACAAGCAGCTAAGGAAAGAGTTTAAACAGTCTCATGGTGATGCTTTGTTGGCCAAGCTTGGGTCTATGTTCATCCACTACTAAGTCATGGGATGGGGCGCTGTGATGCTTTGGGGTCACCTGTCTATCCAATACCCATTTCCAACTTCTTAATTGATTATTTAGGGATGCAGTGGGGCTAACACCATGGAATTGATCATGGTTAATTTTAGCCAAGCATTACAACCTTGCTCATAACTTTTCAATTTATTTTTATTTTTAAAATTTTTTTTGCAATTGGAGGTATCCTTGAGACTACCTTCAATCCAAAGAAACTGCAAAGGAAGTATGCTGCAGGAGTTTCTAAACATCCATTTGTCCTCTTGATAAAGGGGATTGGACTTGATTGGGGCCTTCTTTCTTCCTTCTACTTTATTGTCCTTCACACAGATATAAACCTTTGTATTGCATTAGCCAACTAGTGACTATGAGTTAATATACATGTGGGAACTGCTAAGGGAATGGCAAATACATAGCCCCTAAGTTTTTGAGCCAGTATCACCAATGTCAGCTATGATCTATTTCAAATATTCTTGTTATTTTGAGAAAAACAAACATTTATTTGCTTAAGCTGCTAGTAGACTTTTTTTTTTCTTTTTGATTACTTGCAGCCAAATACATTTCTATGTGTTATAGTACCCCTATTTAAAACACTGTGGCCATAGAGATGAGGTCAAGGAAGAAAATGGCAGAAACTATTCAAACACATGTCTAATAGGATGGGAGAAGAGAATCAGTTTCCACCAGAGAGAAAGCCACTGGGGGAATCACTGCAAATAGGGCAGCAACCCCAGTTTGAATTTACTACAAGGGTATTTGGAAGAGTCACTGTCTTAGCCCATCCACAGGATCTGGACAAGGACAGTGGCAATGGAGCTGGAGAGAAAGGAAAGTTTATGAGAGGCATATAAGGGGGGAAATCAAAGATATTTAATTCAGTTTAGATTTATAGTGGAGGTTTATATCTTATTTGAGGATCACACTAAAGCAGAGGACAGTAATGAATTTTAATCATCAGTGATAGAAACATGGCATTCAAGTGAAGGAATTTAAAAGGATCTATCTATCTATCTATCTATCTAGTCATCTATCTATAGCTATTTCTCTCTCTATCTCATTTATCCATGTCTATCTCTATCATTCATTTATTATATTTCTATCATCTATCATTCATCTGTCTATCACCTATCCTATCTATGTATCATCTATCTATGCTTCTTCTGGCATCTGGCTTGCTAGATAGATATTGTGCTGGTTTGGATACATTATGGGCCCCAGAAAAGCCATATCTTTAATGCAATCTTGTGGAGGCAGACTGATTAGTGTGTTGATTACAGTGGAACCTCTGATTGAATTTTTTCTATGGAGGTGTGGACCCCGCCCATTCAGGGTGGGTCTTGTCTAGTTCACTAGACTACTTAAGAGAGCTTCAGAGCTGACACTGTCACTTGCTGACACTTGGAGACTCTTGGAGATGCTGGGAGATGCAGACAGAAAGATGTTTGGAGATGCTAAGCTAAGAGATGAAGCCCAGAGTTTGCCCAGGAGAAACTAACAGAGGACCTCCAGATGCTTAGAGAGAGGAAGCAAGGATGCACAGGAGCTGAGAGAGGGGAGCTAAGAGAAACCCAGAGACATTTTGGAGAAAGCCATTTTGAAACACAACCTAAGAGCAAAGGACCAACAGATGCCAGCCCTGTGCATTCCCAGCTGGAGGAGGTGTTCCAGACTCCATCGGCCATTCTTCAGTGAAGGAATCCTTTTGTTGATGCCTTAGTATGGACACTTATATGGCCTTAGAACTGTAAATTTGAAACCTAATAAATCCCCTTTATAAAAGCCAATCCAATTCTGGTATTTTTCATAATGGCAGCATTAGCAAACTGGAACAGATACTGACGTAATCTCTCTTTATTCCAAATCTTGCTTTTAACAGGATACAATTTACAAAGAAATAGACACTATAAAAACATAAAATAAGTGAAAAATAAGAAAAATTAAAGCAAAAAGAAAGGAAACAGAACAATAAGAAAGAGCTGTGTATAAAAAGTGCATGCCATGAAGTTCTGCACACATGCTTGTTGGACCAGACAGGGTGACTGGATGAGGAATGGAGAGAAGGTTTTCTAAGTACTGATTATATATTCTAGCAGCCAACTAGCAACAGAAACACAATTTTCACAGTACTCATACTAGAAAGCAAACCAGATGCCTACAAGTAGCATAATATTCCTGATGTGCAAGCAGAGAGAGGTTTCTCCTAGGCATTGTCAGAAAGGCTTTCATGTAAATATCCTTACTGTAAGCCTAATAGCAGGTTTTATATAAGTCTTTCTTATAAAATCCCTCTGTTTAGGATGATTACACTGTATCAAGTGCAAATCAATGTACGCTTTCCTCTAGGTTTGGGGTCAGGTAGAGTAAGAGTCCTGTTCCACTTTAAGGTGATCTAGTGTGTCTGGAATGCTATATTCCATTCTAGAGACTGTATTTTACAAGGGGAAATTACTAATAGCACAGCAACCTGTACACATTATATTCTTTTTTCTTGTTGACCTGTGGTGTTATTATTAGAGAAGTTGTAGGTTTCCAGAAAAATCATGCAGAAAGTACCGAGTTCCCATTACTCCTCTCAGTTAAAACACACACACTTTTCCCTATTATTAACACTTTGCATTAGTGAGGTAGCTTTGTTACAACTGATGAAACAATAATATAATTATTCTATTAACTATAGACCTTGGTTTACATGAGGGGTCACTGTGTTGTATAGTCTGATGGTTTTAATTGTTTTTTTTTTTTTATTCTTGTAACACATGTACAACTTAAAGTTTCCTCTTTTAACCGCATTCAAATATATAATGGAGTGGTGTTAATTACATTCACAATGTTGTGCTACCATCACCATCATCCATTACCAAAACTTTTCAATCATCACAAACAGAAACTCTGTGCCAGTTAAGAATTAACTCCTCATTCCTCAGTCCCACCCCAGCCCCTGGTAACCCGTGTTCTATTTTCTGATACTATGAATTTGCTTAATCTAATTATTTTGTATCAAGAAGATCATGCAATATTTGTCCTTTCGTGTCCGGTTTATTTCACTCAACTGATGTCATCAAATTTCATCCATGTTGTCACATATATCATAACTTAATTCCTTGTTGCAGCGTAATAATATTCCATTTTATGTATATACCACATTTTGTTTATCCATTCATCTGTTGATGGACACATAGGTGGCTTCCATCTTTTGGCAATTTTGAATAAAGCCACCATGAAGATTGGTTTAAAAATAGCTGCTTGAATCCCAGATTTCAATTCATTTGGATATATACCTAGATGTAGGATTTCCAGGTCAGGTAGAAATTCTATACTTAACTTTCCGAGAAAGTGCCAAATTTTTTCTGAAGCAGCTGCACCATTTTACATTTCCATCAAAAATGAATGCGTGTTCCAATATCTCCACACCCTCTCCAACACACATTATTTTCTTTTTTTTAATAGTAGCCTTTCTAGTGGGTGTGAAATGGTATCTCATTATGGTGTTGATTTGCATTTCCCTGATGGCTAATGATGTTGAGTATATTTGCATATGCTTTTTAGCCATTTGCATACCATTTTTGGAGAAATGCCTAAGTCTTTTGCCCATTTTTAATTGAGTTGTTTGTCTTTTTTTGTTAGGATTTTTAAAAATATATTCTAGATATTAAATCTTCATCAGATACATGGCTTGAAAATATTATATCCCATTCTATAAGTTGTCTATTTTCATGATAAAATCCTTTGATGCACAAATTTTTTTAATTTTGATGAAATCCAATTCATCTATTTTTTCTTCTGTTGTTCATGCTTTTGGTGTAAAATATAAGAAACTGTTGCCTAATACAAGCCCTGAAGATGCCTTCTTTTGCTTTCTTCTAGGATTTTTATGTTTCTGGTTTTTCTATTTAGGTGTTTAATCCATTATGAATATGTGGTGTGAATTTTCCAAGCATCATTTGTTGAAGGGATTATTCTTTCCCCATTGAGTGGACTTGGCACCCTTGTCAAAAACAATTGCCCTTTGATGTGAGGGTTTATTTCTGATTTCTTAATTCAATTTCATTGATCTATATGTCTCTGACTTTTGACTGGAGAATTTAATCCATTTACAGTTTATGTAGTTACTGGCAATACAGGACTTTCTTTTGTCATTTTGCTATTTGATCTTTAAAAGCCTTATACCTATTTTTCCATATTTATTTGACTTTCTATAGCGTACTCTTTTGAATCCCCTTTTATTTCCATCTGTATATATTTTTCAGATACTTCCTTTGTATTTACCATGGGGTTTACATTTAACATCCTAAATCTATAATAGTCATGTTTGATTTGATACCAACTTAACTTCAATAGCTATACACTGTTCCTGTACCTTTTTGCCCCTCCTGTTTTTGTCATACTCATTACGGATTATATCTTTATACATTGTATGTACAAAACCTTAGATTTATCATTAAATTCTGTGCATTTGAATTTTAGAATCCAAAAGAAAAAGTGGAGTTACATACAAAAAATATAATACAATAGTAGAGGCATTTATAACTACACATATGATTACTTTTACAAGAGGTCTTTATTTCTTTATACTTTTTCAGTGCATTGACTAGTGTCCTTTCTTTCAGTCTGAAGAACTCCCTTTAGCCTTGTTTGTAGGGCAGGTCATGGTGATGTACTCCCTCAGCTTTAGTTTATCTCAGAATGTCTTCATCTCTTCCTCATTTTTGAAAGACAATAGCACTGAATATAACATTCTTCTTTGGCAGTTGTTTTCTTTCAGTGCCTTAAATATTTCATCCCACTGACTTCTTGCCTCCATGGTTTCTTAAGAGAAATAGAAACTCCAATTGTTTTTGAGGCTCCCTAGTACATAACACCTTGCTTTTCTTTTGCTGCTTTCAGAACTCTCCTTGTCCTTGACATTTGACAGTTTGACCACAATGTGTCTGGGCATGGTTCTCTTCAAATTTATCATGTTTGGTGTTCTTTGGACTTCTTGAATGGTATATTTATATTTTTTGTTAAATTTGGGAAGTTTTCTACCATTATTTCTTTAAATATTATTTCTGCTCTCTTTTTTCTCCTTCTGGGACTCCCTCCCATAATGCATATATGGGTACACTTGATGGTGTCTTACAGGTCTCTTAGGCTCTGCTCATTTTTTTCCTTCTGCTCCTCAGCCTGAATCATTTCAACTGTTCTATTTTTGAGTTCACTGGTTCTTTCTTCTGCCAGGTCTAATCTGCTGCTGAAAACCTCTAAGGATTTTTCATTTCAGTTATTATGGTCTTCAAGTCCAGTATTTCTGCTTGGTTCCTTTTTACAATTTCTATTACTTTATTAGATTCTCATATTTTCAATTCATAATTCTCCTGATATCCTTTCTAAGCATATGGAAGATTTTTTTTTTAAGTCTTCATATGGAAAGTCCAAAGTCTAGTCTTCCTCATTGATGGTTTCTGAATTTTTATCTTGTTCTATTGGGTGGGCCATCATTTCCAAGTTTTTTGTTTATCTTGTAATCTTTTCTTGTCCACTGTACATTTTAATATTTTAATGTGTTAATTTTGGAATTTAGTCCTGTTTCTTAAGTTTGTATCCAGCTAGTGATATGACAGAGATTTTCTTGAGTATAAGGAACTAACAAAAAGAAACAAAACAACACAAAGAACACATTTCACAGTTTTTGCAAATTGTCTCTGTGTTGACTGCTGATCTTTTTCAGAGTTTAGCCCTCCTATCAAGAAGATTAGCCTGAGGTGAAATTGAAGTTCAAAATACTCCATTTTTTCTGAACCTGCATTTTGTCCTGTTCCTGAACTTTCTGGTGGCCTTAGGAATTCCCCTTTTATTGGATTCAATATGCCTCTTCAACTCCCTATGAAATAGACTTTCTTCCCACTCCTGGGCATTCTGTTGTATGACTTAAAGTTGGTAATCCTCTGCTTTTGTTGTCTTTATGTAAGCTACCTCTGCCTGCAGTTCAAGTTTTGGGAGTGTGAGCCAGAGACCACTGTTCTGTTTCAATCTTTTAGGCTGCCACTTAATAGACTGACAGTGTCATAGAGGTACCCCCATATGTGCACAGAATTAGTCTGCTCCCTCAGGAATAGGACCAGGGCTCCACAGTGGTAAGTGTAGGCTAACTCCACACAGTGCTGTAGAGGAGGTGGAGGAAGGGCCAACAAGGGTTCCAGGAGCTTCTTCCATTTTTAAAGCTGTGTTTTCTTGATTTGGCACTCATTAGTTACTGTAATCTTTTGTTTTTCAGAGTTTTGAGGAAGAAGGCTCTGGCAGTTTTGTCTAGTGTGTCTTACACTGCCATCTTGGTCAACTGGAGTACCTATTATATTGTTAATAGGTGCTTGCTGAATGAATAAATGATTGCATGAATATATAAGTGGCTGTAGAAACAAGGCATAATTTTCTTGGACAAGAGAGGCCCCTTATTTCCTTCCACATGCAATTGTTTGTCAATTACTTATTTATCTTCTGATTTAACTGTGAGTTCCATAAGGGCAGGAATTTTGTCTTGTTATTCTTTTTGCCCCCAATTATGCAGAGTGCTTGTCATAGGGAGGTGGTCAAATAACAGTTTGTTGAAGGATTGAAAGACTGAGTGAACATGTTTCAAAATATTTAAAGAACTGTGTGTGGAAGAGGAATAGGACTGATCTAAAAATCTTTCAGTCTAATTTTATCTCAGAGTAAGGAATAATCATGAGCTGACCCTGAACAGTGTGAGGCAAGATGTTTTATTACTGAATAACCACCAGGGAGAGATGTTTAGAATTTCATGCTTATTATTATGGGATATAGAGCTATCCTTTTCCTGTAAAGAGAACTCAATAGTCCTATATTCTTTCACCACATTTTGATTCTGCCCTTAGGGCAACTGAAATGTTGCCCACTATTTAGTGCTGTCTGCCTGTATACTAGGGTACAGGATTATTTGCTGGAGGCATTAAAGGGGAATGAGTTTATTCAGTTTCTTTGTCATCTCTGGATATGGAATCCTCTAGATGAAAGACTTTACGAAATCATAATAAAAAGTTTGCATTTTCAAAGTTGTTCAACTTGTCCTTGTTCAGAGACAATATATATTAGTGGTTAAAAATCAAGGTTCTGCAACCAGGTGATCTGAATTCAAATTATGGCTTTGCCACTGACTAATTGTATGACCTTGAGTCCGTTATTTAACATTTTTGCATTAAAGGGGAGATAATGATATCCATATCATAGGTCTGTTGTATGGATTAAATAATTCATACAAAGGACTTAAAAGGCCTGGTACATATTTAGCATCCAACAAATATTATATGTTAATATTGCTCACTGGTGCTTTCCTTTTACTGACATTTACCATAAAGAGCATCCATAGTTATTAATTAAAATCAGAAAATGTTATTGCATACCTAATGTATTCCAAGTACTGTTAGACCACATAGGGAATATTAACTCTGCTCTCAAGTTGCTTATAGTTTAGTTATGGAGGCAAAGCACAAAGCTTAAAAGGAGTAGGAACACATTCAATGATGCAAGCAATAGCACATTGTGGTAACCTATTGATTAGCAAATTACTGGTAAATATAAACAATGGGTTTTGAAATAAATGTTTGCACAGCAAGTTTGTGGAAAAACTCTGAAAGATTTAAGAATGTTTATTTTGGTATTCCATTACCATACATGCTAGGAAAGGGGACAACTTAAAGAAAAACCACATGTGAAAAGGAGAATAGGCAGAGATTAAGCTGGACCTAAAGTCTCCAAAGGTATGAAAAATTATAAATTATGTGAGTCATTAATAGATGAGTAAAACATAAAGCAGGCTTCCAGCATTTGTGAAGAATTACTTTTGGAAATCGATAGGCTGAAAATGTGGTATGAGTTTATATGGAGTTTATGTATGTATCTGATCCTGAGCCAGAAACAGATTCCAAGCATATCCATAGAGTTGGTTACACATGTGAATGTCCTGGAAAACCAGCCATAATTCTATTTCCCCAAGTTGCTCAACCCCTGACTAAAATGTTCCTGGAAATGTAAACATGCAGAAACTGTAGAAATCATAATGATTTTTATGATTGTTTTTCTAGAAAGAAATGTTTTAATCTTTATAGCGAACAGGATTAGTAACCCCCAAGATTTGTTCACCATATTCTGATTAAAATTCTAATAGTATTAAGAATCATTTACCTTTCCTCTAAAGCATTTTAATAGCTTCCATCTTTCTCAAAACCACAGTTTATTTTATATACAAAGGAAACAGAAAGAAAATGGAAAAAGCCAGACAATAATGGAGCTAAAATGGAGAGTCCAGCCACAGAATTCCAAGTATTTTAATGAACATTCTTTGGTTTTCCCTGTGTTCTAAGGAAAAATTTGCTACTTTTGCAATCCGAAATCACGTTAGTTTGTAAATTCTATTGTATTTAGAATCAGAGGTTCACAAAGCCTTTAAGTGAGAGAAAGCTTTTAAAATCCCACTGTACAGAAATCTTTTCCCCAGCATGACCAGCAATTGCTCATCCAGTCTCTAGCTGAACCTTTCCAGTGCAAGTACCTCATTACTACTCATCAGCCCATTTCATTGTTGAATACATCTGATGGCAAAAAAGTTCTTTATATAATCCAAATATCATTTGTCTTCTTCAGCCTATGAATATTTGTAAGACTGTGATTCCATTAAAAGCCAAAGTATGATGACTTTGCATCCCTATGGGCCCTTGTAAGAAGTGGCCTCTTTTTTAGACCATTTCTCAGGTAGTTTTAATCCCCTCCCAGGTGCTGTTTTACACATGTCCCCTCATACACACTCACCTCACTTCTTCACTGTGGCTCTCTTGTCAACCCGCCGTGTCACTGGCTTGAAATGTGATGGTCCTCACAAAATGGCTGCTCTCCGGGCACAGCTGTCTGTTACTGATGGCCACCACTGTGGAGCTACCATTCTGCCTCCATCCACCCATCCCAAGTGTAGAACTAACTCTTCATGTAATTTTCCATAACACAGTCTGTAACATTCACCCATGTTTTTGGAAGGCTTGGAATTATTAGCTGCTAGGTTTGGCTATCCTGAAGCCTGCAGGCTGTGGAGCTTTTCGGTTTGGATGGGTCAATTCACCTCTACCACAGAGAATGTCCTTGGGCCCTAAAATTGCTAGGCCATCGGAGAGAACAATATTTACCCTTCATGCCAATCTCAGGGTGCATAGTTCTATCTCCAAATCTGCTTTTTTTTTTTTTTTCCCCAAGGATAATTGCCCTGTGAGATCCAAGGACATTTATTTTAACAGATAATAATCAAACATCAGTAATTTCTCAGCATTGGTTGTTCACTTTTGAGTAATGCCAAGTGAATGACATTCCATCAGGAAAGGTTCTTGTTGCAACTAAAAGAAAGCAACTTAAACAGGAGGGAAATTTGTTAAAAGGAATTAAGATGTCTCCCAAAATCAGACTTGGAGAACAGTCAGTAATCTGTGCAGGATAAACCAGAGGGAGCAGCCCATGTCCAGCCACAGCAGGGATCACATTAAGAAGCTGCCCCTGGCATTGACACTTCTGGACACTTGTGCCAGCCATTACTGCCAGGTCCATGTTTCCTGGATCTTTAGACTCTAAACTAGCACTTTCCAATAGCAGTTTCTGTGATGATGGATGGGAATCTTTGCTGTCCAATACAGTAGTACTAGCCATATTAAGTGATTGAGCACTTGAAATGTGTCTGGTATGACTGAGGAAATGAATTTTTATTTTATTTAATCTTAAGTGAATTTAAATAGCTACATGTTACCATATTGGACAGCACAGCTCTAATCTATCAGTCTGTTGTCTTGAGTTTGACTATCACAGTTTTTTTAGGAGCCATTTTTCCAGTGGTTCTTGGATCTCTATATTTGTTTTGTAGGAGAAACACCACCATTTAGGTCCTTGTTTCAGTATATACAGCAATCTCCTAAATTGCCCATCAACTGCTGCACTAGAATGGCTTCTATAGGCTCTTCCATCATTTGACAAGACCAGAAGCCCCTGAGTGGTGGGTCATGATAAGGTCTGTGGGTCTATCAATGTTCATAAGGCCTCAGTTGAGTGTTGTGGCTCAGAAGCCAGACTTCCTGGGTTAGAATTCTGACTCTGACACTTACTAGCTTGGTGACCTTAAGGCACTAAAATGAGGCACATAACTCAGGGTATGATAAGAGTAACTAACTCAAAGAATAAATGAATACATTCACATAAAGCACAAGAGAATGTCTAGTCTAGAGTAAGCTCTCAACGAATGCTCGCTTTTATTGTCATCCCGGCTACAGACACCCAAATGATTACTTGCAATATAAAAGAAAAAATTTGTAGGAGATCTGGTAAATTCATATTAATTTTCCTATGAGAAAATGAATAGACATGTATACCAAGTAACTCTGAGTCATAACATAGACACAGAAGGATTTTAAAAAAAATATATAGACACTAAAAGCCATTGTTGATGCCAATGGCCTGACTCTCAGGACAATGACCCTTATCTTCTTAGATAGTTGAGAACATATCCCATATTGAAAAAAAATCTCTCCTTCTAGAAAACAAGTAGTCAGTTATATGATGAAATTTCTACTGTATGTGGAAAGATGACAACACAATTTAAAAGTCTGCAGATTTAGGGTGGAGAGTGTGGAAATGCCCAGAATGTCAGGAACAATGCCAATGAGCCTAATCAGCGTGGACCCCTAAAAACACATTAGTGGCTTCAGAAATCATTCCTGTCATTATATTGAGGGTTTTTATTTTTATATAAACTGAAACCAAAAATTCAGGAAAGAACTCCAACGCTCACATTAATACATTGGAGCATTGCAGTGGCGAGGGAAACTGTGCTCACCTTGCATTTGGACAATTATCTCAGTCTTGAACTCTGTTTGGACCTCACTGTGGGCTTTAGTGGCCAGCAGTTAGCAGTGCACAGTTCTGTCCTAGGCAAGCATCCCCTCTCCCCTCCTTTTTTTCCTTTGCAAAGGGGAAGAAAGAAAGAACACAAAAAAAAACACAATGCGCCTAATCCCTCAAAAATATTTTCCTCTCTTTTCTAAAAATACTTCAGAACAAAAAATGAGGGAAAGATCTTGCTATACTTTTCTTGAAGTCTCTAGAAGGTACTGTATTATCTTGCCTTCACAATTTTCACTCTGGTTTTAAAAAGAAGCATAACAGATTTTAGTTCTCCACCATTTTGTAGGCAGTGCATGAAAGAGTTGTCATATGACTTATTCCACAGAAGAAACCAACTTAGAGATTCTGCTTTTTCATATGAGATCAATAAAAGTGCCTCTCACATGCATGTGCATATAAATTTTGCAAATCTTTTACACATGTGTTTCTCAAATGCCACTAGCTCATAGAAAATAGCAAATCTGCTAGTTTTCTAGGAACCAAATCAATAGGACATGGAATCTTCATTAGTCAAGAGCCAAGAACTTTGAAGTACTCATACACACCAGCTGAAAGAAAAATACCATTTCTACACTTAAACCTAAACATGTGTACTGCACATTATTACTATGAAATTAGATATATTAATGCTCACAATTTCCTGGATAATACCAAATATGTTTATGCAATTTCTTGGGTGATAGAAAGTTAGAAAAAGCAAGAAGTGATGTCCAAACTGATACTTTAATTTTTTTCAGAATTGATTTCCTGTAAGAATATGACATCATGTATATTATGTATTATCCAGGAGGACAACGATTCAAAGAAGATAGCCATGAGGAACTGATGAGACTTCATGTTTCTGTTCTCCTCCACTGAGCTGCAACTATGTTCTTTCCCACTTCATTTTGTGTTAGAGACAGAGGCCTGTTTTAAAAAGACAATGTGCAGTGGACGAGAACACAGCAACTGATGGCTCTTCTTCCCTCCATTTCTCTAGACATGAACTCCAAACATGAAACTTCAGAAGTAAAGCACTCCTCTGTGAAAATTGCCCATTTGCGTCACTTACAATTTTTTTCTTCTTCCTTTTCCCTTCCCATTTTGCACAAATACTGCATTGCTTAGAAGTATAATCTCTCATTACTGGAGGAAGCAGAAAATACAATGACACCAAGATTCCAGCAAACTTTACCAAAGTTTGGTACACAGTTCAAAATGCACTAATATTATCTGATGAATGAGAAAGCAAATCTTAGAGATTAATGAAGGTTACAACAGTCATTTCCTCTTGTTTTGGATATAAATTAAGAAAGAAACATCATCAAGGAGAATTATGTAATCATACATTCTATTAAAATACCAGGGACCTAGTGGTGAGCCAAATACTGAGAGAATCTTCTGAGTGAACAAACAGTTTACGGTCTGGGAGGACTAAGTCTAAATGGCTTTTGAGAGCACACAAAGCAGTGGGAGAGTAACCCTTTTAGCTGATTTAGTTATTTTCTTTCTAAAGCCACAAATAGCTTCTTTTGCTTAAACACTTAATTAATTCCTCTACTTTCAAAGATCACGTGTTTGTACACACACATGCAAACAAAAGCACAAGCCACACACACAATAACATGGTACTGACATCACCCTTGAGTATGAATAGCCAAATTTGGAAATCATTTTGTAATCTGATCATGAGTGATTTAATCTTTTTCTTTTCATTTTTTTTTTAACGTAGGCATTTAATTAATCTGCTGGTTTAACTCTACTATTCTTGAGTAGGAATGAAAAGCTATGTATTCCTTCAAAAACAGTGCCAAGAATCTGACTTATCCCAGGAATATCCCCCTACACTAAAGGAAACTATGGTCAAAATATTAAATCCATTCTTTAGAGGTTGATTCTCTGTCTTCTCCATGAAAACCTCTGGTGCCCACTGCCCCATGCTGGGGCCAGCAGACAAAAGCATGGTGGTGAATCAAAGTTTCAGTTCAAGTCCTCAAAGAGTCTTTCTATTAAAATGGACAACAGATGTGAACAAAGAAAAAGAAAAAGATCAAAGATGTGAACTTCATCCACCAGGATATTTGCAAACACAAAACACATAGTTTTTTATTATTTTCAACTTCCCTCAATGTGACTTTCTGGGTGGAGGAGGAAATAATGCTAAATATAAAATAAAGAAGGGAGTAGGCAGTTAAGGAGTAGGAAAGTTCATATCTGTGCAATGAGCAGGGTTTAAAAGGAAGCAATTCATGCAGAGCTTTGAGCATGTGTTTACGTAGACACTGGGGTGTATGCTGAAGGTACAGGGAGAAAAACATGCCACCTTGAGAAGCTCAGAGTCCAGTGGAGAAATCCAAATTCTAAAACAACTGCAATAGAAGAAAAATATAATTACAGGATATAAACAGTCAAAGTATTCCTTATGTATGCAGAAATTGAGATCCTTTTAAAGACATTTGAACTGTTTTCATAATTAAATAATCATCTTCTGAGCAATGTTTGGCTATTACCTAAGGATTGAAACAATCTGTAAACAAGATATTGTTGACTCTTATATTTTACTCTACTCTTGTTCTGGGGAGCCAGAAGCAGGTCTGCAGAAAAACCATGGAGTCATCACAGATGGTGAATTTAGGGCCTGTGGATTTTTAACACTTTGCTGGATGGTTGCTTAAAGTCAGTCACTTCCTATAACTTTTTGAGTTTCACTGAATCCCTCATTCCTTATTCACCAATTAACACTCAAACCACAATTCACAATGCCTTTTGTTTGTTGATTTAGCATCTGGAACTCCCAATAACAACTCACAAATTAGTGCTGCTTAATTCAGCCTTCATAATTCTTTGAGTACAATTTGTAGGTTTCTTTTTGGAAAGACACTGTGGTTACTGAATACATGGGTTTATACAGCTTTCTGATGAAGTGTTAAGGCCAATGAAAACTGTCAACTAAGTCACAGAATGGCCCTATGGTAATGAAGGATAAAGAGGATGACAACCCTTACTGTTTTCTGATATCCTTTAAGCAGATATCCAAGCGAAAAATTTTACCTTCAGCTTTCGATAAATTGAGGTATGGAAAAAAAGAATCTGTAGGATCTTGTTTGGAATTGACATTTCTCTATTGTAATTTTGTTCCTGTTTATTTTTAAATTTTCTTTTTGTTTCACTGGAAAGGGAAGATGATCAGTTTTAAACTTTAAAAGTGTAACAATTGCTTTGTTACAATAAAATATAAAGTCGTACAATAAAAAATGGGTTTGTCCTTACTTTAAAGGCTTGCTTTTCATTTTAAACAACATCAATTGGATCGATAATAACAGACTAATTACTTACTTTGGTATGTTGAAACCATTCTAAGTTCTCTAGAAAAATTTTGAAAGTATCTCCTTTTGATAAGGACATTTGTATAAGGAAAAAGAAGGTTGTGGTTCAAGCTTTTCTTAGACAATTATCTCAAATGGCTGAGCCCCCAAATCAAATCCCAAAGTGGTTCCAAACTCTAAATCAGAAAAAAAAAAATTCTTAAATGTTTAGATAACATATAAATTCATTAGCCTATTATATGACTCAATAACGTATTTTTATTTGCTGAATTTCTTTTATATGGTTGATATTCACATGAATTTTTTTCAATGAAGAGCATGATTTATGGTGTTAAATGATTTTAAAGGTTGCTTCTAAAATTTTCTTTGCCTGAAGTTAAGCTATTAGATGGAAGGTAAATTTATTTTTATTTATCTTATTCTGAGTATTTAGGGTTAATAAAAACAGACATACCTAAACAAACATAAGCAATAAAAACTGATTTTCTTTTCACAATTTATTTCTATGAAAAAGTAATTTCCATTTCTAATCAATCTAGTTTGTGAGATAGTCTCCAGGAATAGATTGTAGTAAAAGGGATGAGTGTCCCTTTAAGTAACTTATCTTCACAGATAAACACGTTAATTAATTGGAGAGGGTAACACCCAGCTTCCTACACTGGTGAAATGAAAAAAAGGACATAAAATAAAAACAAATCAATAGCACTTCAGAGTGATCAAATTATTTTCACAGTGAATGGATGTTTTCATGCACCAAGTGAATTTTAAAAGGAGAGTTCAGAACACAGGAAACAGGGAGCCTTTGCAAGGTCAGTAGGCTTATGAAAGGAAGAAAAGAATGGGAATTAAACCTAACAACATAGTGATTTTGATTATTTATGATAATGGAAGTTGGAATAAAGACAAGCATATGTAAATCAGAACTATAGAACAGAGCTAACCTTTTTTTTTCTTGTAACTTTCAATTTACATTCTCCTACCATATATATATGTGTATATATATATATAATTTTGAACCCTATCTGACTACAGGTATTAAAACTGTCTAATATAAGTGTAACCTGTTCTTTTCATCTTCTTGGTCTGATGAATAATGCAACATTTGAGTGAAGAACATAGTTTGAGGAAGAGAAGCAAAATTCCAAATTATAGAATGGTTGATCCTTCAGAAATCAAGGCCTTATTGTATAGAGCTAGAAAAGGTAATATGCTGTGCACCACAGCAGAGTTTCCATAGTGGGTCAGATATTATGCAATGGGAGGTGGTTTCGTGCCTGACTCCCACATGCTCACAAGTGGGCCAAAGCACACAGAGGAAAAGCAACTGCCTTCCCTGTTTAGAGATATCGTGGGTCCAAATCCTGGGCTGAGCATATAGTCCCTCCATAAGGTGGACCGTCTTCCTCTCCAGTTCCATCTTCTGTCAGGTCCTGCCCTGAGTTTTACCCTTCAGAAGCACCAAAGTGCTCATGGCCCCCCATCCCCCTCCAACAGACCCCTATGTCATGCTGTTCCTCAAGCAATTACCTCTCCATGGAAAATTTTTCCATATTTCATTTCTCTTCCTTCTCCTTCTCCTTATTTTTAATTTATGCAGTTCAGGCATTATTGTCTCTAGAAAAATTTCCCTGATCCCCTATTTGGAGTTAGTTGCATCTCTGGGTTTTCTCACTAAAATCTAGTGCAATTATAATATAAACATACCAACCATTTCCTTGTCTGTCTCCTAAAGTATGTTTTAAGCATCTTCAGTATAAGCAATATACTTTAATCAACTCCATCTCCTGGCATGGTGTAGTGGTCAATACATTCCTGAACAGAACTGAGGTCCAGAGTAGCTAACTGCTACTCTAAATGTGATCTACAGACTGGCACCAGACTCTGTAATGAGGTAAGCACAGAAATTAAGAATAAGCATTTCAAAAATTTTATTGCAATTCAACATTGTTGTGACATTCAAGCCCATGACTCATCCCACTGAACAGAAGGATCAATTTGTTTTTGAACTTATACAATGAGTCATGTATGCATGAGATGCGTAATAATTATGTGCAGTGAGACCACATGTGATATTTTGGGTAAGTTTGTCAAGTGTCACCTCAGAATGTATAGAAATATGAGAAAGCGTAAGCATTTGTAATTTTTTAATGATTATATTTTTAAGTAAGCCTGCTTTTATAATTTATAATTTAATAATATTAATAATGGAAGTAAAGTATATTACTTATTTGCATTTCTCATTAATATATGAGAAAATAATTTTCACTGGGTTAACATAAATAATCTTCACTGGATTATTTTAGTTAAAAAAAAAAGCATCTCTCTAAACATGGATGCAGAAATAACTGAAATTATAATAATGACAGTGGTTCCAAAGAAATAAGAAGAGTTTGTATTTATTTTATTTCAAATTATGATCCCTCACACACTGAGTACAGCTTTCTAGCCATAATTGATAGTAAAGTAATAAAATCATAGTAAAATCAATTATTTGCTAATATGTATTGGCTAGTGAAACAAAGAAACCATTAAAGTTAAGGGCCATTTACAGGCACAACATAAGTTTAAGACTAAAAGGAGTCTAAAAGAAAGACTATGAAATTAAAAAGCTTACAAAAGCAGATGTTCAACATTTCACATATAAAATTAGTGATGTATAATATAATAGCACTTTGTGTTTTTAAGAATATGAAATCATATACAATTGCTGAAGCTCTAGTGATTGACTCAAAGATTTTTTCTTGAAATATTGGGAAAATCTGGCAAAGAAAGGAAGTCAAGCATAGTTTTCAATGACACCAGAACTCAGTGTTTTCAGAAATTGATTAATTCTATGGAAAACCTATGCATAGAATAAATAAAACTAGCAGTGTATTTTTTATTGCAACTTGACAAATGCATATATATTATTAACATAGCAGATCTTTTACTATAGGTGCAATCTGAACATGCTGGTGATATAAAGGAAGAATTCTTGTTTTGACCATCGGTGTTTACAAGGAATACTAGCTCTGAACTGTATAAATCTGTGAAAACTATGAAGGATTACATCATCAACAAATTTGATTTGGGATTTAAGTTTTGTGGAGGAAAATGTTCTGATGGCATGATCGCTATGAGGGGAAAACATTCTGGAGTTGTTACTCAGATTAAGGAGCTTGGGCTAGAATGTAAATAATGCCCTCCTTCTTTCATCAAGAAAATCTTGCTATTAAAATAAAGAGACTGCTGAACTAAGCAGTGCCCTTACAATGTGGTAAAAAACGTGAATTACGTAAAGGCCAGGGCATTAAGTTTGAAATTATTCTCTTTACTATGAGATAATATGGAAGCAGATCACAAACTACTGATATTACATGCTGAGATGAAGAGATTAAAGGGGGAAATTTTCTGTCAAGAATGTTTAAACTGTGAAACACATTCTTTGTGCTTCTGCAAGATACAAAGTTTGGTACCAACCATTTAAAGACATGCGCTGCTCAGCCAGACTATCTTACCTCTGATAAATTTGGTATTTTTAATGATTGCAGTGCTTGCATGCATGCAGGAAGGAATGCAGCATGCATTTTTGTGGCAGATAAGATTGAAAAGCAAAAATAAATGTTATAAGATTGGAATAAGTGAACTTTCCTAGAATGTTATGATAGACTTCATAATTGAACAATTATTAATAAACTGGGAGATAATCTTGAAAGAGCAATCTGTGAAAAGTTATCATGAACCATCTCATAAATTTGATAGAATGCTACTTTGTCTGTTGATTCTAATAATAGAAGAATTGGAGATGTGTTTTGGATGCCTTTGTTTCTCTCACTCCACTATTCTAGTGATTTATTTTTATTGTATTTTACAAAAGTGTAGATTGTAAATAAATCACAAACAAAAAGGGGTCATTCGCCACAGGTTGTTTGAGAACTCTTCTGGACCTGGGGTTCTCCAACTTTAACAAGCAGATGAATCACCTGGGAATTTTGTTAAAATGCAGATTCTAATTTAGTAGGTCTGAAGTGGTGCCGGAGAGTCTGCATTTCTGTCTCGCTGCTGCTGCTGATCCAGAGACCACACTTCGAATAGCATAGATCCAGATAACAAGCTCCTGTCATGCTTTAGAGAACATTTTTTTAGTTATTAAAGTTATTATAACCTAAACTCTTGTTTTTGGGAAAACGGTCTCTAATTTTAGGTAGAGCAACTGAAGAGTACACAGGAGTACATAGGGACATCCTAGGGCAATATCCCCGCAGTGACCACTGAGACTCATGGGAGGGGCTTGCTCCAACAAGTACAACGGTGCCTTCTGATGAGTTCTGATACTGGTGGGAGTGGGCTCTACTCTGAGTGGTAACTCAAAGCATTGCTCAAAAGGAAAAGGAGGCCAGAGGAACTTTGCAATTTGTCAATCACAGCTACATGAGGACTTAAGCCATAGGTTGTTTTTTTTTTTTTTTTTCTGGGGGGGAGGTGGATGTTGTTTTGTTTTGTTTTATTGAAGTGGAGCTATGCTAGGCTTTTTAGGAGAAAGAATGTTTTCCCCAATTTTTGGGTATAGTTCTAGTCAATAGGGGTTGTTCTAGTTTGCTAATGCTGCTGGAATGCAAAACACCAGAAATGGATTGGCTTTTATAAAAGGGGGTTTATTTGGTTACACAGTTACAGTCTTAAGGCCATAAAGCATCCAAGGTCATCCATCAACAATTGGGTACCTTCACTGGAGGATGACCCATGGTGTCCGGAAAACCTCTTTTAGCTGGGAAGGCACATGGCTGGTGTCTGCCCCAAAGTTCTGGTTTAGAACTGGCTTTCTCCCAGGACGTTCCTCTCTAGGCCGCAGCTCCTCTTCAAAATGTCACTCTCAGCCGCACTTGGGGTATTTGTCCTCTCTCAGCTTCTCTGGAGTAAGAGTCTGCTTTCAACAGCCGTCTTCAAACTGTCTCTCATCTACAGCTCCTGTACTTTCTTCAAAGTGTCCCTCTTGGCTATAGCTCCTCTTCAAAATGTCACTCAAGCTGCACTGAGCTCCTTCTGTTTGTCAGCTCATTTATATGGCTCCACTGATCAAGGCCCACCCCAAATGGGTGGGGCCACGCCTCCATGGAAATATCTCATCAGTTATCACCTACAGTTGGGTGGGGCACATTTCCATGCAAACAACCTAATCAAAATGTTCCAACTTAATCCCCACTAATATGTTGCCCCACAAGATTGCATCAAAGAATATGGCTTTTTCGGGGGGACATAATACATTCAAACCAGCACAGGGGTAGTCAGGTAAACTAGGTCAGGTGTATTCTACAGAATTCTTGGCATAAAAGTTAGTGTAAGTGTAAAATGTGGAAATTCAAAGACTTGTTTCCTGACGTGTTATTCATTTTTGAGGTAAATGTGTGATAAAAGACAGGAATACAATGGTTTCTTCATGAACACTGTATCATGTAATGAGCACAGATGAGACTATGATAATGAACTAACATAAACATGTCCCTTAACTTCCAGGTAGTTTGCAGACTATGCAGTTTCTATATAAAGTGTATTCAGTTAAATATAAAAATACAACCAGAAGACTCTGAAATGAAAGAAATGAAAGCAGGAGGCTACAGAGGTGGGAAATTGATAGTTTAAATAATAATGTTTATTGATGGCCAAACACAGTATATAATGCAACATAAGCAGAAAGCTGTGTGGATAGATCATGCTTTGAATATGAGCAAAGAAATACATGCAAATATAAAATCATCTTAATGTATCATTCTGTTCTTCCAAAGAACTATAATATCTGTGTTATGATGACAATTTCTGTATGCTATCTTACTACATAAATTACATCATTCTCTTTCCACCTTCACACTGATTTGCAATAGCATTTATTATAGAAAGGGAACTGACATAGCACACTCCAAACAAATATTAAAGAGAAAGGGAGAGAGAAAGAGAGAGGAATCCATTTTTATTTTAAATCTCCGTTAGAACATTTGATACAAAATTGTTGATACTATGAAATAAAAATGCTTCTTTATTTCTTTTTTTTTTATAAAAAGATTTCTTTAAACTTGAATATATACTAAACTTAAATGATCAAGTTAATGAACTGTGGCACATTACAATAATATAAGGATAAATTATGGCATAAAATTTTTATATATATGTATAAGTATTGGAAATTTATTTGAAAAATTATTGGACTTGTAGAAATTATATGCTGTCATTTCATGTATACCCTGCTATGATTACTACTAATAATAAAGAGCTTTCAGTACCTTAATTTATTTAGTAACTCTAAAGTATATCAAGAATCCTCATTCAACAAAATAATATCAATTAAAATTTCCAAGATAGAAACATGGCATTATTTTCCCAGCTATCCCCAAAATGTCATTTTGAAGTTTTCTGTTTTCAAAATGTTTAAGGTGAAATTTCTTTTTAGTTCATGCCATTGCCTATTCTTTCCAATGATGGCAAAATCTGGCTATTAACAAAATTGAGAGACTGCTTTCTGGCAACAGGCTATCACAGATTCATGTTGGGAATTAAGGGGCAAGTATAGCAAATAAAGAAAATACAAAAAATACAACAACCAACTTCTTCTAGAATGTCAGAATATTAATAATGTGTTTTGAAATAGAGGAAGCCAGAAAAAAATTAGGGTTGTGACTAAGTGAACAGAATATATATATTTTCTAAATTTTTACTTTCAAAATGCCAGGCAGTGATACACAAAGCAAGGTAAAATTCAAAAATATTACAATTTACTTTGATCTGGGATTTTTAAATTTCTGAAGAAAAGAATAAAGTTTTGGATTGGTTGAATAATTACAGTATACTATTATCGCACAACAAACTGTGCATCTTCTTTGTGTGTGTGTGGTGAATAATCATACTCCTAGGTTTTAGGTAGCCTATAGGTACTTCCGTGATTCAATATTAAAACATAACTTTTGGGAATTTCTATTTTAGCAAGATTCACCATTTATTTCTGAACAAAGTTGCCTTCATTTACAGTCCTTCAGTTGCAGATTGTTGTGCCTACATCAGTTTATACCTGTTGGGATCCACTGTTCTTTCAATGCTGAAGTAATTGCGAATGCAATCACTATTTTAGGAATTGAAGGGATATCTTTGTGAGAATGTCATTCTGTGGTGACATGCTTAAAGCTTAGTAATGTTTCCCTTTGTCTCTTCTTCCTATCTGACCTTGAAATCTCCATTTCTATTAACCTAGTGCCTTGGATGTGGTCTTCACTATGAAAATGACAGTAGAGGAAGGAGCACCACGCGTAATTAAGATAGATGACAGCATAGTGGGATAAGCGTCTCCTACAACAATATGCCAACAAATACTTTGTTCACTAGTTAATTGACCCTTCATAGGTCAGATTTCTAAAAACGGAACCAAGGTTAATAGAGAATAGGCTTTTAGATTCAAATTCTGTGAAAATGGTTCCAATGCCCCAACTCTCTGCTAATTTCGAAATTTTGTAGTAGTATTTGGGCCAGTTGAGGATAAATTCTAGTCTATTGTTTAGGAAGTTTTGCCATAAGGTAGGTACTAAATGAATAAATTGGACCATGGCTCTGCATCATAATTTTCCTCCATGATTTTATTTTTTGTTACTGTAGTACGTGCACTTATCTTGAATTAAATAATAAATCTGAGCAAGCAGTACACTTACACAAGGCTGCCCTATTGTGAGATTGATATAATCTGTGGTGAACATTTAACTATTTTGAACTGGTCTATCCCAATATTTGAAAAGCAATGACAAGAATAAAAATAGAGAACCATGTACCATATGCCTAAACATTTAAAAGACATAAACTGATCAAGCAAACTGTTAATTAAAATGTGTCCAATCCTCCTACCTTATAAAGCATATTTTCATACCGAAAGACAATTTGTGCAAAACTATGATTTTTATATATTTAAAGTTGAGAAGATATCAGAGATAATTGAATTTAATTATTATCACATGTATGGGTATTCTGTTGCTGAGCCAGCAATGTTTAATGAGTAATAATATAAATGCATAAATTGTTTATTTCAGAACATTTTCTTCTGCTTTCCTTTAGCTCTATGTTGCTGTAATCAAAACTTTTAATTTTGCTTTAATTTATAATAGCAATATAAAGGACTAAAAGTATACATATTTTAATATATTTTCATTAAAATATAAATGAAATTAAATGTAAAAACTAAAATTAGTTTTTATATGTTTGTAAGAAAATGTATTTTTCTTCCAAAATAATTACATTTATCTATTAAAATTGCCAAATGCAAATTTTAATTAAAGCATACCAAAATTTCAAATAAATTATTTAAATAAAGATAATGCTTTTCTGGAAATTTAATCTTATTAAATATCTTTTGTTAAAAATATTCTGAGTTATGGTATCCATTTAGTTCCCAATGTAAAGATCAATATCATGCCTTAAGCATATTACTACTTGATCAATATATATATAAACATTTAAGAGTAATATGAAATGGTTATTATTGCAAAATGTTTATCAGTTGCCATGGACAACTTTTGTGTGTACTGTTCTAATCTGTGAATACCTTCAGCATTGTGAATTGGGACACAAAAGAGAAGCATGAAAATGGATGCTTTCAGCACTACTGAGAAATGATACTTTGTTATGCAAAAATATATTGCATTCATGCTATTTGAGGATTTGGCAAGTTCATTCGTCTTTTTATTGCTTAAGGCCTTCTGCCTCCCAAATCCTCCCTGTACTCTGAAGCAGCGTCCATCTCCAGCATTGGCGATAACACGACTCACGAATCTTGAACACAGTTGCCTTTTGTTTTGAGGACATAGAGTTGATGAAGCGCTTCCCTGGGACCTAAATGGTGTTAGTTATGAGAGCAGATGTTTAAGGCTTTGGGTGTCACTCAAGTTCTAGACCTCATCCCTGTATCCTGTGTGACAGAGGTACCCATGTTTTCTTTAATTGTTGTTTTTATTATTATTATTATTATTATTATTATTATCATCATTATCATATGAACGGTCCTTTAAATACAGAGCCTAAGGCCTTTATTGCCTGGGTTTAAGGGAAGGCTTTTTTGTGTGTTGTTTTGATTTTAATATGATACAGAAGAAAGCTTAAGAAATCAATTTGGGAATTCAACATGTAGTCATATTCAGTCATGACCTATTTCAATCATGGTAAAGGTCAAACTCACTTAAACCTGGATTTCCTTAAATAAATTAAAGAAATTTCAGTCTGATTGGTAAGTAGATATTATATAATTTTGCTTTTAGGTAAGGTATAATTCACAAGCCTTGGAGGTAGATGGGGCTGAGCATAGAAAATGAGACATTTACAATCAAGATTTGTAGATTAATGCCAACCAATCCTCTTCACATTAGAAACTACCCTATATGATCTTGAGAAAATCCTCTAAAAGAATTCCATGTATGTCACAGTCCAAGAGGGCTTTTGTAGCCAAAGGACTAAAGAAAGAACTGGACACATTCTGAAACATGAGCTTTTATTATGGGGCTTACCTACAGGGTGGGAAGTCAAGTCACATTGCCTCTGAATGGCGGCAGGTTCAGAGCTCAGTGTGAAGATAGATACTCCACACTTTGGGAGGGATTGATTGTAATCAACAGGGAGGAGGGGAGGATTATAGATTATCTTGTAGATCACAGTATCTCGGGGAGTTTCAGGGAGAAGGCAGTTATAGATTACATTTAGCACTAGAGGTTTGATTTTACAAGGAGAATAGGCCAAACATTAACTATCCTAGGTCAAGCAAACTGTTGTGTGCAGTCTTCAAGGAACTTGGAGAAGGCCCTGGGCCCGGGGCTCCCTCAATGTATTTTTCAAAAAATTTGTAAAGTCATGCTTCAATTTAATTATTAATAATTAACATCATTCTAATTATATCTGGAAACTATAATTCTATTGGAAAAAAAACATATTTTTACATAAGAGACAAAAAAAGGGAAAGAGAAAATAAAACATTCTAGCAAGCTAAATGGCAAAATTCTGGCAATTTATAATATAAATCTGCAGAACACATCCTGTTGCTTTACAGTGTGGCTACCTGCCAAATAGCTCTGCATTGTATCCTCAATAGGTTTGAAAAGAGGAAGTGAAAAGGGACTCTACTGTAATGCCATGGCTGCTATGGCTCTATGAATAAACACTTGTCAGAAAACAACGTAATTGTTTAAATTGGGTATCACGTTTGATGGAATGTGCAGGCTTGTAGCTTAACAAGATCAGAGCTAGTTTCAATTAGATATTTTTAAATACCTGTTATAAGAAAATCACTTATTTATTAATTATGTGCTTAGGATCCATATTTTAAATAGTTGCAAATAAACTACAAGTCCTAAAGGGCTGTTAATAATAAATAGCACATAAGTATGAATTCCTTCTCTGATCCACATTCAAAAATTTATGATTTTGTATTTAAACCAAATAAATTCATCAGGAGTAACGCTTTCATCAGAATCTAGTGCTCCCATTACCCTTTAAGTCAGTTGTCCAAGTAAAATATGTCCTTCTGTTTGTTTGTTTGTTTGTTTGTTTCATAGCCATAAGTGAAGAGAAATCTTAAATGAAGGGGAATAAAAGTGTTACAGAAGTAGGTATTGGAGAAAAAAAATCAAGAGATTCAGTACAATTGTCAAAAAGAAATACATAGGGCAGTAGAAATACTTAACTTAGATTTGGGGAATATTTGTGATGGAAGTTGCCTTAAAGATTATCCAATATAATTCTTCATTTTAGACATGAGTTAAATGAGGGCTACATGATTCCCAGTCAAGTTCTCTCCCTAGAGGAGTTGTAAACTTTGATGTTTGGAAACATCTAGAGAGCTTAAAACTTTTGGTTTAGGATACTCATGATTCAGTGTGTTTGGACTAGAGTATCAAAGAGCCATATTTTCAACAAATGTCCTAGAAGTTTCTCAGGCATGTGGTTCATGAATCCCACTTTCAGAAACCCTGCAGGACTCCATGTAACTCCTCTGAATATAAGATAGTATTGAAGGTCGTGAAAGCTAGGAGGAGGATGGCTGGCTGGTAACATGACAGAAATGCAAGGAAACAAGTATACCAAAGTTTCTCTACTACCATATCCCTGGAAAACAGGAGTGAAGAACAATTACTCTTGTTTTTCCCTTTGGATTTTGAAGTTGGCTATTTGCATTCCCAATTCACACAGCTTCATTTCCTGATTCATACAGCTTCATTCTTTATTTACTACTGTGTGTGTGTATGTGTGTGTAATATCTGTCTCACCCTCAACACCATAAACTCCTTTGAGGGAAAGAACTGTCTTACTTTTTCACCTGCTCTCCACTTCTCTTCCCTCACCCCTAGAACTGTTCACATAAAGTTATTGCATAAATAGAGTACTACGGGGAAAACATGCCCCAAGAATCTGTGTCTGAGAATGTCATGTGTTCTGATTTGCAAAAGCTGCTGAAATGCAATATACCAGAAATGGATCAGCTTTTACAATGGGGGTTTATTAGTTCACAAATTTACAGTTGTAAGGCCATGAAAATGTCCCAGTTAAGGCCCAACAAGATGATACCTTCTCTGAAGAAAGGTCAATGGTATCTGGGGTTCCTCCAACATGACCAGAGTCTGCTGGTCTTCTCCAGGTTTAGCTTCTGGTTTCTGTGATTTTCTCCAAAATGTCACTGGGCGTCTGTCTCAGCTTCTCTCTTTGCTTCTCCTAGGGCAAACTTTGGATTACATATCTTAACTTTTCTCCAAAATGCCTCTCTCAGCTTCTCTGAGCTTTCTCTCTCTGTGAGCTCTCTTAAATGACTTCAGTAAAGAAATAAGACCTACCTTGAATGGGCAGAGTCACATCTCCACAGAAATTCTAATCTAAAGTTCTCACTCACATCCTGCTGAGTACAAATGCTCTACATAGCTCCAATGCATGGCTTGACCTTGAAACTCAGGCACAGCCTCTGAGTATGCAATATATCATAGTTCCTGCATTCTAATTAGCATTTCTTCCATTTTTGAAATTTGAATGTGCTTTACAAAGCTTATATTTAATGTTAATGTCCCTTGAAAATTTTCAAGGTATGATTGGTGGTTGTTGTGTAAGTAACTATCTTAGAATCAAGGGACGTGTGTTGTACGTACATTTTTTTTTAAATTAGGAAATGTAAAAAGAAAGTAGTTTTGAATGTTTTTTTCCACTTGTGAAAATTTTCCTGTTTCATTAAATATACTTTGGAGAAAAAAAAGGTTTCACCCACAATAGTTCTGCACCCATAAGATTGTATTAAAAGAACATGGTTTTTCTGGCATATATAATAGATCCAAAACAGCACATCTTGATATCAGTAAATCTCATTGTTATCAGTGAATCTCATCTATTCAAGTATAAAAGCACTTTACATGTTGAAATCCAACAGAGCTGAAAACCAGCTGCATTATGGTGTCCTAGACAGATAGTTCCCAAAGCAAGGATACATGTTTGAGAAAAGATATCGGTAAGTGCTGAGGTGGGTGACCAGGGCTGGAATTACTTATAATTGGAGTGAGTGTGTCTAGGTAGGACTTGGGGCAACTAGAGAGGACTTCTGTACAAATCTGTACCTTGAAGCCTGTTTGTTAATGCCTAAGCTTCATTACTTTGAATTAAGGTCATTCCCTTGTTAAAATCCAAGTAGTCATGGGAGAGATACCATATGAAGACGTTGTTAGTATCATCACTGGTAACAAGATACTTGCGAGGTAATCAATAAATATGTGTCAAATGAATGAATGAACAAACAAATGCTTGCTGAGGGTAATGGAACTTGCTACATTTATAGAGGATGAAGGATTAAATTGAATAGAATGACCAGGGTGAGTCTCTCTGTTTCCATGTTGTAACTAAGAAGTAGATTTCTCAGAACGGAGGAACTGGAGGAAGAGCTCAGCAGCAGCACATAAAGGAGGTGCTATGCTGCTCTCATCACTTTCTCTGCCAGCAAAGAATTAAGCATTCAGCTGGTGAAGGATGTAAATAAATGAATGAAGTCTATTTGGGGTCATGTTATGCACATTAACTCTAGAAAAACGTCACCTGGATTGTAGGCACCTGCACGTTGCTGCCATGTTCCTCGTAGGAGCCCAGGTGAATGCAATTAACCTGTGTGAGAGAGTGTGTGTGTGTGTGTGTGGTGTGTGTGTGTGTGTGTGTGTGTGTGTGTGTGTGTGTGTGTTTGTGACAGAGAGAGAGAGAGAGAGAGAAACCAAAGCTGCATTCATTTGGATACCTGCTGCTATGACTGATTTATAGCACTACATCATTCTGTTAGGAGGGATAAAAGAGTTAATATGTTTTCAAGGGTAACTGACAGTAGCAACAAGAAAAATTATGTTCAGATTTTCCTTTTTGTAAATGTATACCAGTTATTGAATGACCACAGAAAATGATCTTTCTGTAGCTGGTTATTGCTAAGAAATCAATTCTTCATATATAAAGTGTGGATATGTTACTCCTCTTAAAGGGTTTTTGGGAGAATCAAAGAAGGTAAAGTCTGTGATATTAGCATAGTTCTTGGCTCAAGTTTAGGACTTAATAAATGGTCACTATGGTTAGACTGTAATATGTGCCTTGATAAGAATAAACAATAGTAGTTGCAAAAATTGGCTGCCCCGACCCATGGTACTTTTTATTCTTTTACAAAATAAGTGATGGAAATATGCTTAGGATTTTCTATATGTATGCATCTTTCGGGACTTTCAAATGTCTAAATGATTAAAATATTCACTTTTTTTTTTTTTTTTAAAGAAGAGAACAAATAGCTCTCTGTATATTTCAGAAAAGTCCTGTCTTGTAATTAATAGCCACTCTGAGAAAGTTGAAGTCTAGGTAAAGAATTCAAAGGACTTTCAGTTGGAACTGCATCTTAACACATACTGGTTGAAAGAACCTTGTATTAGGGTTTTCTAGGGAAACAGAACCAACAGGCTATATATATATGTATCATGTAAATATTATAAGATATTTTTTGAAAGGAATTGGCTCACATGACTGTGGGGATGAGCAAGTCCAAATTCCTTAGGGCAGGCTGGGAACTCTGATGAAGGTTTTTGGTGAATTCCCCAGGAGAAGCTGGCTGGCTGAAGTACAGATGGAAATTCTCTCTTTTGACTGCTGAAATATCACTTCTTTTAAAGCCTTCAACTGATTGCATGAGATTTCTCTGATTGCAGATGTACTCAGTCATAGATTCAGTCAACTTACTGATGATTTAAGTCCACGAAAAGTCCCCACAGTAAGTCAAGCCTATGCTATCTTAACCAAACATCTAGACATCATAACCTGGCCAAGTTGACACATGAACTTAACCATCACAAAACTGAGCTTGAACTCTGGTTTGGTAAGAATGGAAATAATTTCTGTCCATCTTCAGGAACTTGGAATATATAGATGGACATACATAAGCTAATGCTTGAAATTAAGAGGTTTCTTTTAATTAAAAAATAATTTTTAAATTAATTATTTTTCTTGTAAAATTATTCTTAGATAAATAAATATAAATGGTTAAAATAATTATTACATGAACTAAAATCATTATATGACTTACTTTTAGCTGTTGGGGTTTGCTCCTACAATAAGTAATTAGAAATTTTCACAGAGAGATCTCCTAAATACGCTTTTCTTTTTTCTATAGGCCTTATTTCTGTGGAACACAGCCTTATAACTCCAGGAGCTTGGAAAAATTTTATTGCATTTTCTATAGTGGTAGAACTTTGAACTCAGGGCCAGGAGTCCTATGTTTTCATTATTGTTCTACATCTAATACCAGAAGGCACCAGCTAAGTATTTTACACTGGAATACATTTTTCTTATTTTTAGAGTGAAATATACGGTCCCTGTCTACTTTGGAAAATCAGATTAGATCATAAATATGGAATGCTCTGAAAAACCTGTAAACAGTGGTACACATGGAAAGTTTACACGAGTATTAGCTCCCACAACTCCAACAACTACATTATAGCAACACCTAAGGGGAATCACTGTGGCTTAATCAGGAACTGATTCCCCATGTCTCACAAATATGACACAAAGCACAATGCATGCTGGGATCTTCTTGCTTTCCATTCCATAAAACATAAGTTTATTTCACTCACAAATATTTACCATCTTCCCCTCATATTTCAAAATCTGACCCACTCTTCAAAGCCCAGTCCATGAAGTCTTTCCTATCTCTTCCAGCCTCAATTATCTCATTTTTCTCTGAATCCCTTTTGTATTTTTTAGTGCAATTTTAGGACTAAATTGTTTAGCAATTGCTTTATGTCAAAACAGACTTCAGATCCTGAAATTAAGTCTATATCTGATGCATGTGTTTACATCCAACAGCATCTAGCAGAGTGTTTGCATAGAGTAAGCAATCTGTATTGGTGAGCAGCTATTCATTGACTGATGGGAATAAACTACTGGATTTGAAATCTTACCTAGCATACAACTTCTGGTAGCAGCTAGAAAAGCAGGGTGCATGTTGGGGCAATTAGAAAGACAAGTGATAAGCGAAAGGCAAGTTGAGAAAACTAGACAAAGACATCGTGAATGAAAGAGAATTGAAACGGAGAGTTAATTCAAATTCTCAGGTGAGAATCAAGGAATGGATTTAATAGTTGGTTCTTAACCAGGAAATCATGTATAATTTTGTTTAACTATAATTTTAATCAGTTGTCTAGCAATAATTCATCAAAGAAGCAGCATGAAACGTAGAAACGATGCAGGGAAAGGGACTGTTATTTCACATGCTTATTATGTGTCAAGGTCTGGAAAAATGGGGAGTCAAACAGTCTTTTATTTTCTTTCTAAGGAAAATTTGAATTTTAATGGATCTTTGACTATATATCACCTTTGGGGGCTATTGTATTTGGTGTGAAGTGATGGATAGAATGACATTTTTCTATTATCCCTAAAAAAGAGTAGACCAAAACTGTAATTGTTCTCAGAAGCTAGATGTCACCAAAAGTGCATGTTGGTAGAGAATGTGAAAGAAAAAATATGATTAAGCCAAGGAGAAAAAGATAAAGAAGGGTGGAACACTCATTCAATTCTATCCTGCTCATTAACTGATATTTTTGAAAACTAGTATCATCTTTTAAAATACTTACCATATAATTTTTCATTATAGTTTGAGGGAATATATTTCAATGCAAAATAATCCTGGCCCACTTTGATCCAGGGTTTTCTTAGGAAGATGGATTGTCTTTTTTGCTCAAATGAAATTGATAGAAAACCTTAAGGAAATAAATTCTATTTTCTGTTTTTTTTAAAGATATAGAACTGATATTTTGAAAGGGAATGAGGTGTCATTAAAACTATCTACCATTGTATGATACAGGAACACTTCATTGGTTCTGATTCTATAGCAGTCATTCTTCTACTAAAAGTCAGTTATTATTGGGTTAGACAGTCTGCAGGTCAATTCCTGCTGTTTTCATACTTTAGTTCCAACCAATCTCAGGATTTGTTTTACATGTACTATAAATCACTGGAATAAAAGACACACATTACTAAACCACGTGAACATTTTTCTACTCTTAGAGTTTTGTGCCAGCTTAAAAAAATGCATGAGCCAGTCCAAACTTGGTGAACATCTCTTTTATTTCCTTAAGGAATTTTCCTCAACTGCCAAACAGAAAAATTCAATTAATGCTTGAATGAATAATTCACTCTCAAACATGGAATGACCCAAAATAAGCAAGCCAGTTTGTGTATTTAGTTATATGAACTTCTGAACGTACTGCCTCATAAATCTAATACTTTGCTGAACCTAAAAATAATGTTGACCATTAAGGATCCCACCATTAATTATCTCTCACTGCAGACATCAAGGCTTCCTTTTATTCTTGAGGATTTGTTTCCCCCTCATGATATGGTACATATATTTTTTAATATATTTTTAATTTATTATGTCTGTCATGCTTCTCTGTAAGCATTTATTGACTGAATTTTGGTATTGTCTCAGTAAATTTTCCCAGGATTTTCTGTATTTTTCTATAAAGAGGTTAGTTCTTAATTATCTAGTATAAATATGTAATCGGTATTAATATTTTTAACTCTACCAATAAGAAAACTGAGCTTCAGGCATCTTGACACATGGCCAAGAAAGATCATTTTAAGCCCTTAGATGTGCTATACATAATTTTTTTTTTTTTCACCATGAAGTCACATATGATGCAGACATTCTCTTTGGACTGTGTATTATTTTCCTAGGGTGGCTGTAACAAAGTATTACAAACTGGGGGTGGCTTAAGACAATAGAAATTTACTTTCTTACAGTTCTGGAGAGTAGAATTCAGAAATCAAGGTGTCTGTTGAGCTGTTACTGTCTCTAAAGGATCTTGGGAAGAATCTTTCCTTGCTTCTCCCAGCTTCTGGTGCTGGCTGGCAACTATTGATACTCTTTAGCTTGTAAACATGTGCCTCCAGTCTCCACTTCCATCATCACACTGAGTTCTCCTCTGTATCTGTGTCTCTTCCCCTCTTCTTATAAGAATACTTGTCATTTTGGATCAGGGCTCACCCTAATTCAGTATGACCTCATTTTAACCTGATTACATCTGCAAAGACACTGTTCCCCAAATAAGGTCACGTTCACAAATAATGTTGATTAGAACTTCCACACATGTTTTTGGGGAACACAATTCAGCCTGTGGGTCATTCCTTTGCCTTCAGTCCCTCTTGTTGCTCCATAACCATCCAGCAGGACTGATGATATTCTCCCTGGCTTTTGCCTGAGCAATGCCTTTGTTGACACCTTAGTCTAAATAAGGTCCTTGTTATATTCTCTTGATCACCTTATACCTTTAGCTCATAGTGCTTATTATAATTTGGGACTTTATATTTGTGTGATTACTAATAGATATATCACCCACTATCTTGTAAGCTCCATGAAGGAAGTTATCACATCACTTTTGCTCACTGACGCATCACCAGTGCCCACCACAGAAACTGGTAGAGAGTGGGCATTCAGTAACTCATCATTGAAAGATGAGTTAAGCTGAGATTCAAAACTAAGTCTGTATCACTCTTAAGTCATGGATTTACCCATTGCAGAGTGGCTGCAGGGTTCCCATGACCAATTCCTGCATGTGAAGTTTCAAGTCTCAGGGGCTACATATGAAGTATCCTATATCCTATGGCCTTTAGCCTATATCCTATATCCTATACTCTACTTCATCATATTGAAACTAGATCAGAAGTTCCTTGAGAGCAAGTCTCATAGTTTTCAATTCCAGTAAATGAAACGTAGTTATTAGGTCCTCATTAGTACTTGCTAATTAATAACAAATGGATTTCTGTACTCCTAAATTTTTTTTTTTTTTATTTCAGAGCACTATCTATTTCACTTACACCATATTCTTATCACAGTTTCCTGGAATACTTTATTCTTCCATTAAAATGACTGCTGAGAAATGGTACACAGTCAGAAAATGTTATGCCTGGTACTAAGGTTTTCTTTTTTCGCTTTGTCTTTATTTCCAGACAGAGTGATCAAGCTTCCAAATTCTTGAAAAGGTGAACTGTGCTATGTCTGAGCAAGCTCCATATTTTTGTTATCTACCACACAACTCAAAAAGCAATACAGAAATTCAGAGCACTCAGACTGAAAAATTAACACTTTCCACATTTAAAAGGGAAAGAGGCATGTTTTTGGAGTCCCATACATTCTTTATCCCATTTATAAGATCCAGAACCCATGACAGCACAAAGCATATTTAATACTATTCTGCTTGTGGGTCTTTGTTGTATTTTCTTCCCACCCCCCACCCCCATTCCTCTCTGCTCATGATATGCTTAGTTTTGTGTTTTGTGCTAACTTCAGAACTGTAGACATGCCACTGATCACAGATTTTTATCTATGAGCTAAGAGCAGGAATGCTAAAATCATTTCTTTCTCAGGCCTTAAAGACAGATGGTAGGTCAAGACACTTTAGGTCACAGCCAAATGTACTAAGGCACAGAGTAACATGGCAGTAATTTGAATTGAGTGCCAAAAGTGCTTGTTCAGCATTAACAAGAAATAGGAGAACAGGATCAGTATAATCTCATATTACTATTAAATGTAAAAAAAGCAGAGTGATGCCAAGGTTATGACATGAACTGACAATACCAAAAAAAAAAAAAAAAAAAAAAAAAAAATTCATAGTTTCCCTGACATGTCCTCCTCTGTTTGCAGGCATACGAAAGAATAAAAATAAGCCCCATGGCATGAGTTATAGATGAAGTATTTGCTTTTAGCTTGGAATTTCCTGGCATTTTTCAGCTTGTGACACAAACTTGATGTGATTAAACAAAGGCTTCTCTCCAAATTTGAAGTTCTTTTTTTTTAAAGCTGAATTTAATATTCTTTAATGTTTTTTTAAAATGGGAGCAGATGCCTCTGTTCCATGAGCTGACTACCAGGCTCTACGAAAAATAAATGAAGAGAGGAGGCCTGTGAACATTTTGGAAGAGGCTAAGAAAACCGTCAGCCATGTCTGGCTTTCAGGACTGCCTATGGCTTCCTGGATGCCCACAGGCAGAGCTGCGTACTTCCACAGGCCAGCACTGGGACAGAGGACGGCTTCCCTTGGTTTGGCTTGCCCATCGATTCACTTGGAGTAACACCCCAAAAGAGTCAAGTCCCAGCCAACACTCTCCCCAACAGAACAGAAAAGTAGGGTCAGAGGCATCTCTGGTGGGGAAGTTCAGGGCTGCCAAACTTACTATTGCTATTTTATTTTTCCTAAAGAAGGAGGTGAGCTAGAGATATGGGGAGAGGTGAACTGAGTGAAGTAGAAAAGTGCCCTAGGACCTAACGGGCATGCCTGTGCTTGTGTCTAGGTTATAGGCAACTAGGATTCTCTGCATCCTTGGCATTCTTGTGGGATGGGGTCAGGTGAGGATGAGATGCAGGACTGACTCCTGGTCAGCACAGACCCCCACCCCTGAGGGGTGAAGATTGATCTAGGACACTGGGGACTGAGCAACAAACAAGAAATCATGTGGAAGGGACGATAAGATTAGAAACAAACTCTACCCTGGTTGTTCCTTCTGTAGGGCAGAGGGAAGGGAGCTGAGGAATTCTCCTTAGTTTTCTTCCAACTGAAGTGGTCTTGACCTTAGACTGTGAAGGCAAGTGATGGTATCTAAATGGCTCTGGAAAAGATCCCCTGCCCCTAAACTGTCCTGTTGCTGAATATCTACCACTTAGAGATAGATTTGCAATAGTAATTAACCCTTACTGGTGAGGGTTGGAGGAAGGAGATTCACATCTCAGGGTAGATTTATTTAATAAAATTATTTTCCCCATACCTCAATCAGCTCCTCCAAGAGAAGCAAAATATTGATTGTCAGAAGGATGGAAGACTTGTTACCGTGGCCTAGAGCTGAGAACTTGAAAAATTCTTGCCCCAGTGTGGTTACGTGTGTGTATCACCAAATTTCATAGGCCTCAGTTTTCTTTTGTGTAGAATAAGTTTGAGCATATGTGTAGACATGGTGGCCAAATTGGATGATCTGTAAGGTTCTTTCTAGGCCTGACATTCCTTGATGCTCTGAGGGGAAGGGGTCCTTACAAAGAAGGCTCAGTGTAGGAAGTTTGGAAGTGGCACTGAGTCTTTAAAATAGTTTTCTATTGATAAAGAGTGCATTTTCTTAAAAACTTCTACTCAATTAAAACCTATTAATTATATCTATTGTTTCAGATACATTTCTTTGGGCTATTTGCTGGTTTACAAAGGAATACCATCCGGTTTGACATGTGTTTAAATGGTGTGTGTGTGTGTATGTATCATTTGCTCATTATCCTGGTGTGACTCTTCTAAAGTCTATTCTATTCATGATGCAAAATTTTTCTAGTTAATTCATAGATTCTTGACACCAATAGGCTATAATGGCTGCAGTTAAATAGCCATTAAAGCACATTAAAACCTTACATTTAAACAAGCATAAGGAATTGAAAAAAAATTTTTTTTGCCCTAAAATAAAGTTTCCTTTTTGGGATTCAATTTATCGTGCACTAACTTGTCTGAATCCCTAGACACTTATCCATTCGATAAAGGAATTATGTACAAAAATGTTACTTTAGTAACTGTAGGGCGTTTTGAGAATTTAGCCCCAGAGATGAAACAGGTCTTTGGCACTTCCAGTTCAAGCAGCAGAGTAAAAATGTTGTGTTAAAAGCTGCTGCAATTGATTTAAATCTGTGCTCTGCTATTTGACCTGTAAGAGCAATTGAAAGTCCCTAAAATATGGAAACTGGAAGTCCAAGGAAGCCTACTTCATCAACAGTGTCATAGATTATACTTGATTCTGTAAAATGGTGATGATATTAAGGAATTATCCATGGAAGAAATAATTACAATTTCTCCTAATAGTCTAAAAATGATGGGCCTGGAAAAGATACAGACTTTGTCTCAAAGGAATTGAAGTGGGAGGTAAAAATATTTTACAAAAAAGCAGAATGATTTAGCAGTGGGATATCAAAGGTGACATGAGTCAGAATTAGTCACACCTTTCTAATGTTCCTAAAGTAATTTTCTTGAGGCCTGTGCCAGTTTGAATGTATTATGTCCCCCAAATGCCATTATCTTTGATATAATCTTGTGTGGGCAGACCTATCAGTGTCAATTAGATTGTAATTCTTTGAGTGTTTCCATGGAGATGTGCCCCACCCACCTGTGGGTGATGACTCTGGATAATTTCCATGGAAGTGTTGGCCCACCCATTCAGGGTGGGTCTGAATTAAATTACTGGAGCACTATATAAGATCAGACAGAAGGAGCAAGCTTCTAAAGCCAAGAGGGACACTTCAAAGAAAGCACAGGAGCTGCAGATGAGAGACGGTTTGAAGACAGCTGTTGAAAGCAGACTCTTGCTCCAGAGAAGCTGAGAGAGGACAAATATCCCAAGTGCAACTGAGAGTGACATTTTTGAGGAACTGTAGCCTAGAGAGGAACGTCCTGGGAGAAAGCCATTTTGAAACCAGAACTTTGGAGCAGATGCCAGCCACGTGCCTTCCCAGCTAACAGAGGTATTCTGGCCACCATTGGCCATCCTCCAGTGAAGGTACCTGATTGCTGATGTGTTACCTTGGACACTTTATGGCCTTAAGACTGTAACTGTGTAACCAAATAAACCCCCTTTTATAAAAGCCAATCCATTTCTGGTGTTTTGCATTCTGGCAGCATTAGCAAACTAGAACAAGGCCTATAGCAGCAATTGCCAATAATCACAAACATATAATACTTTCAGCTATGGACATGCCTTATCTCTCCAATGCTTTATTGATTTGCTGAGGGCAGAGAATGTTGTTCATTTCTGGCTCTTTCTTGTATTATACAGTTATCACATGGAGGATCTTCATAACTGTTGGTACAAAGATTAATATTGATCATTGAAACCATTTGTTCCTTTTGGTCTCTGAACTAACTATTCTGACTACTTGAGATTTCCACTTGGAGGTGTAATGATCACCTCAAACTTGACATGACAAAAATAGAACTCTTGATTTCCCCCTTTACCTCTCCTAAGTCTGTTTCTTTCCCATTTCAACAGTTGGCCTAACTACTCACCCAGTTTCTCAGTCCAACCCCCTCAGAGTCATCATTGATTCTTTATGTCATTTACTCTCTCTCATTTGCTCTCTCTCTGTCATTTACTCTCTCTCTTCCAATTCTTCAGCACCATACTTATCCTGTGGTCTCCCACTCTTCTCCATCTCCAGTGCTACTGCCTTAGTTCCAGCCATCACTGACTCTGGCTTGATTGTTATGGTAGTCTGTTCCTGCTTCCACTCTTCTCCCTATTCCAACCCAAACCATTCTCCACACACAGCAGCCAGAGTGATCTATTGAAAAGTGAGATCTGACTACATCACATCTGTGCTATATCTTCCAATGGATTCCTACTGTACTAAGGATAAAATCTCCAGTTCTTCCCATGGTTACAGGGCCCCACATACTATGGCTTGTCTTACCTCTTTGACCTCATCTTGTATCACTCTGTCCATGCCTCCCTCACCAAGCTCCAGCCACACACACCTATCTCTGTTCTTCTGACCGAGTCTTGGTCATACCCTTGCTCTTCCTTCGCCAGAGAATACTCCACTCCATGAAACTCACAGCAGTTCAGTGTCAACCTAAATGTCTCTTTCTCAGAGAGGTCTTACCTGACAACCTTCCCTAAATTAGCCCTACCCCCCATATTCAACTACATCATTCCATTTTATTATATCTGGGATGTTTACTTTTAAAATTGTTCATTCATTTTTTATGCACTTACTCATTGTCTGCCTTCCATTGTCACATACTAGAGACCTATTAGAATGGAAGGTCCAGGGGAATAGGAACCTTGCCTGTTTTGTTCCTCATTGCAATTCGAGTGTTTAGAGCAGCCTAATACATAGTAGGATCCCACAAATGGTTAATGACTGAATAAATGAACCCACTTTCACACCTTTAGTTCCATTCCTGAACTCTGACTTTAGTGAAGGGCATCTAGGGACCCTACAGGTATGGAAACTGATGAAGGGGTGAGGCAAGATAAGAAAGACATAAAAGGTGACCACAGTTCCCCTGTCTGCCTTGCCCATCCAGTACCAGACACCAGAGCATATGGGAAGTGGCCTTCAAGATGATACAGTGAGGTCTGAGCACCCCTTCCTCACACAAATTTCCTGGGTATCATGGCCTGGTGAATCATATTAGAAGTGACAGGAACTTTTTCCTGTAGACACACTAGAAATAGAAAATGAAACAGAAAGTTCAAAGGCCATGTCCAGAACTAAACAGATTCTATCTTACTGGGCTCACCACTCACATTGGTCTAGCTCAACCTAAGGGCTTCTTGGTTGGCTGACCTTTGTTTGGGAGGCTATGGGTAATGAGACATATTTAGATGAACTTCTCTGGTACACACACACAGCATGCAGTTTGGACCCTCAAAGGACACCTACATCTATGGGGCATACAAAGACCCTATCTCTGATCTTGAAGATCTTCAAATATATTTGGGAAAACAGGACATGTACACAAGGAAAATGAAATAATTATTTAAGGAAAAGACATAAGAAATATAATACATAACACTGTCTGCTAAAGTGTCAAATGAGGGACAAAGACATGATGATTTCAGATGACTGTGAGCAAAAGTGATTAGGGAAGTTGTGGCAGTTTGAATATATTGTGTCCCCCAAACGCCATTATCTTTGATGTAATCTTGTGTGGGCAGACGTTATCAGTGATGATTAGATTGCAATTCTTTGAGTGTTTCTGTGGAGATGCACCCCACCCAACTGTGGGTGATGACTCTGGATAACTTCCATGGAGGTGTAACCCCCACCCATTCAGGGTGGGTCTAAATTCAATTACTGGAGCCATATAAATGAGCTGATGGGCAGAGGGAACTCAGTGCAGCTGTGAGTAATGTTTTGAAGAGGAGCTACAGCCAAAAGGGACACTTTGAAGAAAGCACAGGAACTGCAGATGAGAGACATTTTGAAGACAGCCGTTGGAAGTAGACTCTTGCTCCAGAGAGGCTAAGAGAGGACAAATACCCCAAGTGCAACTAAGAGTGACATTTTTGAGGAACTGTAGCCTAGAGAGGAATGTCCTGGGAGAAAGCCATTTTGAAACCAGAACTTTGGAGCAGATGCCAGCCACGTGCCTTCCCAGCTAACAGAGGTTTACTGGCCACCATTGGCCATCCTCCAGTGAAGGTACCTGATTGCTGATGTGTTACCTTGGACACTTTATGGCCTTAAGACTGTAACTGTGTAACCAAATAAACCCCTTTTTATAAAAGCCAATCCGTTTCTGGTGTTTTGCATTCTGGCAGCATTACCAAACTAGAACAGAGGGCTTCACTCAAGTTTTTCCAAGCTCTGCAAAACCACAGGGATGTAGTGGAGCTGAGACAAAACAGTTTTCTCAATGAATTGGAAATAAATATTCATCAAACTTTTTTGTAAAATATTTTGTGATCCAAAACTGAACCACATTCAATTAGCAACAATTAACACAACTAACATATTTAACTTTTAAAAACTATTGACTAAAAGATGCCGTGTTCTTACACAGGTAAATATTAATATTTTTATAAGAAAAAAATTACAACCAGTCCTATTTTGAGGTTTGCAACCATTGTTTCATTATTCAGAGCCTGATTTCCTTTAAGTTCTTTTTTTCTCCGTTTCATGTAACATTGTCTTTCTTTTGCTTTTTAGAAACACAGTCAGAGAGAAAGAGATGCTCAACCTAGTCATATTTATTTAACTTTAATAGTTCTAATAAAAATATTGAGGAGAGAAATTTGAGACCAATTGTTTAAAGGAGATTTTTGGATTATGTGGTGATTTCATTGTCTGGGCTCGAGTTGTCACCCAAGGTAATCCATAGCTATGAGTTGGCTCCTGACTTACCACAATTTATCAGGCAAGTCTTTGGAATGTGCTATGGGTTGTTCTCCACAGGTCTTCATGGAGATGACTGATCCTCTTCTAAGGGTTCCCTTCAAAGCTGCATGGACTCTTTCAGCTTTTTAGGGAATAATGTTACATTTGTAAAGCACTTTGCTCAGCACTCTTCAGGACTCTATTGCTTTAAACCAATACAGTTTCCAAAACAGAAATCCCTGTGACCTGAGAAAATGTAAACAAATCAAACACAGAGCAAAGTGAGTTGGCCAATACAAGCTCTCCTCTGAAGAAGACAATGAAAACCTACTCTCTCTTTGGTTATTTAGACATATTTGAGATGATTCTTCATTTATTTGCCATTTTTTCTGAAGGAGAATTTTTGGGAATGATTAGTGGGGTGAAAACTTTCAAGGTGTCCCTGAATAAGACACTTATTGGTTGAGTAGCTGTTGTAGCTGAATTCTTTATCACAAAGACTTCACGAGGCTGCTGAATACTTTACTGCCTTTTCTCAGTCCAGTTAAGGGAGAATAATCCACTGAGAAATGAATATTTAACATAAAATGTAACAACTTCAAAAGATATTTCTGGAAATGCCATGAGCATTTTATGGATTGTGAACCCTTTCAGTTTTCCAATTTAAAATTTATATTACAACCATAAAATTTTTGAAGACCACTAGGAAAAAAAAATCACTTCTTCCTCAAAACTTATGTCTGAAACTGATTAGCCTCATGAAACTCCCCTTCAGGTAGAAGATAAAATTTATAGAATCTCAGGGTTTATAGTTGAATCAAGATCATTTATATCTTAAATCATATTTATTTATATGTGGCATATATATCCTGGCTTAGACGTTTCTTTTATGACCCCCAAGTTGTAAACTGGTAAGTGTATGGATAATAAAGAGGAGTGGGCCCAGTGTCTGTGTTTTGCCTGATGCATGGCTTCAGTTGATTATCCTGGGGAGGGGAAACTACCTGAGTTTCCTCCTGGATGTCTGTTCATCTATTCTGAGAGCATGCAGCCTCTCCATACAAGATTCACCCAGTTGACTCAGACCACAACTCAGGACACTTCACCAGTTTCCAATTTTATTCATTCTATATCATGTAATTAATTTTATTTATTTCCATATAATTATACTACCATTTTCTGGAAATATTTCAACCAAAAACTTCTTTTATCTTTATGTTAAATAAGATTTTCTTTTCTTTTGTGTGGTGCTCCATATAAAAACTGTATCTTGCAAATTAAATATAAACTTGGTACAACAAAGCCATTTACTTTCAACAGAAGCTCAAGATAAATTGATCAATTGCAATGGGAATTCTTTTTCTATTTTAATATAAACTGTGACTGCCAAGATATATATAAATATATATATTTATACACATATAAAAACACACATAGTTACATATACATGTATTTTTGGTATTTCCACTATTATTCTCACTATTATATGTTGATAAATTGTCACCAGTTTACACTGAAACTGGTCAAATTAGGTTTTCTTTCCTTCTCTGTTTTATAGTGGTGAAAATAAAATACATTTGAACTCACAGTATAGAAAGGGATGCTTGTTAATTTAAAATTTTGCTTGTTAATCTTAAATTGAAAGATATTGGCATATCTTTAACCTTAAAATTCAGGATCATTATATATTTCCAAGGCATAAAAACATAGAGTCACATCCTGAAGCAACTGGAAGGTGGGGGAAAGAAATGTTGGTTGTAGGACTTCGGAAAGCTGATGTTAACAATCTTAATATTTCTGTATTTCAAGACCCTTAGAGATCTCCTGGTTCAGGGGCTCCTAGGTGGGGGGTTTCTATTGTTTCTTTAATGCTACAGCTTTAGTTCCCCAGTTTTCCGAATATCTAGGTAACAATTACTTTAGTTGTGAGTGAGGAAAAGGAGAACTTCTATTTCATACTTTTTTTTTTCATTCCCTCTGTGTTTCTAGTCTCTTTAACAATCCATATGGTACAAATAATTCCTATTTCATGAGGATACTGGGATTCACAGACCTAGGTAAATGCTCATGGTCACATAGCTATAAAGACAAAGGTAGGGTTCATTATGACTTAAAACCCAAGCCCTATCTCTTCTGTGACGGTGCCAGTGATCCCAGAGCCATTTGCTTGCTTCCATTAATCTCAGTGCTTTAAATATTTAATAATCCCTTAATATATCTTTGAATGCTCTCCAAATTCTCTAAGACCTGGCCAAGAGTGGTGCCCAGATCTATTTAGAGACCTCTAATAAAGGGCAAGCCCATCTCTGGGGAAAGTTCCTACCTGGAGCAGAGAAAATACAACTCCCCAAATGTTTTCAGTGAAATTTGGGCAAGATAAATATTAAGGTCAAACTTAAAGTGGAACAGACACCCCAACATGGCAGGCTATAGCCCTACAAGAGTGGGGACTTTACCCTTAGCCATTTATAACAGTACAGGTAGCCAAAAGAGTCCAGACTAGGCCTAAAGGCAATTGAGACTTATCTGGATTTGTCAGATGAGGATGGGGAGCTGGTAGACCCAATTTGGTTTGCATGTGGGTTTACTGGCTGAAGGGGAGGATGTAGGTCTGGAGATGTGGTGGCCTTTGTGCTGAATCCCTCTGTTGTCCAGGATGCATGGACTGTGGGGTTGGAGTTAAGCTGAAGAAGTTGGAAAGTCTCTGTGAGATCATGCGAAAAATGGGTGTTTTGGTTTGGTAAAGCTGCCAGAATGCAATATACCAGAAATGGGTTGGCTTTTTCAATGGAGATTTATTAGTTTACAAATTTACAGTTCTAAGGCCATGAAAATGTCCAAATTAAGGCATCAACAGGAAGATACCTTCTCTAAGGGAAGGCTGATGGCATCCAAGTTTCCTCTGTCACATGGGAAGGCATGTGGAGACATCTGCTTATCTTTCTCTCCTTCTCTCTAAGCTTTGTGGGTCCTCTCTTAGCTTCTCTGGGGAAAACTCTGGATTTCATCTCTAAGCTTCTCTCTCTAGTTTGGCTTCAATGGTTGTCTCCAAAATGGCTCTCCAAAATGTCTCTCTGTGCTCTCTGAGTTTCATCTGCCTTTTATCCTTTGCCTTTTATCTGCCTTTTATCCTTAATCCCAAAATGGGATTAAGACCCACCTTGAATGGGTGGGGTCACATTTCCATAGAAACATCCTAATCAAAAGGTCCCACTCTCAAAAAGTCTGCCCCGACAAGACTGGATTAAAAGAATATGGCTTTTCTGGGGTACATAATGGCTCCCAACCAGCACAATGGGTAAAGGGATTTGGGATGACCTAGCGTGACGAGGTGCAGCACGATGTTCCCCCTCTGTAGAGAGTACAGCATCCCTGGTACCCTGAGGGCTAGCAGCTCCAGGTGCACCAGGTATGCATCAGGTCACATCTATGGTACCATTAGTGGTGACAACAAAGTGATACACTCAGGTTTCTTTATGAGCAGAGGTCGTTGGTGAGGGATAGAAGCACAGGAAGAAGGAATGCCCTAGAGCCCACAAACCCTTAGAGTGGCACACCAAAAGCTGCTTTTCTGACTGCTAGAAATAACCAGGGTATACTTTGCAGGGACTTCATAGGTATGTGTTGGGGGCAGTGGGGGTGTGTGTGTTTGCAGATTGGGTTATTCCTTTTAACTTGCCCACATTTGTGCCCATGGTAAGGTACACCAGGGGAACAATTGGGTCATAGTTAATGGAGATTGCCTCTCTGCCCTCCAGGCTATATTCTAGGTGTCTAAGTGTCCACTTTCAGACCCATAGACTCAGAATATGCAGAATTGCCTCATTTCCTATTTCTTAGAGGTGTCCTAAGTAGAGGTCTCAGAAATTTCTGAGAACTTTATTTCCATTTAATTTAGCACATACTTTGTGGTGGCCGTTTAAGGGTGAGGCCTTATACTAGAGACTACCACTGTAACTGTATAGGATGCGTGGGGATTCCATACAGGAGGTGTGGTGCAAAGAACAGAACAGAGTTATTGAATGATACAGACCTCTATTAGTATTTCTAGCTGTGTTGTTTTGGGAAAAAGGTTTAACTTCTCTGGGCCCCAGTTCTCTCAACTGTGAAATGAGAGTAATATTTTATGAATGCAAAATTGGGGCTTAAAAGAGTCTGACCAGGGATTCCTGTGGTATTTCCAGGTATGACAGTCAAATTAGCTCATCGAGACTGAATCATAAAATATTTGATTCAGGGGTGACAATTCAAATGAATAAGATAATAGTTTAGGAAACTTAAATTGAAGACTCCATTACACAATTTTGGATGAATTAAGTTTAGAACCTCCATCATGGTAGACTTTTGAGATCAAGTGAGGCAATGAATAGGGGTGGGGGTGGGATTTTTCTTTTTTTAAATGCAAAGTACTATATAAATATAGCCCATTATAATTATTATACTTCATACCTTTGTATACATTCAGATATTGTCTCTATATTTTTAACCCAGAGTGCTGATTCGAGATCCCACATCTGACTTTCATGCCTGTGGAAGGGTCTGTCTTTCTACAGCTTCTGAGAGAGCACTGACTGGTGATAGCTGCTGAGGGATACCATGCTCCACCCAGCTATTTGGGGATGCTCCCTTTCCATAAAGCTCTGTCTCTCCCACTTCTTGAATTTGAACAAAACATGGTCCAAAGGAAAGTCTGCTTCTTTCATTGCCTTTCTTTTCTCTTAGCTTCTGAGACATCTCTTACTATTTAACATGTATTTCCACACACACATATACATATACACACACACATACTGTGAGGCTTGACCCAAATCAAACCAGCAGTTTCTCAGGGCTTCTTGCTCAAAATGCTACATTTTCCTCCTTTCTCTCTGTTTGGGTCCTTCTCCCTCTTGTCCTGCCTCTTGCCCTGCACTTCTCTCCATTCCCATAGTCCTGTGGAGTCGAGGATAACTGTTCTGACACCACAATTAGGCTAATGGTTGGGTAGTGATAGCCTGGAAAGGCAGGCTGGTTGTCAGGGATGTCCATCTGGAATTAAAATATCACCAGGCTCAGAGATGTGAGAAAGGAAAGAAGCATACAGGTCAATCTCCACTGTTTTTCTTCCTCTAAAGTGAAAAATAGGGAGTAATTCTGGACACCCAGGCTTCTGTCCAGGTTTCCGGTGGGCAGGTAAACAATTCAAGGGGTAACAATGTTTGTGCTAAAATTGCATGTCAACTGTGAGTAAAAAATATGTCTTCCGTGGTCATCTTTTGACTCTTTCTCAGTTAACCCTGTGGAGCAAAACTTCAGTGTTGAAAAATTACTGGCTAAGGAATTGGGAAGTTTCATAAGAATTCAAGTAAATCAGAGGATTCTGGGAAATGGGAAGACCCACCATTCTCTGGCCACAGAGTGATATTGATGGTATAGCGAGATCACAAAGTCATGGGGCTTCCAGTACTTCCCTTTAAAGTGTTAATGAGCCCTTGCTCCCACTTCCCCTCAGCATTTGCTCTGCCTTCAGAAGAGAAAGAATTTCCTTCCCTTTAAGACACTCAGTCCACTAAACTTGTCTGCTTTACGTCCTAAGCCTTATGTAACCGGAAGTTATTACTCAGTCAAAATATCATAATGAAGAAAGCACCACTAAGTTTGCAGTTCTTGCTTTTGATTGCTTTTTGTGTGTGCCTCATTGATTCAAAATTCCTCCTTTGCAGTTTTTATGTATAAAAGTCTATGTTTAAGTCATTTTTTTTGGCCCTAAAAGATTTATTAGAGGGTTGTTTCAATCATCCATTGTAAGTTCTTTTGTTTGTTGAGAAACTCATCTAGCCCATGGTCTCTCTCTTTTTTTTCCTTGCAATTTTATTGAGATATAGTCATATACCATATAGTCAGCCAAAGTGTAAAATCAGTTGTTCACAGTAACATCATACAGTTGTGCATTCATCACCACAATCAATTTTTGAACATTTTCATTACTCCAAAAACGGCAATAAAAAATAAGAATAAAAATAAAAGTAAAAAAGAACACCCAAAACATCCCATCTGCTCCTATTATTCATTTACTTTTTTGACCCCATTTTCCTACTCATCTGCCCATATACTGGATAAAAGGAGTGTGAGCCACAAGGTTTTCGTAATCACACGGTCACACCACCATATAACTATATAGTTATATACTCGTCTTCACGAGTCAATAGCCGATGATCTCTTGATCGACTCTTGACGCAACTGCCATCTCCACAAAGGGTCTCATGCAGTTTACAAGAAAAATTACAGCTTCCACAGAAAACCTAAAATGAGGATGAAGAGAAAAAGTTGGAATGGGACCCCCTAATGTATATATGGGCTCTGTGCCAGTTTGAATGTATTGTGTCCCCCAAAACACCATTATCTTTGATGCAATCTTGTGTGGGCAGATGTATTGGTGTTGATTAGATTGTAATTCTTTGAGTGTTTCTATGGAGATGTGACCCACCCAACTGTAGGTGATAACTCTGATTGGATAATTTCCATGCAGGTGTGGCCCCGCCCATTCAGCATGGGCTTTGATTAGTTCACTGGAGCCCTATAAAAGCTCAGACAGAAGGAGCGAGCTCACTATAGCCAAGAGGGACATTTTGAAGAATGCACAGGAGCTGAGAGAGGAACTGCAGTTTACGGAGACATTTTAGAGATGGCCTTTGAAAGCAGACTTTTGCTCCAGAGAAGCTAAGAGAGGACAAATGCCCTAACAGCAACTGAGAGTGACATTTTGGAGAGAAGCTGCAGCCTAGAGAGGAATGTTCTGGGAGAAAGCCATTTTGAAACCAGAACTTGTAGCAGACGCCAGTCATGTGCCTTCCCAGTTAAAAGAGGTTTTCCGGACACCATTGGCCATCATCCAATGAAGGTACCCGATTGTTGATGGATGACCTTGGACACTTTATGGCCTTAAGACTGTGACTTTGTAACCAAGTAAACCCCCTTTTATAAAAGCCAATCCATTTCTGGTGTTTTGCATTCCAGCAGCATTAGCAAACTAGAACAGGCTTCCTAATATTGTATCTCCCTTCTCAGCTCCACACAGCACATGGGTTCCCCAAATGCATTTTTAACATGCATCCCTCATGTTGGACTAAAAGGAATGATGTCTAACCCATAGTTAGACAATGGCAAATTTGTGGGATACAAATGAAATGGCTGTTTATTTTCAGTTACACATCATGTTGGAAGAAAGTTCAAGTGTCTCTTCTTTTCTTTAAGGCAAGATGCCTAGCCCAGCATTTCCCAGTGTGTGTTCTGAGGAATATCAATTCTGGAGATGATAACCAGAAACCAATTTTTCAGAATCTCATGGACAAATAAGTTTGGGAGGCACTGTGAAACAAAAGCCAATTGCATTTCTTCACTTCTGACATTCTCAAGACTATAATAAGCTAATGTTCTGTGAACCAACAAGAGGGGGATTTATCTTACACAGACTCTGAGAAATGTGGGTTAGCCCACTGAAGAGCTGCTTATTAAGTGTGACTCATTCAGGCAGATTACTGGATCAAGACAACTAACAGAATAACCATGTTTTGCCATTGAAAGCACTGGCTAAACATTGATAGTCCTCTGAGTAGCTAAGTCTAGAGGCGATTTATGTCTAAATGAAATATCAAAAAATTATCTAGAAGGAATGCTTCTTTAATGTGAGTTACTGATTTTTGTGTTCATAACGACTCCCTACAAAATCAAGCTTTTAAACTAAAACTTATGTAAAAGGTCTGAAGGGCTTATTGGACCCCTCCTTAGGAGACCTAGGGAAAACAAGGTTAGCTGAGGATGTTTCTAGACTGTTATATTAGAAAAGAGGAATTAGCATGATGTTAAGTGTTTTGGTTTGCCAAAGTTGCCAGAATGCAATATATCAGAAATGAGTTGCCTTTTACAATGGGCATTTATTAACTTACAATTTATAGTTCTTAGGCTGTAAAAATTTCCAACTCAAGGCCTCAACAGGATGATACCTGGACTCTGAAGACAGAATGCTGGCATCAGGGACACCTCTGTCACATGGGAAGGCACATGGCCAGTGTCTGCTGGTTGTTTGTTCCTGGGTTTTTGTTGCTTTCAGCTTCTGATTCCAGAGGCTTTCTCTCTGAGCTTCTGTGTGTCCTTTCTTAGCTTCTCCAGGGCTTTTCTCCTAAGAACTTGTCTTAATTTCAGCTCTGTTTTCTGTGTATCCTATATCCTCTTATAAACAACTCCAGCAAGAGGATCAAGACCCACCCTGAATGAGGCAGGTCACATCTCAACTGAAGTAACCTTATTAAAAGGTCCCACCCCCAAAAGATCTGCACCCACAAGAATGGATCAAAAGAACATAGCTTTTTCTGGGGAACAAAACAGCTCCAAACTACCACATTAAGTAACAGCATTTAGAAATTATCTTTGCTACAGAGAAATTCTTCCTTTTGAAAGCTCCTAACATTTCCAGGTCTCCATGATGGTGCATGTCTTTTCAGAACTGAGACATGAAATTTCTAAGGTTTTCTTGGCTCTTGGCTAGAAAGACTTTCCCCAGGTGCTGTAGGCCAGGCAGAGCTCATGAGACTCGTGCCCATGACTCACCTCCTGGGAACTTTGCAAGCACAGCCTTAAGCACCAAAAGAGCACTTGATGAGACACCAGCCAAGTATATGGAACTTGAAGTGAAAGCACATTTTAAAAGTTGAGACTTTAAAATATTTTAAATTGAAAGCAACAGGAATTGAAAAGCATTCAGCAAATCAGGCAGCTGTTCTCCTTAAAACAAAATAGGAGGGAGAACACCACAGGCATCTTCTTCCCCTCTCTCTGAGGATGGGACTTTGAGAGCCAGAAACACTGCCCAGTTTGGAGAAATGCTATAATTCAAGCCGAGAGCTCTAAGGGAGGCTGCAAGAGACCTGGGACCCCCTCAGGAGGAAGCCTCAGACAAACACAACCTTCCCCATACCTGGGAACATGACCAGAAAGCCACTGGAAGAAAAGCCAGGAAAATTGCCCACATCGTCAACCTCTCTAGTTTGTCACAGTTTTCTATGTTTTGACCCACTCAACTCATAAAATATAATGTGAAACAAGATAGACTGTAGCAAAGTATGATCCAACTATGTAATTAATTCCTACAATATAACACATTTAAACTTCCTTGAAATAGGTCTTTGACTTTATTATATGAAAAATTAAGGTAATATGAAAACTAAGCTTTACAAACAGTTCACAATTAGCTAAAACTGTGACCATTTCTAATAATGAATACCATTCTTAAAACCACTTAGGGACTTCTGGGGAAGATGGCGGAGTAGGGAGCTCCAGGACTAAGTCCTTCCACCAAAATAACTAGTAAATAGGCAGGGATGGTCCGAAACAACTATTTTGAAGCTCCAGAGGCCAGAAGAACACTGCACAGCATCCAGGGAAGAGCAGAATGATGAGGCTGATAAATTATGGTAAAGAACTTTAAATTACTCTCTCTTCGTGGTGGCTCCCAGCACCATCCCTCACTTTCATGGCAGACCACTGTGGGGTCCAGTTCATGCCTAACTGCTGCCAACAGCAAGGGGCATATAAATCCTCTTTCCCAAGAGCAAGAGTGTGCACAGCTGATCACTAATCACGACTTCTGATTAGTGAATTCAGATCACCGGGTCCTGGCTCTGAGGGCAGCAATTGTTTCAACCCTCCATGGACAAGCACAAAGGCAGAGGAGATTTGAAGACACAGGGTTCCTCAATGCTGTGGGGGAAAGTTTGACCAGGAAATGTCAGCTTTGGGATACCATCAGAAAAGTTTTTGGCATCCTTTCTGACCTCCTCCACAGGGCATGGTGGAGCCAATCTGTGCCCCTTCTTGAGTCCCTGGCCCTGGTTTAGCCATGAAAGACTAAATTGGGAAAGTCCTGCCCATGGATAGTAAAACTATTAACAAAAAATGTAAATGTAAAAGGCCAAATGAGTAATAGAAACATGATTTATTAAAGGAGTACAGAGGAGAGAGAGGAAGGACCTCAGAGCAGTAGTGGGACTTGAAGCTGACATTAAATGATTGGTAAGATTGCATTATTTGGCAAGGGCCTCTCCAACTCATTGCATGTGAAGAGAGAGTGAGAATGGTATGGCTAAGGCTAAGAATGCCACAATAGGACATTATATTCCCAACTCAGGAGCTAGTGAGCAATATAGTTTGTTTGGAGCCAAGAATTTCTGTGGGTCAAGTAAAGGAGAACAACAGGGCTGGAAAGGAAAAATGAGGCTGGGTGATGGGAGGTCTTAAGTACCAGCACCAATCTGAAATTTAGGATGTTAAGATTTCAGAGCATAGGGATAGGATGACAGCAATTTTTAGGAAGAGAGAGGGAAAGAGAAGGAATCAAGGCAGGCAAGGGGACAGCCAGTAGACTACTGCAGCAGTCTTGGCATTAGCTGATGAGCTCCTGGGTCAGTTAGCTAGGTAGTGGTAGTAGGAGAACAGGCGAGAAGTTAGAACCTGGGAGAGAGAGGAATCGGTGATGACTCTTTCTGACAGTGCCATGAGTTGGCTTGCCTTTTATGGTTTGCCCTTCAGTACCTTAGAAATTAAAGTTTCAGTGCATTTGAGCCATGAGTTGACGGATTCACTGACACTTAGGGCTAGAAGTGAGATCAAGTGACTTTTGATCAGATCCTCTACTTTAAGTGAAATGAAGTTTATTTATCCCTACTTTATAGATGCAGTAATTAGAAATTGGGGAGATAGAGGCTGAGTTACATTCCAGACAGCACAAGTAAGTGGTGGACTGGAATAAGAAGTGAGTTCTCTGGGTTCCTAAAGCAGGGCCCTGCCACATTGCCTCTCCCTGGCTGAGGAATTAGTATAGATGTGAGCAAAGGTCTTAAGTTGATTTTAAAATGTGTGAATATCAATGTCTGGTATTGCAATAACTTAAAATGTAAAATTAAAATCACAGCATGCTCAGCTGCATTTTCCATTCTGATGCAATGCTTTTGCATACCCAAAGTATCTGAGAACAATTTTTTATTTGCAAACGTTTTTTAGCAACTTCATGAAAACCTAACTTCATGATATGTGTGTGTGTGTGTGTGTAACTGACACCAAGTAAAAAAGGAAGATAAAACAAGTGAGAGCTCAATCTTACTTAAGAAATAAATAAGTGAAGTAACTTCTGAATGTCTTCAGGAGTTCTTCTCAATACTTTCACAGTGTTACAACCTCAATATCCTGTTTTAGCAACACTTATTTAACTAGTCACATTTTTGTTTTATGGGGGAGCAATGACTGTAAAAGGCACATAAAAACCACAGCCATATGGATGACATCTGACCTTTAATCAACTCGCCTTTAGGAACATACCACTTCCTCTTCTATACATACAGTGTGTATCAACCAGCTTCTTAATTTACTAAAACACCATGGTGTTGCTTAACAATGGGATTTGCGTATTTCCCTGATCCTGGTTGACTTTTCCCCTTCTCATTTTTTTTTTTTTTTTAAACCATTTATATTATTTTCTGATGTTCCTGCCTGCAAACTGTCACTTCCTTTGTGATTAAAATTAAAGATTGGAACCTCAAAAGAAGCAGTGAAAGGTGATTTATTAAACTACCACAAGACCAAGAATAAGCTAAAAAGTTTGTTTTCAATTTTGAAACTTCATTATCACAAATAACATAATTCTTACTTGTTACTAACATTCAAATAATTGTCTTACTTGAACTAAAAAAAAATAGTGGCAGGAAATGAAAGAAATACGGATGGAATTAGTAGGAAGGGACCTCAGACAAGGTAATTTGACAGAAATAAACGCTGAGGACCAGAGTGTCGGAGGACTTGGCTAATGTCACATGGCTACTTTGGGGCAGGTCTAGGACAAGAACTGGACTGGGGCCCATCACTGTTGCCTTACAACTCTGCCCCCAAACATGACATCACCATCAGAGAGTGGACGCTGTGCCTTAAATACACAAAGATTGAACCAGAATGTCACACTGTCCATGGCAAACCTGGAATGGGATCCTGTCCTTAGAGCAGCTTTCCTAATTGCTGCCCCTATCTCAAAAACTTGCAATGATGTGTGACCCCAAAACTCTCCTGCTCTGCCCTGTTTTTTAACTCTTGGAATGAGAAAGGGCATAAAAGGCTGGAAACCTGATCCAACTCAGTCAATAAAAAGGCTTTTGTCTGTGAACCTGACCACAAGTGATTCATTAATAGCAGACTGAAAGATTTTTGTCAGAAAGTTCCCCCAGCCCCTTTCATAGAAATAAACAATTTGAAACAAAACTGAAGTATAAGGTGGAATCAATTCCCACTTCAAAACGGGGCTGTAAAGTGTTTATTTCCTCATGGCCAAGCATTTGTTAGCTCTTCCGTAAGTATCCTTTAATTAAATCCACTATTTATTTTCATCAAAAGTGCAGCAGGAAAAATTGTTTACAAAACGTCTTTAGTGCATCCTAAATTACCCAGAAATAGTTCAATTAATTAAAAAAAAATTGTGTTTCTAATATATGAATAATTATACCCTACCTTAATTTCAGGGCAGTGTTGTATAATCATTTATTATATTAAAGTTCAAAAGAAATTGGTAATTCAATTTTGGATCTTTATCATTTATACACTAATGCTAACAAAGATTAAGTGCTAGCAGTTTTTAAAAAGAGGCATTGTATTTTATTTCTATAGTATTCTTCCTTAAGAAGCATCTGCAATTTTTGACCTTTTAATAACTGATTTCAATTCAAATAAGAAAAAGTAGTGGCATTAAACTGTATTCAACATTTATTAATATAGCATTTAAACTCAAGGAAAATGCCAAGTTCCCAAATTCTGACAATGAAAATTCATCCTAATGAGGCTTCACCCATGCTCTTGGTAAGAACTGCAAGAAAACTGGGGCATCTTCTGTGTTAAATATTCCGAAATACAGGAAGTAACACCTCTCTGTGAAGTTAAACGCCTTTCCACCATATTTACTTTTTATTTTTATAAGAAAGGTTTGGGTCCTCTCTCTCTCCAGCTCTGAGGTGTGAGGGAATAACAGCCAAAAACAGGAATTACTCTGGGCTGGGAAATCTAGAGATCTTCTCATTCAGACTTAAGGAAAACATAAATTGCATTTGTTTCTGGTGGTGGTAGTGGTATGATATTTATAATTGGCTTAAAGTCACTGGGATGATTATCTCTGAAAACATTTCAGTAATAATCTTCCACTCCCTTTATACTTGCCTATATTGCTCCAAGATTCTATTTCACTTGGTAAAAACAAGTTATAAGCCTTCAACCTTCTAAAAGCAGCATGGGCAAGTGAACCAGATGAAGGGCTTGATTAGCAGACTCCTGCCAGTTCTGCTTGAACATTAAAGTCAAGCATTTCCTGGAAATCTGCCCACAGATTGTGCAACTATTTTTAGTAGCTCACCTCCTAGTAAACACAGCTATTAGATATCCAGATATCCCTGCCCCTTTCAGATGCAGTAAAATAGAACATAAAAGGGTGTAATTGAATGATTACAGCTAAGGACTGCACTCAGGAGCCACAGGGTGTCTCTCCTGAGTGTCCCTGGAGGAGCCCCAGAAGGGCCTTTTCCCTCCCCTCTGGCACAGAGAAACCTGTGCATGGAGCAAGAGCCTCGTGCTGTGTTGATGCAGTTTAACCTCTAAAAAGGGCACTCTTGGGCTTTTTTCCTTTTCACACCGTAGGATAGAAAAGAAGGGAAAGGGAATTCACATCTTTGCATGCCAGCTCAGGTGTTGTGTGATTATCAAACTCCAGGCAAGTTGGTACCCTTAGCCCCATTTTAGCACTGGGCAAAATTTACCTATGGGTCAAGTTCAGTGATGGCCCAAGAAAGCGTGGCCTACTAGGGGCCAAGCCAGATTTAAATGCAGGCTGTGCCCTACCCTTACACTCTGCTTTCTGAAGGAAAACTGAAAAGTAGAGTCTCTAACTAGGGTGGAGGTATGATTTATTGTCGGAAGCCAGGACTTGTCTGAGAAGGATAGGGAGTGCTCTGACTATGCCGGGAGGACAAGCATAACCTCCAGGGCCAGTACTGGGCAAACCAGGATGTGCGGCCAGCCTAACTCTCCTTGGTTCACACCTGCAGAGAGTGAAGTTGAGTCCTTGATATGAGCTCCTCGCCCACCCCAGAGGCACCATGATCCTGTGTTAGGTCCCTCAGGCAATATGACATAGAGCTTTAAAAACTTATTTTCAAGACTAGGTTTTAAGTGTAAAAGTTCTTTTTTGTTTTGTTTTGTTTTGTTTTGTTTTTAACTCAGAAAGGACTAGTCAGGCAGAAGGTGTCATTTCAGCTGAGCTCTAACTCCTTAGGGTCAGTGAAACTATACCATTGGACTGCCATTCATTTGTATCATGGATTTATTGAGACTATGTAAAAAATATCTAACATTTATTGACTCCTTACTATGTGCCACACATTGTGCAAAGTGCTTTCCATCCATTATCTCATTTAATTTTCTAAAAACTTCTAGGAGGTAAGGAAGTCTATTTATTATCCCCATTTTAGAGATGGGGAAATTAAGGCATAGGGAGATCGTATAATTTGCTCAAGAACATAGCTAGGCTCAGCTGGAATGCAGACTCGAGACTTCTGCATCCAGAGCCTTCACTTTTCGTTATACTGCTGTGCCACGTGTGCTGTATTGGATTGGACCTAACAGGGCCACAAAGCAGTTTAGCAGGGTTTTCTGACCTCACAAAGCTTTCAGATAACTAAGGAGAGATTCTTTATATTACTATATCTTGACTAACAACCCAGTGTTTGTCAGCAGACTTTGTGTGTATTTTTGCAAATACTAAGTGTCAAATGAGTGACAAAGATCATGTAATGCTTTGTGGGAGGAGACAAGATGGCACATACTGTTGGAATATCTTGATGCTTATATTCTTAAACATCGATCTCATTCTCTCCAAAAGCACAGAGACTCTCACAAGGCCCCTCTTGTAGCACTTGAAAGTTCCAGCACCTGGTGAACTACCTGGCCCATTGTACATAGAAATGACTGTTCTTCGTGATGACTGAAGTTGTCAATCAAACACAGGACATGCTGAGCTTGGAAAGTTGCCGGAAAGCTTTATGGACATATGGGGTTTGAACTGGACCTTGACCACAGGGAAAGATAGCTTCAAAAAGGTGAAGGAGGGAGACAAAGGGTATTTTCAGGTGAGGGAAACAAATTAAATAATGAGCTCAGGTGAGAATTTTGAGGGGCAAGCAAAGACATTATCACCTGTCATAACTGAAATGTGTTAGGGGAAGATTGCATTAGAGAGACAAGATTATGGACTGGGTCCATGTTTCCAAAGATAAGTGCAAGGACCCTACTTCTGGCATCACATGAAGGCCAAGGGGTCATGAGGTCAGTCGTACCAGGAACTTGGCCTTCTGCTTGGACAGGAGGGCACTGCAGTCATTTGACAAAGAACTTGGTAACAGCTGCTGGCCAATTTTTTATCTGACTTGAGAAGAAACTGGAAGTCCCCAGGGGTTTCTGAGAAGGAAAGAATTATGTTGAAATTAAACTTGATGAAGAAGATCAAGAAAAAGATGTACAAAATACTTTCTCATAAAAGCCTCATCATCAAAAGGAAGAAAGGAAAGGTTTGACTCACGAGGGAAATAGGTACGAGAGGGGGATAAGGAAGACAATGTTTTAGAACTATTCATGAAGATCTGCTTATTTTGTCTTCGGTGTCCCTGAGTACTGGGAGCTATTTTAGCCAGTAGGCACTGGAGCAGAGAGCAGTGATGAAAAATTAATTCTCGATGGCTGTTTATCTTATTAACCAATGTTTGTTTGCCTTTCCTCATACTCTCTATATAAGCTTTTATTTGTTTTAATTTAGGAGAGGATTTTTAAATTTTGAGCTATTATTGCTTACAAAATTTTACAGGATTATAAAAGGCAAAGGCTATATTTCCTTCAAATCCCATCAGTATATAGCATAATTATTAGTTAGCCTCCTGTGAGATTATGTCCCCATCAACAAGCAAGGAGGGCATGGTGGACACCCAATAACTAGTCCACGTTAGGGTTTGGAAAGGTTGCAATTAAGGAGCAGTGTGAAGGTTAAGGGTTTCAGCATTGGAAATCAGACTGATTGTGCTACTCAAAGGTCTTTAGATCTTCTTGAAGGGGCAGTTATTTTGAGACCACTTCCTGGAATAAAGCCATGTGAGAACCAAACATTTGTTCAACATTTTGCACATAGATATTTTTATACCTGTTATTCTATTATTAGAATTAATGATTAATCCATATGGAAAGTATCCTTCCATTTTAAACTGTGAAATAAGACCATTATTCTGAAAGCAAATGAAAATAATCTGTAAGTAGTAAAGAATCCTTACAAAGCCTATGCATGCTTGTGATTTGGGCAGAACCTTTTTCAGGATCTAGGCCTGGCAATATGTATGAAATAAGGCAGCAATTAAAAGAAGCCTGTAATTTAAAAGGATACATTTAGAGGTGACGGCACAGGGAGGAATCAGAAAGTGTACCTGTCCAGAAGCTAGTTAGTACTAAGAGAAGGTGAATATCTATCTCTTAATCACCTTTGAGGGCATCATCTTTATTGGAGTCTGTATCAGTTACCCATGGGCTAGCTTATGCCACAGTACCATGATACTCCCATGTCTCAGTACCTTCACAGAGCAAAGGTTTATTTATTGATCAGACCACATATCTATTGGAGATGGGCTGGGAGGTCTTCCCTGCTGCATCATAATCCTCCCTCCAGCCTTTACCGGGAAATTTGACAGTGCCCAGAGTAGAGTAAACAAGGGGTGGTAAAGCACAAAATGATTCTTAAGGCTCCTGCAGGGAATTGACAATGTTGCTTCTGCTCTCTATTGGCCATTGTGAATCATATACAAAGTGTCACTTCAAATGAGCAGGGAAGCATAATCCCCCCCAGAGAAGGACAGCAGATTTTGATAACTAGTAATACAGTCTACCTGAGAACTCATTAATTAATTGATGTTTATAAAGTTATCTGAGTAATCAAGAAAATGTTAAATAATCCCACATATTTTTCATTCAACAAATATTTATAAGCATCAGACTGTTTACCTCATACTATTAATAAGGCTGAGGAATGCATAATAGGTCTGTTTTGTGCTTATAAAGGAATACATTTCATTTATCTGGAAAAAGCACTTATGAGAGTTAGCTCATTTTCTGAAGACAAAGCAAAATCACAATAGGAACTGTATTAGTTCTCTATTGCTACATAGCCAATTGCTAAAATCTCAGTGGCTTAAAATACAGATTTATTCTTTCACAGTTTCTGTAGGTCAGAAGATCTGGCAGGACATAACTAGAGTCTCTGCTCCCAGTCTACCAGGCTGAAATCAAAGTGTCAGTTGGGTTCTCATCTATGTTTCTGAGTCCTCTGCCTAGCTCACGGTTGTTGGCAGAATACATTTCCTGTAGTTGCAGGGCTGAGGTCCCCATTTTCTTGGTAAGTATAGGCCAGGGACTGCTCTCAGTTTAAGGAGCAGTGTGAAGGTAAGGGTTTCAGCACCAGAAATCGGTTTCTTGCCAGGCAACCAATGGAGGAAGTTCAAAAGATGGAGATTTGCTTTCTTCCAAGCCAGCTGGAGTGTGTATCTCTTCTTTTTCAGCCATTGATGGAGAAAGCTCTTCTTTAAAACTGCTAATATGATTAGTCTGGCCCACCCAGATAATCTATTTGGGATCTTAATTATATCGTCAAAATCCCTTCAGTGCAGTAGCTAGATTAATGTTTGATTGGATTACTGAGATAAAATGTATGTACACCAGGGGCCAGGGCTCTTGGGGAGTATTTTTGAATATTGCCCACCACATGCCCCAGTACAGAATGGTAGGTGTTGGTGTGGCTTGCCTCTGGCATTATTGATGTGAAAGGGTCTGTTCCAGAGCCACGTGGTTCTCCTGGCTAGGATCTGGAATTGTTTGGAGGGGTATCTAATTGAGGGCATTCAGGATTTGCTCAGTGACAGGCAAATCCTTGGTTCTGTGCTTGGAGGGAGTTTCTCTGAGTAACACTGAATTGAATCCCTTAAATCTTAAGATGGTCTCTGTGTCAAAGTCCTGGCAAGTAACAGACAATGATCTCAAACTGGATAAGTGGAGAGAGTTTAATAAAAGGACTTTTTTTTTTTTTTACAAAGGTGTGGGCAGGGCTTAGAGAATCTAACAAGTACCTCCCCTAGGCTGGAACGGGCAAGTGGAGAGTCATGCTGGGAACCTGGAGTGGACACATGTTTGGAGCCACCTGCCAGGAGTGGTGGCCTTCCATAGAAAGATGCAGCTAATCCATGGAACTGGGCAGGTAGGTGGAGGGGAATAAATAGAATGACCTCATTCTCCTTCCACCCTCTTATCTCCAGTGAAAAGGGCAAGAGAGCATGTTGGTCCAGTCCTCAGAAATCAGCCTTCTGGGGCAAAAACAGGATGCAAAGGGTGGAGAGGAGTGTAGAGGGACAAACAAGAGATATGTGGCATGATTACCAAGGATACAACATTTCTCTGTCATTGGCTCTGTTGTGATTTACAGATGAAGTCTGGTTCTTCTTTGTCTGTGCTCCATAGCATGTTTTACCTGGTTGGTGATAACTTTTATCACATTATGCACTATCAATGATGTATGTGCTTGCCTTTCCTGATATTTTATGAGCTTCCTGAGGGGAGGGGCCATGTTTTATTCATCTTTATACCCATAATACCTATGTGGTTAGCCCATAGCAGGTGATCAACAAATGCTTCTGGAATTATAGGAAGTCAGTAGTAAACTATTGAAGTCCTATAATTAGGGTCATGGGGCATCACCAAAGGTGAAATTCTATGAGTTGATATAGTTAGAAGATATCTTCTTATACTATGAATATTTGCTGTTCCACTTCCCCTTTTTACTTAAAGATCCTCAATTTCTGACCATACTATAAGTTCTAGTCGATGAACACTAAAATCTGTCTACACAGTAGGAGAAACAGCAAATACAGGACAAAAAAGGATAGCTCAGAGCCGTCTACCCAGTTCAACAACCTTGGATCAGAAACTGTGGAGGCTTTGCCTTCCCGTTGCTGTCATGTGAGGTTCTGGCTGCCAGACAAGGACTGGAGTATGCTAAGTCTATGGAAAAACTTTTTGCTTCCATTTTACTTTTTGACATTTTCAAACGGCTAGGTAAGGATAAATGTGGCCAGCTTGATTTATGAGAATTGTTTTTGTTCATGTAGAATCACATGCTGAAGAATCATAGGGTCTGAAAGTCAGGGGAAAAATATAAATGTCATAATTTTGTTAATTGTTTTAGCATGTGTTTCTTCCACATGTCTGAAAGCAAATGTAATTGAGGGTTGTAGTTTCTGTGGCAGGTCCAAAAATAAGTTGTGACTAACAACTGAGGAAAATATCATGGGATAGCATGTGGTGGAGGATCTTTTATCTTTTATTTTTCCCCCTGCCAAAGCGAAGGTTTTCCAGTATTAAGTATGTTACTGGAGTATGAAAAGGAGTTATTCAAATCAAACCCTTGGATTGGTGTTCTTTATCAGATAAAAGAAAAAAAAAACATATAAAATGCACTTTAAAATTCTTTGGCTATTCCATTCCATCCTCGAGTTTTCTATTTCTAAAATTCGATTTGCGAAAAAAGAAAACAGCGCCCTTTCAATCCTTTAAACATCTCAATGTCGATAAGTCTCCTTCTCAAGCAAACATATCCTAGGAAATTCAAATACTGGTATGAAACCATAATCTCCCCTCACCTTGTTGCTCCAAAGCATAATAACTCTATTGAGAACTCCTGAAACCAGTGGGTGATCTGACCCTAAGACTTCATATACTATTTCTTATTTTTATGACAGGAGTTTCACAATTTCAAGGCAAGGTTAAAAAACAGTCTCTTTCCCCACTGAAGCAAATGATCAGGTTGCTGCATAAACAAAGCAAAAGGCTGAGCCTACTAAGCCAGGCCAATAGTGCTCTTGAACTCTTCCTGGTGGGGGATGGACTGCTGTTAGTATATTTCCTGGTATCCCAGTCTTCTGCGAGTTGCACAGTGACTAGATCTTTGAATAGGCAGCATCTGGCAGCCAGAACCATACAAAGACTTTCCCATGTTATGCAGAAACTTCTGCTGTTTTTTTTTTTTTATTGAGATTGTTCAGATACCATACAACTATCCAAAGATCCAAAGTGTACAATCAATTGCCCATGGCACCACCATACAGCTGTGCATCCATCAACACAATTATATATTTTTTTCAATTCTTAGAACACTTTCACTACTCCAGAAAAGAAATAAAAACAAAAAAAAAAGAAACTCAGATCCTCCCATACTCCTTTCCATGCCCCCCCTCCATTATTGATTCATAGTTTTGGTATAGTACATTTGTTACTGTTGATGAAAGAATGTTAAAATGCTACTAACTGAAGTATATAGTTTGCAATAGGTATATATTTTTTTCCCTATATGCCTCTCTATTATTAACCTCTAGTTATAGTGGCGTACATTTGTTCTAGTTCATGAGAGAGATTTCTAATATTTGTATAGTTAATCATGGACATTGTCGACCACAAGATTCACTGTTTTATACATTCCTATCTTTTAACCTCCAAGTTTCCTTCTGGTGACATGTGTGACTCTGAGCTTACCCTTTCCACAACCTTCACACACCTTTTAGCACTGTTAGTTATTCTCATTTCATGCTACCATCACCCCTGTCCATTTCCAAATATTTAAGTTCACCCTAGTTGAACATTCTGCTCATAATAAGCAACTGCTCCCCATTCTTTAGCCTCATTCTTTATCCTGGTAACTTATATTTCATGTCTATGAGTTTATATATTATGATTAGTTCATATCAGTGAGACCCTGCAATATTTGCCTTTATGTGTCTGTCTTATTTCACTAAATATAGTGCCCTCAAGTTTATTTCATCAACTCATTTCTTTTAAGATGGTTTTGTTCAAACACTATACATTCTCTCCTAAGTAAACAATTGTTGATTCCCCATATAGTCATTATTTATGTATTGAGCACCATCACCACTCTCTATATAAGGACATTTCTTCCACAAAGACGGAGGAAGAGTGAAAGAAGGCAGAGAGGCAAAAGAAAAAGGCAAGAGAAAGAGAGAAAAACAAACCACAAAAACTTAATAGCTAGAAGGCGACAAAAGGAAAGACAGCATTAACCTAAAGTAGAATAAAGAGTCAGACAACATCACCAATGCCAGGAGTCCCATACCCTTCCCCTATTCCCCACCTCCCCCATATGCATTTAGCTTTGGTATATTGCTTTTGTTACAATAAAGGAAGCATAATACAATGATTCTGTTAATTCTAGCTTCTAGTTTGCATTGATTGTATTTTCCCCCCAATCCCACCCTAATTTTAACACCTTGCAATGTTGACATTCATTTGTTCTACCTCATGTGAAAACATATTTGTACCTTCTATTACAATCATTGAGCACCTTGGGTTTCCCTGAGTTACACAGTCCCAGTCTTTATCATTCATCTTTTGTTCTGGTGTCCCACATGATCCCAGCCTTCCTCTTTCAACCATATTCACAGTCATCTTTGTTCAGTGTACTTACATTGCTGTGCTACTATCTTCCAAAATTGTGTTCCAAACCTCTCACTCCTGTCTTTTCCGTTCTGTTTGCAGTGCTTCCTTTAGTGTTTCCTATAAAGCATGTGTCTTGTTCACAAACTCTGTCATTGTCTGTTTGTCAGATAGTATTTTAAGCTTTCCCTCATATCTGAAGGATAGTTTTGCCAGATATAGGATTCTTGGTTGGTGATTTTTATCTTTCAGTATCTTAAATATATCACCCCACTTCCTTCTTGCCTCCATGGTTTCTATTGAGAAATCCACACATGGTCTTATCAAGCTTCCTTTGTATGTGATAGATCACTTCTCTCTTGTTGCTTTCAGGATTCTCTCTTTATCTTTGATGTTTGATAATATGATTATTAAGTGTCTTGGCATAGGCTTATTCAGATCTATTCTGTTTGGGGTATGCCTCACTTCTTGGATCTGTAATTTTATGTCTTTCATAAGAGATGGGAAATTTTCATTGATTATTTCCTCTATTATTGCTTCTGCCCCCTTTCCCTTCTCTTCTCTTTCTGGGACACCAATGACATGTACATTCTTGCTTTTTGTTTTGTCTTTAAGTTCCCGGAGACATTGCTTGTATTTTTCCATTCTTTTCTCTATCAGTTCTTTTGTGTGTAGGCTTTCAGGTGCCTTGTTCTCCAGTTCCTGAGTGTTTTCTTCTGCCTCTTGAGATCTGCTGTTGTATGTTTCCATTGTGTCTTTCATCTCTTGTGTTGTGCCTTTCATTTCCATAAATTCCACCAGTTGGTTTTTTGAACTTTCAATTTCTACCTTATGTATATCCTGTGTTTTCATTATATGGTTCAGCTCTTTAGCCATATCTTCCCTAATCTTTTTGAATTGACTTATTATTAGTTGTTTCAATTCCTGCATCACAGTTGAAGTGCAAGTTTGTTCCCCTGACAGGGCCATAACCTCATTTTTCTTGGTGTAGGTTGTAGTTTTCTGTTGTCTCAGTATGATTTCCTTGGTTACCCCAATCAGGCCTCCCCAGACCAGAATGGGATAAGGTCCTAGAAGGAAGAAATATTCAGTATCCGGTTTCCCTGAGGGTGTGTCTTAGAAAATTAGTACACCCTGTGTTGCCTCCAGTCACTGTGCTTTTCTGCCCAGCAGGTGGTGCCTGTTAGCCTATAATTCTTGACTGGTGTAAGGAGGTGTGGCTCTTTTTCCCCAAGTTCTGAATGAAAGGCAGGTAGCAGAGCTGGGCCCCACCCCTTTCCTCTTAGAGAATATAGACCCCCCAAAACAGAGGTTATTAGCATTTCAATGGTCTCTCTCTGCTTGTGCTATACCCTAGTCTGGGTCACAGAACTGGGAACTGAAAATGGCTGAGGCTTTCTCCACTGAGTCGAAAAAGGAACAGATAGTCCTTCGGAGCTAGTCCAAGATGACCCTCCGGCTCTCCAAGGTCAGTCATCACCCAAAGCCTCTGTCTGCTTCTTGGGGATTCGTACCTTGTACTGAACAGTTCACACTCGCTAATTAAAACCCCAGTTGCAGCTCAGCTGAGCTATATTCGCTTGCTGGGAGAGAGCGTCTCTCTGGCACCACGAGGCTTTGTAGGTCGGGCCATGGGGGAGGGGTCTCCTGGGTTGGATCCGCAGGTTTTACTTACAGATTTTATGCTGCGATCTCAGGCATTCCTCCCAATTCAGGTTGGTGTATGATGAGTGGATGGTCATGTTTGTCCCCCCACAGTTATTCTGGATTATTTACTAGTTGTTTCTGGTTTTTTTTTAGTTGTTCCAGGGGGACTACTTAGCTTCCACTCCTCTCTATGCTGCTATCTTAGATCCTTCCTTCTGCTGGTTTTGAAGCTGTTCTCAGATTGTTTTGTACTATTCCTTCTTCCATCTCTCTCCTCACACGTTTGGGAATTCACAAATATTGTTGTCTCATTTAAAACTGACTGTACATAGGTGTCTAAAGTGATCATTCATGGGTCCAGCAGGTGATAGGAAGCTGCTGTTGATGTCTAACCTCCATCCATCACCCACCCACCGCATCCTACAGCCTTCCATCCCTTCCAACTAAACCCTCAGCTGCTGTAGGAGCAAACTCAAAGTCTCTTCTGCCAGTGACTGGTGGGAAGATATAACAATGTTACTGGGAGTAATGTCAGCTGAGGAAACCAAGTCACAGAGAACAGAGGAAGAAAGGAAAGCTAGGATTGGGGTTCTATCTTTTTTAGGGACCTGGGCAAGCACTGTGAAAGATGAGAAATGTAGGCAAACATCTTGTATTATCCTATGTACAATTAAAATTATTTTTTTCTGATAAAGGAGGCTGAAACTTGGGGAACAAAAAATTCTAAGAGTGCTTATTCTCAAGAAAGTAAGGTTGGTTCATTAATTTAAAGAATAAGGAGAGAAGGAAGAATGAAGGTCAATAAGAAATAATAAAAGTAGGCTAAATAAGAAGAAAACAGGGGCTATAGGGAGGATAGTCTTTTACCCTTTTTATCATTTATTTAAGACTGGCTTGATAAAATGGTACCTGGGGATACCATTTATACCAGATAAAATATGTTGGTTTTACAGATGAGAACATGAAGGCATAAAGAGGTTAAACACACACAGTTTGTAGCAGACAGTCGGTTTCTGGAGGCTGCTCTCAACCACTATTCTAAACTGCTTTGTACTCTCTCTTTCTTGATATGTTCTTTAAAATATATTTTCATAATCTGGAGGATAAAGCTGTACACCAAAATATTACCTCTAATAATCATTGTCACAATAATGAAATGTGACTTGTTTATAAAACTAAAGGGATAGGTTGATAAATCAGTGAATAAAACAAAATCCCAACAGAGTAATTTTAATGTAAAAATCGTAATATTTGTTCAACTTCATATCTTTTATTCCTATAAATTATAGATTCATGACCTGGTTATGTCTCTGTGGGTATACTGAAATGGAGGTCTAAGCTACTTGCATGGTAACTTCTGCTTTGAAAATTTTCCAGGTAAAAACCATTTTGGTGGTGATTTTCAGTGGTCAAGTCAGCCCTTTGCTTATTTGCTAGAACAGACTGAAAACAGTTGCTTGAGAAAAATTCTCAATTTCTATTAGTTATCTTTGTCACATTGTGTGTTGAAGCTGAGCAGTTTTCCAGGCAAGGGTCTCAGTTAGGCTTCCTTATTTCCACAAAAGGATCTGACATTGAATAACTTTCCCCTTTCCGTAGATTCTAAAGTGTAGGATGCTCCTTTGGCTAAAAGACTCTTTATCCTGTATCCCTTTAGACTCTAAATTCTTGTTCCAGACTTCAGATTCCCAAAGAGAACACAGTTTTGGATTGCTTCTAACCCTCTTCCCAAAATCCTGTTGAGGGTAGTAACCATTTGGAGGGTGGCTAGAAATCTACTCTCCTAGACACTCAAAGTTCCATCCGTGGATCAGGCCAGATAAAGGAAAAGTAGTAACACTTGATCGACATTATATTGATCCCATTCAGAATGACTTTTCCTCAAACTGATGGATTTGTCCTTGGCTTTCATCAGCGGATACTATGAAAACTGTACCCACTGTCCAATTGTGTTTCTGGTTGTTATCTACTTTGACCAGTAGACTATAAAACATACCCAATGCAACATCTTACCTGAGAAATTTTTTTCAGAATTAGCACTAAGAAACATTTTTTTCCCCTTGAATGAAGTGGTTTGATTATTTCTCTCTTTTGATTAGAGTACTTATACGGATGAGGATGAAGTTGGGTTTCTCCAGGGGAAGGCAAGATGGCTTTCTATTAAGATTCTCCCAGACTTGTCAGTGTTCCAGAGTCGATAAGACTCAGAGAGGCTGACTCACTCTGATCTAACTTGAAACAGATGGAAGTTTATAATCTGGACACCCAGTGTCCTCCATCCAGAGTCTGCTTTTCCTGCCATTGTTAAGTCTGCTTTGAAAACGTAAGAACCAGAGCCAATAGAGAAGGACAATTTTAAGAGAAATTTCTTATAGGTTCTAGGACCTGAGGCTTTATCCTGCCACAAAACCACATATCTTTTTTAATTCAAGACCAATTTTTTCTTTTTCTTTTTAGGATGGTGCTGGAAGAGCTCTGCCAGCTTTGGTGACTTTAGACTTCTCTTAATTCAGTGTGGGAGCACCATCTCCTTTCATGTCATATAGTGGTTCTCTAGAGGGCATACAATAAAAATTTTTAGGATATTTCTTAATAAACTCAATAACATCATAGATTTGCCTCCTTATGATTAATTTCAGTTCTCATAATTGGAGGTATGGATATTCCCAAAGTCTTTAGTACAAAGATAGGTGATAGATTGATGATAGATAGATATGTAGATAGCTAATACATAGATGGATAGATAGATAGATGACACAGATATAGATTTTGAATTTTACTGTATCTCTCACAGTAGACAGGGCACACTGACTTTAATGGATTTTACTAACACACTCAGAGAGCAAACTTCTTTCAAAACTGGGGATTGGAAAGTGCACATTAATGTTTTCTTCATTATTACAAAAAGGTTTATATAACTCATCTTATCTCTTGTTGCTTTCCCTGCTAAAAAACCTACAAGGAATTAAGATTCAAATGTGTAATTATATAGACCCTTAAAGTCCATATTTGTGATACATGTCCCAGTTTGGTCTTAATGCTAATTCTTAGTTAAATTTCTAGAATGGGAATCTCATTTCTAATTTATCTTTTTTTATGTTGATTTTGAAAATTCTCTCAAATCCTCTGTGGACCTATGAGGCAAGGTTGACAAGCAAGCAAACTAGCAATTTTTTCAACCCTTCTGCTTAGTACATGGGATTTTTCTACTTTCTGGTGGATAAAAACAGAAATCCCCACTTACACAAGGTTTCCATTGGTAAAATAACAGCTACCACAAACTTTATAGTAAAATTTAATTTACATTTGAAGAAAATTATTAGAAGTTAAATTCTGGTCTCTAGAAAGATCAGTGAATGGAGCATTCTGGGTATTTTGTTTAACTGAAAGTTATCTTTAACATTATATAGAAGTCATGTTCATGTATACATACATACACATGTATATGTGGGTGTATATATACATACGTGTATGTGTATGTGATCCATAACATTAATATCTACACAGATTTTTGCAGGTGCTCCAGGTAATCAAGTTTCATTGGTGAGAGCTGGGAGGTAAATAATCCCTCTGGACTTTTTATATTCTGGCTCCTATTCTAGATAATTAGAGGTTTCAAATATTCAGGAAAATTTGCATATGATATGTTGAGTTCTGAACCAAATAAGCAAATAAAAGAGTTGCTATGTGTGTCTACATAGATTTTGTTGCCAATTACACAGCAAACAGGAAGGATCTCTTATGACCCATGCTTCTAAGTATCAGCTTCTTCTTGCTGCTTCCTTGTCTCTCAGAGTCTCAAGTTTCTGACTTTTTCAAGAAACTTCTCAAAGAAGTTATTAGGAATAGATGATTCATTACATCTTTTCCCAAGTATGAAACAGTATAAACAAAGGCATGGAGGCAAAGAAATTTGGGTTATGTTGAGAAATGACGAGGTTAGTTTTCTTAAGCAGGAAAGTTATAGTGTGGGATTGGAAGAGAAAGCTAAAAAGGTAGGGTGGTGCAAGACCATGGAGTTTTGGATGTTAGGCCAATGAGTTTACTCTTTAATTTAATTGACATTCTCTTTAATAGGGAAAGGGCTGATGACCTAATCCTTTGAACAAAAGCAGAAACACCACACATTTGATCTTAATTTTTCTCCATCACAGGCAACTAGGAAGGGAATCCTCTTCCAAAAGTGAAGAAGAAAGGCAGTTTTATTGGGGATTTACATATACCACCTCCCATATTTTTTTTTCTAGAAGACTATAATCAAGACATAAAAATGCACAAGTGGGTGAAAAGGGTGAGTGAGTTTGTCATGTTAACTATATACTTCAATAATGTTCAATTTTGATAGTAATTTTATGGGTGTAATCAATAAATTGCAACTGAAGTAAATTACGTTAAGGATTCAAAGAACCTTGAAAATAATTCCTAGGTGTGATCTGCCACTTGAAAATGGAATGAATCTAATTAAAGAACAATGACAAGACGTGATGGCAGAGATTCCCCATCTTGATGCTTTATTCTAAAGCCGCTCAGGCCACTGAGCACCAGCAAACACCAGTCCAGTATCCAAGGATGGTGCCTGAACCATTCTCCTGAAAAAACTAATTCCATAATTTGACAACTTGTGTTAGTGGAACAATATCAGTACAGAATATTGTACTTATCTCTTTTATCCTAGTCTGGACTAGTAGGTAGGCCATCGAGAGGGCTGATGGCTATCTTTGGGAAGTTTGGGGCCCATCCAAATACTTTGTGCTTTCTGTGCTGGCAAAATGCATATTTTACTTTTGGCCAACAAGTTTCCCTTTTGGGGAAACAAGTGACAAAACGGTGAGGATGTTGGTCGAAGAGGGTTATGTATGGGCAGCATGGCCAAAGCTGCCCATCTCTAAAATCCAATAAATGTGGGTTCATATTCCAGCTCTACTACTTACAAGCTGTGTGATTTTATGACTCTTTTTTGTTTTCTTTTAATTTTCATGTTGATTGTCCTCCCCTGAGTTTAAGACTTCTTAAATAAAAGAAAGAAGAACTACTTTTCTCTCCTGGGTCTGGCCAACTATAGGTACAGATTCAGCATGCAGGCTGTGTTCATCGTTTATCTGCAGCTGAAAAGCTTCCCTGGAATCCAAGCCCCTTTACTGAATCTATTCAGAAAAACATCACTATGCAAAAAAACTCAGGAAATCATCACCATACCACCATCCTCCATGCATTTGGGAGCATATATAAGCAGTTGCTAAGGCATTTGTCTTCCTAGATTTAACACAAACCACCCTGGCATTGGAAAAAATAAAGAAACACCTGGATGACGGAGACGGCATGGCCAAGCATGCAACTCCTGAAACATATTCATATATTTAATGTTTTGTAACTCCCATTTTTGTATTATTTTGCGTCTCATAATGGCATAGCTAAGTCCTCAATTAATATAGATTATAAAGGTAAGAGGCACTTTGTGGGGCATGCCTGAGGAGCATCTGTGGAGTTTCCCCCAGACCCCACGTAGCCTGTGGTCATCACCACATCTGAAAAAGCAGCAGTCCACTAAGCGTTCGGTCAAACCCTGGCATTGACCACGGGCTTGAGCTGTGACAAACAGAACAACATTTACTCCTAAAGAATGAATTGAAGGATAAAACTATTTATTCTTTCACTCGATAAAACTGGGCATTTATTATGTTCAAAGCTCTATGTTAGATCATCTGGGTGGTATGAAGTTGTATAGACTCAATCCTTTTTCTCAGGAATTTATAATTTGCTAGTAGATTTGAAAAGGACTGAAATACTTTAATTGCAGGTAGTCAGGAGGAAAGGGTCAGTGGGTGGTTAGAAGTTCAAAGGGGAAGGCAGTGGGGGACTCCTTATAGCAAGAGCATAGGGAACTTTGAGGAGGTAAGTGGAATAAAAGAGGAGGGAATAAAAGGTAAGCTCATTCCCAGGTGGAAGGAACAGTATAAACAAAGGCACGGAGGCAGAGAAATTTGGGGTATGATTGAGAAATGACTAGGTTAGTTTTCTTAAGCAGGAAGGTTATAGTGTGAGACTGGAAGAGAAAGCTAAAAGGGTAGGGTTGTGCAAGAACATGGAGTTTTGGATGTTAGGCCAATGAGTTTACTCTTTAATTTAATTGAAGTTCTCTTTAATAGGGGATTACTGAGGGTTTTTTAACAGAGAAAAGACATGATAATGACTAGTGTATAATATTAATTTTATGTGGATGTGTGACAGTGCTTCTCAACCTTTTGTTCATACCATCTTTCTGGCATTTTGTTTTCCTAATCAGCCTCCTCACACCCATGAAATTTTAATAATACAGATAGACTATATATCTGCCCATGTACCATATATATATCTGCACTTTATACAAACCTAATATTTTTTTCAGCTCCTATTTTTGCTCCCTTGGGGATGATTCCCCCCCATTGAGATTGCGTATGAGGTAAGGGATAGATGGCAATGGATAGAAACAGGCAGAGGAGACAGAAGTGATCAGAGGATTAAGAGCAGCCAAAATAGGTGCAGCCAGAAGTGAGGACCCCACAGTTTCCAGTAGCAAGCCCCGAAACTCTTTGCCTGAGGGCTTGCTCTGGCTGCCAGGATGTGTGTGGTCCCTGGAAGGGCAGGCTAGAAGAGCAGGGAGTTAAAAAGACTTGGGGTCAGGCCTAGGATAAATAAGCTGTCTCCCCAGCCCCTAGGTTTGGGTCATTCTGAGGCATGTTTAACACAGTATTACAAAGTTCCCCAGCAGGACTGAGCCCCAACTGCCCTCGCCATACCATGCTTGGAAACACACCCTTTATGTGCTTACAGGCGTTCTGTCCATCACTATCTCACTGCCATTCCCCTATGATGCTTCCTGAGCTCACCTACAAAATAAGCTCCTTGCACCCCATCCTTGTCTGACGGTCTGCTTCTGAGGGAACCCAGCACACCATAATAGATAGAGTTCAAGTAGAAGGAGATAGTTAGTAGTGTAAAAATGTTACAGAAAAGGCACCACGAGTGATGTTTAAGACCAAATGAATTCTAACAACATGCCTAATAATGACTTTGAAAGTGTTCAGCAGTCCCTTGGTACTCTTCAAAATTACCAGACTTCTTAGATTTTGTGCTGAGCACAATTAACCCTCATTCAAGTAAAATCTAAAAGAGATACTTTACCTACATTTAACACCAGGACTTGGCTTCAGAGCCATTCTTGTCCCCACTCCATCCATTGGAGAAGAAAGGGACTAGGTCCCTATTACAGACTCTGTGAACTCCCAAAGGCCCTTCTATGTCTATGTCCCCATTCTTGTTCTTTTTCTCTAGACCAGGTGTTGGGTAGGCAGTTTCAGTGATGGTTTGGCTAAATAGCACCTGTAAGCAAGCTCATTTGGGTGGGGTTAGCCCCTTTGAATAACAGGAAAGAGCAACTGAGCACTTCCATCTTTTGAGTGCTTACTATATCTTAGGTCCTAAGGCAGTTTCTTCCACATAGTAACACACACCTCTGCAACAGACTGATCAAGCACATGAACTAATAAGTATATAGAGATTTAAATAAAACTGTTAATAAGTTTTTTTCCTGTGGATTTATAAATAACATCCAAATTGCAGAAAATGCCAAATGAAACTTGAAAAGTACAGGTAAAGTGGTCCTAGTGCAAAAGTTTTGGCCTTAAATTCTTCTATTACAGATGAAAGAAGGACATAGATTAATAAGCTAAATGTTTAATTTGAGGTTTAAGGAAAATAAATAATAAGTTGGTAACTTGTTTATACAACAGCCGGCCTTTTTTTTTTTCCGTGGTAAAATATAGGGACGAGGAGGGAAAACTAATTCTCAAATGCTTGGAAAGAATGATATTTTGAAATCTAGGCTTAAGTTTAAGATAAACTATTTTTGATAATTGTTTATGATAAAAGGAATCTAGATTATCATCTGTTAGCATGACTTCCCTCTTCTGATTTTTGAGAACTGTCTCTTAAATGTTCTTCAGTGATCTCACCTTTACTCTTTCCCAAAGATTTCTAGTTAATATCTTATAACATGACCTGTTCACCCAATAAAATCCCAATGATTGTACCATGTTTCTGTGACAGTAGACACATTCACACTCTCTTAGGACCGAGCCCTCCCCATGTTATCTTTGCTCACCCTCAAATAGCACTAGCATCTCAACAGTACAGAAACTAGTTTAGGAACCCACAGTTGCCTACTAGTGAATACTTTGTTCCTGAGTTGTTTTTCCCATTTGTTATATAGTTGGTCCTACTCTAGTTTGGTGGTTCTAGACTGTTTGGGTATGTGTGGGGGGGGCAGGGGTGCTGAGGGGACATTTAGCAATTTCTAGAGACATTTTTGGTTGTCACAACTTGGGGAAATGCTACTGGTATTTAGTGGGTGGAGGTCAGGGATGCTGCTACGATGAACAGGACGGTCACAACAAAAAGAATTATCTGGCCCAAATGTCAATTGTGGCAAAGCTGAGAAGCCTCACCTAGATTTATCGTGCTTAAGTGACAAAATTATTACAATCTTATAATCTTTATATTTTTCATTAGCATTGAAATTCAGCACACTACAAAGCTATTCATGTAAGAAATATTTAGTGATGGGTCAATAAGTACAAACAGAAAAAAGACACAGTCCCTAAATTTCTAATTTAGCAATATCTTATCACTTAAAAGCAACACTTGACTGAACAGCACAGGTTTTCCATACAATCTTGTTCAATGAGAGGTGACCTATTGTATCTTGTTGCTATCAGTGGTGAGAATATTCTATTTTCTTATCTGCTTTAATTTCCTTTAGTGTGTTTGAGCCTTGAGTAGCTGTTGAGATAAAGGAATCCAAAATTATTAAGTACTTGGTGAGTATTTATCATAGGAAAAAAATTGCAGAAAGGTAACTTTCTTAGTGTTGAACCCAGTGAAGATCTGTATAATATTTGAATCAGATTCTTTTCAAAAGAAGTTACCATTATCACATAAAAAAATGTCATAACAAACACCAGGTTACAAACATATTTAGATCATTCTTACTAAAGAGAACAAACATTTATTGCTAACTGTGAAAAGGGCAGATTGGGTGATTGATGGAAAAATCAAACTGCTTTGTCAGTTCACATAAATAATAATTCATCAAAGAAACATGTGTTCATGAGCTCAGTCTGGTATGAATTTAAACCACAGTGCATTCTTGGGAATCAGCTGAAATATGTGAGCCTTATTAAAAAGTCTCCAGCACATTATTTAAGTATATAAACAATCCCTCCTGGGTCATGTAATGAATCGTATCAATAACAGCAAGAATATTTATGCTCAGGGATGAGAAAAACACACCTGGGAGCTCATGAAAGTTTAGTGGGTACTTCAGAAATCTGATCCGAGTTCACTGTTGCAGTAGATGCTCAGCAAAATGTTTAGCTAATCATGAGGATCAGATGAATATTTATCAGACATCAATAAATACAGTCAACTGGTCAACTTTCTCGGATAATCATTCTTCAGTGAGAAACGATAGAATGTGATATTTTCTCTTGTAAGCAGTCCACCTTGAATCACTCCAATCCAGACTCTCCGTTCTACTGACAAATTGACAGCATCTGACAAGTTGGTGTGTGTATATGGCAGCCAGGTGTCTCAGTGTGGGTGAGACAGGAGCTAACAGATTTGACACCAGGGAATATTACTCCCAGATGCTCTCAAAGTGAAAGAACAACTTTCTTTCAGTGACCTGTCCTTTCAAGACAAGTTCTACAGCATATGCACTGTGAATAGTTAGCTCTCTGAGAGGGGGCGATGCATCATGGGTGCCATTCTGCAAAAAAAAAAAAAAAAAAAAAAAAAAAAAGCATTTCCAATGGGCTCTGCCAATTCCTTAGTAAAAAACCGGTGGCTTGTGTCTGGAAGTCATCCAAGGCAAATCAAAGAAAGAAATCTTCAGATGCTGAGGAGATAAGGAAGAAAGAACACACTGAGGATGAGTAGTGTTGATTTTAAACTGAAGAGAAACCTAACCATACTAAGCCATGTCACGGTCAGTCAAGGCCCTTGCTGCAAATGTCTTTGTGAAAAAATACAACCAAAAGTTGATGTCTGTTACACCAATATTCTAATACACATAGCCTGCAGGGACTCAAACTCTTTCATGTCAACTGGAAGCAAATATCAGTATGAAAATGTTTTTATATTTATATTTAGCAGACTTTGGTACTCAATATGAGCTGCATTAAGAAAGTTTTCTCAATTTGCCAGTTCCACAAATATCTTGTCGTTCTTCACATCTTCTGCACTCCAGAATGCAAAATTTTTCTTCACAATTGATTTCATTTTTCTAGATTATGCACCCTGAAAATGACACCACAGCTATACTCACAATATCTGAATCCTTTTTGGTAGCAGAACAATTTAGGGAAAGCATAGCTGATATTGGACAGCAACGGTTTAAACTACCCAGGTTTCAGGAGAATGAGCACAAGTAATAGCTGTACAGTCCTCTAATACTCTCTGCCCTGTACCCAGTGTCTTATAGATTAAGTTTTTTTAATTTAATTTCGAATATGACTTTATTTAAAACAATACCAATCACCTTAGTTTAATAACCCAAAAAAGTTCAGAATACTAATCCTAAACTGAAGGTTTTAGACTCTGGCAGTAATATTCAGGAAACACCTCACTAGACTAACTGGAAGTATGCATCTGCATAGAGCAAAAATACATCACAAATCACTAAACTACTGATTCACATGTAAGCCAACCAAAAGAAGATTTTCATTCATTCTGCCTTTAAACAATAGCTTCAATATGATCATTAATGGATGTCACATAAATTGGTGAAAATTTTTCAGGATTAACGTACATCAAGTGCATGTAATTGATATGAACCTGTGTGATATTCAGTTATAAACATGGAACTATTTTATTTCTTCCAGTAACTGCTTTCAACCATGAGATATTAAACCTCTCCCTTAATAATACCTTGGTCAGATCCCATAATTTATGGTAGCTTTGGTTTATTAAAACAGTCCAGACCGATTAAAGCTTCTCTCTAATAGCTGGCTCTATGCTCTCTCCCTAAGCCCTGTGGCCAGGTTTATGGGCTCTAGGTCTTTGCATGGAGAGGAAGGTGTTGTCTTCTCTTTACTCATCTGCAGGAAGGAAAGATTGGGGAGAAGGTAGATATACTTATTCATAACTGAATGAGGTGGCATTTCTCTCTTTGTTGGTTGTTGTGCTTCTCTGGTTAACGTTAAGTGAACATTAATTTCCTCTCTGTGAGTGGTGTCCAAATGCTGGACATGACATGGTTTCTTCTAAGAGCACTGTAGGGCTTCAGAACTGTATAGTTCCCTAACATGAGAAATTGGGCTCCTGCTCAGTCTCTTCTATACCCCGTTCAAGCCCCTAGTGGTTCTTTAAGCTTCCTGCTTGCTCCTGGCAGCCCTTTATTAAGAGTTTGGCTTTCTTGGATAGGGTACTGGCAAGATGAGTCCAGCTGTCAACAGGAATTGCTCGTATCTTTGCTCGGCTAAATGGGAGTGCAGACTCTTGTTCAATTCACCCCCTGCCCCCCATGTTTCTTATCCTTCTCCTCCTTCTTTTTCTTCTTTTCCTTCCCTGCCTTCCTTTTCTCTTTTTCCTTCCCCTCTTTCTTCTGCTCTTCATCCTCCTCTTCCTTCTCTTCCTGCTCCCTCCACCTTTCTCAAGTTTTATTTTCTCACTGTTCACATAAGTACTAGGCAGCCCAGCAAGTCCACGGACAATGAAGATGTCCTACCAGGGAATAAATTGCCAGTCTCTCCTTCTTGCAGACACCCCAGTCTTCACAATGATCATTTTGAAGCTTCCCAACACCTCCTCTCTTCCCCCAAGCCCATGCATTCATCTTGGCTTTGCAAAGAGAAAATCCTCCCACCACCAATTATGGCCTACTCACAAGCCATGGACTTGGAAAATTCTCAGCCTCTCTGAGGTCCTCCTGTTATATCTGCTGGGAAATGGGTAATGGGGAAGTGTTGGAAGGAGAGATCATTCCACTCCTCAGCAAGCTCTGTGGGGGCATATCTGTCCTCAACTCTCTTCAGCAGTGGTTCTGAATCTTTTCTATTTTTTAATTCAATTTTATTGAGATATATTCACATACCATGCAGTCATATAAAGTATACAATCAATTGTTCACAGTACCATTATATACTTGTGCATTCATCACCAAAATTAATTTTTGAACATTTCATTACCACAAACACAAAAGTAATAAGAATAAAAATTAAAGTGAAAAAGAACAAATAAAGCAAAAAAGAACACTGGGTGCCTTTTTTTTTTTTTTCCTCCCGTTTTTCTACTCATCCATCCATACACTGGACAAAGGGGAGTGTGATCCACATGGCTTTCCCAATCACATTGTCACCCCTCATAAGCTACCTTTTTATACAATCATCTTCAAGATTCAAGGGTTCTGCGTTGTAGTTTGATAGTGTCAGGTATTTACTGCTGACTATTCCAATTCATTAGAACCTAAAAAGGGTTGTCTATATTGTGCATAAGAGTACCCACCAGAGTGACCTCTTGGCTCCTTTTGGAATCTCTCAGCTATGGAAACTTATTTCATTTCCTTTCACATCCCCCTTTTGGTCAAGAAGATGTTCTCCATCCCATGATGATGGGTCTAGATTCCTCCTCGGGAGTCATATTCCATGTTGCCAAGGGTATTTACACCCCTGGGTGTCAGATCCCACGTAAGGGGGAGGGCAGTGCTTTCACCTGCCAAGTTGGCTTAGCTAGGGAGAGAGGGCCACATCTGAGCAACAAAGAGGCATTCAGGAGGAGACACTTATAAGGCCCAATTATAAGCAGGTCTAGCCTCTCCTTTGCAGTAACTAGACTAAGTTTGATTAATCTTTTCTTTTGAAATAAATTTATTTCATTTTTCCATTCCATCAAATATTATCATTGCTTAGATGCCAAAAATTAAGCAGATTGCTGTTTTTCTATTTCCTATTGTTTTTTTAACCTTCCCTCTCCTCTTACTACTCTAAAGCAGAGGAAAGAAGTAACTTTATTCTATGAAAACTATTTTCTATTGCAGGTTCTGGTTAATGATAGTCTGGGGCAACCCTGATAATATTTCAACTACTATAAGTTTATCATTTAAGGCTACATAAACACACTTTTTTATGTTTGACAATAGAATTTTTAAAAAAAATAGGAATATGCCTAACTCCTGGGATATAAAACCCATTACCAATTTCACTCAGGCAGCAATACTTTTTGCACTGTTCTATATGGTTTATAAAAAAAATCAAAAAAGCATTTGCAATTTCTTTTCAGGAATGAGGTATGATGGATTCATTTTGCCCAAAGTCCTTCCTTATTATTTTAATTTACACTTTAATTTTGCTTTGAACCTTGTGTCAGTTCTCCATTTATTGTCTTTCAGGTCCAAATCATCCTTTCTTGCCCTGCTTTGTGAAAATGCAGCTGGGCCCTGTAAACATTTCTCCTTTGCCAATTGGCACAATGTTGGGCTTTATCAATAGAGGATACTAGGGTGACAATTCAAGGTGACAGTGGCAGGAAGATACTTTCCATCCTGTTTCTGGTCCTTTGTTCCTTTGTTTTTTTCTTTCTTTCTACCCCCACCCCCCACCCCCCAGTGTGGGAGACCAGGAGCCCTCACAGATGAGCTCTAGCCATGTCCACAAGCTACAATTTCCCTAACGGGGGCCTGTTTCTGACCAGTTCTAGAGGGCTACATCCACAGTAGCTTGGGCTACTCTTTGTAGAGGTCTGAATCTCAGACATGGAGGTGGGGTGACTCTTCCTGGGTGCCTTTATTATTCAATTCCTCAGCCTAGAGGTAATAGCTACTTTTTGTACCTGCAACTTCTGGACTACTTAGAGTCTCTTTTAGTTCTTTTAGTAGTTTATCACCTTTTACTAGTTAACAGCTCTTTATATTACATACATATTATCTATTTAAACTACTGATGAAACCCTGATTGATATGAAGCTGTTCATGAGTCTTTTTCATGTGTGCATACCTAACTCACCTAGATAAATGTTAAACTCCATGAAAAAGGAACACTTCTGCATTAAAAAGTGTCTGGGTACACACACACACACACACACACACACACACACACACACATATACATACATATTTCCTTCAGGACATCATACTGTATGCCACATTTCTTAAATACTGTGACCAACAATCATGAATAAGACAAGGACATCAAGAATCTCATCATCTAATAGGAGAGAAAGATATACAAACAAGTAACTAATATTAGAGTGTGATAGGTACAGCTAGAGAACAATGTACAAGGTACAGTAATAGACCCTGGGTTGGGTGGTGTTGAGGGTGGGACTCAAATAAACTTCACAAAGCAGCTATCATGGAGATGAATCTTAAAAGGTTAAAAAGAGAGATGGTCCATAATGAAGTGTCATGCTAAAATGTTTGGATTTTATTTCATAGGTATAAATTTAAAAATATTCGAAGGATAGGAGGACTTTTTTAAAAAAAGTTATTAATCATTAGTTTTATGCATCAAGTATATTTAATCCCTCAATACCTAGAATGCATTGTTGAAGGATTCGAGTAAATTCAAATCCTTAGCCCTGCTTGGGAGTCAAAAGAGCTGAAGTTGTTATATGTGAAATGTTTAAGCATTAGGAAGTAACAAGATGTACTAAATTTAATAATAAAAACCAAAATGAACACTGGCATTTGAAGACAGGAGAGACTGTGGAGTAATTAGGAGGAGGGTAGAACTTGGGCTAGACCCTGGAGAGCTAGTGGAACTGCATTTCAACAAGAGAGCAGAAGGAGCAACCCTTTAGAAGAAGGGAAGCCTGACCACAGAATGTTGCTGGCAGGAGGAGGGAACCCAAGCCAAAGGGAAGAGAAGAGAGAGAAGGTTGACGATGCAAGACAGAGCTTCCGGATGGACAAACCCTTGGCATTCTGCCTCTACTTCCTCCTTCCGGGACCATGCCACCTTTCTCCTTCCTACTGAGCCCAGAGCCAGCTCAGGAGTTCTTCTCAATCCAGTGTTCTCTGAGCCATTTTCAATTGGAAGTACATTCTTTAAGGTTCCATTAAATGTTTTTGATCAGTGGTTTGTTGACTACAAAGACTTTTCTGACGTGAGTTGTTCCAGATAATGAGATTCAGGGAAGATTCCAAAGGGAGTGTTTGTGTTGAATTTACATTGATGCTATCTCCAAAAAAAACAAAACCATTGACACACCAAAAGTTTTAAACAAGAATGTCCTGCTGGTAAAGCATTGTTTCACATTTCCATTTCTCCCTTAGGATATGACTGACCTTAAACAGAGGATCTCAGAAATCTCCCTGCCTGCCTTTTTGCCTCTAATAAAGCAGACACCAGTTCCCCAAGGCCCTGATTAAGAAAGAAGCTGGAAGAACTTGCAGAAGAGTTTTCAAAACTGCCAGTGCCCTTGCCAAAACCCAGTGGAAGAGTCTCTAGAGAACCACAGGTCATAGAAGTTTAAAGGTTTGATTATTTTTTAAACTTTTTACTACCTTCCCAGTAAACATTGTCTTAATTCTTCTTTCTTACTAGCAAATTGTCATTTAGCACCCAATAATTCTCATATTAAAGCCTAGAGAGTTATTATTTTCAGGGATGGGTGATTTTAACTGCCTTACTCTCTCCCACAACTTTGCAAAGTGATTCAGGGGACAAAGCGCTGTCTCGCGCTCTCTCTCTCTCTTTCTCTCTCTCTTCCTGAATATATTTCCCTTTTTATTGCGAAATATAAAACCTTAACTACTGTGAATCAGAAGTAGCATTAAGAGAGAAATATTTTATGGCAAAGTGACTGCTCATGGAGCTGATCTAAGACCTAATTTCTAGACTTGGCTCTGGGAAGGACTCACTAATACTGTGACCCTAAGACAGTAATTTAACCTCTTAGCCTTGTCTTTTTACTTAGTAAATGTGAATAAAAATTTTCTCTGATCCCTCGTAAGATTGTTGTCAGTATGAAATATTAGATGTTGAGAAAGGTTTTGAAAAATATAGGGTTAAAAAACAAGAAATTCTTCTCTGTGATGATAACTATAGTTACCAGCATGTCCAAGAAATCCAAGAAATCTAGAGGGTGCTGTTAGGAAATGTTTGGCCCATATAATGGGATGCATAGCAGTATGTGCAGTGGACTGAGTGCTTTAGTCTTCAATGTGCATGCACACTGAGATATTGACCAGCTGACCAATAGTATCCAGCATGGTTACGTTTTCATCTTCATCTGTTCATTCATTTATTCATTCATTCAACAAATATTTATTGAATGCCTACTATGCACAGGGCACTGTTCTAGTGTGGACACCCAGGGTCCATGCCCCCTCCCCTCCATAGTGAAAGTGAGTTATTGCACATAGCCGTCTACTTGATCTGGACAGACATTAAAGGTCATCAGACCTCCTGGGATGGAAGGAGGGGGATGTATCATAAACAAAGCACTGATCACTGTTGACAACAAATCTCCACACCCCTGTGTCATAAGACCCTGCTGAAACTGTTCTCACACCCTATAGAATATCTTTGTCCTAACCCTTGTAAACCGCCCTTCTGGCACCTCCCGACTCCCCCCTCCATCTTTGTAGGGAGCTAACTTCCATCTTTCCTGGCCATCTGCTGCTGTGGATTCATCTCCTGTTTGTAAGTCCTATTAAACTCATGTCTAGCTCTGTGCCTGGTGTGTTCTTTGGTCTTGGGGCTGAGCTGGTTGGAGCATCTAGGTGCTGGGTATAGCACATAAACAAAAAAGACAATTGCCTGCCCTTAGGTAGCTGTTCTAATTGTATAACACATAAAATAAACAAGTATATAAGCAGTATGTCAGATGATATGAGGTGCTATGGAGAAAAATAAAGCAGGGAAGGTGAATGTTGGGCAGGAGATGCCAAACTATGGTCCACTGGCCAAATCTGGCCTGCTAGTTTTGTAATAGAGTTTTAGTGGAAAACAGCCATGACCACTCATTTACATTCTGTCTATTGCTTCTTTGAGTTAGGTTATGACTAAAATATTTGCAGTCTGGATCTTTACAGAGAAAATTTGCCAGCTCTGAGGTTGGCCATTGTTGCCCATCTTAAGGACTTTGACTTTTTAGCCTCAGTGAAATGGGCTGCAGTGGAAGGTTTGAGGAGGAACATAATCTGGCTTTTGTTTTACAAGGACTGCCTTGTTGCCTGGGCAACTACAATGAGAATAGACTGTTGGGGCAGGGATGGAAGCATGGAGACCAGTTAGGAAGTGATTACAGTGATGTAGGGGAGAGAGAAACACCCTAATGTAGTACAGATAAATGTAAAAGTCATAAGAATAGGTTGGTTTGTGGATATATTGTCAAGGTAGAACAGTGAAGGATTTTGGCCTGAATAACTGGAAGGATAGACTTTCTATCAACTGAGATAAGGAGGCTCCCAGAGGAGCAGGTCTGGGGCTGGACATCATGAGTTTGGTTTGGACATAGTAAGTTTGAGATAGTGCAAAGCTATCCAAGTGGACCTGCCAAGGAGAAGCATGGAATTCAGGGAGATGTCTGGGCTGGAGATAAAAATCTCCTACTTATCAATGTATAGTTGAGGTTCCATGTCATGAGGAAGAACAAGAACCTCAAGGGAGCACTTCCTCTTCTTTATTGCTCCATTTCATTTTGTTAGTTAGTGCTCAGATGGCCTAGCAGATTTGCTAGCAGATAAATAGAGAGCTTTAGGTGGTGGGGCATATTGTGATCCCTGCAGATTTCTGGATGGCTATTCAAGTCATACCCTGATCCTACTTCTAGCTTGAAGGAAGTGGGAAAGGGAGAATTTGGAAATTTAAACATACTACATTGGGACTAGTTTTTAAAAGCAAAAAAATCCTGCAAGAAATATCTCTGCTTCGACAGGTTAGGATAAGTTGTCCCAGAACGGTGAGCAAGAGAAGGGAAGTGACATTTACTTAAAACCTCCTAAGTTCCAGGGATTTTACAAACAATAGTTGATTCCACAGCTCTGCTCTTGTACTTTCAGAATTGGGTTGAAGCTACTCCAGTATTTCTATCCTTTTTTCCTTCCAGATGGAAATTCAATGAAGATAGTTCCTGGCTCTGAATATTTCAACATCTCTTATATCAGAGAGAAAATAAAATCCCAAATTAGTGCAAACACATTCCTGACTTTCAAAAAAGTTCACGTTCAGGTCACTTCTAAATTAACTTCTATTTAATCAGAGTATGTTGGTCCAGCCCACTAATTGGTATTTTCTTTCCAAGGCTAAATAAAATTCCAAAAAGCATCATCATGAAAAGTATCAGTCATGCACATTCCCTGGTGCTATAATGATTATTTTTATTAAAAATAGGCATACTTTAACACAAGGTCTATGCAAGATCTAAGTACAGAATTCAAATTGCTCAGTTCTCTAAGTGAAAGTATATAGATATTACACACAGCTGAGAATACAAGGAGATGGTATTCACTGGCTGAGACATAAATCTGGATTTGCTTCCTATTACCTAGAGTCAGGTTTCTCAATTATGGCACTGTTGATACTTTGGGCTAGATAATTCTTTGTTATGAAGGGTTGTCCTGTGCATGGTAGTATATCCAGCAGAATCCCTGGCCTCTACCAGTAGATGCCAATAGCAAAGTCTCCTTTTCCCAGTGGTGACAACCAAAAATGTCTCAGAAATTTTTAAATTCTCTGGGAGGATTGAGGGAAGTTGAGAACCACTGAGCTAGAGGGTAAATTCTATTTCCTTACTTTGTCATTGGAAATCCTCTACAGTTCACCCCCAAACTTTTCTCAAATTTCCCCTCCAAAATCTGCCTTAGAATGCCTGGTCTACATACTGTACCCCCTAAGTATTTTGCTCATTTTTGAGTCAGTGCCTTCGTAAGTAACTCCCCCTCCCTTTCTTCTAGCCAAATTCTATCGATGCTTATAAACCCAATGATATCCTTCATACTTCATAAAATTCTAGCGTCAAGTAATAGAAATTGGATGGGGTTAGATTGGTTCTTTTACAGCTGAGGATGATGAGGCCAGAGGGGCCATTTTCTACCAAGGTCATGGGGGTTACACGGAGAGCAGGGAGTAGAACCCAGAGCCCTGTCTCAGAATCTGCCTCTGCTTGTCAGTCCACCTGCTTCCCAGATCTCTCTGGTCCTATTTTACTTTCCACCTTCTCTAAAACTCCTAGAGATATTTGTTCTTATCATTCCTTATGGCAATCAGAATTTTTACATAGTAATACATTAGTAATTCATACATAGCAAAGTAAATATATTGTCATTTAATAAGCATGTGAGGTACAAGATTACTTACAAAGATGTATCAGAAGAAATTAATCTGTCCACATCATACATTCATCACAATTCTGTTATAGAAATTTTTATGTTTATGGAGTAGGATTTTTTAAACTCTTAATATATTATTAAAGAAAATTTTCTTACATCTGCACTGTCCAAAATAAATATAAAAGTGAGTCACATATGTAAGTTTAAGTTTAATAGTTTTTAGGAGCCATAGTGCAAAAAAGGGAAAACAAGTTAATTTAATTTTAATAATATATTTTATTTAACCCACTGTATCTAAATATTGTCTGTGGTAGATTGAATTAGGTACCCCAATTCAAACATTTCTTAATCTTGATCCACATCCCTACAAGTATGAACCCCTTATAAACAGGACACTGAAGGTGTTAATTTTAGTTAAGATGTGGCCCAACTAAATGAGTGTGGGCTTTAATCAGTATTACTGGAGTCCTCTATAATCAGAAGAAATTCATAGTAATAGAAAGCCAGGGGAGGAGCTGGAAGCTGGAAATCAATGGAAACTGGAAGAGAAAGGAAAGGATATCCCCAAATGACGAGAGATAAGATGAAAGCCAAGGTGCCCTGATGATGGCCAGCAGTCAGGACCAGAAGGCAAGACTTTGGTGAAAAAGCATCATCTTGCTGACACTTCAATTTTGGACTTTTCCTAGCCTTAAAACCATGAGCCAATAAATTCCCATTGTTTCAACCAATCCATTGTGTGATATTTGTCATAGCAGTACAAGAAAACAAAGACATTGTCACTGCAACATGTAATCACATAAAAAATGAGATATTTTAGATTTGCTTTTCTATACCAAGTCTTTGAAATCCTGTATTTTACACTTAAAAGCACCTCAGTATAATCTGACCACATTTAAATGCTCCCATATTGTATAGCATAGTTTTCTATGTATCACCACTTCACAGATACTTTTGGGCTTAAATTATTTGATCATCAAAACCCAACTCAATCTTCTCCCTGCACACCTGGTCCTACCAGCTCCCCATCTGGACTCATGCCATCAGTGTCCATCTGAGCCAGATGTCTCTGCAACAACTTGGCTTCATCCCCATCTTGGGCTTTTTTCACACCTGCATTCAGTAGGTCTCCAACCCCTGTCAATTTTCCCTAAAAGTATCTCAAATCTTTCTCTCTTCTATGATCCCATTGTTACTGTCCCACTTCAGGTTCCAAAGGGCTTCCTTTCCCTTTTCCCTATCTGCAGCCTTTTGCACTTTCTACCCATTCTCCACACTGCTGTTCATGTGGTACCTAAACACAGTTCTGACTGTTCATTCACCCAACCTCCTAGTCCAGTATTCAATTAAGCAACCAAGTGCTGAGCAATCATTCTTCCAGTCTTCTCTTCTCCAGCTTCCCACAAGCACACACTGCTTCTGGCATTATCAGACTACTCTGTGTTCCCTGTAGTACTGGGAACTTTCCTCATTTTTTGCTTGAGGATGTCCCCCTATCAGTCTGGAATGCTCTTACTCCCTTTTCCCTTTCTTTGCTTGTTGAGATCTTACTTCACTTTTAAAACCCAAGTCAACTGGAAGTTCATTTGGGAGGCTTTTCAAGATTGTTCTCTCCATTCAGTCTCTTTTGTGCTCCTCATCCCCCTCCATGTGTCTTGACATGTGAATTTGTGTATGTCTGTGTGTTTGTGCATGTGTCTATGTGTTTTTGAAGAGCACAGGTGCTCAACTTCTAATGCCGTGGGAATTATAACTCTTGGTCCTTTCTGTGCCCCTTTCTTCTGCTCTATTAACATTAGCAAAGCAAATTATACTTTTTGTTAAGTATATTAGTTGATATGGAATTATTAATTTATTCAGCAGTATCTAAAAAATAAAAAGGCACCAAAATTACCTTCAGTATATGCCACCACAAAAAGTCATGTCCATTTCTTTTTCTTAAAATAGGTAGAAAAGCAATTCTTACATTGCATTATAAATAGTTGTATCTGTGTGTCTGTTTTTGCCAATAGGTTATGAGCTCTCCCCATGAGGACAGAGTCTATGTTTTATTCATCTTCAAAGCCTAGGGCCCAGAACCCAGAACCCAGAAGTGAGACTGGCCCATAATGGGATTCCACAAATGCTTCTTTTTAGCATTTGTCACCATCTCCTTATCCTTAAATCTGTAGCACAATATCCACCCTCAGAAGTAGGAGCCCAGGCACATCCACCTGGTCTTGCACATACACAAGGATAGAACACGGACACATATTTGCATGTGCACAGGCACAGACAGAGGCAATTTGTTAAAAAATGAAACCAACCTTAATCAACCTTTACGTTACTCTGGCATCATCTAGAAAGAGCCTACTAAGCTGCCCCAAATCAAGGTTAGCTATTATTGTGAACCGCATCATTTATCTATTATTTTGAGTAAAATTATTGATAAATGGATATATTGAGTCTTTGGGGATTTATCTTTTTTTTAATTTCCAAGGCTCCAATTTTGGTGCTGGCTAATGAAGAGTGAAATAGCCAAAAGTTGAATAGAGAAAGAGGGAATGGGGAGGAGAAGGTTGAAAAATATCCCGTATAATTATAAATCTCTGAGTATTTGTATATTAAATTTTAGTCACTATTTCTGTATTCCAGTAACAATGATGATCTATAATTGACAATAATTTTGTTTTTAGATATTGAGTTTGGGGACTGACAATGCCATGTATGAAATCCTAGAAATAGGATTAAATGGGTTGCAACTCGCTTACAGGTAGTTTGATGATGGGGCAGGTTGATGACATCTAGTTGGCTACATCAGAGTGACAAAAGAACATAAAGGTAAAGTTATTGACTATAAAAGGATATTTTCATTCTTTAAACACATTCCTGTGGCCAAGGCTTAAATGGAGCCATTCTAGGTTTTCTTTAAATAGGAATTCTTAGTAATATTTGAGCAGCTGATGCAGTAGATGTCAGTGCATGGTCCTCATGACTTATTATTTTTAAGGTATGAGTCTAAACGTGGCTTTTTATACTGAAAAAAAATAAATATGCTCTAATATTAAATTAGAGTGATTTTTATATACTAGGTGTCTAAGTTTATATTAAATTTTTATTTAGGAATATTTTATATATTTAAATTAAATTTTTATCAACCCATTATTCTTCAAATTAGTAAAAGTCAGGAATGAGTTTGTAAAAAGATGTTCTCTATTTTTGTTTTCCCCCAGTTAAACACCTTTATTCAACAGAAAGGAGAGTCAGCTCCCCACCCTCCACTCCCGGTCCCCTACGGTCCCATCAGGGTGAGCCACAGCATCTGGGCATGAGGATGTCCTTGCCCAAGAGCTGGAGAGCCTGGATTTCTTTTTACATGTTGGCATCTTCAGGATTCATTTTTTTTTTTAACCACCTACAGCCCAGACACAGCATCTCACTTGACCCAAATTCAAGACTCAATCTCTTTCAAAAGATTCAGCAGACGTTACTTCTCTATATTTGAGGTAAGGGCAGCTTCATTCATAGAGTAATTGCTCTTGCTATGGCACCAATTCTAGGTAATTCCAGCCACCTGCTCTTAGCTAGAGATCAAAGACACAGAAAGACACAATCTGCATGAGATTACCCAATCCAAGGGCTTTTCTTTATTAGGCCCAAAGGGGTATTATTTGATTCCTTGGTTAGTTTATTTTTCCTCCAGATATTGTAAAGACTAAAAAGGATGAGGGGTAGAAGGAGGAGTATGGTATGAACCCTGTTTGAATTTATATGTTATGTTGCTATCATACCAGCTTCTTTATATGCATTTTTTCATGTATAAAAATTTTATCAGTTATGTATTATTATTATTGGCCCCCAACCTTCAATTTCAAAACTGAGGAATATGAAGCTCAGAAAGGTTAAGTCATTTGTCTAAGGTCCTATAGCTAACATACCTTAGAGCTGGGTTTCAGCTCATTTTCCCTACTAGCAAATGACCTCCCACCATGGATGAACGGAATCTCACAAAATGGAATAATTAACAATTATTTAAATAATAATATAGTATTGTAATAATAATTAATAATTAAGCAAACTTAAGTGGACACACAGTGTGTGCTGCAGCTGTCTTGCACCAGTTCATGAGAGCTGCTTGTTAGATTTTCAAGTGCCAGTTGTTATATATGGCCATAAATAAAAATTAAATTCTGTAAGTTTAAAATTTATTGTATTAGATTAGAAACAAAGGTGATAAAAACTCAAAACTCATCACTTCCTAATTATTTTTCTACATTTCACCTTTATCTGTGCTCTTGAGGTTATGTCTATTGTATCTGCATGGTGGAAATACTATGCAATGGTGTGATCCTGTGCATCTCCTCCCAACTCCACATTCATAGATCTCACATTGGGAGCCTGAAATCAGTCACGGTAAGGATATTTACACTATGGAAACTGGCAAACACTATAAATCAGAGCCATCACCCCCTCCCAGGAGAGCCAGATGTTAATACTTACCAGCACACCACCTCACACAAATAATATGCACACTTCAATTCTTTTATGTTCTCCATTTGTATGAATTCACAAACATTTAACAAGTATTTACTTAGCACTCACTGTGTGCCAGATATTGCAGTGTATGGTTTCACAAGTATTATCTCATTTAAATCCCTTAAAAGTGCAATGGCATAGATATCATTACTTCTACTTTCCAGATCAAAAACCGAGGTTTAAAATAGTTAAGTAACTTCCCCAAGGTCACACAGCTAGTAAGTAGTGGAGCACAAACATGACTGTACATTTTGTGAATCTACGTTTCACAACACTATAGCTGCATAGCAGCTGGCTTTGCTTGGGGATAGCCCAAGATGGTCTTATAGTCAAGTAAAAGCATTTCATTAAAACCCTACATTTTCTTTGTCTGTTTTACTACTACTATATTCATTTGAATGAATAATCAGCACACCCATTTGAATGGAACATGACAGCCTATAATGTTGAATAGAAAAAATGATGGCTAGAATAGAGGATAAGAGCTGTGGAGTCCCCACAAAATGGTGGCAATCCAGATTAGCTGTCTCATAGAAGGATCATATTTATAATGTCCTTACTACAAAATGGGCCCACCAGCATTCCAATAAAGAGATTCACTAACTAAGGATAAGAGCTGGTGGTATCTACACCTGAGTTGATTGTGCTATGAGTTGCCCACCTAATTCTTTGTCCTATAAAGGGTCAAGATTTTTCAATGAGTAAATTTCAGAGGGGCTCAAAAGGAGAAACTTAGTTTCATTTTCAATAAACAAGTTTATCAGTCAGTAACACAAACTTCAGAATCTCAGTGGTTTAATACAACAAAGGCTTGCTTCTTGCTCATATCACAATCTGATGTTTCTCCTTGGTGGTTCTCCAACCATGTCTCAGGGATCCAACTGCTTCCATTTTGTAATGACTCTATTTCAGAATTCTGCACTTCCAGCCAAGGAGTCAGTGGAGAATTCACCTGTTCTTAGCTGCCTTAGGCTCTACTTTCAGTCACATGGCTACAACCCAATCACAAGGGAGACTGAGAAATGTAGGGGAGCACACAGAGAGTTGATGCCTGGGACAGTCCGCTCCATGTTCCCTACAACCTACCAAAGTTTTCTTTCATTCCACCCACTCTTACTTTGCTCTCTAGTCAAAGTATATTTCTGTCTGCTGCCAAAACAGACCAAAAGAAATTAAGCATGACTCATTAAGAACATGACTTTTCTTTTTCCTAATGGCAAGATTTAGATGATATAATTTGAAATCAGGTCGACAGAGAAGAGTCCTTGTAGTTGTTGAGCTGCTTCACTTGCAGAGTTTTCTCTAACAAAAAGGTTGTCAGATTTCTCATTGTATTTGCTCCTTTGCATTCAAATCAGGGAACTCTATAAGAACATTAAATAAATCTATCATGGGATTTTTATATTTTAGCCAATAAACCACTCAGTTTCTAAAGCTTAAACTTCCTTCTTTGTATATCTAATGTAAATTTTTTGCTTCTTTAATTGTTAACATTAAAAAAAATATGTTATTGGATATTTAACACTTACTCATTTTAGTGGACTCCTGTAGATTGTCTCTTTGAAACTCTCAAGGCCCAGTATAAAATTTGTCCTTATAGATTAATGTGCCATCTTCAAAAGCTACTCCTTCACAGTAGCTAGATAATCATTAAGTATTAATAAGGGGTTGATGAGATGCATTTCTAGTCTTTGCCCCTAATTTCATACCAAATACTGTTAAGGGAGAGAGAATGGTTTGCTGGGAACTGAGGAGGTTCCTGGGGACACAGGACTTTCAAAGCCAAAACAGGGATAGTCTCAGGCAAACAGAAATGAGTTAATCACCATATAAGTGTTCCTCTTTGAAAAACAAATTTGATTCCTTCTAATTGGTTGACTTTGTATTTTTATCTTAGGCTCTGCTCCCTGTCCTACCTATGGAGAAAGACACTGTGATGTAGAATCCTAGGTATGTACAAGAGGGAAAACCTCAGAAATCGCACACAAATGGGTTCATGACAAATGTGTTTGGGGACTGGAGGTTTCCTCTTGGGGGAGAAGAATCACCATAAATAGTCACCCTGGAGGCACTATCCAGTTTTAACAATCAGGTATTTATACCTAAAGAGTTTCTCCTTTGATTTCAAATTAAGATAATTTAAGTAATTATTCTCCACCACTTATTTCAATTTGGCTTACAAACTAGTTTTTTTTTTTTTTTTTTTTTTTCTTTTTCCTTTTTTCCTTTTTGGTTCAGCAAAGAAGGAAAACAAATAACAGCAGAGAGAAGAACTTTTGACCCGGCAACCAAAGCTCGTACCATCAAAGCTTCTCCTCCGCTTTCCTTTTGATGGTAGCTGGCATATTTCAATTTTCTTTTTCTGTCCTTACAACAGAGGAGGTGAAAAGGTGAAGCTGTATGGCATTTAAAAGTTATGGCTTCAGCAAGTTTGCTTAAGAAAAATTGGCTTTGCTTTTAAAATGACCTCTGTTTTCCCGTTTTAGTAAAATTTTGCATTACCCTAAAATAATCTGTTCCTTATATGGAACTTAAGGTTTTGTTGGTTTATCAGTCCTCCCTGGATCTACTTTGTAGAAATTCACTGAAATACTATTCCACTCTGCAAAAGTGTGGCACCAAGATATAAAGATAAAATAAAATGTAATCTGAAGTCATGAGAAAGCCCAATTTCCCTCCAAATAATGAACAGAGGAGGAAAGAAAAGTTAGACTTTGTGGAGTGGTTTGGGAATCCCTAGGTATAGTTAAATCAGTCTGATAATAAAGCCAACCTAAGGGAAAGTAAAGGCAGAATTGAAACATATAGAAATAGAGAATGGAACATAGTGACACATATGAGGAAGAGAAAGACACACACACAGAGAGAGAGAGAGAGAGAGAGAGAGACAACTATTCATGATGACATCATTTGCAACCCTGGGTCTAGCCATGTCTATCTACCCTTGAATTTTTTACATAACGCAAACCCACATTTCCCTTTTGTTCTTAAGCCTGGTTGCTTTCAAACAAAAGATTTTTGACTGACTTGCTCTCTCAGGTCAGACTGCATTTTAATTGTCTGTTTACATTTTTATGACTTCTCAGGATGGCAGGTGGGGCACTGTTAAGTGACACCATCTCAATTTTGTTCCCTTGTGGTGTAAGTTCTTATTCATGTACTCAATTAACAATTACAAAAGTTTACTAATCGCTCAGGAAAGGCAAGGTAACATAGGGTTGAAGGTCACAGGCTCTGAAGGTGGACTCCTCTTCCATGTCCCAATGAGCCCTAATTCATTAGGCAGCTTATGAATTAGGATTAATTGAGTTGATATTTGTAAAATGTTGAGAAGAACAGGCACTTTATGACTTTTAGCTATTATTACAATTGGTATTGTTATCAAGCAAGTAGGCTCGTTGCCTGACGTGCATAGAAGTCACTACTATGGACTGGGATTTCAAGGAAAGAAAGAGTTTATTGTGAGGCAGCCAAGCCAAGAGACAGGAGGCCAAGCTCAAATCTATCTCTCCCGAGCTGAAAATGTATAGGATTTTTATATGATTTTGAAGAGGTTGGTTTAGGAAGGAGGAATGAGGTGATGCAGGACGGTGTGAGAGGACATAGGTCTGGAGGCGGGGCTGGGTGGAGCATGCCCAGTGGACTATCATGCCTTGCTCATATATGACAAGATCAAAAATGGCGGCATTAGCATGACAAGAGGCGGAGATTTGAGTATTATAATTTAGTATGGGTAACTTGAGGTCAGAATTTTGCTGCTTTGTGCATGTATTGGCAGGAGTAGCCAGAATTTTCTGATTTTGCCCAGTTTTAACCAGCTGATAAGACAGAAGTAAAAAACAGGAACTGAGCAAGATAGGCCATTACTAAGGACTGAGATGACTACTAAGGCACTACACCAAGGTGTGGCCAGGATAATCAAGAGGTGTTGTCTAGGAAGCAAGACAAGTGGGCTTGTAGGTGGTTTCAATAGTAGTATTATTGTTGGTGTTTTTGGTGATTGGTACAAAACCAGCAGCTAGACGCTCCAAGATTGAAGTGGGGAAGAATAGGAGACAGCTAAATTTACAACCAGGAGCTGCTAAGTGTGGGCTATAGGGTGAACTTATTCACATACTTAATTTTTAATGTCATAGTAATATTAGGGTAACTTTTTAAAAAAAATTAAAATTTTCAAAATGTATTTATGTATGAGCTATGTAAGTTAAAAAGGTAAAACAGCAACACGTAATGCTTGTGAACTGTTTTGTTAATATGCTGACCAATTCTCCACTGTGCTATTGGTCTTTTCCTTTTGTAGGGATGACTTATAAATTTGGGAGTAGGCACTTAGTCTAGGATATAAAGGCAAAAAGGTTTTTTTTTTTCCTGCCATAAAGCACTTTTTAAAAAATATAATCAAATTTATAAGTCTTTTCTTTTGTGCCTTACGCATTTCAAGTCAATTAGAAGGGCCTTTCCCTCTCTAGAATTATAAAGGCATTTTCCCCATCTTTTCTCTAGTGTTTTTGTGCTTTAATGTCTTACACATTAATATTTTGATGTATCAGGAATTGAACCTGATACGCAGTGTGAAGGAATGATCCATTCCAATATTATTTATTGGATTGCTCTATTATATAATAAATTGCCATTTGGGTCTAGTTCTGGACTTTCAATTTTGTTTCATTAGTCTTTGTCTATGTTTCAGTTTGAGATGGGTTTAAACATTAAATCTTTATATCTATTTAAATATTTAGTCTAGCATCTGCTTTTTATTCTCTTTCAGAAATTTTCTGAATGTCCTTGTTTATCTAATTTTTTATGAAAACTTTGAAATCATCTTGTCTCTTCACACCCTTCCTTGGCAAAGGTTAATATTTTTATTGAGACCACATTAAATTTAGAAAGTAATTTGGCAGGATTGGTAGAGTTGTCTGATCTAAGAATGCAGCATATTTTATTTTCTCAAGTCTTTTTTTGGAGTTTTCAAAGTTTTAAGATTTTGCTTTATGTTGATGTTAAGCATTTCTTATTAAGTTTATTCCTAGGTATTTCTTCTTTTTTTTTTTTTTTTTTTTTGTTGCTTTTGTAAATGAGAGTAGCATCTTTTGGGTTTTCTAAACCTACAATCATGTATCAACAAATCTAAATCCTTTCTCTTCTCTCTTTGTATTAGTTGGTGCCTTCAGTATAATGTTAAATAATGAAGGGATTGAGAAAATCTTTGTCTTATTCCTAACCTTTAGGAAATTTATGGTTTCTGATTTTTTCATTAGTTTCCATTTTGTTTATCTCATACTTAAAGTATGTTGTCTGTACTATTTCTAGTTTTGTAAATTATTAATTTATTTTGTTTCCTTAATTAATTTTTGTGACTGTTCCATGGGTTCTTAAAAAGAAGGTATATTCTCTATTTTCAGGATAGAATTTTAATTATATCGATCAGATATAAAATTTTAAGTATACAATTGAGGTTTTGCATAATGCACTTATTTTTTCTTCAGGTGGTCTGTTGGGGATTTAAAAAGAAGTGCATTAAAGACTCTTTCTACTAATTTTTAAAATTTGTTTTCCTGCTTTCTTCTGTCATTTCTTTTCATGAATGTTGCTGATATATTGCTTGGTGGAATATTATAAAATCATTTTGTTATACTCTTTAGAATTACAAATGCCGTTATTTATCTTAATTATTTTTGTTTTAAATCCTACCTTATTCTATATTAAGATTTTGACCCTGGCATCTTTTGTTCTTATTTGTCAAATATATCTTTGTCCATTCTTTTATGTTTTACCTTTCTGAATCGCTTTGTTCTAGATACATTTCTTTTCCATCACTTAACTGGGCACCTCTTCTCAATCCTGTTAACAAATAAATATGTCAATTTTAAATGCAATTTGTTTTTTATAGAAATATGTACCAAGAATGCATCCCTTCAACCAGCCCCATTTGTTGTACGTGTAATTCAGTGGTTTTTAACCTTTACATGCATTAGAATCATCTGGGGGTGTGTTACGACAGATTACCGGCCCCACCCCTAGAGTTTCTGCTTTGTAGGTCTGGGGTGTGTCTGGCAAGTTCACAGGGAATGCTGATATTGCTGGTTCGGGTCCCAGATTTTGAGAACCATTGGTGCAATAAAGTGGAAAGCCTAATCCTATGGCTCCGTATTAGAATAAAAGACATGTATGCATCCTCAAAACATGAATAGCTTGACAAAGTGTCAGAGTTCATTTTGTCAGCATCTACTTCAATCAGAAGACCAGAGCCAAGCATAAGGTTTTCTTACGATTGCTCTAATAGTGAGAAATAATTATTTCTATTTTATTTAAAGAGCTCAGGTTGCCGTCTTGTTTCCAAGGGCAGTCTTTAACTCCTACTAGATTATAAATGTCATACTGGCAGGCAGGACTGGCTTCATGGGTGTGTGATCTGGCACTCTCACAGGGCCCACAATCAGAAGGACTCCATCCTTGGTTTAATACTCTTCCTTCACTGTCCCAAGTTCGTAGTTTCAGAACAAAGGACCCCCATATTTTCTTTTTACGCTGGGCCCTGCAAATTATGTAGCCCATCCTACCTGCAGATGCTCTGTTTATTTCACTGCCATATTTATAGTGCCAAGAAGACTATTTGGCTTCTATCAGGTACTCAATAAATATTTGTTAATTGGATAAATGAATATCCCACTATCTCCTAAGAAGTCTTATAAATGATATGGATACAGAACTGTGGTTCTTAAGCCTTAGGGTACATAAGAATCCCCTGGGTTAATTTGGTCTTGTTAAAGGACAAATTCTAGTCCCCAGTCTCACAGATTCAAAATTCAGGTGATATAAGTTGAGGACCAAAGAAGTTGTATTCTAAAATAGGTATCACCTATGATACAGATATGGGCGGTACTTGATCCACACTTAAAGGAAAACGCATATGGAAACAGAACTGCATGATTTTAATCTTGGTAACACCACCTAGAAGCTTTCACTTAACTTTCACCGCCAGGGTGAAAGCACATTCATCCAGTGTTACTAGTACTTGTCTTTCAATATTCAGCTTAGGAACTATTTTATCAACTAGATTTTTCTTGACATTGTATTCCCTAGTTCCCTCAGATATTCTTCCTCTGAGCTTTCATCACTTAGTGGACATTCATTTTTTATTATGCTGCTCAACATTTGTTCTCCCTTCTGCTGGTAATTACACCTTGATTTTCATCTGGATACCACCTATACACAGATAAAAGTTGATTGCTCTCCTGAATCGGGGTGGAAACAGAATCCATAAGAGCATCACACTCCCCATTGCCCATTGCATTTTTCTGAGTCTGGTGAGTAATTAAGACACCTGCTATTTTCATGATTTATCTGTGTTCTCATCCTTTCATCTTTTGTATGTTTGCTTTTTAGTGTCTTTTATCTTTCTCATTGGTAAGAAAATCTCCAGGTTCATTACCCTTCTGTTTTGACCTTTAGGAGCTGGCCCTTTTCACTTTGATTTTTGTCATGCAGCCACCTGTGTTAGCATTTATTCAGTTATTTATTATTTGATTACATTATATATTTTGTGGTTTTTTTATAGCAATTCAGAATCATCCAGATTGTTTTCTATAAGCCTTTCCATCCACTCATGGGATCTCATAGCAAATTTACTTCTTGACCCCTGCGGATGGATATTTATAATTATCTTTTTATGTGCATCCAAGACTGTTTCTCTACCAAACCCAGGTGACAAAGGAATAAAATTATTCTCTGAATCTTTCCTAAGATGAGGGAAACAAACAGACTGCCTCTTATTCTGCAATCATTTAGTCACTGAAAAGACATCAAATGGTTATTACGAGTCTGATTCTGAGCTAGGAGTTGCAAAGAATACAAAGAAGAAAAACACAGGTCTTCTGCCATTTGAGAATTTGTGATGGTTGAGGGGACCAAAGTAAATATAAGGCACAGTGAAAAATTACTAGAAGAGTATATAAGAACTCAATGAGGAAGAAGTAAGAGATAAGTGATTGAATTTGATTTGGGACTCAAGAATGATGCAATCTGTGTCATAAATAATTGGGGGGAGAATTTTAAAAGAACGTGATACCCAGTGGAGGAAACAGTAAGAGTGACGGTGGTGGAAGTCTCTGTTCTTGATTCAATGTGCCAAGTTTGGTATAATGGGTGATAATATAGCTATTAAAATAAAATGCATAGAGCAACATGTAGGAGGTGAGGGCAACAAGTGGTGTAATAGTTTTCTATAGCTGCTGTAACAAATTACCACAAATGTAGTGGTCTCTAGGGCTGAAGTCCAAAACAGGTCTTACTGAGTTCAAATCAAGTGTCGGCAGGGCAGTGCTTCTTTTTGGAGGCTCTAGAGGAGAATCTGTTCCCTTGCCTTTTCCAGCTGCCAGAGGCCCGTTCCTCCATCTTCAAAGCCAGCAATATTTCAGGCTCTGATCATTCTTCTATAGTTATATTTCCCTCTGACCACAGGTGAGAAAGGTTCTTGCTTTTAAGAACCCATGGGATTAGACTGGGCAGACCTGGATAATCCAGAATATTCTCCCCATCTCTAGGCCTGTAATTTAATTACATCTGCAAAGACACTTTCATCATGTAAGTTAACATATTTACAGGTTATGGGGATTAGAGAGGACATCTTTAGGGGGGCATTATTCTGCCTACACAGGTGACTTAAATTAGATCATGAAGGGACTTTGACAAACATGCTCCAGCAACATGATTTCAGGCTTGGCATTATTAAGTATTATTTTAATGGCAGCAGATGATGCAGTTAAAGCCGGGCAGTGGAGTTTGAAATAATCAAATCTAAATATCATTGGAACTGTGTTTTAATGGACAAATGAGTCCTATTCAAACAGTTTTCTCAGTCCTTTCATTCTTCTGTGGATCTACTGCTAAAGTTTACAAACAAATCAATGAATAAGATTTACAATTTGTACATTAATTTGCATTTCAGTTTTCCTGTCTCTAATGCCCTGAGTCATATAAATGCTACTCTGAGTATCTCTGAACTAAGAAAAAAAATGTGTTAGTGATATATTTTTTTGAGGTACAAGAACCCTAGTAGACATATTATGATGTTACTAAATATCTGATTTATCAAAGAACTTTCAGTGATACCCTGTAGTTTTTGTGTAATTTACCTTGGATCATTTACACAACAAAAACACTTTTAAGTGAACAATTTTTGAGCACCTTGGGATATACAAGGAATTTGCATGCATTTGTTCTTAATTAATTAATCAGTTAAACAGATATTTATTAAGTGTGTGGCACTGTTTAGCCACAGGGAAGAAAATAGTGAACAAAACGCATAAAAACCTCAGCCATCACTGGACTTAGATTCTAATGGGAGTGATGGATAATATGTAAGATAATGAAATGACTTAAATGGTATTTTAAACAGTGATAAGTGCTAACCAAAAATAAAGTGGGGAAGAGCAATATGAAATGCTAGGGGCATTGAAATTTTTGACGGTAAAAGTTACCGAGAAGATGACTTTCAAATAAAGATCTATAGGGAATGAGATAGGTCTTAATTCCAATTTTCAAAGCGGGAGGCTGAAGCTGAGAGCTGCAGTTGACTGGTACCATTTCTTCTGGCTCCTGGGATGCTTCTGTTGTAGCTGTCATCCTCGGTCAGGCATACTGAGGAGGGCTTGGGTGAGGCAAACATGGATCAGATGCTGACCCTACCCTAAATGAGTTTCCAAGGAGGGAAGTCAGGTCACAGATCATTGTATTCTAAGGTACAAGATGATTAACAAAGCCATGAGGGATCAGTGGAAACTGAGAAGTGCTCAAGAAGAAATTCTGTTTATCTCCCAAGGATGGCAAAGAGACAGAAAAACAGTCAATCCTATAGAATTCTAAAAATAATTCCCCAGAGGAATAGCTAGCTGGTCACAACTGCTTTTTAATTTTTTTTTCTTTTATTATGAATATGAAGCAAAAAGTAAAGCAAATGATGGAGAAGACAATCATCCACATAACATCTTATGATACCTGTATTATTTAGAGCATGTGAGTGAAGAAGGGCCAGTGTTTTTACTAGTTTTGATTAGTGTCCCTCCAAATGCAGCAGGCTCCACACCGACACTGGCAGCCACAAACTGTCGTTTGGAAACACAGGAGCCTTGTCTGGCATCTTATGCCTTACGTGCAGGCCTGCCAGGCAGCCTCCAGCCACCTGTGCTCTTTCTATTATGTTATTGTTCCATGTAATAAAGTGGATTTTCTTTCTTTGAGAATGAGTATAAAGATTTCGGAAAATAAAACCAGGTGCCCGTTTGCAAGGCTCCAGCAAGCAAGAACACAGATGAGGTGTCTCGGCCTGTCCTGTATGTTCCCAAAGCTGAATAAAATGCTGCTGCTGATATGAATAGCAGAGGACAGACAATGATTCTTGGAGAAGATAAACAGGCCTGTGATTCCTTCCAGATCTCTCCTACTCCTCTCCTCCATGACCCATCTTGGAGCAAAAGGTCATGAGTTTGATTCTGCACCTGCAGCATGCAAGGGCCAGGATCAGTGCTCACAAAGAGCTTTCTCATAATTGATGCCAAATATTATTGAGCCAAATACATCCTTTCATTGAGAGGCAGGTGTGGGGGCGGGGGGACTCTGTCACTGTCAGGATGATTATACTGTGAGCAACTTAGAATTCTTTGCACAGATGATCATATACTGAAGAATCCCCCAAAATTGCACATAGGCTATTCTTAAAAAGCATATCATCAAAGAAATTTCTTCAGCTCCATAATGAGATGTTTGGGGCTCAGGTGAATGACAAATGTTGCCCAGTATCAAGGCCAGAATATTGAGTCAAGCAGCATGATTTATTCTTGGGGCTCAAACTCCACCTCTGGGCCACTTGTGAGTTCTGTGCTCTGAGGCAGGTGAACAAGAATTTTGGAGAGTTTGGAGCCATCTGAACAGTTGTTTTCTGGTGACTTTTACAGAATGACAGGTTCAATGAGGAGAATGAAGAACAGAGAGCAAATGAACGGAAATTCACTCAGCTGCAAGTAAAGCCAGACCAGAGTTAGGTGACACCAGAGGGTATGTGGAGACATTCCCTTGACACCTTTGTGTTGGAAAAGAGTTTAAAAGAATGTTACTTTTTCTTTCTTCAATCCATCATTTCTACTTTTCTCCCCCTTGGCTTATAATTTAATGGTTTTTAAAGGTTGCTCTTGCATATCAAAATCACACTGAAAAATTTGTACAAAGTGATAGATTGTGCCCTATTTTACAATTTTATTCTCAATTCTGTTTTTATATGTAAAAATGCAGCTACACCCCTTAAGCCAACCATTAATTTATGGAAAAGGAGCCAACACATTCACACAATCTTCAGGGAATTATTGCACGCAGATTAATTTCTGGGCATTTATTATGGATTCTGATGCAAAGATGAAAGAGACCTTCCCCTTCTCATTATTTTTCTTTCAGTACTTTAAGGATGATACTCCATTATCTTTAACTTACATTGTTCCCAATCAGAAATCTACTGCCATTGTTTCTTTCCTTCCTTTGTAGGTAACATATTTTTCCCCCACTCTGGTTGCTTTGAAGATTTTCTCTTCATTAAAGGTTATAAGCATTTGGTTATTACAGGTTATAAGCAGTTTGATTATATTTTGCCTTGGTGTAGCTGTCTTTGAGTTTCTTCTGCTTGAGTTCATTAAGCTTTTTAGAATTGTGGGTTTACGATTTTTGTCAAATCTGGGAAATTCTGTTCATTAGTTCTTTTTTTTTAATTTTTATTTTGAAATAAATTCAAAGTTACAGGAACAGTTGCAAAAACAGTACAAACCCCATACACAGCATACCCTGACCCCCCTCCCCTGATACCCTGATCCATCAACTTTAACATGCTGTGACACCACCATTTCTTTCTTTCCCTCCCTCTCTCCCTCCCTCCCTATCTGTCATCCATCATCTATTGCTCTGTCTTCTGAACATATGAAAGCAAGCTGCACACATCCTTGAACAAATGCTATAATTCACATATACAATTCCCATGAACAAGAACATTCTTTTATGCAATCCCATTAAGCACAGCTAAGAAGTTCAAGAAATTCAACATTGATACAAAGCTTGCATTCTATATTTCCTTTTTTTTTTCCCTTATGTCCCAACTGTGTCCCTTTGAGCCTCCTCTCCTCCATCCTCAGATCCCATCCAGGATCATCCTTGGCATTCAACTGTCATCTGTTTGACTGTCTTTTTTTTTTTTTTTTCAGTTGTGGAAACATATATACAGCCTAAATCTTCCCATTCCACCCCCTCCCTAGCATTCCATTAGTGGGATTTATCACATTTAGAATGTTGTAATGCTATCACCTTCCCACCATCCATTACTAGAAATTTCCCTTCATCCCAAACAGCAACCCTACACTCATTTCTTAACTCCCCATTGCCCCTTCCCCCACTTCTCATAACCCATACTCTACTTTTCATCTCTATGGTCATATTCTCTGATAATTTCTTTGTGTTTACTGTGGGGCTTAAATTTAACCTCTTAAATCCATAACAATCTTGTTTTTCTTTGATACCAACTTGACTTCAATAGGACCCATAAACTATGTTCCTATACTCCTCCATTCTCCCGCCTCTATATAGTTCTTGTCAAAAATTACATATTTTACATTGAGTCTAAAACCACTGATTTGTCATTAGAGTCATGTATTTTATATCCTGTAAGAAGAAAATAGTGGAGTTACAAATCAAAAATTATAGACTTCTATTTATATTCCATTGTGGTCAGAGAATGTGCTTTGAATATATTAAATTTTTTGTTGTTGTTGTTAATTTATTGCGGCTTGTTTTATGTCCCAGCATATGGTCTATTCTGGAGAAAGATCCGTGATCACTAGAGAAAAATGTGTGTCCTGGTGATTTGGGATGTAAGGTTCTATATATGTCTGTTAAAATTCTCTATATCTCTCTCTCCTTTCTTTGTTTCTCTGTCGGTAGGGCTCTCTTTAGTATCTGAAGTAGGGCAGGTCTTTTATTGGCAAAGTCTCTCAGCATTTGTTTGTCTGTGAAGAATTTAAGCTCTCCCTCAAATTTGAAGGAGAGTTTTGCTGGATAAAGTATTCTTGGTTGGAAATTTTTCTCTCTCAGAATTTTAAATATGTCATGCCACTGCCTTCTCTCCTCCATGGTGGCTGCTGAATAGTCACGACTTAGTCTTATGTTGTTTCCTTTGTATGTGGTGAATTGCTTTTCTCTTGCTGCTTTCAGAACTTGCTCCTTCTCTTCAGTATTTGACAGTCTGATCAGAATATGTCTTGGAGTGGGTTTATTTGGATTTATTCTATTTGGAGTTCACTGGGCATTTATGCTTTGTGTATTTATATTGTGTAGAAGGTTTGGGAAGTTTTCCCCAACAATTTCTTTGAATACTCTTTCTAGACCTTTACCCTTCTCTTCCCCTTCTGGGACACCAATGAGTCTTAAATTTGGATGTTTTATTTTATCTATCATATCCCTGAGATCCATTTCGATTTTTTTGATTTTTTTCTCCATTCTTTCTTTTGTTCTTCATTTTCTGTTCTGTGGTCTTCTAGGACGCTGAGTTGTTGTTCAACTTCCTCTAATCTTGTATTATGAGTATCCAGAGTCTTTTTAATTTGGCCAACAGTTTCTTTTATTTCCATAAGATCTTCTATTTTTTATTTACTCTTGCAATTTCTTCTTTTTGCTCTTCTAGGGTCTTCTTTATGTCCTTTATATCCTGTGCCATGTTCTTCTTCATGTCTTTTATATTCTATGCCATGCTGTTATTCTTTGACTGTAGTCCTTTGATTAATTGCACCAAGTACTGTGTCTCCTCCGATCATTTGATTCAGGTGTTTGGTATTGGGTTCTCCATGTCATCTGGTTTTAGCAAGTGCTTTAAGATTTTCTGCTGTTTTTGGCCTCTTGGCATTTGCTTTGCCTGATAGCTGTGATCTTCCAGGACCTCTGCTGAGGGAAGGCTGTGCTATGTCACAAGTGTGTGCCTTCCCTCAAGGGAATCCCTGGGCTGCTGGGCCATGCAGGGTCGCTCCCAGCCTGGTGCAAAAATGGCTGAATGGGGCATCTCAACCCCCCACTTTCACTCAGCTTGGCCCCAGCAGGAGTGTCGCCAGCATGCCGGGAAGCCAGCTGCAAGGGGTATGGTTTCTTTCTCCTTTTGGCTCTCCCCTCTGTCCCTCTGGCCCCGGGACAATCAGCAGCATGTGTGGGGAGGGCTATCCTCCATGCCAGACACTGAGGCATTGGCTACAGCCCGCTCCTGCAGTGCTTCACTGCGTGGTTCTCACTGCCGTATCTGCAGCTGCTCCTGGATTTTTTTTGTTTGTTTTAAAAGAACTAGTCCATCTCCAAACACCAATCCACAGTTTCCCCACACTGCAGCATGGCCACCTGACTTTCACCCAGCTTACTCACTCGTTTCAGAATGCAGACTCGCAGTTTCACCAAATGCATGGTCCCTGAGGATTTAGCAGACCTTGTCCAGCTGGTGCGTCGCTGGAAGTGGTATTCTGGGTCACTTTCTGGTTTTTAACTAATATTTTTCACAGAGGTGTTTTTTGCCCTGTCTCACCTAGGCTCCATCTTAGGTTCTCCCCTCATTAGTTCTTCATATATTTTTCTGCCTCCTCCAGACTCTCTTGGGAACTCCAATTACATATATATGTTCAACAGTGGTCCATAGTTTGCTGATTCTCTTCATTTTTTTCAGTCTCTTTTCTCTCCAGTTTTCATTTTTTGATAGCTTATTTTGCTTGGTTTTCAAGTTCACTAGTTTTGTTTTGTTTTGTTTAAACTGCAGTTTTAATCTACTGTTAATTCCATCCTTCTAACTTGAATTTTCATCTCTAAAAGTTCTATTTTTGCCTTCTTCTGTGTTTATTTTAACATGCGCATGCTTTCCTCTAACTTTTTGAATATATGGAACGTAGTTATCTGTTTTTATGTCTTTGTCTATTTGTATAATCTTTGTAGTTTCTATTTTCATGGATTAATTTTTCTCCTCATAATAGGCCTACTTCTTTTTATGTCTGGTAACTTTCATTTGATGTAGATAACTGTGAATTTTATCTTTTTGAGTAAAGATTATTTATTTAAATATTCTTGAGCTCTATTATGAAATGCATCTAAGTTATTGAGAATCATTTGGGGCCTGGTGCTTGTTTTGTTTTGTTTGGTTGGTTGGTTTTTCTTTATTAGGTGGAACAAAAGCACCATTAGCACCACTACTGAAGCAGTACCCTAATGTCCTGTGTATTATGAGGGCACCTACCACTCTACCTGATGGAAACATGCACTAATCCTGGTCTTGTGTGATCTCTAGAAGTAGTTCCAACTCCTTCTTCCTAATTGTTTTTCCCCCAGCCAAGGTAGTTTTCTCACAGGCATGGACTGATCAATCCTTCACTGGGGACTTGAGGAGAACCCACTGTAGGTCTCCAGAGTTCTCTCTCCTTTCTGATACCATGCCCTGGGAATTCTGGTGGCTATGACCTCTTTAAATTCTCAACTCTATCGTCTCAATTCTGAACCCACTTCATAACTACCTGGAGTGCCTGTTAAAACATAGATACTGGAGCCACTCACATCAACTGAGTCATAATTCCTGGAGATAAGGCCCAGAATTCTGTAGTACATAGGCTCCCAGAGTGGTTATATAATGCCATTAATTTCTGACAACCACAGCCCTGATGAAAACTTCTTGAAGTTTATCACTTTCCAAAATCCAACAGCCTTTTCTGGGTCTTCAGCCTCCTTAACTTCTCAGTCCCCTTGGCCACTCCTATCAGTCCTCTGGCCTCTAATAGTAGGTCCCTTCCAGTACTACTGGGAGCCTTTACAACTCAACAGCAGCAATAGTAGAAATTTTCTTAATATTTGCTCCTGAACACACTCTGCCTTGCCCATCTGAACTATTATTTTATGAGCTCATACCCATGGATCTCCACACACTGGGCGCCGTACTCCATCCAGAGATGTATGTTTCTGTCCTGTCCTTTAGTTGGGTCAAAAGTTGGAGCATTCTTATTGGCTCACAGGCCTCTGCTTACTCTCTGTTTGATTCAGAGTCCTGCATGGTGTCAACTCCACCGCCTTCATTCCCCAGCTATCTGATGTCATGTGAGAATTGGACTTTGGTTCCCAGGATATGCCATCTGGGAACATCTGTCAGTTGTCTAGGAATAGTAAATGGCCTAGAAGTTAAACCCTATACTCTGACTTGTCAACCTGGTGATGCCTGGTGAAAACCAAGAACAGTCCCTACTTCTTAGGTACAGGTTCAAAATAGGAACAGTGTCATGGTCTTTAATTCCTGCAAAGCAGGTATTATATGCATACTCAGAGCCTAAAGCCACCATTTTTAACATAAATTAAAAAAACAAACAAAAACCAACTTGTGACCAGATATTCACCATGGAAGCCCCAGCTGTCTTTGAGGAAAGAATTAGAGACCCTCCCATGTATGCAAATAAAGCAATTGTGTTTTATAATCACTACCTTCCCTTTCTGTCCTAGAATCTCCTGGATCAACTCCATCAAGCCTGAATCTTAATAAATCTACAGTCTAAATTGCCACTGTAGAGCTAGTATGTACATTAGAAATTACAAAGAGTAGAAGTGATACAACAAAAACAACCACACAAATAGTCAGTCAGGTGGAAAGGAAAACAATCATGGTTACCTATAGTATGGCAGAAAGGAACTGGGGTGCTATGTGGAGATTAAAGGGATTAGGTAAGTAAATAAAGAGGTACAACTAGATGTGATAATGCGCAATGAACTCAGAAACAGGATTTTAATTTAGTGCTCCACAGTTGAGAGCCAAATATTTAGAATAAAGGAAATTTCAATAAAACATAAATTTCATCCTCCAAAAGCTCTCACAATGACTAAGTAATCAATGTAGTAAAATATATCAAAGGTCATTATAGATACTTGGAAGAAACACCTCATCCTTAGAAGACTCCCTGGGAGGGTCAACACACAAACTGAATTCTGAAAGATGAATCTGAGCTCGTCAGGTGAGGCAGATAAAAAATAACATAAAAGAAATAAAATAGAACAATATTTTCAATAAGAAAGATTATAAATTTTGATATGGTTGTATTTACAGGTTATATCCATGTAAATTGGTTTAATAAAAACTTATGCTGACCTTAGATATAAAAATTAGAATGTTTTTGATGAGAGTTTATCATAGGTGCAAAAGTGATGTTTGAAATTCTAAAAATATTTATGAAAAATTCAGATATTTACTTTGGTTATAGTCACTCTATCAGTTAGAATTTCATTTGGCTGTGAATAAAAGACCTGAAAAAAACAATGGTTTAAACAAGGCAGAGGTTTATTCTTCTCTCATGTAAAAGTGTCTCTAGGAATCCAGCGCAGGGCTGATATGGCATCACCAAATGTTACTGTGCCAGTTGGATGCATTATGTCCCCCAAAATGCCATGTTCTTTGATGCAATATTGTGGAGGCAGAGGTATTAGTGTTGATTAGGTTGGAATCCTTTTATTGAGTGTTTCCATGGAGATGTGACTCAATCAACTGTGGGTGAGAACTTTGATTAGATAATTTCCATGAAGATGTTACCCCACCCATTCAAGGTGGGTCTTAATTGAATCGCTGGAGTCCTATAAAAGTGTTCACAGACAGAAGGAGTTGCTGCAGCCAAGAGGGACATTTCAAAGAATGCACAGGAGCTGAGAGTGGAGCTGGAACACGACCTGGGATCAGCAGATGCAGCCATGTGCCTTCCCAGCTAACAGAGGTTTCCCGGATGCCACTGGCCTTCCTTCGGTGAAGGTACACTTGTGTTGATGCCTTCATTTGAACATTTTCATGGCCTTTAGACTGTAACTTTGTAACCAAATAAATCCCCTTTACAACAGCCAATCCATTTCTGGTATTTTGCATAATGGCAGCGTTAGCAAACCGGAACAGTCACTAATGTCTCAAAGGCCTTCTCTTGTTGTGCCCCAGTCTTTTGAATGCTGACTTCTCTTCTGGATCTTCCACTGTCAACTTTGTGCTCCAAGCAAGAAGCCAGAGGAAGGGGCTAACATGCAATGGAATCAGCCCACCCTACAGCTTCTGCTACCTCACGTGACCATCTTTACCTGAAAAAGGAGGCTGGGAAATGTAGTGTCTCAGCCTGGCACATTAAAGCATTCCCACCCCAACAGAAAGGGTGGTTCTGTTTCAAAGAAGTGGAGATGGAGAATTGGATAGGTAACTAACATAGGTACCTGATGGTCTCTGTCACAGCAACTAATGCCCCTTGACACATATTAGAAAGGGCACCTGTAAATACTAATTGAATAAAAATTGTAAATTTCCACAAAATTATCCTTTGTCATAGAATTATAGAGAAATAAAATAAGGTATATCATTGTCCTCCATTTTTTATTAATTCATTTATGAATTAGTATAAAATATGAATTATAAAGAAAAGCTGTTGAATGACTTCATGTATCAAATCTTTTCAAATTACATTAATGAATTAGAAAGTTCTTCTTTGAGAATAATGGATACAATTTTATGATACATATAAAAATCATATATATATATATCCACATTACATCTGTATAAACCAATTCTTCAAAAGTGTTCCAGCATGTTTGAAAAAATATTTTTAAGAAGTTTAAATATTATATCTTTAGTTTTATGAAATTATTAATATGCTAAGAAAAAATTCTTTATCAAAATTAAAAGAAAAATCTCAGCCTGGACTCTGAATAATCATAAAATGTAAACAAATGAAAACTGTCTCATTTTTTTTTTTTTCATTTTAAAATTCAATTTTATTGAGATATATTCACATAATATACAATCATCCCCAGTGTACAATAAATTGTTCACAGCACCATTATATAGTTTTGCATTCACCACCCCATTCAATTTTTGAACATTTTTATTACCATACACAAGGAAGAATAAAAATATGTTAAAGTGGAAAAGAACACCCAAAAATCCCATCCCCCTCCCTTCCTATTATTCACTTACTTTTTGTCCTCAATGTTCTATTCATTTGTCTCTACACTGTATAAAGGCAGTGGGAGCCACAAAGTTTTCATAATTGTGCACACAGTGTAAGCTATATAGTTATACACTCATCTTCAAGAATCAAGTCTACTCAGTTGCAGTTCAACAGCTTTAGGTAGTTCCTTCTAGCTATTCCATTACACTGAAAACTAAAAAAGGATATCTATGTAATGCATAAGAGTAAACTCCAGAATGACCTCTCAACTCTATTTGAGATCTCTGAGTCACTGGAAATTTAGTTTTTCATTTTATTTCCCCCTTTTGGTCCAAGAAGGTTTTCTCAATTCCTCAATGCCAGGGCCAAGCTAATCACCATGAGTCATGTCCCACAATCCTTGAGAGTTCCACAACCCAGGGAATCACATCCCACATGGGGGATGGCAGTGAGTCTACATTCAGGGTTCACTTAGAGAGAGAGGCCACATCTGAGCAACAAAAGAGGTTCTCTGGGGGTGACTTTTAGGTACCATTTTAAGTAGGCTTATCCTCTCCCTTGTGGTAACAAACTTCATAAGGGCAAACATCAATGTAGAGGTCTTGGCCTTCTAACTTGGTAGCCCGCAATGCTTGTGGGAATATCATTAATTACACATTCAAGGAAACTCAATATTTCCACATTTACACCCAGTCCCTCAAGGGGGCTTTGCAAGTACATCTTCATTCTCTGCCAGACTTTTTCTGGGATGTATCAGGGCTTCACACTAACCTTCACAAACCAACAGGACCTCACTTCCCAATCAGTGCTCTATATAATTTTGTTTGAATTATCTGTTCATACAAGTCAAGTTATATAATGTGTTACCAAAAATATGGATCTTGTACCTAATATACATCTCTTCCTTTGGTCTCACACAGAAGCTGAAGCTTCAAAAATGCCAACAATATCATCATTTACTCTTCAGTCTGATTTACCTTATTCCTAATCAAGTCCATTTCATTCATATCTCTAATTGAAGTCTGATCTCTTTTTTCAGACTATTTAACATTTGCTATATAGGTAATGCTGACATTCATAGCTGCCAGACTCTGGCTTTGAGTCTCAGGTGTCACACAGATACCCAAACTTCTAGGGAATGACCAGGTTATACACAAACAGCTCAGCATCTCAGAGTTTAGAAATAACCATTACATATCAGAGATAGATGTAATTTCTGTAAGAGCTTACAGTTTAGGAACCTTAAAAATAAGACTTCCCCTGATAACCTATGCTCTCAGACTCAATTCTCAGAGTTTGCACATTATATTTAGTACATCTTAGTGAAGAATTATATTACTTTTCTTTTCATTTCTGGTTTATTTCACTCAACATACTGTCCTCAATGTCCATTCACCTCACAACTTCACTCCTTCTTGTAACAGTTCAATATTCCATTCACGGATTGCCATTCCATTCATCAGTCCATGTACCCTTAGGTCACCTCCATCCACTGCAATTTTTGAATTCTGACACCATAAACCCCACCGTGGAAATGTCAGTTCATGTCCATCTTTTCAGTTCTTCCAAGTATATACCCAATAGCCAAGTTGCAGGGCCATATGGGAACTCCATGCTTACATTCCTGTGGAAACAACACACTGCCCTCCAGATGGGCTGCACCATTCTACTTCCCCACAAATGGTGATTAGTTACATCCCTTTCTCCACATTTTCTCCAGCATTTGTATTCCTCTGTTTGTTTCTTAGATGGTTTTAGTCACAAACCATGCATTCCCTCCTAAGTAAACAATCAATGGTTCCCTGTATAATCACATAGTTATGCATTCACCAACACTCTATATATGGACATTTCTATTTCTTCCACAAAGAGGAAGAGACAGAAACAAGTAAAAAGAAAAGAAAAAAAGAAAGAATATGTAATCTCATGGGGTTTTACCTGAAAAGATATACTCGCTCCCAGCCCCAAAACATAAAGTGCGTATATTTCAGGCACTTACAATCTGATATGTGCTTTTAGTATTAATTGGTGATTACTTATGTTGCTTATTTTATGCTTTTTTAAAAAGATCTTTTTTTGGCTTTTCAGAGCAAGACAGAATGGTAGAACTGGAGACTTAATCATGTACATATTAACATTCTACGCTCAGAGAAGAGGCAGATCAATATAGTGATTCATTTGTCATGTTGATGTTTAGAAGTCCATTATACTTAAAAACAACAACAAAATCTTTTAAGGCGTTAGGTTAAAAGCAAAAATGATCAAACTCAATAGCTCACTGTTCTAGTTTGCTAATGCTTCCAGAATGCAAAACACCAGAGATGGATTGGCTTTTATAAAAGGGGTTTATGTGGTTACACAGTTACAGTCTTAAGGCCATAAAGTGTCCAAGGTAACACATCAGCAGTTGGGTATCTTCACTGGAGGATGGCCAATGGTTTCCGGAAAACCTCTGTTAGCTGGGAAGGCACATGACTGGTGTCTGCTCCAAAGTTCTGGTTTCAGAATGGTTTTCTCCCAGAACGTTCCTCTCTAGGCTGCAGTTCCTCAAAAATGTCACTCTTAGTTGCACTTGGGGTATTTGTCCTCTCTCAGCTTCTCTGGAGCAAGGGTCTGCTTTCAATGGCTGTCTTCAAACTGCAGTTCCTCTCTCAGCTTCTGGGCATTCTTCAGAGTGTCCCTCTTGATTGTAGCAGCTTGCTCCTTCTGTCTGATCTTATATAGTGCTCCAGTAATTTAATTCAGACCCACCCTGAATGGGCGGGCCAACACTTCCATGGAAATTATCCTATCAGAGTCATCACCCACAGTTGGGTGGAGCACATCTCCATGGAAACACTCAAAGAATTACAATCTATTTAACACTGATAGGGCTGCCCACACAAGATTACATCAAAGACAGTGGCGTTTGGGGGGACATAATACATTCAACCTGGTGCACTCACTTATGTAAAAGAGAGAACTCACTTAACTGCAGAGACAATACTTTCTGATTTTGACAAGTGGTTATGGGTAGGCCGACTCCACTCCTGCCCTGGGAGAGTTCTCAGTGTGAGTGATGCCCACTGGTGGTTCTTCAGGGCTGGGGAGAAGGGTCTCCAAGGCAATGGAATCCATGGCAACTGGGTGGAATAAAAACCACTCAGTCCTCCGCTGCCAAAGCCCTTTGGTCAGGCTGTGAAGAGCGTGGATATATCAACTGTGATTCAATCCCTGGTATTAATAATTGGGAATTAGGCTGTTCATCTGTAAATACCATCTGTATTAATTAGGGTTCTCTAGGGAAACAGAATCAATGAGAGATATCTATGAATATAAGATTTATATAAGTGACTCATGCAACTGTGGGTATGCATGAGTCCAAATTCCGTAGGGCAGTCAGCAAACTGGCATCTTCAATGAAGATGTTCGATGAACTCAGGAAACGAGCTGGCAACTTTGATGAACTCTTCAGGAAATGAACTAGGATCTTCAAGGAACATGTTTGATGAACTCCTCAGGAAATGAACTGGGAACTTTGACAAACTCCTCAGGAAATGCTTCACTGGTCAGCTGAAGAAGAAGTGAAGGTCCTCTGTCTGTCTTGCTTAAAAGTTTTCAACTGATTGATTGGATTAAATCCAGCTGACTGCATTCTCTCATAGTGGAAGACATGCCCTTCATTGAGTCATCAGTCACAGCTGCAGCCAATTGACTGATGATTTAATAAACCAGCCTGTTGGCTTATTAACCAGCCACAAACACCCTCGCAGCAATGGTTAGGCCAGTGCTTGCCCAACTAGACAGCTGGGCACCATCACCTGGCAAAGTTGACACATAAACCTAACCATCACACCATCCATCCATCCTGCATATTCACTTGTCCTCATTCTTTGTCCCTATTAACCAACCACTTGCCCTCTTTACTAACCACCCCACAGTGAATATGGAAATCTGTGATAGAAGATGCAATTAGAATATTGCTAAAATTAAATAATACGGTACATCAGCACATCATCATAATGCCTAAAGAATGACATATTTATCTAAAGTGTTCCTAATTTCTCAAATTTGGGAGAGACAATTTTCTGATTTAAATATTGATCAATGGAATATGGATTTTAGCTTTTGATAGCAGCAGGCAATTTATTCTTCTACTTTGTAATTTATTTCCTGTTGGAAATAATATTGGACTCTGTAAAATTCTACTGTTTTGAGCCTGAATTACTTTGAGTCAGCTCTTGGACTTTATTTACAAAACAGCATATTTTAATAGCATTCCCTCTATTGTTCCTTTCGAAAATCAGTTGGTGTGACAAAAGCTACATTCAAATGACAATAATTGAACAAAATGCCCAGTTCCTTGCTGTTCTATAATTCATATCATTATGAATACACTTTTTTTTCTGTTTTGTGGATTTGAATCCAGGGCTAGTGGGAAGACCAGAGTGGTGGATCCAAGACTATCCCAGCAGAGGGGAGAGTGATTGTTTGTAGGTCAATCCCATTGCCCACTGTATCCCCAGATGTGGGCCTTTGCCATGGAGATGAGGCCCAGGTTTCCTGCCCTTCGTGGACCTGACTTCTGATTGAGTCACTCCATGGTGATCTTGCCATCCTGGTTGCAGCCCTGGTTCTGGAACTTGTCCCCTATAGTTTTCTCAGGACCCTGCCCAGCCTTGGGGTACCTTTGCCCTCATTCACTCAGGCCTTGGTGAAGGTGGAGAACTCCCCTGGGTGGAGCTCTCCATACTTGTTGAGGTCCTTATGCCACACAAATTGGTATCCTGTGGGCAGTCCCTACTCCCAGGACCCCAGCTCTACCTCAAACAGCAGCATGGCACTGCCAGGGACACCAGGGATCTACTTTTCTGACTCTTAGATGCAGGAGGCAAATGAGCTGCCACATTTCTCTCTCTGTCACACACACATGCTCTGCACGCACCTGTCCAGTACTCATCACCTTGTTGGCCCACGGAGTTGCCTCCTGGGGGATAAGGGCATATTCTTGGGAGAAAAAGATCTTGGTATCTTCCAGCAGAAGACAGTTGTAGGGTATCAAATAAAGTCGCCAAGTTTGGAATTTTCATTGCAAGTCTCAGGAAGCTTGGAGAGTATCTTGATTTTCCCTGGATCCACAGCGTTGTGGAAGTTGATGACAGGGATGATGAAAATCAGCATGGAGGACCAGGAATTTTTCTACAGTTCTGTTCTCCAGTGTTCCCCTGTGCCCACACTCTGCAGCCCCTTGTCCATCCTTGGGATGATGTGACCCTGCCCTATATAGGTATTGCAGGTGTGGTTGCAGGAGTAACTGGAATCAAAGAGGGTGCCATCCATCAGTGAGCCATTGTAGTGGCCACACTTGAAATTCTCTGCCATGGTCTCTGGACACAGCTGAGAGTCTCCTCCAGTGTTTCTAGCTGGACAGGGCCCTTCCAGTTGTAGATCCACGGGAGACCATGGAGGCCTGCAGGAGGATCACAGTCCTGTAGCTTTTCTTGCCTTAGGAAAGAAATGGAAGGATGACAGTCTTCCTTTTCTTTCCAGTACACATGCCCAGCTGCCCCTGGTCATGCCCTTGATCAGCCAGTGGGAGCTGAAGTAGGCCTTGTAACTCCCACTCCTACTTTAGCTGGAAATGAAGGCAATGCCATCCAGCAGCCTGCCATTGCAGTGGTATGGACAAAGTCACTGTCCTGGACCATGTGGGGGCATGGGGCTGGTGCAGCAAGATGCTCATTTGCACAGTGTCCTCCTTGTTCCATTTAAACAACAGGACCACATCAAAGTAGAGGGTGGTATCAAGGGAAATAAGCCACACATGCTGGTGCTGCCATAGCCCAATGGTGGGGAGCATGAAAAGGCATTGCTGCTTGTTGACTTATATACCCAAGAGGCCTTGGTCCATGCCAGTGATAAAGGTCTCAATGCCAACCACAATGGGTACCAAGGTGCAGTGGTCATAGTTTGAGTCAAACATCTTGCTGCCCTCAAAAGTGCCATTGTAGTGGTAGGGAAGACAGTCTCTCATCTGTACTTCCTAGGGACATACCCTGGGAATGTGGTACCTCTCAATGACCACATCTTCAGGGGTCCTCAGCCTAGCTGGCATGGCCTAGCCCTTCCCCAAGTCCTACACTAATAGCAGCAATAACTGCAGGATGGGGGGAGTCGAAGGAGGCATGGCTGTGAGGTTGCTGCTGGGGGAGCATGGTGCCTGGAGATGGGAGGGCCAGTGGACAGTGAGGCCAGAGAGGCAACTCCTGCCACCAAATCCCCTCCTTCTCCCAGAGCTAGCTCCCCACTTCTTTTTCTCCTTCCTTACCCCCACCCTGCCATGCTAACTGGTCTACATGGAATGGGGCCTGGGGAGACTGAGTTGGTGTCCTGGGTGAGGGAGGATGTGCTACACTACTTTTTTGAGATTAGCCCTATGCATATTTTGTGGCAAAAACTGTGATTTGAGATCATCAAGAAAATGTAAGGTAAGCACTATCTGGTATTTTCTTTTACCATTTAGTACAAAATTCCAGGTAAAGTGATAAAGAAAATCCAACTATGTGATTGAGTTTAGTTTGTTTGGACAAAAGATTCAAGCAAGGATTTTCTTTTATCTTTCATGAGATCATTATATATTCCAAAATATCACTTACATGGCATTATGCTAGCAGTTGGTGGTAGAATTTAGGGATATGTTTCACAGAGGTAAGTTCCATGAGAATGTGTCCAAGTGGATACTGAAGAGGCTCTCATAGAGAAGTTTAATCACGTCCTTGCAGAATAAGATCCTTGGCATCCCGGCTTAGACTGTAAGGTTTTTTTTAATGCCTCTTTTGGGGTCTTCAGTAACCCCATATGTGACTTGGCAATGTGAGTGATCCAGACCTAATGATTGACCTTCAAATATTTATCTTGTAGTCAATTGCTCAAAACAGCCATGTTTGCTAGAAATTAAAAAAAGAATGAGTATTTAACTTCATTTGAATGGGGAATTATTTTGGATATGTCTCATCCAAAGTAATCAGCTCTAATTAGGACAGTAGCTTATTTAGTGGGTGCTACAATAATTTTTACTGGCCTGTTTTCTGTGCTGCTTAATTAAGGTTTCCACTTTCTCTTCTATAAAAATCAGCTTCTACTAGTATTCAGAAGAGAGAGAGAGAGAGAGAATAAAGATGTCTAATTCAAATTCATCCAAAAAATCATCTTGCCAAGAACCCTGAAGCCCTGTGTGGATGGTGTGCATTGCAAGATCCCTGCAGGAATGCTGAACTCCATGAGGGTGTCTCAATGTATTGTGAGACTGCCCAATATAAGGTGGGGTGGTCGTAGCTGGGCTGCAAGATTTCAAGTCTCACCCCAGAAAATTCATCTCCTTTTCTCCCAATTGCATAACACTTACTTAAGACTCATGGCCTGTATTTTTTTTTTTTTGTAAGCTCAACTTATTGTCCCAGTTATATTACAGCTACATTACAAACATACATATGAATATAATCACAATCACTCATGTCTATCCCAAGGGTAAAAGTGATCCATATATATCAAACTAGTAGATGGTATCCATGTTGAAATTTCAACATAAAAACTTGTTCATGTAATCCTTGAGACCATGTTGGTTTAACTTGAAAGGTTTACACAATCTTCTGAGATATTGATTATAATCCTTTTACCCCTCTAAGAAACTTGGGAAAACAAGTAGCTAGATAAATGACCTGTGTATAGATCATTATAAATGAGTGTCATACAATTGATAAGAATCACAACAAGAAAGTATAAATAAGAGTAGCAAGAATCCATCTATATCCTACTGAGATTAAGGGTCTGTCCATGAGAAAAACATTGACGGGGTGGGTTGTAGGAAGATGGGTGAGTGGGGAGCTCCAGGATACAGTCCTGTCACCAGAACAGCTATTAAACAGGCAGGATCTGGAAACAACTATTTTGAAACTCTGGAGGCCAGTAGAACTCTGTGCAGCATCCAGGAAAGAGCAGGAGGAAGAGATTGGTAAATTATGGTAAATACTAGTAAATTGCTCTCTTTGAATAGCAGGTGGTGCCCAACCGCACTCTCACAACAGACCCCTGAGGGATCCAACTCCTGCTAGCTTGCTGGTGATAGAAAGGATGTAAAAATAATTTTCTCCAAGACTGTGGGTGAGCTTGGCCCACCACTGATCACAGCCTTTGATTAGTGACTTCTGATCACGGAGGGCCAGCTCTGAGGATGGTGATTGTTCCAACCCTGCATGGACAAAAGGTAGCTGAGGAGACCCTGTGCTTCCTCAGGGCTGTGGGGATCAGCTAGCTGAAGGACTGCATTTGCTGGACAGGTCAAGAAGGGCCAGCTTTGAGGATCCATGGAAGAAGCTCTGGTGCCCTTCCTGATCCCCTCCCCAGGGCAATTTGGAGTCAGTCTCTGCCCCCTTCCTGGGTCCCTGGCCTTGTTTTAGTTGGGAAAGACTGATTTGGGAAAGTTCTCTCTGACATCCCCCAACCCCCAGCCCTGCCCCCTCACAGAATTTGCCCTCCAGATGGAAGCAGCTTGAGACAACAAAAGGAGTGTAAGCAACTATAGAAGCACAGCCTTGGCAAAGAATTCCCTGCTTTAAATACCTGGAGGAGGGAGATCTGTCTCCTGGAAAATAGGGCAGACATGCAAACTTCTGTAAACAGGGGAACTCCAAAACGACTCACAAGCACAAGTCCAGGACAAGACACAGGCCCAGAAAAGACAGGGAGTGTCACGGCCCAAGAGGGCTTTTGTAGCCAAAGGACTAAAGAAAGCACTGGACATGTTCTGAGACATGAGCTTTTATTATGGGGCTCACCTACAGGGTGGGGAAGTTGAGTCACATTGCCCTGAAATCAGGAGCTTCTCTGAATGGATTCAGGAGCTGCCCTGAATGGCAAGGAGTTCAGAGTTCGACAGGAGATAGTCCACACTTTGGAGGGGGGAGGGCTGAATAAGCTGGTTATTAGAGCTTGACATTCCAATGGGTAGAGTGCATAAGGCTGGTAGTGGGGGAGGGGGATTGATTGTAATCAACAGGGAGGAGGGAAGGATAATAGATTATCTTGTAGGTAACAGTATCTCAGGGAGTCTCAGGGAGAACGTAGTTTTGGGTATAGATTACATTTAGCACCTGATATTACAAGGAGAATAGGTCAAACCTTAACTGTCTTAGGTTAAGCAAACTGCTGTGTGCAGTCTTCAAGACACTTGGGGCCCCAGGGCTCCCACAGGGAACATCTAGTACTCTGCACTCCCCTTGCACCAACCTTCCTGATAGGAGGACTGAAGCTCAAGAAAATCAGCTGGTTACAAAACCAAGAAACAGACATCCCAGGGAATAAATCCCAGATTTAACATCTTAAAATATTAAAATGTACAGTTTGCAACAAAAAAGTACACGACAAAGAAACAGGAAATGACAGTCCTTCCAAAGGGAGAGGATAAATATCCAGAAAACACCAATAAAGACCAGAATGTGGGCATACCAAAGACTTTAGAAAAATTTTCTTCGATATGCTCAAAGAGATGAAGGAAAATACAGAGAAAGAACTAAAAGATATAAAGGTTCTGTCCACACCAGGGTTCCCAAGGTCCCCGGCACTGCCCTCTGCTGGTAGAATTTACTTGTCCAGCCTCACAGGTGTGCTTGGTTGTACCTTTGTCACAGCCAACTGAGCTAACTCCAAGTATCTTTCCAAATTGGTGTCCTAATTCAGCAGCACTTTTTTTAGCAGTGGTTCTCAAAATGTGGTCCCTCAGCAACAGTATCGCCTGGAATTTGTTAGAAGTGCAAATTTGGAGGCCCTACCCCAGGCCCTCTGAATCAGAAACTCTGGAGGTGAGTAGCTGTAATCTGGAGCTGTATTTTATCAAGCCCTGTAGGTGATTTTGATGCCCACTAACATTTGAGAACCACTGCACTAGGGATTGTTTTCCTTTCAGGCTAGCAATTAAAACCCTTCACATATGCCCACACCTCTAACAATGCTTTTGCAGGGTCCTGACTGCCTTGTCTGTAGGCACAGCCTTACTCCTTAACCTTCAGTGGTCTCCACAAATGTCAGAACCATTGTATGTCCTTCAAAAATGACACATCAGGGTTTTTTTTGTTTGTTTTTGTTAGTTTGTTTGTTTTTGCAGTTCTTTATCACTCAAGTCAACTCAATTATTCTCCTGTTACTAGGCTGTAAAATGGTGAAATGGAAAATAACCCTTACAAAAAGTAGAATAAACTCTTTGCAAAAACTCAAACAATACAGTAATGTATGAAACAAAGTATTTTCTCCTTTCTCAATCTTTCACATGTAAATATAAGGATCATGGACAAACAACCATGTCAATGCACATAATTCTACTGTATTCCTTTTAAGAGCCTCATAATCCATTTTGTTTATAGCATAGTCAATTGTATCAATTCCTATTGATAAACATTGTATGTACCTTCCGATTGTTAGCAGTTGCAAATAACAGTGTGGCCTTGAGCATCTATATTTACACATCTTTGCTTATATGTGTAAGCATGTATAAATTCCTATATGGTAAGCTGCTGAGTCAAGAAAATACACATGCGAAATACCATGAGGTGGTAAAACATAGAGGTTAAGATCTAGAACTCTGGTGCCAGAATACTTGAGTTTAAATCCCTTCTCTGCTTACTAGTTAAGTGACTTTGTTTCTAGACAAGATATTTAATCTTAACATGACTCTATCATCCATAAGATGGGGGATAATAGTATCTACTTCTTTGATTTACATAAATAATACAGATTAAATGTTAATATACATAAAGCACTTAAACAACATATGGCGCATAATGAATACTTGCTATAATTAATATTTTGATAAAACTTGCCACATTGATGTCTAAAATTTTGAAAGAGTTTATTCTCTCCTTAAAAATATTTGGGAGGATCTATTTACCATACTCTACACAACCCTTGATAATTGGACAATATCAACTTTTTTAATGTTTTTTCATCTGTTAGATTAAAAATGAACCATATTTCTTGTTTCAAATAATATTATTTTACAACTGGAACACAGAGAATTTTTGGTATATATTTTGTCCTTTGTTTTTCTTCTTTTGTGAAATGTCTTTTTTTCTCTTCACATTATTTATTTGTTTATCATTTGAGTAATGAATAGTCATCCAATATACAAAATTACAAAATTTTATGACTATGCCTTAACCTTTCTATGCCACTTTTAGTAAAAGAAATCTTTTAAATTTTATATAGCCAACTGACCATTCTTATCTTTATGTCTCCTGGGTTTTATTTATTTAAATACTCTCTTGTATTTTCCTCTGGTGCTTTCATAGTAACATTCCTTCATTTACAATTCTATTCTTCTAAACTGGGTCTGACGCTGGGTCTGATGCAGGCAAACCAATGTCAGAGCGGTCATAAAAATTCTCTGAAATTTTCCTTGTTTGCTTGTAAAAGAAACTCTTATCACAGAACCACCTCAATAGAAAGTTCGTATTTAAGGGACATGCCTATCATAAACATCAACAACAATAAACTAATTTGGAAATTAAGGTTTTAGGAGTGACAAAGGCCAAATCTGTCTATGTTCTGGCCCTCAACCACCTGACTAAAGAGATAAGATGCCTTCTCAGGACCTTTTCCACTGGTCCCAAATATGATAACCATTTTCACAGGACACAGGTAATCCAGTCTTCAGTGAGACCTCTCCAGCTTGGCCCTGTCTCTTTCCTTATTTTTATTTTCATTGATGGTAATACTGTTGCTTTACTTCAAAGTCATTTTTAGCCTCACTTGAGATTCTTTTACATCACTATTTCATTATCTGTATTAGTCAGGGTTTTCCTGAAAAGTAGAAACAATGGTATGTATGTATGTGTATATATATGTGTATGTGTGTGTGTGTTTGTATATATATGTTTATATATAGATATAGAAGATATAGATATAGATATAGATATAGATATAGATACAGATAGATTTTAAGGAATTGGCTCACTTGATTGTGGCGGCTGGTAATTCTGAGACATTTCAGGCAGTCCAGTGAGTGACAAATTCCAGTAAGTCTTATGTTTCAGTGTTGAGTAGGAAATCTGCAGGGGAGGCCAGCAGGCTGAAACTTAGACAGGAGCAGAGGATGTAGGCTTGAGGCAGCATTTCTTCTCCTTCTGTAAACCACCCTACTTGCTCTTAAGGCCTTCAACTATTTGGATGAAACTCAGCCATATTATTGAGGGTAATCACCTTTACTTAAAGCCAGTTGATAATAGATGCTAATGCCACCTACAGATCTCCAAAGCAACAACTAGGCTGATGTTTGACCAAGCAAGTGGGCACCATAACCCGACCAAGTGGACACAGAAAATGAACCATAACACTATCCAAATTCTCTTCTGTTTCAAATTTGCATTAATTTATTCATAATTTTTAAAAAATTTCTATTACTAATTGTGTATTAAGGGCCTATCTGTAACAAGAACTTGGGATACATCAATGAACAAAACTGACAAAAGTCCTGTTGACGATTTCATCTCAGGACTTCTTATGGTGCCTGGAACATAGTATGTGACTCTGTGTAGAAATGTACATATAGATAACTGTTTGGAAGTTTTAATGTATTTGGGTGCAGCTATTTTATTTTTCTCTCAGCATACTCTTTTAAAATGTAAATAATTGTATGAGATGATGTATTAAGATGCTATCAATCATTAACACCACATCATCAATTAAAAAGGCCACAAACATTATTATGTCACTTCCTCTCTCCCCACTCACATGTTTTCAGTGGCTCTTTATCATCTAGAAGAGGATACTAATTGTGTAATATGAATTAAAAGACCATTAATTGTCCCTAATTAACCCTAATTTACTTCTTTGGCCTGAGTTCCTACCATTTCCTGTTTTTGCTGAAAGGTATTCCTTAATCTTTTGAATTTTTAAAATATGAGCTATACCCTTTACACAGGGTAATCCTTCTGCTAGGAATCCTCTTGTGGATTGAATCATGTCCCCCACTAAGACGTGTTCAAGCCCTAACCCGCAGTCCTGAGGATGTGAGCCCATTTGTAAACAGGATCTTTTAAGATGCTGTTAGTTAAGGTGTGGCTGAACTGAATCAGGGTGGGCCTTAATCAAGTATGAGGAGGAAATTTGTACACAGTAGGAGAAAGACAAGTAGACAGATGGCCATTGTGATGGAGGCAGAGATGGAGTTATGGATAGTCTATAAACCACTACCAGAATGTTATAGACCGCAGAGAAAGTATGATCCCACTGACACCTTGATTTTGGACTTCCAGCCTCCAAAACTGAGAGACAACACATTCATTTTGTTTAAGCCACTCAGTCTGTAGTAATTGTTATAGTAACTTGGGCAAACTAAGACAATGTCTATTCTTCCTGGTTTCTCAGCCTGATAAATTGTCTATTGCTTCTTTACATGGTTTGGGCCTCACTTTCTCTTATACTTCCTTGATTTGCATCAGTGAGCCATCATCCCACAAAATTATTTATATCTTACCAAGTTATTACACACACACACACACACACACACACACACACACACACACACACACACATATATATATATATATATATACTTTTTTTTTTTTCTTTTTTTTGCAGAAATAGAAAAACCAGTAACCAAATTTATTTGGAAGGGCAGAGTGCCCCAAATAGCTAAAAATATCTTGAGAAAGAGGAATGAAGTGGGAGTTCTCACTTGACTTTAAAGCATGCTACAAAGCTACAGTGTTCATTATAGCATGGTACTGGAATAAAGATAGATATATCAAACAAAGGAATAAAATTGAGAATTCAGAAATAGACCTACTCATCTATGGAAAATTGATCTTTGATAAGGCAGTCAAGCCAACATAACTGGGAAAGAGCAGCCTCTTCAATGAATGGTGTCTCCCTCATTTTTGAAGGACAGTTTTGCTGGATATTGAATTATTTGTAGTTTTCCTCTATCAGTATCTTAAATGTATCATACCACTGCCTTCTTGCATCCATGGTTTTTGCTCAGAGATCTACACTTTGTCTTATTGACATACCCTTGTATGTGATGGATCATTTTTCTCTTGCTGCTTTCAGAATTCTCTCTTTGTCTTTCATTGGTAAACTTCTTGTAGAAGGTCTATATGGATCTATTCTGTTTGGGGTACAGTGCGATTCTTAGACCTGAAATTTTATGTCTTTCATAAGTGTTGAGAAATTTTCATTGATTATTTCCTCCTTTATTCTTTCTGCACCCTTTCCCTTCTTTTCTCCCTCTGGGATATCCATCACATGTATATTCATGTGTTTCATGTTGTCATTTAGTTCCTTGAGACCCTACTCTCATTTTTCCATTCTTTTCCCAATCTGTTCTCTTTTGTGTAGGATTTCAGATGTCCTGTTCTCCAGTTTATGAATCCTTTCTTCTGCCTTTTCAAATCTGCTGTTGTGTGTCTCCATTGTGTCTTTCATCTCTTCTGTTGTGCATTTAATTCTCATAAGTTCTGCTATTTGTTTTTTCAAGCTTACAAATTCTTCTATATGGACACCCTGGGTCTTCTTTTTATTCTCCATCTCTTTGTCACATTTTCCTTCAGCTTACTGATTTTATTTAGAAGATTTGTTTGAACATCTGTAATTAGTTGTTTCTACTCCTGTATCTCAGTTGAAGTGTTAGTTTTTTCCTTTGGCTGGGCCATATCTTTGTTCTTCCTGATATGAGTAGTGATTTTTTACTGTTGTCTAGACTTCAGATTTTCTTGCTTGGTTCATTTTGGAAGTCATTTTCTCTTTTGCCTAGGATTTTCTTGTTGATTGGCTTTGTTCTCTATCTTTTCTTTGTCTCCCTTGCTGGCCATTTGTCAGATTGGCTCTGCTCCCTGGTCTCCCTTCAAAACCAGGCTCCCACAGCAGACTGCCTCAGGGGTGGGAGGTAGGCAGCAAGTACAACAGCAAAGTTTCTGTGTGTGTGTGGGGGGGGGGTAAAAAGTCTGTTGGCTCCAAGCATTGCTCTGTTTTTCACTAGCCAGAAAGACCTGGGGTTGTCTTAGTGCACTGTTTTACTAGTTGGGTTGTCCATATTTCCAAGCCAAAACAGGGGTGGGTTCCCATGCAGAGAGTCTAGCCCAACTCCAAAAGGACTGAAATAGTGTCTGGATAGTCTATGAAGAGCTCTTCAATTCCCTTGCACTTTCTGGTGCCCAGAAGATAGTGCTGTTCAGTAATTTAATCATCCTCAGAAGAATTTTGCCTTGGCATCTGGGCTGACTTTAACTGGGCAGGCTGAAACTGAATTTCATGTGTCTTAACTTTGCTGGCCAAAATCTGGCTCAATGTGGGGTTACGACCTCCACTTTACTGTGGCAGAGGACTCTGCCAGCTTTACCAGTGTACCCCAGGCAAGGATCTGGCTGCTTACTGCTGTATTCCACAGGGGTGGGGGAAGAGCTTTCAGACTCATGGCTGGAAAAACAGTCTCTGTCCATGTTTTTTCAGACCCTTTACTCCTCACTGATCTGGGCCTTGTCCTCCACTATTCCCCAGGTCTCCAAATTGTGGGGGTCTTTCTCAGTGTCTTGAATTCATATTCTCTATCCAGTATGAGGGATCTCACCTGCTCTGAGGGACCCAGTGAGGTGGATGGGAGGGGACTGGCTGGTCCAGGATGAGATTTTCCTTCCTGATATTTATATCCGTCTTTAATTTGGCATTCGTAGGAACCTTTCCTAGTCTATATTTCCTCAAGAGTCCTGAAGAATTCAGACTTATCATTTTTATTTCATTGATTTTCTGGTGAAAGATTTTCAGTTGCTGTTTACATCACCTCATTAACGTCACCCTGCCTCTATGTGTTTTTAAAACTCCTTTCATTATCTCTAGCTACTTTTACATGTATGGCTAATTCTGGGAGGAAAGTCCCTGGAGAGGACCTATCCATGTCAGTTTTCCCAGTAAAAACAGGCCCAGGGATCACAAAGGCAACATAGATCAATTCCAAAGTGCCTTGTGGAGGAGACCCAGAAGGACTCCAATCTTCTCTATATCATCTCCCTGATTTTGAACTTTTCTGTCTTGCCCAAAAGATAGCAATCTTCAGCCAACTGTTCCCCAACAACCTAAGGTGGTTCTCTGCATTTAGTCCTCAGTCAATTCTGCCCCTGCCTGGTGCATGATTGAGAAAGAGACTGCCAGCTGCTTTTGGCTGGGTTGGTTTGAAACTTGCTCAGATCCCAGACCCTGGGATCTGAAATCTCTAAACTACAGCTGTAAACTGTTCCAAGTCTCACTGTCTGCTTTTCTTGGGGAAGAGTGACACTTCAGCAACCTGAACCCTGCCACCCCAAGAAGTTACTCAGTCTCTCAATCAGCCCTACCTCTACCCCTCCTGGGGGTGGGATTGGAACAGAGGCTGCCAATTGTTTTCTATCTTGGGCTGGTTAAAATTGTAGCTGTTCTCACAGCTGGAGTCCAGCACCTTGAATTTGCTAATCAAAATCTGGAGTCAGTGCCCTCCTCTGTCTCTTCCTTTCCTTGGGGAAGAGCCAGCCTTCAGCAAACTGATCTCTGCCATGCCGAGAGGCTACTGTGTCTCTCAATCCACCCTCCTCCAAGCCAGGAGCAGGTTTGAAATAGAACCTGCTGGGTGCTTTCAGTCCTAAGTGGGTTGTAAATTTAGCTGAGATCGGAGATGGTGCCTGTGTCGGTATGGATATATTATGCCCCTCAGAAAGCCACGTTCTGTGATGCAATCTTGGGGGGTGGGGCAGAATTAGTAGTCTTGATTAGAGTGGAACCTTTTGATTGAATGTTTCCATGGAGATGTGACCCACTCAATTGTGGATGAGAATTCTGTTTATATTTTTTCCATGGAGTGTGGCCCCTCCCATTCAGGGTGGGTCTTGAACGGTTCGCTAGAGTACTTAAGAGAGCTCAGGAGCCAACAAAGTTGCTGATGCTTGGAGATGCTTGGAGATGCAAACAGAAGGAGGTTGGAGATGCTAAGCTAAGAGATGAAGCCCAAATTTGCTCGGGAGAAGATAAGAGAGGACCCCAGATGCTTAGAGAGAAATGCCCTGGGAAAAAGAAGCAAGGATAACTCAGGAGCTGAGACAGAGGAGTCAAGACAAAAGACCAGAGAAATTTTGGAGAAAACCATTTTGAAACACAACCCAGGAGCAATGGACCAGCAATCACCAAGCATGCGTCTTCCCAGCTGACAGAGGTGTGCTGAACACCATCAGCTGTTCTTCAATGAAGGTATCCCCTTGTTGATGCCTTAGTTTGGCCACTTTTATGGCTTCAGGACTGTAAATTTGTAACCTAATAAACTCCTTTTTTGCATTTCTAGTATTTTGCATAATGGCAGCATTAGCAAACTGGAACAGTACCAAGGAGACTGAATTCTTTTTTCAGTGTTTTTGTTCATAAGGATTTGAATTAATATTTGGGGTAACTTGCTTTCAGTTTGAACAACTTTCCTTAGTAATTCTTTCTGGGATAGTGTACTAGCAACACATTCCTCAGGTTTTATTTATCTATGAAGTCTTTATGTTGCCTTTAATGTTTATTTTTTAAACAGAGCTTTCCTGGGTAGAGGATTCTTGGTTGACAGTTTTTTCTATCTTTTTGAAAACTTTGAATATGCTATCCCTCTCCATTCTGACCTCCACTGTTCCTCCTGAGCAATCACATGTTAATCTTATTGGGTATCCCTTATAAGGGTGTGCTGGTTTGGATGTATTATGTTCCCCCAAATGCCATTATCTTTGATGCAGTCTTGTGTGGGCAGGAAACACATTGGTGTTGATTGGGTTGCAGACTTTTGATTGGATGTTTCTGTGGAGATGTAATCACTCAACTGTGTTTGAGATCTTTCATTGGATGATTTCCATGGAAGTGTGGCCCCACCCATTCAGCATGGGCCTTGATTAGTTTACTGGAGCACTATATAAGCTCAGACAGAAGGATCAAGCTTGCTACAGCCAAGAGGTACACTTTGAAGAATGCACAGGAGCTGAGAGAGTAGCTGCAGATGAGAGACAGTTTGAAGACAGCCATTGAAAGCAGACTTTTGCTCCAGAGAAGCCAAGAGAGGAAAAATACCCCAAGAACAACTAAGAGTGACATATTTGAGGAACTGCAGCCTAGAGAGGAACATCCTGGGAGAAAGTCATTTTGAAACCTGAACTCTGGAGCAGATGCCAGCTGCATGCCTTCCCAGCTAACAGAGGTTTTCCAGACACCATTGGCCATCCTCCAGTGAAGGTACCCGATTGTTGATGTCTTACTTTGGACACTTTATGGCCTTAAGACTGTAACTTTGTAACCAAATAAACCCTCTTTATAAAAGCCAATCCATTTCTGGTGTTTTGCATCCCAGCAGCATTAGCAAACTAGAACTAAGGGATAAGTCTCTTGCTACTTTTAAAATGTTCTCCTTGTCTTTGACTATCAAATTTTAATATGATGTGTCTCTTTGTGGGTTTCTTTTTGTGAATACTACTTGGAGTTTCCTGAGCATCCTGGATGTATAAGCAATTGCTTTTCAATAAGTTTGGGAAATTTTCAGCCATTATTTATTATTTTTTATCCTCCTTCTTCCTCTCCTCTCCTTCTAGTACTCCAATTATGCTTATATTGGTGCAGTCAATGGTGCCCCACATTCCATATTTCTTTGAGGCACTTTTCTTTTATCTTCACTGTTTTTTTCTCTCAGTTCTTTGGCCTGCATGATTTCTGTCTGTTCAGCTCATGCCTTATTTACACTGTTGATGCAGCAGGAATTCCTTACAAGATAATACAGATACCAAAGACGTGAAACCCAACACCTGACAATTGAGACTGACAGCAGTTTCTTCGTCACATGTTACGATGGCTTGAAGCTGTATGTATCCCAGAAAAGATCATATTCTTAAATTTAAGCCATTCCTGTGGGTGTAGGCCTACTGTAAGTGGGACATTTGATTAGGTCATTTCCCTCAAAGCATGACCCACCTCATAATTTGGGTCTTAATTCTCTTACTGGGGTCTTTTGTAAGGATATAGAAGATAGAAAGAAGACACAGAAAAAAGCCCAGAGATGCCAAGAGAAATTCAGAGAAACACACAGAGAAGCTTAGAGAGAATGACATATAGAAGCTAAGAGGGACAGAAGCTAAAAAAGAGAAATGTTCAGAAGCTCAGAAAAGAAGCCACTGCAGTCAGAAGCTAGAAGCAATAAAATCCAGGAGAGAAGGGGGAGACCAGCAGATGCATCATGTGCCTTCCCATGTGACAGAGAAGCTGATGATGCTGGCAGCCTGTCTTCAGAGCCCAGGTATCATCCTGTTGATGCCAGAGCTAAGGTTGCCGTAGCCATCCTGCATCAGACGTCACTGGCTTATATACCCCACACTCAAGCTTCCTTGGGTTCTCACGCGATCTGGTGGGAGTTGGCGGAAGCTTCTGAATGTACCTAATTCTCCAGTACATAAATATTTTTGGTAAATGCCTTGACTGGGGGAAAAAAAAAAGTTTGTGAAGGTAGAAATGATTTCTTATTAACAATTCCTAAGGAAGGTACTTTTCTAACTGAAAGAGGTGATGGGTCTGAGAATGCAAACCAGAGAAATTGGTGTTAAATTATTTGTATTAGAAAAGGTTCTAGGAAGGCAAGAATTAGATGAGTGGGTGGACAAATAGGCCAGTTTACCAGGTGTGTGTAGGGGAGCAAGGGGGTTGGAAGGAAAGTTGGGTACCAGGAGAGAAATAACCAACTCCTGGCAACTTGGGAGAAGGATGACAGCTGATTAAAGGTGATTTCAGGAACTATGCAACTCCCCTTCCTCACAAAGATGGGTAATTTATTAAGATGTTAATTTGTGTATTTAGTTCCAATCAGATAATTAGACCTTTTGATTGTTTTTAAAGGGTTAAAGGGGAGGGATAGAAAGAACTCTCGCCTGCTTGACCATGTGGAACTGTGGCAACAGCTTAGGAAGGAGCAGGATCTCAGAGATGGTGCATGTGTAGCCTCCAGAGGCTGGACACTAGGCCCCCAGTTTGGCAAAGGTTTCCAGTTCCAAGCATGACCCAAAAGCAGCAAAGCCATCACACCTGAAGGGGTTCCGTGGTTCGGGACATGGAGGGCATCATCTCAGTGGTGACTAGAATGGACTGGAAACTGTTGACCAATGGAGCCTTCCTGACTCTGTGGTACATAAGACCCTGGGCCATAGGTTTGTGGGTGTGAGGGGGAAAATGCCTCAAATAACTGAGGTAGAATTTCCAGTCCAGCAGGATGGGGTCTCAGAGTCAGATTTAAGTCATTTTGAAGAAAATAGGGAAATTAAAAACAAAATTGTCATTGTTTTCCAAGGATATTCTTATCTACAAAGAAAATTCTAGATAATGGACAGGCAAAGTATTAGAATTGATGAGACTATTCAGAAAATTCACAATTAATATTTAGATATCATTTGTTTCTAAACACCAGCAACAAATAATTACAAGTATTTTAAAATACTATTTACAAGAGCAACAGAAATATATATAGTACCTAAGAATAAATTAAACAAAAATATGCAAAACTTCCTGGAGACAGATACACATTTTTTTGAAAGATATTAAAGAAGTAAATAAATGTAGGGAATTGCCATGTAATGTATAGGGAGACTAAATACTGCCAACGTACATTTTCCATTAATTTCACATACATATGTAATATATTTCAATCAAAATTTGTGGAAATTAAAAAGTTGACTTTAAATTAAAATCATTTTGAAGAAAACAAGATAGTGAGGATAAACCCTTCAAGACACCAAGATTTTAGTAAACTGTAATAAGCCAGTTGAAGCAATTAGGAGGTAGACTACTGGTACAGGAGTAGATGTATAAATTTATGGAAGAAAATAGACAAGCAAGAAATGTAATAATCTTACATTTATGGAAAATTGGTCTATAATAGAGGAAACAGTAAAAATTTTGTAGGGGGCAATAGACTGTTTACATAAAAATGGTTTGGGGAAAATTAATTATTCCTACAGGAAAAGTGTTTCATATATCACACCATACAAAAAATAAATTCAAGAGAGATAAAATGCCTAAATGTGGAAAAGCAAAAATTTAAAATCTTTAAGAGAAAATATATAAGACTTTCATGGCAATTTTTGCCATACTTATAATCATTAAATAATTAATTACAAATACATAAAGAACTATTATACATTAATAAAAAAAGAGAATCAACCCAATGGAAAAGGGCAACATATATAAATAAGCAATTCACAGGAAAGGAAACCCCAAATCACACAAAAAAAATGCTCAGCCTCACAAATCATGCAAATTTAAAATAATGAAATATTATCTTGTAACATTAGATTCCCCAAAAATAAAAAGTCTGGTAATACTAATCATTAGTAAAGATAGGAATGATGAGAACTCTTATATTCAGTTGGTAGGATTGTAAATTGGTACAACTCCATGGGAAAACAATTTTCAATTTCTATTATAATTAAAAATTTGCAAAACCTGACTCAGAAATTTCACTCACACATGTGCAAAATATACATTATATTCTTCTTAAGAATTGAATGTAATGGCAAAAACTTAGAAAAAACATCTACAATGAGAGAGTATATGTGTTTGGAGGTCCCAAGATCACCCTCAAGTTCAATGATTTGTTAGAAGGATCCACAGAACCCACCAAAGCTGTTACACTCGTAGTTACGTTTTATTACAGCAAAAGGATACAGATTAAAGTCAACAGTGGAAATAGGTGCATAGAGCAGAGTCCAGCAGAGATTAGGCGCATGCTTCATCTCCCAAGAAATTGTCCTCTCCAGGGGCAGTCATAGGGACTCCGCTTCTTTCTCACAGCAATTATGTATGACAACATTCACAAAGCACTGCTAACCAGGGAAGCTCTCCCAAGCATTGGTGTTGAGGGTTTTTATTGGTTGTTGGCCATGTAGGCATAGCAGACTGCTTTGTGGCTGACCTTAGTCTCTACCAGCTCTAAAGGTCAAGCTGATACCATGTGACACAGATCCCAATGATAAATCACATTGTCAGCATAGACCCCCAGGTAAACAAAGATAGTCTTATCAGGTAGGATATTGCAAGGAGTTAGAGGTTACCTCATAGTTGCTGGGCAAAGGCCAAACCTTTCTTTGGAATGTGTAGGGTATGGACAATGTTCAGCTAATCCTTTACTGCATCTTGTATAAATAAATTGTGGTATATTCATACAACTGTCAGGATGGATAAATATTACAAATCTAGTGTTGAGAGAAAAAACAAGCTGGAGAATATGTGCAAGTGCAAACCCATTTATATAAAGTCTAAAACCATGTAAAACATGGTCTATATTGCAAATGGATACATACATAGTAGAGAATTAAAATGTTAATAGAACAATGAATACCAAATACAGGCTAGTTTTTAACCCTGAGGACAGAGCTGGGAATGTTTTCTGGGAAGTATATGCTAAGGGTGTCAGTTATACTGAAATATTTTATTTCTCAGGCTTGGTGGTAGATACATGAGTACTTGTTAAATTAGGACTGCATATGCTTAACATACTTCAAATTTTAAAACATTAAATGTGGGGAAAAGTAAATTTCTCATCTGAGTTTTATTTTGCTTTCCTCTTTTACTAAGTGCATATCTACTACTTGCTACAAAATTTTGGTATAATATTAATTTGCTATGATATTATGAAGATTTGGATGTACTTTGGGTATTTATCATAATATTCAGTCCAACTTCAAGACAGAAATAGGGCAAAACAGAGGCTGCCCAAATTAATGCAGTCACCTTCTTTCATGTTTCTTTTCCTCTAACCTTCCTTGAGGGCCAAGGCTGTGTCTCTTGTCTTTTTTCCTGGCACATTGGAGGTAGCGAACAAATGGATGTTGGATGAGTAAGTGCATTGACGAAAAATTAATAAGTGAATTTCCATGGGGATAACCACTCAAAATAGGGTCTTCATGAAGGGCTATTGTGATGGTTAATTTCATGTGTCAGCTTCTCTGTGTGATGGTGCCCATGTGTCTGGTCAAGCAAGCATTGGCCTGTTACTGCAAGGACATTTGTGGCTGGTTAATAAACCAGAAGGCTGGTTTAGTAAATCATCAGTCAATTGGCTGCATCTGTGGCCGATTATGCCAATGAAGGGCATGTCTTCTGCAATGAGAATTCAATCAGCTAGATTGAATTCAATCTCTTGAAGACTTTTAAGGGAGAGCAGAGAGAATACTTCTTCAGCTAGCAAGCGTCTCCTGAGGAGTTCATTGAACACCTTCATCGGAGTTGCTACTTCGCTGTCTGCCCTACAGAATTTGGACTTGTGGATCCTGCCCTGTGGAATTTGGACTCATGCATCCCCACAGTTGCATGAGATACTTTTATAAAATCTTATATTTACAGATATCTCTTGTTGGCTCTGTTTCCCTAGTGAACCCTAACTAATATAGCAATTTTGAGAGAAGTTGGTGATGGGTTGGATTTGGGGGATATCCTCTGGGTCTCAATGTTGCAGAAGGAGGAGAAATTAAGTATCCAGAGGCAAGGCCTATTCATGAATATAGAAACATCTGTTAGAATGGAGGTGAATAAAAGAAGCTCTTAGAAAAACTTAATCAACTTCCCAAGCTAGTCCTGGCCTATGCAAAAATGAAAGGGCTAATAAATAAGACACATTTTCATTGATGCTGCCAAATCACAGAAATTAAAGGAGTATTTGTGGTGATAATTGTCCTAGGACTAAATTTAAAATCCACTTAGAGAAAAAACTCTAAACTGAAACCCCCAGTGAATTACAATTGGCTAAGAGCCTAATTGGTAGACACACATGGAGAAGGAAACTTCCGTTTTGCAATGGATCACTTGGGAATGCCTTTCTAATTTGAGTTCTGGAAAAGAGTTCACTTCATTTCTCCTAATACTTAAGTAGAGGACAATCAAGTGTGATTTAGGGGTTACTGGGAAGGTAGAGCTATATAGAACCATTCAACCATGGAAAAAAATCAGATGTTGCCTTAAAAACTGAAGTTAGAGAAAATATATTCCAGCTAGTCACACAAGGTTCTGTGTGAATGAATCATAGGCTGTTCTACCAACCAAGAGCTGCACTAGTTCCTCTATAGCATTATGTCATCTATTATTTTAACTAGTTTGGTATTTATGAAAAATGATAGATTTTAAAATGATATATGGTAACATCCAGGATACTTAAATTCCATTTCTTAAGCTACAGTAATGTGTGTGTGTATATTTGTGTTTGTGTGTCTACCCCTGTACAAGCCTTCTCCATCACATCAATTTTAACTTTCCTATAACTAAGGCTATGATTATAAGTCTCCAGAAAAGGGCTGGTTGAGTTTTCTAAAATCAGGTTGTCTTAGCATCCTGACTTGGAGAATTTAAGCTACCTCCTGGCGAAGTTGATGATGAAAAGTAAGACATTAGACACTTAACTATGTGCCAGGCACCATGATAACCACTCTACATGTATTTTGTGATTTTCTACTTAAAATAGTCTGATGAGGTAATTACTGTTATTAGCTCAGTTTTACAGATGAGAAAACACAGAGAATTTGAGTAAAATGTATAAGGGCACACAGGTTGTGGAGCTGTCAAACCCTGTCTGACTCTAAAGCTCAGACTGCTCATCAGAGTGCTATGACATTTTACTCTTTGCTCTATCATTAACAAAAAGGGCAATTTCAGGTTTGTAAGTGTGCCTATATGAAAATAAGAACATTCACATTAACTAACCTACTTCACAAAAATTTGGTGAGAATGAATTAGATTCAGACACACTTGAAGTTTTTTAGGAGATGAAAACAAAAAAAGATAGTGGGAGAAATATAACCATTATCAGTAGTCTCCATAAGGACCCCCCATCCCCACCCCCAATTGGTACTAAAGCAATGAGTGTTCAAAAGGTAGCCATCTCTTGCAGTATTCCTTTAAAAAGTACATCATACAACTGGCTAACGATATAAAATTCCTATAATTATGCATTAGAATGAGGAGAAAGGGGATTGATAATACTGATTTGTAAAAGTTAATTTATCACTTACAAGGGCTTGGCTCTCTGGTGAGTATTTTATGTGGATTCTCTTTCAATCCTCATGATAACATTGTAGCGTAGCATTATTGGTTCACTTTTATTACTGATGAAACTGAGGCATAAAGAGGAAAAATGACTTACCCAAGATCATACTCCAGTGGCACAACTTGAGAAGGTAAGCTACTAATCATTTGCAACATGGCCTTTGCTTAATCACGATGATCAAATGAAGAAATAATCTCCAAATCTGAGCAGAACTTGGTTTTAGGGATGAACATGACAGCTAGAAAAGACTCTTTTGTGTAAAGATATAAACAGAATCCTTTAAAAAATCCTGTATCTAAGACTCCTTTGTGTAAAGATATAAATACAATCCTTTAAAAAGGCCTGAATTAAAAAAATATCTAATGAATTCATTTGCGGTTTTGTTGGATGAAACTCCTCATAATCTTTATGAATAGGAAGCACACTTATTTCAGGAGCTGAGAAGCCAGGCAAAGGGCTCTCTCCATCACAAGGAAAGTCAGTGTTGCAGTTCTTAGCAGGAAAACAGACAGAAAAGACTGAGCACTTGGCTTTCTTGGGGAGTGACCATGAGGGGCTCTGGGCTTAAATAACTAAGAAAGGAAACAAATATTTTGAAAAGAGCCCTGCTTCCCTCCCTAGCTGATCTGTTCAACATAGCTTTAATGTTTTTATTTTCTCCCATTTCTACGGTTGTTTTACCATCAACACTTGTTCATTGTGATACGGCTGTGACAGAAAGATGATAGTTTTAAAAAAGCAAAACTCCTATGCTAATTTCATTGTAGTTTATACACTTTAAAAAAATTTAATTTTAGTAACAGGTACAATCTAAAATTTCCCATTACCACATTTGGTTATATAATTCAGTGGTGTTAATTACATTCACAATGTTGTGCAACCATCGCTGTCATCCACTACTACAACTATTCCATCACCCCCAACGGAAATTTTGTACCAATTAAGCTTTAACTCTCCCTTCCCTAACCCTCCTTGGACCCTGATATCCTATTTTCTAGATTCTGATTATACAAATTTGCTTATTCTAATTGTTTTGTATCAGTGAGATTATACAATATTTCTTCTTTTATGTCTGCCTTATTTCCCTCAACATAATGTCTTCAAGGTTCAACTATGTTGTTGAATGCATCAGAACTTTCTTCCTTTTCATGGCTGAATATATGTACAGACTACATTTTGTTAATCCATTCATTTGTTGATGGGCAATTGGGTTGCTTCTATCTTTTGGCAATGGTGAACAATGCCAAAACATAGAACTGTGAACTGTGAACATCAATGTTAAACTGTTAGAGTTCCTGCTTTCTATTCTTTTGAGTATTGTGCTGGTTTGAATCTATTTTGTCTCCCACAAAAGCTATGTTCTTTAATGCAATCTTGTGGGGACAGACTTTTTAGTCTTTTCATCAGGGTGGAACTGTTTGAGTGTTTCCATGGAGACGTGACACACCAAACTGTGGGTGAGATTTCTGATTAAATTATTGCCATGGAGGTGTGGACCCTTCCCATTCAGGGTGGGTCTTGATCAGTTCACTGGATGTCTTAAGAGAGCTTGAGCTGACACAGATGCTGATGCTTGGAGATTCGTGGAGATACACACAGAAGGACGTTTGGAGATGCTAAGCTAAGAGACGATACCCAGAGATTGCCCTGGAGAAGCTAAGAGAGGACTCCCAGATGCTTAGGGAGAAATGCCCAAGAGAACCAAGCAGAGAGCTGAGAGAAGTTAAGAGATAGAGAAGGCTGGAGACATTTTGGAGAAAGCCATTTTGAAATGCAACCCAGGAACAAAGGACCAGAAGATGCCAGCCACAAACATTCTCAGCTGACAGAGGTGTTCTTGATGCCATGGGCCTTCCTTCAGTGAAGGTATCCTCTTGATGCCTTAGTTTGGACACTTTTATGGCCTTACAACTGTAAATTTGTAACCTAATAAATCCCCTTTATTAAACCCAATCCATTGCTGGTATTTTGCATTATAGTACCTTCAGAAAACTGGAACGAGTGTATACCTAGAATTGGGATTGCTGGGACATATGGTAATTCTATACTTAAGTTTCTGAAGAACTGCCAAACTGTTATCCACAGCAGCTGCACATTTTATATTCCCACCAACAGTGAATGAGTGTTTCTATTGCTCCACATCCTCTCTCATACTTGGTATTGTTTGTTTTTTCTTTTTTCATTTTTTTTATTTTGAAATAAATTCAAAGTTATAGGAACAGTTGCAAAAACAATCCTAACACCATACACAGAATTCCATCATACCCTGACCCCCCTCCCCCAATAGCCCAATCCACCAATTTTAACATGCTGTCACATTGCTATTTCTTTCCCTCCCTGCCTCCCTCCCTATCTAATATCCATCATCTATTGCTCTGTCTTCTGAACATATGGGAGCTAGCTGCACACATCCTTGAACATACACTGTAATTCACATATACACTTTCCATGAACAAGAACATTTTTTTACTCAATCCCATTAAGTGCAGCTAAGAAGTACAGGAGATTCAACAATGATACAAAGCTTACATTCTATATTTCCTTTTCCTTATGTCTCAACTGTGTCACTTTGAGCCTCCTGTCCTCCATCCTCCATTCAAGTTCATCCTTGGCATTCAATTGTCATCTATTTAGACTGTCTTTTTTTTTTTTTTCAGTTGTGGAAACATATATACAGCCTAAATCTTCCCATTCAACCCCCTCCCTAGCCTTCCATTAGTGGGATTAATCACATTTAGAATGCTGTAATGCTCTTTCCCACCATCCATTACTAGAAATTTCCCTTCACCTCAAACAGCAACCCTACACTCATTTCTTAACTCCCCATTGCCCCTTCCCCCATTTCTCTTAACCCAAACTCTACTTTTCATCTCTATGTTTATATTCTCTGGTAATTTCTTTGTGTTTACTGTGGGGCTTAAAATTAACCTCTTAAATCCATAACAATCTTGTTTTTCTTTGATACCACCTTCACTTCAATAGGACTCATAAACTATGTTCCTATACTCCTCCATTCCCCCACCTTTATATAGTTGTCTAAAATTTCATATTTTACATTGAGTTCAAAACGAGTGATTTGTCATTAGAGTTTGTGTATTTTACATCATGTAGGAAGAAAATAGTGGAGTTACAGTTCAAAATTTATTAACTTCTATTTGTATTCCATTGTGGTTGGAGAATGTGCTTTGAGTATATTCAATTTTTTTTTTTTTTTAATTTCTTGAGGCTTGTTTTATGTCCCAGCTTATGGTCCCTTCTGGAGAAAGATCTGTGATCACTAGAAAAAAATGAGTGTCCTGGTAATGTGGGATGTAAGGTACTATATATGTCTGTTAAAATTCTCTATATCTCTTTCTCCTTTCTTTGTTTCTCTGTTGGTAGGGCTCCCTTTAGTATCTGAAGTAGGGCAGGTCTTTTATTGGCAAAGTCTCTCAGCATTTGTTTGTCTGTGAAGAATTTAAGCTCTCCCTCAAATTTGAAGGAGAGTTTTGCTGGATAAAGTATTCTTGGTTGGAAATTTTTCTCTCTCAGAGTTTGAAATATGTCATGCCACTGCCTTCTCGCCTCCATGGTGGCTGCTGAGTAGTCACTACTTAGTCTTATGTTTCCTTTGTATGTGGTGAATTGCTTTTCTCTTGCTGCTTTCAGAACTTGCTCCTTCTCTTCAGTATCTGAGAGTCTGATCAGAATATGTCTTGGAGTGGGTTTATTTGGATTTATTCTATTTGGAGTTCGCTGGGTATTTATGCTTTGTGTATTTATATTGTGTATAAGGTTGGGGAAGTTTTCCCCAACAATTTCTTTGAATACTCTTTCTAGACCTTTACCCCTTTCTTCCCCTTCTGGGACACCAATGAGTCTTAAGTTTGGACGTTTTATTTTATCTGTCATATCCCTGAGATCCATTTCGATTTTTTTGATTTTTTTCTCCATTCTTTCTTTTGTTCTTTCATTTTCTGTTCTGCAGACTTCTAGGACACTGAAACATTGTTCAGCTTCCTCTAATCTTGTATTGTGAATATCCAGAGTCTTTTTAATTTGGCCAACAGTTTCTTTTATTTCCATAAGATCTTCTATTTTTTAATTTACTCTTGCAATGTCTTCTTTATGCTCTTCTAGGGTCTTCTTTATGTCACTTATATCCTGGGCCATGGTCTTCTTGATGTCCTTTAAATCCTTTGCCATGTTTTCATTCCTAGATTATAGTTCTTTGATTAATTGTGCCAGGTACTGTATCTCTTCTGATATCTTGATTTGTGTGTTTGGAGTTGGACTCCCCATATTGTCTGGTTTTATCATATGCATTAAGATTTTCTGTTGTTTTTGGCCTCTTGGCATTTGCTTTGCTTGATAGGGTTCTTTCAAGTTGTTAAGAAAAGATACCAATCTAATTTTTCAGAAACACAGTTTGGTGCGTACTCTTTCTCTAACTAACCAGAAGATGGCATCTGTGAGTGACCTATACCCCTCAAGTCAGTCTCCCCCATGTCCCCGCGGTGTGTGGGGAAATGATTCTTGTGGGGTTCAGTTGGAGAACTCAGTTTGGGTGTGTTGCTGGAGCCGTCTGCCCTGAATGTGGGGCATGTGTACGGGTGGCCAGGTAGGAAGGGCAGCTTTAATATTCAAATCCCCCAGGTTCCCGGAGATTCAAGGCCACTGCAAGAGTCTGAGCCTTCATTTCATTTCAGCCCCAGACCCTCTCTCTCAATGTCCCACAAACCACTTGGCCTAGTGTCCCTGGGTTCTCCAAGTGGGTCCCCCCTGCCCAGCTGCGAACCTCCAGGACCTCTGCCGAGGGAATGCCTGCTATGTCACCAGTGTGCACCATCCCTCAAGGGAAGCCCCGGGCCACCGGGCTGTGCAGGGGCACTCTCAGCCTGAAGCAAAGATGGCTGAATGGGGCATCTCAACACCCCCCTCCTCACACAGTTCCTCCTTCCCTGCTCCAGGACAACTGATGGGGCTCTGGGCTGTGGGGACAGCCCCAGGCAGGAGTTTATCCAGCCCTCCAGGGAGCCAGCTGCTAGTTGCGGAGTTTCTTTCTGTTTTCACCTCTCCCCTCCATTCCCCCGGCCCTGAGAGTATCTGCAGCAGGCTATCTTCCAGGCCAGACACTGAGAGGCCAGCCCATCCCCCTTTTGCTGTGTTTTACTGTGTGGTTCCCACTATCACAACTGCAGCCGCTCCTGGGTTTTTCCCTTTTTTTAAAAAAAAAAAAAGAGCCAGTAGGTCTCCAAACGCCAAGCCCTGGCTTCCCCAGACAGCCGCGCAGCTGCAGGTCTTCCAGCCAGCTTACTCATTTCAGAGTGCAGACTCCTGGTTTCACCAAGTATACGGCCCCTGCAGACCTCGTCCAGCTGGCGCATCACTGTAACCGGTATTCTGGGTCACTTTCTGGTTTTTATCTAGTGTTTTTCATGGAGGTGTTTTTTTGCCCTGTCTCACCTAGCCACCATCTTAGTTTCTTCTCCTGTTTGTTTTTTAATAGGAGCCATTCTATGGGTATGAAATTGCATCTCAGAATGGGTTTGATTTGCATTTTCCTGCTCATTAATGGTGTTGAACATGTTTCATGTTCTTTTTTGCCATTTGTATATTTTCTTTGGGGAAATGACTATTCAAGTCTCTTGATAATTTTTTCATTGTGCTGCTTGTCCTTTTGTTATTGAGATGGAGAATTTCTCTATGGATTTTGAAAACTAAACACTTATCAAATATATGGTTTCCAAATGTTTTCTCTCATTCTGTAGTTTTTTTTGTTTGTTTGTTTGTTTGCTTGTATTTTGTTTTGTTTTTTACTTTCTTCAAGTCCTTTGATGCACGGAAGTTTTTAATTTTGATGAGGTCCCATTCATCTATTTTTTTTTCTTTCTGGTTTGTGCTTTTACCTTTGGTATAAGAAATTTTTGCCTTCACAAGATCCTGAAGATGCTCTCCTGTGTTTTCTTCTGGGAGCTTAATAGTTTTGATTCATAAATTTAGTTCTTTGATCCATTTTGGGTTAATTTTTGTACAATTGTGAGATAGGGGTCCCCTTCTTTCTTTTGCATATGGATATCCCATTCTCTGAGCAGCATTTGTTGAAGAGATTTTTCTTTCCTAGTCGAATAGACTTAGCACCCTTGTCAGAAATAGATTGAGGGGTGATGTGAGGGTCTGTTTCTCAACTCTCAATTCAATTCCTTTGATCTATATATTTGTGCTTGTGCCAGTACCATGCTGTTTTGACCATTGTAGTTCTGTAATAAGTTTCAAAATAAATATGAGTCCTCCAATTTCAATCTTCTTTTTAAAGATGTTTTCGGTTTCAGCTTCCAAGTAAATCTGATAATTGGCTTTTCCATTTCTGCGCAGAAGACTGTTGGAATTTTGATTGGGATTGTTTTGAATCTGTAAATTATTTGGGGTATAATTTTTATTCTTGGTAATATTTTGTCTTTCAATCATGATTGTGCAATGTCCTTTTATTAATTTAGGTATTTGTGGGTTTGTTTTAATAATGTTTTGTAGTTTTTCCATGTATAAGTCCTTTATATCTTTGGATAAATTCATCCCTTGATATTTGATTCTTTAAGTTGCTATTTTAAACAGATTTTTTTTCTTAATTTCCTCCTTAAATTGGTAATTACTATTGTATAGAAACACTACTGATATGGGGATGTTGTTCTTGTAGTCTGCCAGTTTTCTGATTCATCTATTAGATCTAGTAACTTTGTGGTAGATTTTTTTTTTTTTTGAATTTTTTATAAATAAGATCATGCCATCTGCAAATAGTGAAACTTTTACTTCCCATTTTCATTTATCTGAAGTTATTTACTGATTTCCCTTGTGATTTTCTTCTTTGACCCATTGGTTGAGAATGCATTATTTAATGTCCATATATTTTTGGATTTTCCAGTTCTCCACCTATTATTGACTTCAGTATCTTCCATTGCAGTCAAAGAAGATGCTTTTATAATTTCAATCTTTTTAGATATGTTGATACTTGTCTTGTGACCTAACATGTGCTCTATCATGAGGTATGATCCATGTGTTCTGGGATACAATATGTATTCTGCTGTTTTGAGGTGCAATGTTCTGTATATGTTATGTATAGTTCATTTATCATATTATTCCAGTTCTCTAGTTCCCTTAATCTTCTGTCTAGATGTTTTATCCATTGATGAAAGTGGTATATTGAAATCTCCAACTATTATTGTAGAGGTTTCAATTTCTCTCTTCAGTGTTGTCAGTGTTTACCTCATGTATTTTGGGGCCCTGTGGTTGCGTGCATGAATATTTATGATTTATTATTTTTCTTAGTGGATTGACCCTTTTATTAATATGCAGTATCATTCTGTGTCTCTTGTAACAGCTTTTGACTTAAAGTTTATTTTGTCCAATATTAGTGTAGCTATACCAACTCTTTTGATTACCATTTGTACAGATTATCTTTTTCCATCCTTTACTTTCTACCTATTTGTGTCTTTGGGTCTAAGGTGAATCTCTTGTAAACAACATATAGTTGGATCATGATTTTTTTAATCTATTCTGCCAATCTGTGTCTTTTGATTGGGGAATTTAATCTTCAAACATTTTGTTATTACTATAAAGGCAGGACTTGCTTCAGCCATTTTGTCCCTTTTTTTCTCTTTTTTTAAAATTAACTATATCAAAAAAAATTTGTTTTAAAAGATATGCAATAAAAAAATTTCAAACAAACCATAACAAAGGAGTAAGAAAAAGACAACTAACCTAAAATAACTACTTTACTTCCAACATGTTCCTACTCTACCCCAAGGAAATAACCCAATATAGCAACATTTCTGTGAACTTCTTCCTACCATACCCATCAGAAATTAACAAACCATAGTCATTCCTGGGCATTCCCAGAATGTTAAATTTACCCACGATAGCTTATCTATTCTTGTAGGGTTATCATTCCCCCTTCATTAATTGCTCTCTATCGCTTGTTCCCCTACATTCTACATTATAAACCATTTATTTTAGGAGTGGGTTGTTTAACCTCCAGGTGTTTGTGAATTTTCTAAGTCTCTGATGGTTATTGACTTCTAATTGTATTCCATTGTGGTCAGAGTGCTTTGAATAATTTCAATTTTTTTTTCTTTTAATTTATTAAGGCTTGTTTTATGTCCTAGCATGTGGTCTATTCTGCAGAAAGTTCTGTGATCACTAAAGAAGACTATGTATCCTGGTGATTTGGGATGTAATGTTCTATATATGTCTGTTAAATCAAATTCATCTATCAGATTGTTTAGGTTTTCAATTTCCTTATTGATTTTCTGTCTGGTTGATCTATCTTTAGGAGAGAGTGATGTGTTAAAGTCTCCCACAACTATTGTGGAAATACCCATTGCTTCCTTTAGTTTTGCCAGTGTTTGTCTCTTGTATTTTGTGGCACCATGATTGGGTGTATAAACATTTATGATTGTTATTTCTTCTTGCCGAATTGCCCCTTTATAAGTATGTAGTGGCCTTCTTTGTTTCTCATAACATCCTTGCATTTAAAGTCTATTTTATCTGAGATTAATATTGCTACTCCTGCTTCCTTTTGGCTGTAGCTTGCATGAAATATTTTTTCCATCCTTTCACTTCCAATTTCTTTGTGTCCCTGTGTCTAAGATGAGTCACTTGCATGCAACATGTTGATGGTTCATATTTTTTGATCCATTCTGCCAATCTGTATCTTTTAATTGGAGAGTTTAATCCATTTACATTCAACATTATTACTGTGACTGCATTTCTTGCATCACACATCCTATCCTTTGATTTATGTTTGTCAGATATATTTTTTCCCTCTCTCTCTTATTGTCCTTTAATGATCCAATATTGAATCTCTTTAGTACTAAACCTTTCTCTACATCTCTCTCTCCCCTCTGTTTCTCTGTTGGTAGGGCTCCCTTTGGTATCTGAAGTAGAGCAGGTCTTTTATTAGTAAAATCTCTCAGCATTTGTTTGTGAAAAATCTAAGCTCTCCCTCAAATTTGAAGGAGAGTTTTGCTGGATAAAGTATTCTTGGTTGGAAATTTTTCTCTTTCAGAATTTTAAATATGTCATGCCACTGCCTTCTCGCCTCCATGGTGGCTGCTGAGTAGTCACTACTTAGTCTTATGTTTCCTTTGTATGTGGTGAATTGCTTTTCTCTTGCTGCTTTCAGAACTTGCTCCTTCTCTTCAGTATCTGAGAGTCTGATCAGAATATGTCTTGGAGTGGGTTTATTTGGATTTATTCTATTTGGAGTTCGCTGGGCATTTATACTTTGTGTATTTATATTGTGTATAAGGTTGGGGAAGTTTTCCCCAACAATTTCTCTGAATACTCTTTCTAGACCTTTACCCTTTTTTTCCCCTTCTGGGACACCAATGAGTCTTAAATTTGGATGTTTTATTTTATCTATCATATCCCTAAGGTCCATTTCAATTTTTTTGTTTTTTTTTTACCCATTCTTTCTTTTGTTCTTTCATTTTCCATTTTGTCATCCTCCAGGTCACTGATTCATTTTTCAGCTTCCTCTAGTCTTGTAGTATGAGTATCCAGCATCTTTTTAATTTGGTTGACAGTTTCTTTTATTTCCATAAGATCATCTGTTTTTTTATTTACTCTTGCAAGTTCTTCCTTATGCTCTTCTAGGATCTTCTTCATGTCCTTTGTATCCTGTACCATGCTCTTCTTCATGTCCTTTATATCCTGTGTCATGCTCTCATTGTTTGTCTTTAGTTCTTTGATTAATTGCTCCAAGTATTGTGTCTCCTCTGATCTTTTGATTTGGGTGTTTGGGTTTGGGTTATCCATATTGTCTGTTTTTTTCATATCCTTCAAAATTTTCTGTTGTTTTTGGCCTCTTGGCATATGCTTTACTTGATAGGGTTCTTTTAGGATATGTAAAATTATTCAAAGACTAATCTCTGATTTGTCAGATCTACAGCTTGGTGGCATACACTTTCTCTAACTAACCCACAGATGGCATCCATGAATTACCTATTCCCATCAAGTCATTTCTCCCCAACTTTGTCTTTGTGGTGTGTGGGGGTCTGATTCTTGTGTGGTCCAACTAATGCACCAAGTTTGGGTGTGTCATTAGTGCTGTCCACTGTGAATGTAGGGCATGTTTCTGAATGGTTAGAGAGGGAGGGCAGCTTTAATAATAAAACCTCCCATGTGTCCTTGGAGATTTAAGGCTCTTGCAAGAGTCTAAACCTTCATTTCAGTCTCACCACAGATTGTCTCTGCTGCTGGCCCACAAATACTTGGTATTAGCATATGGTCCCTGGAATTTCCAATTGGGTCCCTCTTCCAAGCCATGCCCTTCTAGGGCCTCTGCTGAGGGAAGGTTGTGCTACAGCATAAGTGTGTGCCATCCCTCAAGGGAAGTTCTGGGCCACCAGGCTGTGCAGGGGCGTTCCTAGCCTGCTGTAAGGATGGCTGTATGGGGCATGTTAATTTCCCTCTTTTCACACAGCTCCGCCTTCTCTGCTCCAGGACAATTAGCTGGGGGTGCACGAAAGGCTATCGTTCACGCCCAATATTGTGGCATGTGTGCATGTTGCTGGAAACAGTTCCTGTCACACTGGGTTTTTTGGTGCGGCTCTGGGCTGTGGTGCTGGTGCTGGTCAGGAGCGTTCCCAGCCCACCAGGAAGAAGGCTGCAAGGGGCATGGTTATTTTCCCCTTTTGGCTCACTTCTGCCTTCCTCACTCCAAGACAATTAGCAATGGGTGTGTGAAAGGCTAGCTTCCATGCCAGATATTGAGGCATTCACACAGCCCGTTCCTGCCGCGCTTCACTGTGCAGTTCTCGCTGCTGTATCTGCAGCTGCTTTTGGGTTTTTTAAAAAAGAAGTAGTCTGCCTCCAAATGCCAACCCACAGTTTCCCCACACCACAGCATGTCTGCCAGATACTCAGCAAGCTTACTCATTCATTTCAGAACACATGCTCTGGGTTTCACCAAGTGCACGCTCCCTGTGGATTTAGCAGATCTTGTCCAGCTGGTGCATCGCTGGAACTGGTGACCTGGGTGACTTTCTGGCTTTTATCTAGTATTTTTCATGGAGGTGTTTTTGCCTTGTCTCTCCTAGTCTCCGTCTTAGTTCTTGTCACCTCCCTTGTTTTTTATAAGTTATATCTTTTTTGTCTCTCTTTTCTTTTAGTTGATCTTTTGTGATGTATCTGATTGAATTCTTTCTCATTTCATTTTCTGAATACTTTAAAATACTTCCTTTGTAATTACCAAGGTTTGTAGTACATTGCCTAAGTCTTTAACCTACTAGCTTGTAAAGTTACCAACTTAACTTTAATAGCAAACACATTCTCTGCTCCCATACCCCTCCATTTAACCTCTTTATGTTATTTTTGTCCCACACTGCCTCTTTATATTTTTCATGTGTGTTATTAGGAAATATGATTATTTCTTAATTGAATGTGTTCTAACTCATAGGAATTAATAAAGTTATGTAATGAGGATAGAGTATTATTTGGTTTTGTAGTTCCCCACTTAGTTACTTTTACTGAAACTCTTCACTTCTTCATACTTCTTCAAGCCAAACTTTCCTATCTTTTACTTTCAACCTGAAGAATTCCCCTTAGCAGTTCTTGTAGGATAGGTCTTTTGGTGATGAATTTTCTCAGTCTTTGTTTATCTATAAATGTCTTAAACTCTTCCTTATTTTTGAAGGACAGTCTTGCCAGATGAAGATTTTTTTTTCTCTTTCAGTACCTTAAATATATCATACCATTGCCTTCTTTCCTCCATGGTTTCTGATGAGAGGTTGGCACATAGTCTTATTGAGGATACCTTCTATGTGATGAATCATTTTTCTCTTGCTGCTTTCAGAATTCTCTCTTTATCTTCAACATTTAACATTCTAATTAGTATATGTCTCAGAGTAGGTCTATTAGGATATATTCTGTTTGGAGTACATTGCGTTTCTTGAGCATACATATTTATATCTTTTGTAAGAGTTGGAAAATTTTCAGCCATTATATACTCAAATATTCATTCTGACCCCTTTCCCTTCTCTCCTCCTTCTGGGTCTCCCATAATGTATACGCTGGTGCATTTCATGTGGACACACAGTTCTCTTAGACACTATTACTTTTTTTCTATGATTTTCTCTATCTGTTATTCCTCTTATTCTGACTGTGTGATTTAAAATGTCCTGTCTTCTAGTTTGCTGGTTATCTCTTCTGCTTATTCACATATGCTGTTTTGTATTTTTAATTTCCCTTATTGTGCTTTTCATCCCCACAATTTGTTATATTTCTTTTTAAAAATTTTGTAATTTTTCTTTTTGCTCAGGCATTATCATCTTAATATCCTTTATCCTTGTATCCATATTTAGTTTATGTCTAGCCACATTTCCCTTCAACTTCTTGAATTGATTTAGGAGATTTGACTGGATGCCTTTGATTAGTTGTTACAATATCTATGTCTCCTCTGAAATTTTACTTTGTTGCCTTTACTGAGCAATATCTTTGTGTTTCTTAGTATGACTTTTAATTTTTTGCTGATGTTTGGGCATCTGATTTTTGATGTGCTAACTTTGAATGTCAGATTTTCCCCATTGCCTAGGGTTTTATTATTGATTGATTATGTGTTAAGGCTTTATTTGATGCTTGGCCCAGCTTATACTGAAACTTTAGAGCAGCCTATGTTTAACTGTTCAGATTTTCTCAGGTCTTCTGCACCTGTTTCTTGCCCTGAACATTCAATGCAACTTTTAAGACTGCCCTTTTATATGCAATTCTTTCACCTCCAGGAGAAGGTTTCCTTTCTTCTGTTCCTTCTCCAGGAGTCCTGAGCTTTTCTGTTCTTGTGCATATTCTTCTCCCCAGCTCCCATGATTTGCTCAACTCCTCTCCCTCATTCATTATCCCTTCTATTATACTTTTCAGTCTTGGAGCCCATCCTGCCTTACAGTGGTTCAGTTTTCCTTTTATTCTGTGAGGCTTTTCTACCTCTGCTAATTTCCACATTAGTGTGTCCTGCCTCAGTGTGACTTATAGGGTCAGCATTCAAAAATGCCCAATTTTTTCATTTAGGTGTTCCAACAATTAGAGACTGGGTTGGGTGTGTGCACCGCTTGCCAACAGTTTTATTGTGGGTCTCTTTTGTCTCCACATTAGGGTGCTCCACCCCAGGGAATCATATGAGGTCAACATTCAAAAATGTCTGTCTTTTTTTCTTTAGGTGCTCTAGCAATTAGAGACCAGATTGGGTGTATGCACCTCTTGCCAACAGTTTCACTATGGATCTCTTTTGTTTCCTGGAGACCTTTTTGTGTACACAATGCTTGCCAGCTGCTTGGGTTCCTCCCTGGGTCTGTGTGGCCTGGGGTCCTGGTGTTTAGATATGTGTGGGGTTTTAATGTGCTGCTGTGAGTGGCTCTGTGGCCTGCGTCCATGGTAGGAGGTACTTGGTCTAGAATGCTGCTGCTGTGTGACTCTTAAGCTGAGCAGGACTGAATGAGGGAAAGGTGTCTGGACTGGCAGGTCTGAGTCACAGATCTCCTACCTTCTTTTTGGCATTGTTTTCCCCTTCAATTCACCATCTGTGGAGTCATTCTCAAGTCTCTCTTCCTCCGGTGTTCTAAACAAATGGGATTTGTCCTATTATTAGTTGTTTCTGAGGGGACTTTTCCAGAAGATATCTAACATCACTATCTTGATGATGTTACTCTATATAAGCTTTCTTTTTACATTTATTGATTTACCCAACAACTATTTCTTAAGTCCCTTCTGTATGTTAGGAAGTCCTCTCAGCACTGGAATATTGAGGTGAACAAGACAAAATCTCTGACCACTTGAAGCATGTTTCTAGTGGGGAAGGCAGGAAATAAACAAATAGAAGATAGACCTCCAGATAGCAACAGTTGTTAGGAAGGAGATAGAACCCATTTCTAAGGCAGAGACACCTGTTGTGTGGAATTGGATAATGAGTAATCCAGGGAAAGGTGTTTCAGGCAGAAGGTGCAGCTTGGGTACAACACAAAGCAGGAATGTACTTGAGTTTGATATATATAACACAGTCACAGTATTTATCCTATTATATCATGATTATGTACTCACATGACTCTCTCCCTAAGTAGAAGGTTAGGAAGGTTAGAAAATACTTTTTGTTCATTTTTTATTCTTAGTGGCTAGCTCAGTTTGGGATAGTCTTGGCACCTACCACATATTAAGCAAATAAATGAGTAAACAAAGTTCTTTTTCTAGAAGCTGTCAACACAAAGGTTTGTTATTTTTCAAAGCTTAAATGAACAATCTTCTTACCCAGAAATCAAAGTGTTTATTGAGATACATTCTATTTCAACATTTTGGTCTTTTAATTCAACATATTAAAGTAATGATAAATCTGTCCATACTTACTGAGACAACATTCTGAAATAATTTTATGTGTTTGCATTTATTAGATAAGCTTAAAATATTAAATTCACTTCATTTAAAAGTACTATTAAATACCTTAATAGCACCATTTAGTTTTTAAATAAGAAATTTTAGAGTTTAGATCATAGGATTCATTTGAATAAAATTATCCTGTGAAAATAAAACTATATTTGGTCAAAATTTTATAGTGGTATTTTAGAATAAATTTTAAAGTATTTTTAGTATTATGTATCACTAAAAAAAATTTTTTTTAAATTAAATATGGATATTCTGAAAAATGTATATTTTTAATTCTCAATATTCAATTTTGATATCATCAGTATATTTGGAAATACCAGACTGATAATAAAATAAATTTGGAGCACCTGAAATCTTTGATGAGCTTTTTTTTTTGAAGATGCAGAAGTTTTTATTGGTCACTGGTTCCCCAAAGGGCACCCTGCTTCTGCTGCCTCAGTGCCTTAGAACTTTGGTGTCGTTGGTCTCAGATACCATTTTGCCATCCACGTTCCTGCAAGTGGTGGTCTTGTGGATGGTTTGCATGGAGTTCATGGAGTTGCTGCTGCCCAGGCGTCGCTGAGACTGAAGTCCTCCCATCTTTTAGCAGGCGGCAATAGGTGTCAATCTCGGTCTCCAGCTTGACCTTGATGTTCAGCAGGGCCTCGTACTCCTGGGCCTGGTGCTGCCCTTCTGCCTGGGTCTGTGCCAGCTCTGACTCCAGGTCCAGCAGGACCCCGTTGAGCTGCTCCATCTGCAGGGCATAGTGGGCTTCCACCTCCCACAGGCTGTTCTCCAGGCTGGCTTTCAGTTTCTCATGGAGTATAGGTCTGTTTCCAAGGACTGGACAGTATGTCTCAGCTCCGTGAGTGTCATCTCTTCAGCAGTGGTGTTCTCTTCAATCTGCTCAGACCAGTACTTGTCCATTTCCTCTCGGTTCTTCTGAGCCAACTCGTCATACTGGGCTCAGATGTCTGCCATGATCTTGCTGAGGTCCTGAGACTTGGGGGCATCCACCTCCATGGTCAGCCCAGAGTTGGCAATCTAGGCTTTTAGGCCCTTTACTTCCTCCTCATGGTTCTTCATGAAGAGAAGCTCCTCCTTGAAAGCCTCGATCTCCATCTCCAGCTGCAGCCGAGTGACGCTGGTGTCATCAGTGTCCTTGCGGAGCCCATGGATATCGCTCTCCACAGACTGGCGAATGGCCAGCTCAGTCTCGTACTCGGCCCTGAAGTCATCAACAGCCAGCCGGGCATTGTCAATCTGCAGAACGATGTGGGCATTGTCCACAGAAATTTCAAATATCTGAGCCCTCAGTTCCTCGATGATCTTGAAGTAGTGACTCCCTTCTTCTCCAGGTGTTCCCAAATTTTGCCCTCCAGTCTCTGGTTCTCAGTCTCCAGGCTCCTCACCCTGTGCAGGTAGGAGGCTAAGCAGTCATTCAGGGCTTGCATGGTCTCTTTCTCACCCTGGTTGCCCCCCATTCCCACCAGACCCCCGGCCACCCTGCCGGCCAGGCCCCTGGACCCCCAGTCGCCCCGGGAGCTAGAGGAGTGGGACACGGAGGTCCAGGAGCCCGAGCCCCCAGCACCCACATAGATGCTGGCTGCGCTGCTGGACGGCTGGACCTGGTGGCTGGGCAACTGGACCGAGCCCAGGGATCGGTAGTTGGTGGAGGTGGCGTAGCGGGTGGTGAAGCTCATGTTTGGGGAGTAAGGCGAGAGGCCAGCACTCTGGATATGGATGCCTTTGATGAGCTTTTAATGCTTTAAGATACACTGTTTGGGATTTTGAAAGTGGTTGGATTTGGCCTGACTACCTTGTGTGCTGATGGTTTCCACATGAAAACAAAAATATTAATATATACAGGACAACAAAAACATTACATCAGAAAAAAATCAAATATGAAAATTCTGTCACAAATAAGCAGATATCACCATGACATATAAACTTATTGATTAATGACTGAATGGAACATTTGTTTCTTTCTGCTTTTGCTTTGGTGATACTGCAGCCTGGCCACCTTGTCAGAATACCAATGGTGCGTACAATGAATTTGGTTTTAAGTCAACTTAATTGTTTTTCTTCTGTTTCTTAAGTTGGACTTTGGTAATTGTATACTGAAGTCTTCTCTTTACAATCTCCTCATATTTCATGTAGCATGACACATGGACATCTGTAACCATCCTTCCCACTGGGAAGCTCTTTCTTCTAGAATCTTCTAGAATCAGGACCCAAAGGACAGGCAACTGCTTCTGATTCCCTTCCTTGTCTCTCCTCACCCTCTTAGCAGAGTTTGACAATAAGGAGAGGGCCGATCGCGGGGGTAAAATTTCTATGGTAAACAGATTTAAAACTTAATGGAGATAGCATCACTCAAAACATCAATTCTAATTTTTCTGGTTTGTTCCTTAAGCTCTCCCTTGGTCATCTTTCAAAAATATGAATAAATATCAAATGAGACTGAATTTCAGGGAAAAGTTGTTGCTGTGGAATGCCAGCCAGATGACCAAGACTCAGATGGTTTTTAGAAACCCTTTAGATAGATCTCGTAATAACAAGCTCCTTGGGGACCCTCCTCAATTAGAGTTAAGTTCTGTTACTATGCTGAAGTCCACATTGTTTTTATGCATATGCATGCAGAATTTAACATGTATTTATATTCCCTAATTCCTCTGGGCCTTGGACTCTATTTTTCTCTCTTTTACAATATGGTATATGGAAAACTCATTATTTTTTTTACACATCTCTACTGCCAGTAATTATCTGAGTGGTTTCATAAATAAAGATGCAGGGACACAATTCTCTTTATAGATCAAAATTAGCTTTTTATATTCACAAATCTTCCATGGGATTGATTTGTATTTTGTGCTTTTTGGTATGTAGTTGTATTCTAATTGCTCAGGATTCATTAAAAAAAAAAAAGTTGTCTTCTCTGACAGTAACTTGGAAGGAAATTTTCATTTTTATATTACATTACATTTTTGTAGAATTGAATAAGCTAGTAAGCAAAAAGTCATAAGATAAGCTTAGTAAACCTTCATATCGATGCAAAGTTAACATCAGTCACTTGGCAATTGGATGAAAATTCAGTTCACGGAACAGCATTTTGGATGCAATCAATGCTTATAAAAACTACAAGCAGTCTGTGCAAACCCTGCTGGATTTGGCAACACTAGGAGTCAGCTGTGATTCCTGAGCATAATAAATGCATTGGTTTGAATTCTCCTGTATGTTGTATGTGAGGTTTGTCTGAGGCTCATTCAGATTCAAGACGCACTTTAAGAAAGAATTAAGAAAGGAACTAATGGAAAGAAGAAACTCTTCCATTAGGAATCCTTTTATTGGAGTTTGGGCCTATTAGGTGATTGCTGAACTGTGCATCAACAATTTTCATAAATGAAAAACAACATCTTTTGCATATGTTCAAATTTCACCCACAGAAAGTACTTTTCAGAGAAAGCACTGGATGAAATTTTAATCCTTTATGGATAGGGAATCATCTGGCCTCCTATTTCTAAAATAGACTAAGATTACTCATTTACTTCTCTGCAATTATAGCAATCTGATCTTTTGAAATCTTGGAAGGGGTGAGATGATGAAATGACTGTAACACAAATCTATATTGAAGAGCTCAGTATTTAAATTTACCCTGTTCATGCCTCAAAGGGGGTTACTTATGAACAGATGCATATCACTGCCAACCTTCAGATATAGTTATCAACTTGGTGTCTGGGAAAAGAGTGGAAACAGAAAATGCATTCTATTGTTAATAGTAGAGTAGGGGACATTATTAAAAAAAGAAAAAACTAACAGATTCCTTGGTAATCTTATCAGTAGAATATATACGACTGCAATGGGGCTCTCCCAAAGGAGGCCTTTCTACTCAGATGAAAAGGTCATTATTTTTTATTACAGATGAGAGCTTGGAAAATTCAAAGCAAAAATGACAGATTTTAGCCTGACACTCTGAAGACAAGGGAAGGAGCTACCTCTCTGCTCCTCCCCTCACTCTTAGAGTCCCTCCTGACCTCCTCTACCTTCTAGCAGGTAAGCCCCAGGGTGGTGAAAATATGAAACTGGGCCAGGAACACCACAATTGAATTTGGATGTTTCTCTTCTAAATGGGGTCTGTCATGTAATTGCAGATACCCCCACCTTAAAAAATAATTATGTATTGAAGAGTTAAAAGCACTGGATTAAGATTTAGAGCACTTGAGGTTTCAGTATCATCTCTGCTGTATACATGTTGTATATCCTAGAGAAGCTTTTTTAACTGGTCTGAACTTGAGCTTCTTCTAAAAATTGGAAATACCTGCTGGCCTCTTGTCAAGAAGTTATTTGGTGAATTGATATAAGTACCTTGTGACTTGTAAAGTGCCACATACAATGCATTTTTATTATTGTCTATATATCAATAGGCCAGCAAACATGTAGTATATGATCTGGTAATACTAAACTTCCTTTATGCTTTTGTCCTTTACTTCCTGGAATATCTTTACCAGGATGCCCCATTTCCATTTCCATTTTATGTATCTGTGCAACTTTTCCTCAATTGATTTCCCCCTTATGGATCATGCAACTTATTTTTTTTTTTATTGTTTCACCATAAACACCATATTGATCACTTCTGTCCCTTTTGTACTTCATAGTTCACTTGACTATTGCCCTGCATTATTCAAAGGGTTCTTTGGTCGTAAATGTAGTTTCTCCAGTAATTTTGAAAACTCTCAACTACTTCATTACTATTCTTCAGATATGCATGGGGACTTACAATTGTACTGGGCACATAATCTCTGTTTACAAATTTGACTTCTCTATCAGGATGGAATGCTGCAAGTTAAATTTGGCTAACTGTGATGTCAAACCCCATATAACGACCTTCCTGTACCATGCTTGATATGCTATATTTGGTTCACTATCACCCACCTATCTTTGCTTCTTGGTTAAACATATCCTTAGTCAACTTCCTTCTTTCTAGGACCTTGAATCTTTTGACTTATTCAACTAAAATGGATTTGAATAAGAATAAGCCTTTCACAGTGTGTAGGCAAAACAAACTGGAATAACTGGAGAGATACTTATGAGTGGGGAGTTGCTTATATAAAGAGATAGACAAGAATGTGTGCCCCTATTACTTTTTGTTCGAACTTATGCTATGAAATTGGATTGGGGGGATTCTTCAGGTATAAAAAAATTGTACATTGCCAAAGCCAAAAAATTGAACTCTGTCCTTTAAGTAGCAAATTGCAGTATGTAGAGCTATATTAGAATAAAGAATGCTCTGAGAAGATTTTGCTGCATTTTTCAGTGTTGCATTCATGGCCATATATGATGAGTACTGAATGTGGTGTGGTTGTCCAAAAGCATAGGTATTCAAATAGTTCCCTGGAAATTAAAAATGTTGAATGGAAATAATAATTTTTTTTCAGCAGGATCCCCAGGAACAAATTCTGTTATTGCCGTATAGCAGCCAATGCCCCTTTCCAAGCTTTTGTGTAAATTTGCAAACATCATACAATTACCTCATTTGGTAATTATAAAGCCTCAAAGTACTGAAAAGGGGTGGCACTTAGTAACACACATTACAAAAGCATGGTAACTTGGGCAATAAAAACACTGCCTAATGGATGCCATTGTGAAGACAACTGCACAGTGGGGTGCCCATAATAATCAAAATAGATTTAATGTACATATTTATGTCAACTGTAAAATGGTTACAAACAACAGCAGGAGAGGCAATATGCTACACAAGGTGAAAAACTGAAATAGGGCACAAAACATATTCTTAGCATATTCAGTCATAATTTTGTTTCTTAAGGATGATCTAACACCATGAGTATTATCAACAGAATCAGGTTATTTGTTTTCAATTCTAGTGTGTTTTGCTTATGAGCCATGAAAGAATCATCCTTATTCAAATTCAATTTTAATTGATTCCAAAACATCAGGATGGTTGAATATGTAAAACTCCATTCCAACTGTTTAACTCTTTACCAAGTAGATTCAATTTATAGTGTTTTTTTTTTAATCATTTTATCCTCCCTATTCCAAGAATTGTGTGTGATAATATTCTTACCCCTTAAGCAAAACCTATATAAACTTTGAACACTATTGCATCAGACACATAGGGATGCAAAATTTGGCAGTAGGGTATTTCCTGGTACATTGTAGTACCACCAGCAGTGTGGTTTGCAGAATAATAGGAATATTCAAGTTCTCTTCAAAAAGCCACAAGCTGATTACTTATGAATGTTGAGAAGTTGTATAGTAATTTCTTCACATGTGAAATGGGTTTGTAGCATTCTCAGAAATGTATACAAAGAAAATATTTTTTCAGTAGAGCCTTGATATTCACTTAATAAAATTGGAGTCTTTAAGAAGTCTTCAAATTTTGCTAAATTATGAATGGCTTCTATGTGCCTTGTCTTTAAGTGGAACAATTGTCTCTTATAGCTAAAATGACTATACCTCTTGCTATAGCTAACTCTTGCTTCTTGATCATATGTTTTTTTAAATCTTTGTCATGTCCATGTCCCTGGCTACTGCAGTTGTCAGTGGAAGGAAGTCCATTTAAAGCCAAAATAACACTAATCCATGTTGTCACCCCACAAACCATAAAAATATCCAGTATACTACAAGACAATATATGGTACATATTGTAAAATCTAAAGTATTCATCAGTCAGTCAATCAAAGAGGTATGCCAGTAGGCCAACAGTGGGGATAAAATGGAGCACTAAAAATTATTCAATTAATCAAAAAGGAGATACGAAAAGAGTAAAAGCACAACAAATATCTAAGAAATGGTAACCTTAAATCCAACTATATTGATAACTATATAAAATATAAATTGTCTAGGTACTCAAATTAAAAGGCATAGTTTATCAAACTGGGTTAAAAAACAGACACAAATATGTGCTTTCTATAAGAAACCTACTTTGAGTTAAAAAATAAATATGTTAAAATCATAGGATGGGAAAATATACCATGCAAACCCTAATCAAAAGAAAAGTGGAGTATTTATATTAATATTCAGAACAAGGGATATTTCCAAGAATAATTAAAACAAAACTTAATGCTAAAGCTAATGCATCTGAAAGAATAACTATCCTAAATCTGTATGCACCTAATAACAGAGCTTCAAAATTAATTTAGCAAAACTGACAGAATTGAAAGGAGAAATAGACAAATCCACTATTACACATGGAAATTTCAACAGTCCTTTCTTAGTAATTGATAGAACAGTAGGCTAAAAATCAGTAGGATATAGTGACCAATATTGTCAACCAACTTGACCTAATTGGCCCTTCTAGAAAGCTATACTCATAAACAGCAGAGTGCATATTCTTTTCCAGTACTTATGGAAAAGTCACCAAGAGAGACCGTATATCCTGGGGCTTAAAATAAGTCTCAACAAATTCAAAATGTCTGAAAAAATAGAGAATATATTCTCTAATATAATCACAGTGAATTAAATTGTATATTAATAGCAGAAAGGTATCAAGAAAATCATCAAATATATGGAAATTAAACAAAATTTTTCTAAATAATCTATAGGTGGAAAAGAAAATCAGAAAGAAATTTAAAAAGATTTTGAAATTAATGATAAAGAAAACACAACATTTCAAAACATGGAACAAAGCTAAAACGATGCTTACTTCAAAATTTATAGCTTTACATGTTCATCATGCTCATGTTAGAAAAGAAGATTGATCTAAAAGTAATTATGTAAGTTTTCCCCTTAAGGAACTAGAAAAGAAGATCAAATTAAACAAAATTAAATAGAAAAAGAAAAGAAAAAGAGAAGAAAACAAATGTCTGAACTAGAAACTGGAAAAATAATAAATAATATCAATGAAACCAAACACTAGTTATTTGAAAAGGTCAATAACATTGATGAGTATCTAGTTAGACTCATAAATGTGGGTGGGGATGGGGCAAAGACAGAAGGTGGAAATTACCAATATCAGGTATAAAAGAGGGGGTGCTATAATGATTCTACATATATTACAAGGATAATAAGGCAATATTATCAACGAGTTTATGCTGACAGCTTACATGAAATTAACAAATGTCTTTAAATACACCAATTAGAAAATCTAACAAGAAGAAATAGAAAATCTGCATAGTGTTATATCAATCTAAAAATTTGAATTTGGCTTTAAAAATCTTCCTATGATGGAAAACTCTGGGAATAGATGGCCTTATTGCTGAATTCTAACAGATATTTAAGGACGAAATAATACCAACTTATACAAACTATTTTTCCCCAGAATATAGAAGAGGGATAGTATTTCTTAACTCTTTACATGAGGCCAGAAAATGCTCTGATACCAAGAACAGACTGTGACAGTTTGAATGTATTATGTCCCCCCAAATGCCATTATCTTTGATGCAATCTTGTGTGGACAGATGTATTAGTGTTGATTACATTGTAATTCTTTGAGTGTTTCCATGAAGATGTGACCCACACAACTGTAGGTGATAACTCTGACTGGATAATTTCCATGGAGGTGTGGCCCCACCCATTCAGCATGGGCTTTGATTAGTTTGCTAGAGTACTATATAAGCTCAGAGAAAAGCAGTGAGCTTGCTACAGCCACGAGGGACACGTGGAAGAACACACAGAGAGCTGAGAACAACAGAGAGGAGCTGCTGCTAATAGAGGATGAAATGCCCCAAGAGCAACATTTTGGAGAATGCATTTTGAAACATAACCTGTGAGCAAGCAGACGCCAGCCATGAGCCTTCTGAGCTAACAGAGGTTTTCTGGACACCAATGGCCATCCTTCAGTGAAGGTACCCCCTTACCTTGGACACTTTATGCCTTAAGACTGTAACTTTGTAACCAAATAACCCCCCTTTAAAAAAGCCAATCCATTTCTGGTTTTTGCTTAATGGCGTCATTAGCAAACTGGAATACAGACCTACATATTCCAAAAATAAAATTATAAATCAATAGTTCTCATGAAGACAGAGAAAAAAATTCTTTATATTAATTATTTAATATTAATGAATCAAATCCATCAACATATAAAAATAATACCAGCATGCAAAAATTATCCCTAGATTGCAAGGTTGACAACATTTGAAAATTAATCTGTGCAATTAACCTTTTAGCAGAATAAGGAAGAAAAATCATATGATCATCTCATTAGATGCAAGAAAGAATATCTGACAAAATTCATTACCCATTCATGGTAAAAATCTTACAGCAAACTAGGCATAGAATGCCATGTCCTTAACCTTATAAAGGACACTTGAAAAAACTTCAGCTGACATCAATCTTAATGATGAAAATGTGTATATTTTCCCCCTAAAACCGAGACTGTGGGTAGGATGTGTATTCTCATCATTTCTATTCAGTATTATAATCGCATTCCTAGCCAATACAATAAGGCAAGAAAAATAAAAGGAATACAGATCAGAAAGGAAGAAGTAGTGCTATCTTTCTTCCCAGACTACAGGATCATGGATATAGAAAATTCTAAGGAATCTACAGGAAGGTTGCTAGAACAAAGAAGGTAATTTAGTAAGGTCTCAGGATGCAATGTCAATGCAACAAACATGGTAAAGCAATTGTATTTCTATATAGGGGCAATGAACAATTGGAAAATAAAATTAAAAATATTCACTTACAGTAGTTTCAAAACATTAAATACATTAAGATAGACACATGTACTAAAGTAGGTGATAAATCTGTACCCTGAAAACTACAAAACATTGCTGAGAGAAATTAAATGAATGGAAAGATATAATATGTATGAAGACTCAATATTGCTAAGATGTAATTCTCCCTAAATTCATCCCTAGACTTAACACAATTACAATCAAAACTCCAGCAGTTTTTTTTTTTTAAGAAATAGATTAATTAAATCTGAAATTTAATTGCACATTCATTATTAACCATCTGCTATGTGGTTTCCTTGATGCTTCCTTCAGCCAAACTAGCAGCTCTCACAGGCCTGTGCCACTCACAAAGGGCTCCTCCAGCCAATGGAACTCCTGCTGTTTTCAGCACAACCACCATCAATCAGGCATTATTAAGGCAGCAATCCTCTGATGGAATCAATTCATAGGATTAGTGAAATCACACAGATGCCAGGAATATTTACATTTCGTACATTTCATAATGATATAAAGTGGTGGAATTTTAAGAATGTAATAGATTAACTTAAAAATTCTGACCATGTGAATATGATCTATTTGGCCAGGTAAGTACTATTATCTACGGGTTACATTGCAGGTTGAGAACACGCCACAGGAACAACCCCTCTTCCTGTATTTCATGGCAACTTTGCTTTCTCCTGAGACCATTGATGCTCTAAAAGCTTCAAAAAGTGTTTTTTTTTTTCACCTTCCTTCCTTGACACTAGTGGCTGTGTGCCAGTTTGTATATATTATGTCCCCCAGAAAAAGCCATATTCTTTAATGCAATCTTGTAGGGGCAGATATATTAGTGTTGATGAAGTTGGAACCCTTGGATTAGGTTGTTTCCATGGAGATGTGACCCACACAACTCTAGGTGATAACTCTGATTAGATTATTTCCATGAAGGCATGGCTCTACCCATTCAGCATGGACCTTGATTAGTTTACTAGAGCCCAACAAAAGCTCATACAGAAGGAGCTTATGGCTAGCTGTGGCTGACAGACACATTTTGAAGATGGCCATTGGAAGCTGACACTGACATTTTGGAGAATGCTATTTTGAAACACAACCTGGGAGAAAGCAGATGCCAGCCATGCGCCTTTCCAGCTAACAGAGGTTCTCTGGACGCCAGTGGCATCCCTTGAAGGTACCCAATTGTCGATGTCTTACCTTGGACACATTATGGCCTTAAGACTATAACTGTGTAACCAAATAAACCCCCTTTATAAAAGCCAACCCATTTCTGGTGTTTTGCATAATGGCAACATTAGCAAACTGGAACAGGCTGTTTCTAAGAATTGAAATTGGGATGGTTGTAAGAATAAGAACTGCTTATATTACAATACATTATCCTAACTGTTTTTTTCCTACAACAACAATTTTTTACAAAAATTCAGATTCATTAGCATTTCTCAGTCCTGCTGAGTCTCCCCTACAGCTCTCAGCAGTGAGCCACATTTCCTAAAAGCTTGAAAGTCAAAATTCTGCATCTCCATGTGTCAGAATCACTTCATGACTTATAAGAAAACTTCTTAAAGGCATGAAAATGAGTATATAAATTAAAGACCAAAGTTCAAGCTGTCACAATTATTTTAAACAAATTTTAAATTTTAGAGTAGGTTTTGATTTACACAAAAATTGCAAACATAGTAGAGAGTTTCCATAAGCTTTGAACTCAGGTTCCATGACTACTAACACATTACTATGGTATAGTTGTTACAATTAATGAACCAATTGATACATTATTAACTAAAGTCCAAACTTTATTCAGATTTTTTTAAACTTTATTGAGATTTTTCATATACCATACAATCATCCAAGGATCCAAAGTGCGCAATCAATTCCCCATAGTACCATCATACAGCTGTGCATCCATCACCACAATTTTTTTTCAATTTTTAGAATATTTTCATTACTCCAGAAAAGACATAAAGAGAAAAAAGAAAACTCAAATCCTCCCATACCCCTAAACACACTCCTCCATTATTGACTCATAATATTGGTATAGTACATTTGTCACACTTGATGAAAGAATGTTAAAATACTACTAACTGTAGTACATAATTTGTGATAAGTATATTTTCCCTATGTACCCCTCTATTATTAACTTCTAGTTATACTGTCATACATTTGTTCTAGTTCATGAAAGAGATTTTAAATATTTGTACAGTTAATCACAGACACTGTCCACCACAAGATTCACTGTTTTATGCATTCCCATATTTTAACCTCCAGCTTTCCCTCTGGTGACATGCATGGCTCTAAGCTTCCCTTTTCTACCACATTCACACACCATTCAGCACTGTTAGTTATTCTCACAGTAACATGCTACCATCACCTCTGTCCATTTCCAAACACTTAAGTTCAACCTAGTTAAACATTCTGCTCATAATAAGCAACTGCTCCCCATTCTTTAGCCTTGTTATATATCCTGTTAACTTACATTTCATGCCTATGAGTTTACATATTTTAATTAGTTCATATCAGTGAGACTGTACAATATTTCTCCTTATGTGTCTGATTTATTTCACTCAATATAGTTCACTCAAGGTTTCTTCATCAACCCATTTTTTTTAAGATGGTTTTGTTCACCCACCATACATTCCATCCTAAGTAAACAATCAAAGGTTCCCTGTACAGTCATGTATTTATGCATTCAGTACCATCACCACTATCTATATAAGGACATCTCCATTTCTTCCACAAAGGAGGAGGAAGAGTCAAAGAGGGTAGAGAGACAAAAAAAAAAAGACAAAGTAAAGAAAAAAAACAGCTAAAAAGCAACAAAAGGAAAGATAGAATTCAACTAATGTACAATAAAAGAGTCAAACAACATCACCAATGCCAAGAGTACTATACACCTCCCTTATGTCCCCTTCTTATAGGCATTTAGCTTTGGTATATTGCCTTTATTACCTTAAAGGAAGCAAAATACCATGTTTCTGTTGATTATAGTTTCTAGTTTCAATTGATTATATTTTTTTCCCCAATGCCACCCCATTTTAACACCTTGCAAGGTTGACATTCATTTGTTCTCCCTCATGTAAAGACATATTTGTACATTTCATCACAATTGTTGAGTACTCTAGGTTTCACTGAGTTATAGAGTTCCAGTCTTTATCTTTCCTCTTTCCTTCTGGTATCCCACATGCTCCTAACCTTGAAAAATTCAGCCATACTCACAGTCATATTTGTTCAGTGTACTTACATTTTTGTGCCACCATCACCAAAAATTGTGTTCCAAACATCTCACTCCTGTCTTTTCCTTTCTGTTTGTAGTGCTACCTTTAGTATTTCCTGTAGAGCAGGTATCTTGTTCACAAACTCTCTCATTGTCTTTCTTCCAGAGAATATTTTAAACTCTCCCTCATATTTGTAGGATAGTTTTGTCAGATATAGGATTCTTGGTTGGTGGTTTTTCTCTTTCAGTATCTTAAATATATCACACCCCTTCCTTCTTGCCTCCATGTTTTCTACTGAGAAATCCACACATAGTCTTATTAAGCTTCCTTTGTATGTGATGGATTGCTTTTCTCTTTTTGCTTTCAGGATTGACTGTTTGTCTTTGATGTTTGATAATCTGATTATTAAGTGTCTTGGCATAGGCCTATTCAGACCTATTCTGTTTGGGGTATGCTGCCCTTCTTGGATACGTAACTTTATGTCTTTCATAAGAGATGGGAAATTTTCATTATTTCCTCTATTATTGCTTCTGCCCCTGTGCTGCTTTGAATGTATTGTGTTCCCCAGAAAAAGCCATGTTCTTTGATGTAATCTTGTGGGGCAGACACATTAGTGGGGATTAAGTTGGAATGTTTGGATTAGGTTGTTTGCATGGAAATGTGCCCGACCCAACTGTGGGTGATGACTCTAATTGGATAATTTCCATGAAGGTGTTACCCCATCCAATCAGGGTGGGTTTAAATTAAATCACTGGAGCCATATAAATGAGCTGACAAACAGAAGAAACTCAGTGCAGCTGAGAGTGACACTTTGAAGAGGAGCCACAGTCAAGAGGGACACTTTGAAGAATGCCCAGGAGCTGAGAGAGGAGCTACAGATGAGAGACAGTATGAAGACGGTCGTTGAAAGCAGACTCTTGCTCCAGAGAAGCTAAGAGAGGCCAGACACCCCAAGAGCAACTGAGAGACATTTTTGAGGAACTGCAGCCTAGAGAGGAACGTCCTGGGAGAAAGCCATTTTGAAACCAGAACTTTGGAGCACACACCAGCCACGTGCCTTCCCAGCTAACAGAGGTTTTCCAGATGCTATTGGCCATCCTCCAGTGAGGGTACCCGATTGCTGATGTGTTACCTTGGCCACTTTATGGCCTTAAGACTATAACTGTGTAAACAAATAAACCGACTTTTATAAAAGACAATCCATTTCTGGTGTTTTGCATTCCAGCAGCATTAGCAAACTAGAACAGCCCCTTTTCCCTTCTCTTCTTCCCTTGGGACACCCTTGACATGTACATTCATGTGCTTCATGTTGTCATTCAATTCACTGAGAAATTGCTCATACTTTTCCATTCTTTTCCCTATCTGTTCTTTTGTGTGCAGGATTTCAGGTGTCTTGTTCTCTGTTTCCTGAGTGTTTTCTTCTGCCTCTTGAGATCTGCTCTTTTATGTCTCCATTGTGTTTTTCATCTCTTGTGTTGTGCCTTTCACTTCCATAGATTGTCAGTTGTTTTTTCAAACTTTCAATTTCTACTTTATGTTCACCCAGTGTTTCCTTTATATTCTTCATCTCTTTTGCCACATCTTCCCTGAACTCATTGGTTTGGTTTTTGATTTGATTTAGCATATTTCTTTGAAAATCTTTAACTGATTGTTTCATTAAAGTGAAACAATATCTCAACTGTATCTTAATGGAGGTGTAAGTTTGTTCCTTTGAGTGGGCCATATCTTTGATTTTCCTATTGTAATTCATAGTTTTCTGTTGTCTAGGCATCTTGTTTCTTTGGTTACCCCAATCAGATTTTCCCAGACCAGAATGGGTTCAGGTCTCAGAATGAAGTTATATTCAGGGTGTCTCTTAGAAGAATAGCATGTTTTTCTGTGAGGCCTCTAGCCATTGTGCTTTTTCTAACCTACCCAGCAGGTAGTGCCTGTCAGCCTGTCACCCTTGACTGGTGTAAGGAGGTGTGGCACCTTTAGTTTCTGTTTTGGCTGTTTTCCCCAGGGTCTGGGGTCTGAATCCTGAAGGGAAGGCCAGCCCTTGAGCTGGGCCCTACCTCCTTCCTCTTAGGGAAGATACACACTTTAGGGGGTTATCTTCTTCATTTTAATTGGTGCTTCTTTTATCTCCAACTCTGGGTCAGAGTGCTGTGAACTGAAAATGGCTGAGGTTTTCTCCACTGAAGCACTCAGGTTGAGAAAGAGAGAAAGGGAAAGAAAGCCCCTTTTCAGAGCCAGTATATGGCCCCTCAGTTCTCAGTTCTGCCCTTTGGTCTGAGAGAGCCCCTGGTCTTTCTGGCTCTTTGAGGTCAGTTGTCTCTAAAAGCCTCTGTCTTCTTGAGACAGGTTTTGTCTATGTTTGTAGCTTGTATTCAGCAGTCCACAATTGTTAATTAAAACCCCAGTTGGAGCTGTGCTGAGCTATATTCGCTGGCTCTGGGAATGCTGGTTTCTCTTACAGTGGGGCTCAGCCTGCCGTGGGGGGAGGGGACTCCTGGTGCGGTTCTGCAGTTTTCGCTTACAGATTTTATGCTGCAATCTTAGCCATTCCATCCAATTCAGTTTGGTGTATGATGTGTGGGTAGTCACATTTGTCCCCCAGCAGCTGTTCCAGATTATTTATTAGTTGTTCTTGGATGTTTATTAGTTGTTCCAGGGGACTAACTAATTTCACTCCTCTCTATGCTACCATATTGCCCCTCCCCCAGAGATTTTTTAGTTTTTACTGGATGCCTTTTTTTCTGTTGCAGGATTCTTCCAGGACATATTACATTAAGTCATCATGTCTCCTTAGACTCCTTTGGACTGTGACAGTTTCCCAGACTTTCCTAGTTTTTGATGACAGATGTTTTGAGAAGTACTAATTAGATATTTTGTAGACTGTTCCCCATCTGGGATTTGTCTGATTTTTTTTTCATGATTAAGTAAGGTTATGGGTTTGAGGGAAGAAGACCACAGAGGTAAAGTGCCATTTCATCACATCACACTGGGGGTTAAACTTGATGTTAACTTTGATCACCTGCCCAAGGTAGTGCTTTTCAAGTTTCTCCATTGTTGCTCACACCTCTTCCCCCTCCATACCACATTCTTTGGAGGAAAGTTACTATGCACAGGCAGCTCACACTTCAGGGGTGGGGAGTTATGCTCCACCTCTTTGAGGGCAGAGTATCTACATATTATTTGGACTTCTTCTACATGGGAGATTTGTCTCTTCTTCCTCACTTGTTTATTTGTTCAATCATTTATTTACCTGTAGGTATATGTAGGACCACTGCAAAAACTTGGGGATTATCAACTCCATTGGATTGATGTCTCCACTTCCAGTAGTGCCACCTAAGATTATATTAGCTATTCTCTTATTTTTGGCAGCCAATCACATTGTTGATTTATATTGAGCTTGTTACCAACCAAATCCCCAAGAATTCTTCAAAAGGACTGAAGTTAAATTAGGTCTCCATCATACTCAACCTACTGAATGTAGGTGCTATATTCTGTGTTCATCCCTGAGAGATCTCCCTATATTTTTGGTCTACCATTCTTTCTATTTTTTTAATTTAATTTTTGAGTCATATTTATCATCTGTGTTAGATTATTGCAGCCAATGGCTCTTTGTCTCTGGCTTTTAGTAGTCTCTCCCATACTGACTCTGGGCTTAGCCATGTGACTTACTTTAGCCATTGGGACAATAGCAGATATGACACAAGCAGAGACCTAAGAAGCAATTACAGTAGGGACTTGTCTTCTTTTTTGCTGCTCTTGGAACCATGAAGCAACAAAGTGAATAAGCCCAAGCTAGACTGGTGGAGGACAATAAGCCATGTGGAGAACTGGAGCTCCCCAATGCACAGTCAGCCAGCATCAAGTCAACTTGCAGCTGATTGTAAATGCATAAGTTAGCCCCAGGCACAGTTTTTTAAGCCTAGCCTAGGTCAGTAGAACTGCCCAACTGAGCCCAGACCAAAACCCTAATCCACAGAGCTATGAGCTAATAAATGGCTGTTGTTTTAAGCTTCTGAGTTTTGGGATTTTGTTTTCTTTTTTTAAACAGCAAAAGCTAATTCATACAACACCTGACATAGCAGTTATACTTTCCAGTTGCATATCACTCACAAATTTGGTGTATTCTTACATCCAAATTACTGAATAGATTCTGTCCAAATGAAGAGCTCTGATACACAATCTAATGTTGATACTGAACAAGCCTTTGCTCAGCCAACTATTAAAAACCCTAACTACTTTATATGCAGCCTACAATTGCAAAGGAAAAATGACATTGGAATAAAGGATGGAATTAGATTGTAATTTTCACATAACTCTGCCTTCTAATTAGTCTGTAATATACTGTATTCTCTAATGATGTTACAAATATTTTGTGTTCAGAATGTTTAAAGTATCTGGAAATAAATTATCTTCACAAAGAAAGTTAAATCTTTTCAGAAACTAGTACTCATATTATTTCATATATAATAGAAAAAAAGGAGTAAATTATTGTATAATAAAAAAGGCCTTCAAACCTATTTCTCTTATTGATGAATGTTAAACTTTCTAAATGCAATGCTTAAGTTTTTTTCTCTTTTTTTTTTCTCTTTTTAAATCCTTACTTTTATTTTCCTCCTGAGCCTCCTAAATATTTCCTCCAGTTTTAAATAGAGATGCTAAAATCTTGAGTGTAAAGGTTGAGGAAAGAATGAAAAAGATATTTCCTGCATGATTAGTAGCAGGAAATACCAGAATCTCTTCTGAGTATTCTTTCCCCACATATTTCATTTCTCTCCACTTATTATTTTTATTTTTGTTTTGTAAAAACAAAATATTGTATTCTTCAATGCTTTTATTCCTTTTATACTTAGTACAATTGCTACACTTAAAAAAGTAATAAAACCTTAGAGCAACTTTGGGATAAGTAGGGAGAATAAAGCCAATGATCTTATAATAAGACAAAACAATGTGGTGGAAAGATTATCTATTTGGGAATCAGATAATCCTGGTAGGATTTCTTCATATACCAGTTACTAGCTCTGTGAGTTTGAGCAAGTTTGGGAAATTCAGAATCTCATTTTCCTTATATATGACATGGGGATGACAACAATACCTACTTTTTTGGATTATTGTGAGGACTAAATGAGAAAATATGTGTAAAGTGTCTGGTATATTGTGATCAATCAATAAGTAACATATTTTTAAAATGAATAAGAATGGCAAATATATCATGAGCACATATTTTGTGCCAGGCACTATGCTGAGGATTTGATTTGAATAGTGTGGCGAGTCATAGTATCAGGAACGAAGGTTCCTTGTATATTTTTTTTCCTCCATATGTAGCTTCCTTCCACTTCTGGGCCAAGAAGGCTGTTGGAGTTTCAACTGTAACATCTCTACTCATAATAGCAACTAAAAAAGGGGATACTATTTTTTTTCCATTTAAGGATACTTTTAGCTTCCTCTTGCTTTTACATCTTATTGGTCATACTTAGTCATGTGATCATACCTAGATTCAAGGCAGCCTGGAAAGTAGTTTTTATTCAGAGCAGCCATGAGCCCAGTTAAAAATTAAGGGTTTCATTACTGAAAGAACAGATTTTGTGAATAAACTTCAATATACTGTTGACTGATATTTAATATATTAATTCTTCAAAGCTTTAGTGTAAAAGCATTTTTCAAACACATTCTTTCATTTCAGTAGTGAGGTGGAAGCAAAACTAAGGGAGGCATCACTGAAAATTCTACCTAATTCTAAATTTTGCCTATGGCAAGCCCAAAGGAAAGGTCTTATTAAAACTGGTCTCCTTGACAGCCTGAATGGTCATCCACTATAATTATTCTTTCTTTTTCCTTTCTTTCTTCCTTTCTTCCTTCCTTTCTTTCTTTCTTTCTTTCTTCCTTTCTTTCTTTCTCTCTTTCTTTCTTTCTTTCTTTCTTTCTTTCTTTCTTTCTTCTGTTTATTTACTTCTTTTTAAAAATTCTTTTCAGTTGTTTCTAATTAGAGAAGTTGTGAGTTTACAGAACAATACTGCATGAAAAACAGGATTCCCATATACCACCTTGTCATTAACACTTTTCATTGATGTGGTATATTTGTAACAATTCATGAAAGCACATTTTCATAATTGTACTATTAGCTATAGTCCATGGTTTAACTTAGGGTTCAATATTTGTATAGTGTAATTCCATGGATTTTTAAAAAAATATTTTATTCTAGTACCATATACATGCAACCTAAAATTTCCAGTTTTAACCATGTTCAAATATATTATTTAGTGCTGATAATTACACTTATAATGTTGTACTACCATCACCATCATCCATTACCAAGAAAAAAAAAAAAAAGAAATCAGGAAAAGAATTAACACTAAAGATATGAACACTTCCATGAAGACCAAAAGTTTATCTTTCTATTTTAAACCCTACTTAAAATTTGACTTTTTAAATTAAAGCATTGTGCTGGTTTGTATATATTATGCCCCTCCCTCAAAAAAAAGTCATATTCTTTAATGCAGTCTTGTGGGGTCAGACGTATTAGTGTAAATTAGGTTAGAACCTTCTGATTGAGTGTTTCTTTGGAGATGTGACACCCAACTGTGAGTGACACCTTTGATTAGGGTGTGACCGCTTGATTGAATGTTTTCATGGAAATGTAGCCCTGTCCACTCAGGGTGAGTCTTGATTAGTTCACTGGAGTCCTATAAAAAGAGTTCACAAGCAGAGGGACCTCAGAGCAACTGAGAATGACATTTTGAAGAGAAGCTGCAGCTAAGAGAGGACAAAATGACCCAAGAGCAACATTTTGGAGAGTGACATTTTGAAATGCAACCTGGGAGCAGACAGATGCCAGCCACGTGCCTTCCCAGCCAACAGAGATTTTCCAGAAGCCAATGGCTATCCTTCAGTGAAGGTGCCCTATTATTGATGCCTTACCTTGGACATTTTATGGCCTTAAGACTATAACCTTGTAACCAAATAAACCCCCTTTATAAAAGCCAATTCATTTCTGGTGTTTTGCAAAATGGCAGCATTAGCAAACCAGAACAAGTGTGTTATTCCTCTATGAAAAATCAGAAAGAAATCAAACCTCCTCTCATGCAGGATCAAGTAAATAGATTTGGAATGCAGCCTCAGGGAAAACTGAAGGAAATGGCATAATTAATTTCTTCTTTTATTAAGAGACATGCTTAAAATATCTTAATTCATTCTTACATTTGTTTTTATTTTTCCCAGTTCTTCATTTTTTGTGCTCAGAAACTTTCTAATGTTCTGATCCCAGGATTTAATTTTCCCATAATGTTTTATTTCTTTCATAATACAGGATAGTAAGTACTACTGACATGGTATTCTAGTAACAAAGAGTTCATAAATTTCATTTATAAGAACGAATGTCCTAAGAATTCATAGTATATGCTGAAAATATCTGTATGGGTTTTCTAGGGCTGCTGCAACAAATTAACACAAACTTGGCAGCTTAAAACTACAGACATTTATTCTCTCACTGTTCTTGGGACCAGAAGTCTGAAGTCAAAGGTTTGACAGGGTTGGCTCCTCCTGGAGGCTTCCATGCTTCTCGCCTAGCTTCAGGGGTTGCCGGCAATCCTTGGAGTCCCTTGGCCTGTGGCTACATCACTCCAGGGATGCTTCTGTCTTCACATTGCCTTATCCTCTATGTGCATCTAATCTCCCTTTGCCGCTCACATATATGGATACTTTGTGGTGGCATTTAGGGCCCACCTGGACAATCCAGAGTAATCTCCTCATCTCAAGATCTTTAACTTAATGATATTCGGTAAGATCCTTTTTCCAAATAAATTAACATTTAAAAGTTGCAGAGATTAGGACTTGATATATTTAGCTGGCCATTATTCAATTTCCTACAATACATTATAAATACTGTTTAACCCTTAAAATGATATGTTATTAAAATACTCAACAGCACAAAGTTCAGCTCTTTACACTGGTGGCAATAAAATTTTGATTTGATAGACTTTTTCACTTTATGAAATTTTTAAATGAAATGTGTTTTTCATAGAACAACTAAAATTCTTTCTCATGTGTATATCTTCTGACAGCTAGATCTGGGAGTAGAAAAAGAATCCCAAGTAACTGATCTACAAAACTATAAGCTCTCATCACTTTCCCTTTCACCTTCTTTTGCAAGTACTTTGCCAAAGTTTATGCTATTGTAAATAATGGAATAGAGTAATGATCATATTAAGAAGGACTTCACAGTCTTCATTAGACACTCACCAGCTCTGGATAGTATATTCAGTCTCTCGCTAAAAGGGTAAACTTCTCTGAATTGAACCCAAGGACACTTTGCTTCCCTGGGAGATGCTAGTATTTATTATCAACATATGTGCCATCAGTGTGCACTAAAGAAGTCCATATAGAGACTATCTGAAAATATGAACTAATTCCTGGAGTGGAGAAATGCATGTAGCCATGCATTTTAACCAAAATAAACAAATATAACTTAAATTTAATTAAAATTGTTTTAAAATAGCAAGCTATTTGATTAAATGTGCTTGTTTTTTTTTCCCTATTAATTTATATTTGTATACTTAACTGATATGCATGATTCTATATTGATGTGTATTTTGCCTGCAAGCTCTGGGGTAGGGTGGCTGAGAAGATTCTTCATAGGCATAATATATTCAATTAAATTTCTTTCAATTCAAAATTTATAGTTTTCTACAGTTCTCTCAAAATACTTCCATGATTATTATAGATGATTATGAAAATGTAGTTTTTGAAAAGGGATTATCATTTCTGTGGCAACAATTTTGACTGACTGAACAAAATAAGGGAAGGAGCAAAGAGTTTAATGAAAAAGATGTGATAATTCAGGCAAGAGATGGCCCAAGAGGAACCAGTCTTTTCACTAGAGACTGAGGGGAAGGACACATTTTAGAGATAAAGTGGAAAAAAGAAAAATAAAATATGCTGAACACCTGAGATAAGGAGAAAGAGACATTACATGGTGGGATGGATAAATTAATTTGTATTTTTTTTTTTAGTTTATGCTTCCATGTCATATACCAGATTTGATAATTGACTGTTTTTTCCAAGTGTTTGAATCAGATCAAACTGCCAGGCTTGGAATTCTCAAACCTAATATCTATTCATAGCACTATTTTCCCTTTCAGACAATTTAGTAGAAATAATCCACCTGGATAAGAGCAGCAATTAATAGTGTTATTTTTACTATCTCAATAATGTTCTATGAGTAGGTTTCCTTAAAGATCAGGACATGAGTGCAGTGGGGCCTAAGTTTAAACAGATAAAATTATGCTGATTGCTACCCATGGAAGATGATTTTCTGTGATTCAGATTTAAAGTAAAACCAATATTATTAGCTAAAAGGTCTTAGGGCATCTGCTTGGCAATGGACCCAGTGTCTCGCAGAGTACTTTCCTGAGGGCAGACAACAGGATTTAAGGACTAGACTAGCACATAAATAATTTATTGCTGTAATATCTCCTCTCATTGCTCCTTTATTTGCACACATTCCTTATTTCTCATGATACAGTAAGCGATCCCATTTTCTGGTTTGCCTTCATGTCAAGAGAAGGCCTGGTGAATTGATTTAGTTATTCTGTTAACAACCTCCTTTCAGGAGCTCCATTTGAAAATGGAATTCCCTTACAGAGCAATTTGCCAGACTAGTCTGGTCCTTGATAATGTCTTTATTTTCAAAGAAAAGGTAGACGTGCTCCATGAGGAAAACATCTTGTTTTCATATGTATCATTAGCATGCCATTAGTTTAGGAAAATTTTTGTGGCCTCTTTAAGTAGCAATGTCTTCTATATTATGTGGCTCAGAGAACTAAATGAGAATTTGGAATCCTGGAATTCCATTCTCTCATTAATTAACTGTAATCCTAGGCAAATTATTGTCTTCTTCATATCACATTTGTGAAATTGAGATAATTATCATGTCTCATTATTTTATAGAGTAGCTGGGAAGAGCATATATTTATGTTTGTGCATGAACATTTTGAAAATCGTAAGAACAGTACAAATATAAGACATATTTTATAGTATTAATGCAAATAGCTCAGTACTTGTTTGGGGATGAAAAAAATACATCCAGTCACATATATATGGGAACAGTGTTGTTTATTTTTCTCTCTCCTGGACTCTGTTCCCTGCACATAAGTCTGTGACTTCATTTAAGTAGTTCCATCTGGAACAAAAAATAAAGAAAAGTTGAGGAAGTAATATTATGCCTTCTCAATCTTCCATACCACATCTCCCTAGAGTTCAGGGCTTGGTATGCTTGGGAATAGTTTACAACATTCTATACTTTAAAAAACTTTGGGGGAAAAAAAAACAACCCTTCCTCTAACAATATGAATTTCTCCGGAAAACACACCCAGAGCCAATATTCAGCATGTTTAAAGAAACATCTAATGTATGTCTCTATTACTGGAATGGCCAGCAGGAGCTCTGCTCTGTTGGAGCATTTATGAGAAACACATGCAAAGAAGATGCTAATGACAGAGCAGTCACAGAGCAGTGAAACACAGAATTCATTTTCCTCAGATTAGACATTGAGGAACAGTAGAATAAATTTAATTCATGGGCCCCTAGGCAGAAATTTTACCTGTATTGGATGCAAAATAAACACATTTTCAGCATGAAGAACCTCACTCCTTTGATGGTCTCATTTTACTTCTCTCTGAGCAGTGAGTGTCTATTTGGATGTCTCTTTTCTGAACATTAGTGGTATCTACAGGACATCAAGACATTTTGAATGGAAAATGAGACTTTTGTCAATCATCCAGATATGTGGTCAGCATGATACCAGCATTGTTTTTGTTAGTTTGTAGATGGGGTAAAAAAATGTCACCAGCAGGATAAAAAATACATGTGTGTCTATTAGAACTTCTGCTTCATGATGGTGCGGGGAGAAAACAAAAAAAGGAAAAAAAAAAAGAAGGAATGAGAGAAAGGAAAGGAGAAATTTGCAAGTCATCATCATCAAGTGCCCTAAATGACTCTCTTTAGAGTCCACACCATCGTCAGCCTGTGTCTGGCATTGACAGGACCTCACACATATCTATGGAAATGACCCTGGTTCTAGAGTTCGGCTCTGGTAGATCCCACCCACTTAGAATATATGAACTGTGCTTACAACACAATAAGTGAATGGGGAATAAAATTCATATTCTTATCATATGCAGCATTTCTTCAGTTGCTAACTAATTCCAGGACTAACACTGCTTTGTAAATCCATCCGTGTGTCTCGATGAGATTAGGGGAATCAGGCAGAAGGAAATGGGGTTAGTCAGATAAGAAACTTGAATGTGAATATTGTTAAGCATGGTTAACTGAATATTTTAAAAGTTAAAAGAAGGTGGTACATTTTCTAAAAGGTCAGTAACATTTTCCCCATGTATATTCATTACATCTTTTAATGTGAAAATTTTCTAGAATCACATTGTCTAGCAACCAGCTGGACATATATATCGGTTCAAAATTCCATTTTGATCCATATTTCAAAATTGATTAGTAATTTGTATTCCATATATTTTCTGATGAAACATAAATTTTAGAACTTGTTTGAATTCTTTCAACCATTCCCATTATTGTGAGAATCCCATCCTAAATTTATTAATGGGGTCATTTACAAGCTTCTGTAGAATACCTTTAAGTTAATTATACCACTCCTCCAAACATTTGGATGCTCAGAATAACATAGATAGCAAATTCAGATAATATGTACCCAATTTTTTTTTATCACAAAAGCTTTATATCTCTCTATTTCATTAGCCACTAATAACTGCCATAGCAAGTACTAATATCAAGCTACAGATGCTTACTTCATGTTTTTTTTTTATGATTGAACTTTATCTATGTTTTGAGCCCTCATTCTGCCTTGTAGTCGACACTTTTCCTAAAACTGCACCTCTATTATGGAGGCTTAAAATGTGCCAAGTTATTACCAATTGGCTTCAACCAACTCTTCATTTTAGATAACGATAGCCTCCCAAAAAATTTTAATTCCAAGGGAAAAATGAAAGTTAAGTCTTAGACCAAATTCTGCTGAGAGAGTGAGAGCTAGAGTGAGAGCTCTCGCTCATAAGAGAGAGAGAGAGATCTAGTAAGCAAGTACAAATACTTCATATAACAGTTCTCTAATTCCATGAAGGCCCACTTTTCTGTTCTGTTTTTTGTTGTTGTTGTTGTTTTAATATGCTCCAGCTACCATCTTTTAAGAAAATTTCCCTCAAAACAGATGTGACAGCCTTTCAGAGTCAGTATTCTATAATCCTTTTGTTTGGTGACAGGTGCCAAGAATTATGAAGAGTCTGAGATTTACCCTAACTGCAAGTGCACATGTTAACCTACCACAGCACAGCAGAAGATAGGAGACTCCTGGATCAGAGACAAGGATAGTTTATTATTCACAGCAATAAAAGTAGCCAGAGCATTAGGATTTGCACTGGTTTTTTGATTCCCAATTTCCACAGGGCAACATGAAGGGGGTCAAATCATACCTGCACACTCAATCAGGTTCATTACAGAAGAGGAAACCTGAACTTAGGGAAACTGAATCTTTTCTACTTAATAGTAAATCTGGCTGCTCTTTGCTCTGAAGAGAGGCACTACCTTTATCTGTCAAAGCTCTAAGCAAGAGATTGGAAAACTTCTTCTCTAAAAAGCCAGATAATAAATAATTTAGGCTTTTCTGTTCAAGTATGGTCTTTGGTGCATATTCTCTATTTTTGGTTGGTTGGTTGTTTTACAACCCTTTGAGGGTTTTAAAACCACTTTTAGCTCAAGGTTCATACAAAGACATGCCACAGGCAGAATTAAGCCCACTGGCCCTGGTTTGCCAACTCTTGCAGTAAGTAAACTTGCCTATTGCTCCAGGAGGGGTCACAATCTCTATCTTCCAAGGCTGTTCACTGTACAAAATTCCATGAAGTTAGCCCAAAAAAAGAAAGTCAGTGCCTCTGCTCACAAGATGTGCAGAAACTAAGAGACCTATGGAGAATTACCTTCCAATAATATCTCCCCCTTTTTTCTATGCCATCTTGGCTTTTAGTGAATTTTCCCTTGAGTATGCCACTTCATCAGCTGCTCTGATTCATCTGACCAACAGAAGCTGGTGCCAAATCTGTTTAATTTGTCATGGGTGGCACTTGATTCAGGCTATTACTAACATAACTCCAAGCAAGCAAAGGTAAAGATTGTCTCTACAATGTTTTATTCAATACAAATTCTGTAAAACATTTTCTGTCACCAAAGAAAGTATATTTCCAAAATTCTTCATGCTATTAAAAATCCACCAATTTCACTAATGAAAACCCATTTTTGACAGTCTACCAATCAGCTAAATATATGATGTGATGAAAAATAACAGTAGCTGAAGTGCTTAGAGTAACCACCTCTGGATAGTACCCTTCTGATGTAATGCAAGCTGACCACTCCTGGGGTGAGGACTACTAATTAGGTCTGGCTGCACATAAAATATCATAATGCCCAAAATGAAATATTTTAATGAAAATTACAGATGTCAAAATACTTGGAGGTGCTACCTGGTTTAGTCATTATCATCTGTCTATGCAGGCATTTGCTGAGATACCTGATACTGAACAGTCTTCAGCCATTGGTTCCTATAGGTGGCTGATGCATTCTTCTTTCCCAAATGCAAGACCTCTCAAGGGCCACCCTCTCTTAATCACTACTACATCCTCTGGTGTGTTAGGAAATTCTTCAGTGCACCTGGTCTACTTTTGTGCTTAGAAGAAATAACTTCCGACCTTTATCTGGGACACAGCAGCATACACGGGGACTCTGACTATGGGAGCATTCCAGACCCTTTTGCCAAGACAATTCCCTCAGCCATTGCTACTCTCCTGCCTCTGTGCTATACTGAGATATGGAGAATTCTGGAATTTTGCTGTTTTCTTAGAGGCTATTCTGACAAAAGTATAAGATCCTTCAGCTCTCAGTTCAGTTGTCCACTCCTATACATTTGGCCAAGCAAGAATGGAGGGGGGGTATTGGCAGGGCTCCAGTGTTTTCTCAGGGACACATACTAGTGTCTCCCTCTGTTCTTTAATCTCCATCCTCTTCCCTCTTCTTCACCTTCATCTCAGCCTTGGGGAAGTGCTGTCCAGTGGAATTTTCTGTAATGCTGGAAATATTCTATATCTATGTTATCCAATATGGTAGCCACTAGCCACATTTGGCTACTGAGCAATTGATATGTGACTAGTGCAACTGAGGAGCTGAAGTTTTGATTTTTTTAATTTTAATTAATTTAAATTTAAATAACCATTTGTGACAAGTGGCTACCATATTAGATGGTAAAGCTCTAGAATCTTTCTCTCATTTGCAGTAGGGAGAGGTTGACAGGAGAGAAGGGAAATTTTTGAATACATATACTGCATTCTTCAAATCTCTCTTCTTTTTGTATGTTATGGTATTGGTTTTTTTTTTTTTAATAATTCAATTTTATTAAGATATATTCACATACCATGCAGTCATACAAAGCATACAATCATTTGTTCACAGTACCACCATATAGTTATGTGCCCATCACCAAAATTAATTTTTGAACATTTTCATTTCCACAAACACAGAAGTAATAAGAATAAAAATTAAGGTGAAAAAAAGCAATTAAAGTAAAAAAGAACACTGGGTGCTTTTTTTTTTTTTTGCCCCCGTTTTTCTACTCATGCATCCATACACTGGACAAAGGGGAGTGTGATCCACATGGCTTTCCCAATCACAATGTCATCCCTCATAAGCTACATTTTTCTACAATCATCTTCAAGATTCAGTTTTATTGAGATATGGTGTACAATCAACTGTTCACAGCACCATCATATAGTTATGCATTCATCACCCCGATCTATTTTTGAACATTTTCCTTATGCCAGAAAGAATCAGAATAAGAATAAAAAAGTAAAAAAGAACACCCAAATCATCCCCCCCATCCCACCCTATTTTTCATTTAGTTTTTGTCCCTGTTTTTCTACTCATCCATCATACACTGGATAAAGGGAGTGTGATCCACAAGGTTTTCACAAACACACTGTCACCCCTTGTAAGCTACATTGTTACACAATCATCTTCAGGAGTCAAGGCTACTGGGTTGGAGTTTGATAGTTTCAGGTATTTACTCCTAGCTATTCCAATGCATTAAAACCCAAAAGGTGTGATCTATATAGTGCATAAGAATGTCCACTAGAGTGATCTCTCAACTCCATTTGAAATCTCTCAGCCACTGAAGCTTCATTTCATTTCATTTCGCATCCCCATTTTGGTCAAGAAGATGTTCTCAATCCCACAATGCCGGGTCCAGATTCATCCCTGGGAGTCACAGCCTGCATTGACAGGGATATTTACATGCCTGGGAGTCAGGTCCCACATAGGAGGGAGGGCAGTGAGTTCACCTGCCAAGGTGGCTTGGTTAGAGAGAGGGCCACATCTGAGCAATGAAGAGGCACTCAGGGGGAGACACTCAGGCACAATTATAAGCAGGTTTAGCCCCTCCTTTGCAGTAACAAGCTTCATAGGGGCAAGTCCCAACATAGAGGGCTCAGTGTATGAAGACATCAGTCCCCAGTGTTTGTGAGAACATCAGCAACAATCCAGGTGAGGAAGTCCAACACCTCTGCATCCTTCCCCAGCTCCTCAGGGGGGCCTCACATATATGTTTTTTACTTTGGGATGTATTACTATTTACTCTAACCTATACACACCTACCATATCTCACTTCCTATTCAAAGTTCCATGTAATTGTGGTGTTTGAACAAACTGACTGTAGAAGTTATATTGTTTAGAAAATATAGATCCTTCACCAAATAAAGATCTTTTCCCTTGGTCTCATATGGAAATTGAAGTTTTAAAACACAGTCAGTTTCAAACTTTACCCTTTGGCCCAATTTGCCCTAGTCTTAACCAGATCTGCTTCATTCATATCTCTAAATGAAGTCTGGGCTCTGTTTCAGCTTTTTTTTTTTTTTTTTTAACAGTTGTTGTATGCATCAGTACTGACATTCATATCTGCTGAGCTCTAACTCTGAGTTTCAGGTGTCAAACAGATACTTAATATTCCAGAAACCAACCAAGTTATACATAAAGGGGTTAACATCTCAGAGTTTGGAGATAGCCATTACAATTCAGGAATAGATTTGACTGCTGTAAGAGCTCACAATCTAGGGACCATTACAATAATCATTTCCCTGTTAGGCTATGCTCTAAGATTCAATTCTGAGTTTACACATTGTAGTTAGTCCATATTGGTGAGGCATTATAGTGTTTGTCTTTGTTTCTTCCATATTTCACTCAACATGCTGTCTACAGGATCCATTCACCTTGTGCATGTCTCACAGCTTCACTCCTCCTCATAGTTGCTCAATATTCCATTGCGTGCATACACCACAGTTCACCATTCTGTTCCTCAATCAGCGTACCCTTAGGCCACCTCCACCCACTGCAAATCATGAATACTGTCTCCATAAACACCAATGTGCAAATGTCCATTCATGTTGCTGCTCTCAGATCTTCTAAGTACATACCCCATAATGAGGTTGCAGGACCTTATGGCCCCCACATACTTAGCTACTTGTGGAACCACCACACTGACCTCCAGAAAGGCAACACCATTCTGCCTCTTCATTTACAACAGTAAATAGGTACATCCTTCTCTCCATGTTTTCTCCAGCACTTTTACCCCTATTTTACATTTTTCCTACAATTTTATAGAGATATATTCACATAACATACAATTATCCACAGTGTACAATCAGTTGTTCATGGTATCATATAGTTGTTCACCACAGTCTGCATTTGAACATATTGATTACTATGAAAAAGTTTTTTTTTTTTTTTTTGGCAAATAATAAAAAAGATAATGAAAAGAAAAATAAAATGTCATATAATACAATAGTAAGGACAGAAAACACCACCACTACCAAGAATCTATATCCCTCCCTTATATCCCCCTCTCATACACATTTAACTTTGGTATATTGCCTTTGTTACACTTAATGGAAGCATATTACAATGTTACTGTTGACCATAGATTCCTATTTGCTTTGATTATGTTTTTTCCCAAATACCATCCCTTTTTTAAAACTCTGCATGGTTGACATTCATTTGTTCTCCCACATTTGAGAACATTTTTATATTTGTAAATTTACTAACAGTCATTGGCCACTCTAGTTTTTGCCAAGTTATATTGTCCCAGTCTTCATCATCTATCTTTACCTCTATTGTTATGTGTTCCCATCTCCCACCTCTTTCAGCTTTACTCACAGATATTTTTGTTCAGTGTACTTACAATATTGTGCTACCATTACACAGTATTATGCTATCTATTTCTGGATCTATACAATCAATCCTGCTGAACATTCTGTAGTCCTTCAGCATCAAAAGCCTGATCTTTACCCTCTTTCTATCTCCTGGTAGACTGTGTTTTCAGCTTTTAACTCTCAAAGTTTGCTCATTAATCTTAGTTCATATTAGTGAGACTATACAGTATTTGTCCTTTTGTTTCTGGCTAACTTCACTCAACATAATGTCCTCAAGGTTCATCCATGTTATTACATGTTCCATGTCTTTTTTTCTGTCTTATAGTTGCATAATATTCCATCATGTGTGTATACCACAGTTTGTTTATCCACTCGTCTGTTGATGGACATTTGGGTTGCTTCCATCTCTTGGCAGTCTGAATAATATCACGATAAATATTGGTTTACAAATGTCCATTTGTGTCTTAGCTTTCAGTTCCTTTGAATATATACCTAGCAATGGGATAGCTGGGTCATATGGCAAATCCATACGTAGCTTCCTGAGGAAACTCCACACTGTCTTTCAGAGTGGTTGCACCATTCTACATTCCCACCAGCAATGAATAAGTGTGCCTCTTTCTCCACATCCTCTCCAGCACTTGTAATTTTCTGTTTTTTGGATAATGGCCATCTGGTAGGTGTGAGATGGTATCTCATTGCGGTTTTGATTTGCGTTTCCCTAATAGCCAGTGTTCTAGTTTGCTAATGCTGCCAGAATGCAAAACACCCGAGATGGACTGACTTTTATAAAAGGGGGTTTATTTGACTACACAGTTACAGTCTTAAGGCCATAAAGCGTCCAAGGTAATGCGTCAACAATTGGGTATCTTCACTGGAAGATAGCCAATAGCATCTGGAAAACCTCTGTTAGCTGGGAAGGCACGTGGCCAGTGTCTGCTCCAAGTTCTGGTTTCAAAATGGCTTTCTCCCAAGAAGTTCCTCTCTAGGCTTCAGCTCCTCAAAAATGTCACTCTTAGTTGCTCTTGGGGCATTTGTCCTCCCTTAGCTTCTTGAGAGCAAAAGTTTGCTTTCAAAGGCTGTCTCCAAAATGTCTCTGTAAGCTGAAGCTCCTTTCTCAGTTCCAGTGCATTCTTCAAAGTGTCCCTCTTGGCTTTGTCAAGAGTCTGGGCCTTTGTGGCTCTTTTTAAAGTACTCCAGTGATCCAATCAACACCCACCCCAAATGAGCGGAGTAACACCTCCATGGAGATTATCCAATCAAACTTTATCACCCACAGTTGGGTGGGGAGCATTTCCATAGAAACAACCTAATCCAAACATTCCAACTTACTCCCACTAATATGTCTGCCCCCACAAGATTGCATCAAAGGACATGGCTTTTTCTGGGGGAAATAATACATTCAAACTGACACAGCCGGTGAAGTTGACCATTTTTTCATATGTTTTTGAGCCATCTGTATTTCCTCTTCAGAAAAGTGTCTGTCCATGTCTTTTGCCCATATTTTAATTGGATTGTTTGTCTTTCTGTTGTTGAGTTGTAGGATCATTTCATATATTTGGGATATTAAACCCTTATCTGATATGTGGTTTCCAAATATTGTCTACCATTGTGTAGGCTGCCTTTTTACTTTTCTAACAAAGTCCTTTGATGTACAAAAGTGTTTGATTTTGAGGAGACCCCATTTGTCTATTTCTTCTTTGGTTGCTCTCACTTTGGGTTTAAGGTCTAGGAAACAACCTCCTATCACAAAATCTTTAAGATATTGCCCTACCTTTCCTTCTAAGAGTCTTATAGTCTTAGCACTTATGTTTAGGTCTTTGATCCATTTCAAGTTAATTTTTGTATCAGGTGTGAGATAAGGGTCCTCTTTCATTCTTTTGGAAATGGATATCCAGTTCTCCAAACACCATTTATTGAAGAGGCTGCTCTGTCCCAGTTTCTTCAGCTTGACTGCCATATCAAAGATCATTTATCTGTAGATGTGACGGTCTATTTCTGAACACTCAATTTGATTCCATTGGCTGGTATCTCTGTCCTAATGCCAGTACCATGCTGTTTTGAGCACTATAGCTTTGTAATATGCTTCAAAGTCAGGTAGTGTGAGACCTCCCACTTTGTTCCTCTTTCTCAATATATTTTTGACTATTCGGGGCACTTTGCCCTCCCAAATAAATTTGGTTATTGGTTTTTCTATTTCTGCAAAGTAAGTTGATGTGATTTTAAGTGGGATTGCATTGAATATATAAATCCGTTTAGGTAGAGTTGACATCTTAATTATATTTAGTCTTCCAATCCATGAACACAGTATGTTTTTCCATTTTTTTTAGGTCCTGTTCGATTCCTTTTAGCAGTTTCTTGTAGTTTTCTTTGCATAGGTCTTTTGTGGCCTTCATTAAGTTTATTACTAAATACTTGATTCTCTTGGTTGCTATTATAAATGGAATTTTTTAAAATTTCTTCCTCTTGTTGCATATTACTTGTTTATGAGCACACTACAGATTTTTGCATGTTGATCTTGTAGCCTGCCACTTTGCTGTATTCATTGATTAGCTCTAATAGCTTTGCTATGTATTTTTCTGGATTTTCTGCATATAGAATCATGTTATCTGTGAACAGTGAAAGTTTTACTTCTTCCTCTCCAATTTGGATGCCTTTTATTTCTTTTTCTTGCCTAATTGTTCTAGCTAGAACTTCCAGAACAATGCTGAATAACAATAGTGGCATCCCTGTCTATCCTAGAGAATGTTCCATGAGCACTAAAGAAAAACATGCATCTGCTATTGTGGATATAGTGTTCTATAAATGTCTGTCACGTCTAGTTCATTTATCATACAATTCAACATCTCCATTTCCTTATTGATCCACTGTATAGATGTTCTATCCTTTGATGAGAGTGGCGTATTGAAGTCTCCAACTATTATTGTGGAGTTATCTCCTTCTCCTTTCAGTATTCTCAGTGTTTGTCTCATGAATTTTGGGGCACTCTGGGTAGGTGCATAAATATTTATGATTGTTATATTTTCTTGATGAATTGACCCTTTTAATACTATATAGTGTCCTTCTCTGTCTCTTTTAATTGTTTTACTTTTGAAGTCTACTTTGTCTGATATTAATATAGCTGCTCCTGCTTTTTTCTGGTTGCTGTTTGCATGAAATATCTTTTTCCAACCTTTCACGTTCAGCCTATTTTTGTCCTTGTGTCTAAAATGAGTTTCTTGTAGACAGCATATTGATGGGTCCTGTTTTTAAATCTATTCTGCCAGTCTGTGTCTTTTTATTGAGGAGTTTAATCCTTTAACATTTAGTGTTACTACTGTAAGGGCAGGACTTTCTTCTACCACTTGTGTTTTGAATTTTGTATGTCATGTCTGAATTTTTCCTCTCTCTCTTTTTACCTTTCCTGATAATCTTCATTTCTATACTCTTCTCCAAACCTCTTTCTCCTGTCTTTTCCTATCAGCCTGTAGCACTCCCTTTAGTATTTCTTGTAGTGCCAGTCTGTTATTCACAAACTCTCTCAGTGTCTGTTTGTCTCAAAATATTTTAATCTCTCCCTCATTTTTGAAGGACAGTTTGCCAGATATAGAATTCTTGCTTTGGCAGTTCTTCTCTTTCAGTATCTTAAATATATCATACCACTATCTTCTCGCCTCCATGGTTTCTGTGGAGAAATCTGTACATAGTTGTATCGAGCTTCCCTTGTATATGATTGATTGCTTTTCTCTTGCTGCTTTCAGTATTCTCTCTTTGTCTTTGTCATTGGACAAACTGATCAGTAAATTTCTTGGAGTAGGTCTATTGGGGCCTATTCTGTTTGGGGTGTGCTGTACTTCTTGAATCTGTAATTTCCTTTCATAAGAGTTGGGAAATTTTCAGTGATTATTTATTCTATTATTCTTTCTGCCCTTTTCCCCTCTCTTCTGCCACTGGGACACCCATAACATGTATATTAGTGTGCTTCATGTTGTCACTCAGCTCCCTAAGACCCTGTTCATATTTTTTTCCATTCCTTTCACCATCTGTTCTTTTTTGTGTATGAATTCAAATATCTGGTCTTCCAATCCTTTTTTCTGCCTGTTCAAATCTACTGTTGTATCCCTCTATTGTATTTTTTATCTCCTCCATTATGCCCTTCTTTCCCATAAGTTCTTCCATTTGGTTTTTCAAGTTTATGAATTCTTCTTTATATTCATCCAGAGTCTTTCTTACATCCTTCATCTCTTTTGCTGCATCTTCCCTCAGTTCATTGACTTGATTTTTGAATTGATTTAGGAGATTTGTTTGAACATCTTTAATTAGTTCTGCCTTCAGTTCATTGAATTGATTTAACATTAGTTGTCTCAACTCCTGTATCTTGGTTAAACTATTCATTCATTCCTTTAGCTGGTCCATATTTTCATGTTTCCTAGTATGGCTCATTATCTTGAGCTGTCTAGGCATCTGACTTTCTTGATTAGTTTTTTCTGAAGCTCGTTTTCTCTCTTTTACCTAGGGTTTTCTTGTTGGTTGGCTTTGTTTTCTAACTTCTGGTGTTTAGTTCAATTTATTCTAGGCCTGTAACTTAGGATCTATTTAGTTATTTGGAGTTTTTGACCTCTTGTTTTTCTATTTATTGTCCTGCCTCTATGTGGCCTTTTTGTGTGAGGGTCTCCTCAGATATGGTCAACCCCAGTCAGGTTTTCCCAGTCCAGAGAGTCCCAGGTATCAGGAGGAGGGTATGGAGTTTCCTTGAGAATGAGTCCTCCTGTGAGGCCTCTAGACTCTGTGCTTCTCCTATGCTGTCCAGTAAGTGGCGCTTGCCAGCCTGCAGCTCCCCCACCAGTGTAAGGAGGTGCAGTGCCTTTAGTTCTCCTGGTGACCCTGACCCTGTTGGGGTGTGGCTGACTGAAGCCAGTTTCTGAATTCCAGCCCCTGGGGTCTGAGTTCCCAGAAGGAGGGCTGCCACAGGAGCTGGGCCATGCCCCCCCTTTTCTTGGGACGTTATGGTGTTTAGCAAATTTTCTCCACTGCTAGGTTTACCGCTTTGTCTCTCAGAGATATCTTAGCTCTTTTCTTGCCTGGGCCCAAATTGCAAGTCTTTGAGGCTTTCTGTAATGAGCTTCTTAGAATCGTTATTTTTTTAAAAAAAGAAAAAGATAAAAAAAAAAAAGAAAGAAAGAAAGAAAAAAAAAGAAAAAGAAGGACCCAGTATGGACTATTTACAGTCCTTGCAATTCTGATGGGCTACTGAAATGAGATTTCACTGATCTCAGCTGCTTCATGCATTCGTGAGTGTTGTATGAAGTGTGTCCAAACTGAAATTCCTCGGTGGTGTCCGGTAACTAAAATCCACACCTCACCACTCCACTATCTTGTCCTGCCCCCATTTAGACCTTTTTTAATACCCTGAATTATTTTTAAATTTATGTCAATAATTAATCTCTGTGTTCCACTGTTTTACTCCTTTCCTTAGACAATGAATAATGCTCCTGAATTCAGAAAGTAGTTATGGGAGTTAGTCAGAGGCAATCTCAATTTATAAGCTTGAAATTCAATCCTCCAGATTGTTGTAATAACTGCACTTTTCTTAGGTCTCAGTTTAGGAAAAATCAATACAAGGGATCACTAGATTCACTTATGTGACAGAAAAGCATGGAAGAAACAGCATAGATTCCTAAATTTTAGTCTACCTTTTGCTATTTACTTGCACTGTGGCTGAACTTACCTAATTTTTAGGACCCCAACTTATCAACTAACATTTTTGTAAGATAGCTGTGGTGTTTCACACTTATCAAGATCATTCATATAAAGCACTGTGACATACCAAGAAAGACTATAGAAAATTTAGATATCAGCTATTCTTTCCCTGTTTTTGAAACAAGATATTACTAAAACTTTAAAATCTCTTTTGCCTGGTAATAGAGGGTTCACCAACCACTTGGCTGGCATTAGGCTTTCTATTTGTTCATTTTTAGCTTCTAACAGACTAGCTATATAATTATATTTCATTCAGTGATTGACAATTTTATTTTACAAATTCTTTTTATTTATAATAATTATGATATTGATATACCACATTGTAACTGCTGTCTATTTTTTTAACAGTAAGGCTATGTATTTTTATGGATTGCATGAGCCCACACTTTATATAGAGATTTTATGACAGATGTTTACAAGCACCTATGAATATATAACATATATACACATACATACACATGCTGCTCAAGCATTTTTTCTTTCTCACAAAAACTGAATTTATTTGGCAATTATAAAAAGAAAGAAAAGAAGAAAAATCATGCCCATATCTGAACTGTGAAGTCTATCAATGGGACTGATTATTTTCAGGGGGAAGACAAATTATAATAATCTACATTATAGCATAGACGGACATGGTTGAAAGCCTTTTCACTCTTGAGAACAATGCTACTAAGTGGGAGAGGCTCATAAAACAGATACTATAATCCCCACCTAGAGAACTAAAGAGTCTGTTCTACCTTTGTTTAATGCTATTGAAATAAACTTGTGGGTATATATAGGAGTAGGGGGTGGTTCTAGGGAGTGAACCATTGGTCTCATGAAACACTGCCAGAAAGCACTACAAGGGAAGACTGCAGCGAGCAAGGGTTAGAGTCACTCATTCCTTCAAACACTTAGTTAACCCTTATTTATTATCTACATTGGTCTAGATCAGTGTTTCTCAACCTTTGTCAATATCAACATTTTCCCCTAATCATAGTCTTTGACAGTGACATTTTAATACCACAGAAATATTTTGAATCTGTTATTTGAATCTGTCCTTTGAAGGCCCACAAACCATTATGTTATTTAAGATTTTTGTTTGTTTGTTTCCTAGGGAACACACACACACACACACACACACACACACACACACACTCACACACACTCACACACGTATACCATTGGGAATGCATGTGCTATTTGATGGAAACAAGAGTCAAAAGACAGATGGAGTTTCTGTTCTCAGAGCATTGACAGTTTAGTGGAATAAAAGGCACACAAATAAGCAATTATACATTATGATGTTACAAAAGGTGTAGCAAACAACCAGCCAACCCACTCCAACCAGCCGAGCAGGCTGCCCGGCCCCACATCTGGGACAGCAGCCTTCCCTCTGGTGTTCCATGGGATGCTATGAGGGATGGAGCTACTGAGGCCCTAGATTAAGCCACTTTGATTTTGAGTAGTTTCAAAATCACTGTGCCAATCTTATTATTAATAAAATGACTACATTCAGTTAAAGGTTTCCCCCTGGAACTTGGGGGACACTCAGCAGACTTATGTTTAATATCTGAAAAATACTAAGAAGCTGCCTGAAGAGGTAAGAAAGAAGAGGGCTACTTGGGGAAATTAACTGTATTGACACTGAGAGATGATCAAAGGCAGTATGTTCTGGAAAACCAGGTGTGAACCTTGCTGCAGAAATGGCTGGAGGCTAATTTAAAAGGCATAATGCTCAGGAGGGCCTGCTTCAGCCAGAGGGCGAGACATCTGTAGCAGAAAGAAGAACTAAAGGTAAACTAATGGATTTGGAAGCCAAGGAAGGAAGCTGCTAATGGAAGGAGAGGCCATGTGTAAGTGGAGGAACTGTAGCAGGCCAGCAGCAGAATCAATAAGAAAAAAGTGTCCTGAAAACGTTTAAACATCTGCCCTGGCCAGAGGAAATCAAGGCCGGATAACATCAGGGCCAGCTAAATAAGACTTGTCCAGCTCTTCCTTTCCCTCCCCTTACTCTCCTCCCACAGCCCAGTGACAGGGAATTAAAAAAGAGAAGGAGCAGTAACCAATCCTGCAGACATCCAACTTGCTATAGATTGGCACAAGGTGCAGGAAAAAGAAAATTCACCCTTAAATTTTGGAGATTAATGAGACATTTTCTTACTCTGTTTTGGATATATTAATTACTAAAAAGACATGGTTTAAGGACTAGAAATGATAGAAGGACTATGTATTGTCTGCCAGGTTTCTAAAGTGCTGTTGGGGAGAGCATAACGTTGTCTCTGACTGTGCTCTATGAGTCCTGTTTGTTCCATGTGTGGTTATACATGGACACTCCTCAAGAGCCAGCAAACCTGCCATGGGCCCTGCTGGGGCAGGTGCCAGGTGACCCCCTTTTCAGAAGCTGGGAGTGAGACCAGAAGGGCCACGTGGGGATGTGGCAGACACTCAGCAGGAGTCAAGGGGAGACTGAGTCCACATTGCTGTGAAAAAGTAGATCCCAGATGAAAGGTAGCAGACATGGCAGAACGTGCACTGAGTGATGGGCTGGACCAACCACTCTTCAGTGACGCAGACCAGACGCTGCAGCAGGAACCATCGAGAATCTGGGTGATGCTGCAAGGATCAGCAGATCCTTCCCTCCACCCACAGGGTCACAGACCCTCCCTCCCCCCACCCCACACATACTCCAGAGGCCCTGTCAGAAAGTGCGGAACTAAAAGAGACTAAACAATGATTCCGCAAACTGATCATTAATTAATGGAAACGTTTACATAATTTTATTAAACTACTTTAAAAACCAGGTAAGACATTTTTGTTCTCTTTTTTCCCCTACCACCTAGACCATGGTAACACCAGAGGACAATCACAACAGTTAAAACAAACTTTTCCTTTACACTTCCAATTGTAATACAAGTAAATTCTGTGATAACTCTCCTCCACATTCAGCCCAGGCATATAAATAACCTAATTATAGTATGAACCACACAGTTGCAATTCTTATTTATTTTCTATCCCATTTTACTGGGGATGGAGATATGTTCCCACCATTGACGACTAGAAGCAGGGGCAGTTCTGAACCCAGTTCTTCTTCTAAATATGGAGCTTTCCATGCAGATCATGCTTCCTTTCATGTTTCCTGGTATGCAGTGATATTCAATGCATGTTGAATGAAAAAACGAGGCATCATCTATTTCAATAATGTTTTTAAAACAGGATGATTTCAGGCCTCTTCAGATGCCCTCAACACTTCTTGAAGTCTAGTTGTCATCAATATATTAAGTTGAACATGTTAACTACAGCATCTGCTTTTACTCTTTCTGAAACTCTATTTTATTTCATCTATCTGTCTCTGTGCGTTTGAACTCTTGCACTTTGCATTAAGCTTCTGTTTGGGAGATATTTCTCTTTGTCTAGTCACGGAAACCTTTAATGCATTGACTTAGAGCACTGTGTTAACCTTTGCTAGGATCAGTTTTCCTAAGTGTCACTAACTACTGTACTTTCATCTGGTGCTGTTCTTTGCATCTTGCTTCTCTTGGACGTCTTCTAAAGAAAACCCCTTATAGTAAGACCACAAGGTTTATGATGTTAGAGGTCTCATTTTCATCCTGATCTTGCTAAAATCTACCACTAAGACCATTTGCTACACTGACCTGGAAGGACCCTGTGATGGTTACAACTTTCTGGACTTCTAACACTAAATAACACTTCATAAAAATGGAATTGTACAGCATATAACTTTTTGGTGTATAGCTTCTTTCATTCAACATTTTTTTTTTGTGAATTACATCCAGGAGTTTGTTTAAACCAGGACTCTGGGGAAGAAAAAATATATTGCTTTATAACGTTTGTCAGTTTCCATGGTAAAAATACTCCCAACCATGGTTGATATCAAGGTCTCAACTTGACCTCACTGAACAGAGAATTAGGAAGAGATGCTAACAATTGCAAAAAGTGCAAACGAGCTCCAGCACACTAATGAATTATATTGTCAAGTTTGGTTACATGCCATTTATTCTCTCTTGTGTGTGGATGAATTATATTGTCGAGTGTGGTTACATGCTATTTATTCTCTCTTGTGTGTGGTATTTCATTATGTGAATATACCACAATTCTATTAATGATAGGCATATAGGCAATTTCCAATTTGGGGCTATTATGAATGGTGCTTCCATTAACATTTACCGTATGTCTTTTAGTAAATATAATTTGCATATATTTCAGTTGGAAATATACCTGGGAGTGGTATTGCAGTCATAAGCATGCATATGTTAATGTTTAGTACATGTTGCCAAAGAGTTCCAAAATAGTTCCCACCAGCAGTGCATGAGACTGTCTGATTGCTCCCCATCCTTGCCAAAATGTAGGTATTTTCTAAGTTTTTCACTTTAGTCATTTTGGTGTGTATAATTGTATCATTTGTTTTAATTTGAGTTTCCTCAAAGACCAAAAAGGAGGTTTCTTTTCATATGTTTATTGACCACTTGACAGCCTTTTTTGTGAAGACTTTTGTCTGATTTTTCTGTCAAACTTTCTTCCATTGCTTACTGATCTGTAGTTTTTTAACATATTCTGAACATGAGTTCATTGTTGTTGGACATACATATTTCATTTATGCTTTGCAACTCTGTGAGTTGCCTTTTAATTCTCTTAATGGTATCTTGAAATATGAAAATTTAAAATTTTAATAGCATTCAAAATATCATTGTTTTCTTTATGGTTATTACTTTTTGTTTCATGTTTAAGAAATCTTTCACTACTCCAAGGTCATTTTAGTGCTTTAATATTTTACAGTTTACATTTGTATGTGCAATATCCCTGAAATTGATTTTTGTATAACATGTGAGGTAGAGGTTCAGATTTTTTCCCCATTTATTTAAAGGTTCATTCTTGGCTCATTGCACTGCAATTTGAGATGTATATAGAGATAGAATTTTTGTTATATAATCTTTTACCCAGCTTATTATCACTAACAGTTTGTAAATTATTTGTATTTTCTAGGTATGTAGAAACGGTCTCTGTAAATAATGAATCATTTGTTCTTTCTTTCCACTCCTTATTTATTTTCTTTCTTTGTCTTGTCTTATTGTACTGGCTAGTCCTCCAGTATGACTGGAATAAAAGGGATGATAGCAGGCATTCTTTCTGTACCCAGGTATCCTTTGTACTGCTTTTAATACTTTCTTCCTTTTCTTCTCTGGAAGGACCCAAACCACATGCTATTTGAATACCCCATAAGATTTACTATACGGTTTATTCATATAGTCAATTGGCAAACATTTACAATGTGTCAGGAGTTAGGGAATTGTAGTAATAAGATACACACTTTTATCTTTGTCTACAGAAAGAGGATGATAGAGGGCTTTCTGATCTGTATACTTATGAAGTTAACATTGTGGAAAGCTATGGTAGAATGTTGGGCCTTCTGTTTTTAACAGAACCTAATAACCTTTCTAAGGGAGAGAGTAAAGCAGATCCTGGGGATGATCACTGGGTTCCAGGACAAAGCAACTGAGACTCAGTCCTCTGGTTTTGTGTCTTGTGAAGGCATGGAAGTTACCCTAATGTAGAAAAGCCTCCATAAACTTATGCTTCCTTCTAAGATGCTGATTAACTGTTCACAAAGATATTTTTGTGCCATGCAAGCATTCTCTAATCAAAACCCAGAGATATTTGTCTCAGGTTCTTATAGAAAGAAGAAAAACCGAATTGAGCTAGCAAGCCTTGTGGTAGCAAAACTCAAAGTGGCCTGCAGTAATCCTTGCTGCTGGCAATCATGTTTGTTTACTCCTTCTTTAACTGAGAAGAGCTGATCTGTGTAATCAACAGGATATCGCAGAAATGAAGGTGACTTCCAAGACTAGGCCATAAAAAACATGTGCCTTCCACTTTGCTCTGTCTTGCGTCACTTGCTCTGGGTGAAGCCAACCACTGTGTCATGAGGACATCTAGCAGCCCTATAGAGAGGTTCATGTGGTGAAGAACTGAGGACCCTGCAGCAGCCAGTACCACCTTGCCAGCCATATGAGTAAACTTTCTTGGAAGTGGATCCTCCAGCTTCTCGTGAAACCTTCAGAAGGTGAGTTGATGACTTGACTGCAACCTCATGAGAGACTCACCCTGAACAACCCAGCTAAGCTGCTCGCAGATTCCTGACCCACAGAAATTGAGACCAGAAGTGTGTATTGGTTTTAGCTGCTATGTTTTATAATAATTTGTCATGCAACCACAGATATTCTCACCTTGGGAGCATCTGTACTGAATTCTTTGTCAAAAGTATGACAGCACATTAGCATTGACTTGAGGAAAAATAATTTGGGGAAGTAACAGCAAGATTAGCTCTAAAAAAATAACAATGGACAGTTATTTATGACCTTGTAATATAAAAGACAGTGGTGGCTGCACAAAGGCCATAGCATGAGTCAAAAGAAGTTTAAGACCTCTGTGTAGAGAATGCAGAAAAAATGATTAAGTGAAACAAGTGCCTTCAAAGAAAATAGGTAAACTCCTGTTATTTTGCCCAGAAAAAACAAAGTTTTGAAGGAGTTGGAGGGGGTCTCAGCATCCAACAAAGTTGCCTTTGCCATTGCAACTGTTACCAATGACTTTTGATTTTAACTCTCTCACAATGACTTACATGGCTTTCATGAACTACAGTACATGATAAAAATGAACAGACACGCCACTCTTTTCCAGAAAAACAAGCAACAGAGGTCACATGGAAGACAACTATCAGTTGTTTAGCCATTTGATTGCAAATAAGGGTATACATTTTGGCAGAGAGTATTAGGTGACAATTTAGCCTGATTACAGTGGATAAAGCCTGCTCTACTAAAAGGCAGACTCTAAAGCAAGTTCAGTTTTATCATGTTGACTCAGCAATGTTGGAGCACTTCACAAAATATTTGAAGGCAGCTGTTATAACATATTTTTAATCCCCTGGAAATCTCTTTCCATTCGAAAGGCCACATGTCATCTAGGAACTGTTCCTTTCCACAGAAGGTATTCTAGAAACACACATACTGGCAGAAACACCAAAGAACCCAGACAAATGTACTTCATCAGCAGTTAAAACTAGGCACTTTATACCAGTTGACAGAGGGCAACTTAATACTTAAAACTCGAAGATATAGAAACCAAGGTCCCCTTCCCTGCTTGCCAAAAACACACATATTTCTATCTAGGGAGATATTTACAAGGTCACAGGCTAGGGTACAGAGGGATTGGCATCAGGTTACCTTAAGCATCAACTCAAATAGATTTCTCTGCAGGGAATCTTGACAGTGGCATAGTTAAAGAGCAGCAACGCCTCTAAAGCTATTCAGTATTAATGATTTTGGTCACATATTAAGTCTCCTTAAAGGGACAAAAATGAAAGGAATGACCTTGTTACCCCTGCCAGTGCAAATGCTGAAGTTGGCTTACCTGACACTTCTGTAGTTGACAATATAACACAAAGACAACCTTAATAATTGACAATTCTACTGTTTCTTGGCTAAGAGCTTGAGGGATGTGGCTAAAGGTGGGTTTTCTGAGTTTTATTCACTACTCTCTCCCCCTTTGGGTTCTTGCAGTTTGTTGCAACGATTAAAGGTAGAGTTTATCTGGTCTAGAGTTTGTATCCAATAAACAGCTTTTTCGTCTCCAGTTTCTCATTATTATTCTAAGAAAGCATTCATTTATGGTTGAATACAATTTGATGAAGGGATATAGGATAGTGTATACTCTTAAGGGGCTCTAGGGATGTGAGGGCCTAGAGCAGCGGTTCTAGCTTTGGTGTGCATCAGAATTAGCTTTGAGCTTGTTCAGATACAGTTGCTCAGTTGGGCCCATTCCATCAGGCTTGCTCCTGGGATGTGTCCTGACACATTATATATTTTTTATGACCCCCCATGTAATTCTGAAATGCAGCAAGGGTTGAGAAGCACTGACCAGTGTGGAGAGAAAGAAGCCAGGTAACAGAGCGATTGATCATGCCCCAACTTCCCATATTTCATTTCTTAAGAAAGAGCATCTCTGCTGTCTGGGCACCAGGCATTTGATGCCACAGGAGACCTTATTAGTCTCCCCTCTTTAAGCCCAGAACCAAGCTCATCCTCTCCCTGAAGAGAATGAGAATCAATTCCCATAGTGAGTCATCTTCTAAAAAATTGTCCCTTGACTTTATTATCGACTTTAGGTAAGAGAGGTGTATGCATTTGCATCTTTCAGAGAAAGAAAGAAAAAAAAAAACAACTGTTAATGAAAAAATAGTCATCAGATTTCATAAAATCTAAATGGAACTTATCTACCAGTTACACTTCTATGTCTCCCCCAATATAATTAAATAATACTGATAGCAAATTTATTTTCATAGATTTGACTATGGAATAGGAGGTATAGACATTCCTCAACAGGCAAAGAACAGATTTCCTCATCCAGTCCTGCATATTTCCTCATTCTCATAAACAGTCATGTTTGTCCTTTCAATTAGGTGAGCCACCATCTCTCAGAATGAGGTCTGAAGGAGCCTGAAGGTAGTCTATTTTATGAAACACCAGAAACCAATTAATTCTCTCTTTAGCTCTCATTCTCTCTCCCTCTGACTTCCTGAATAGAACTTTGCTCTCTAGTGGTTGATTAATAATGAAAAGACATTAACTCTAATCTTCCACATTTGGAAACATGCAGTGCTCAGTTGAAAGGAACAGTTAAAACCCACCCACTAATGCCTCTGCCATCTTCTTGACAGTGTTTTCAGGGGAAGCATCAGGATGCTTCTGAAGATGGTGCAAACCCACAGCAGGGGAATGATCTGACATTGGTGTAGCCCACTGCTTTAGTGCTTCCTTCCCTTCATTGTATGGAAAGCACAGCTCCAATCCAGCTGCTTCATTAATATGGATTGTAGATGAAATAACAAAGCCCTTCTGGGAATGATCTTCTATAGGATTAGGCTTTGAGTGTGCACATTTTTGTTTTTGAGCAATAGCGCTGCTAGAGATTTCTGAGGTTATAAAGACAGCACCAAGAAAGCCATCTCTAGATGTTTTTCCATGTGCCTGGGTATGCAGATCACGTTTTGTTCTTGGTCTCAGGAGTTTTGAACAGGTTGCCTGTTGTATCAAACAAATGAAAAAGGGGCATATTTGCATTTTCCAAATTAAAACTCAGGCAATAATACCTGGCACAACAGGGCTAGGCAGATATCAAACCCAGGGGGCAGGGAATCCAGGTTAGTAAGAGGAACATGGGGCTGAGGGTTAAAGACCTTGAAGGAGAGGTGCAAGTGTGTGGCATGAGAAGAGGGAAGCAAAACAATGAGAAGTGTCAGTACCAGCCCTCCACAGAGCTGAGCTACAGCCATTTCAAAAGGCTATAGCAGGACGAAGTCCAGACTGTACAACTGGGTCAAATGCCAGAAGAGGTAACTGGATAGCAAAGATAAGGGTTGAGCATCAGGCCCAGGCAAGGTAAAATGTTTTACCAAATGACTTGCTTGTTGCTTCTCCTAGATTTCCAACCAGCTGTGAACAAAGAGGCTCTTTTCCTGAATGACATCTTAAAGGCACCATATAATTCTCTGACACTGGTTTATCATATCACCAAATAACATGGAGATTAAAATATAGAAGGTGGATTCAGGCTAGTTATCCTATTTTCAATTTGTTTTCTAAATTGTTCACTTTGTAGATGGCAGATGGATGACTTCAGTTATGCAAAGCTCTTTGTAAGATATAGACACTTGATAAAATTCTACTTTGTCTCAGTCATTATAGAAGGTAGCTTTATAAAAAAATATTGTCATAGGATTGAAAAGTTTATTATTACCATTTTATTCAAATGTGAAAAGCCAGAGTGATAAGGTAGGAAGACCTTTAGAGTAGAAGTTTTAAGACTGGGTGTGTAATCCAAGCTCTAACATAGGTGAATACTTAGGCAAACTTTGAAATATTTTAGATCCCAGTTTCCTCATTTACTAAGAATCTAATAATTTACCCATGGACTTTTAGTGAGAAGCAAATGTGCATTATCAATGCATATATATAACTTTATACTTTTCAAAGTCAATACAATAGATTCTGTCTAATTTTAAGTTATTATGACTGTAAAGAAGTTAGAACTAAGCCTTATATCATCATTTTATAAATAAAGAGTTTGAGGTCACCATGAGTGGATGGATGAATGAGCAGACATCCCTACTCTCCAATAACTTACTTTCTAATGGAGATAACAAAACCACGCTTAATGGATGTTTTCTGATTGCCTTCTCAGCATCCATTTCCTCTTCCCTCTTCTGAACATGGTCCTGAATCTCCCAGCTGAACAGTTATTACACCCCTAGTTATTGAAATTAACTTAAGTCAATTACTGATCTCAGTGACTGGTTGGGGGTGGGGGAGGGATTTGGTAACCAAATCAATACTGGTAAATCAGAGTGAATTTCAAATATTTTGCTGTTAATGTTGGAACACAGACTCCTCTATGCTAGGTTTGGTCCTAAGGATGGGAGGCTTGGTGCAGCCATGGATACAAAGAGAGAATCAGGGGCTACTTGCAGACACCCCAGAGGAAAAAGAGCCCGGATATGGATCCTGGTGACATAACTCAGAACCCATGATAAGATACTTCCCCTGTTTCCTTCCACACCCTTTGAGATTCCAATGTAGTAGGCTTGTGGTCTGGGACCCCAAGGCATTTTAAAAGATTAAAAATGATCTTGTACCTGATTTTGAAAATCACTGTCCTTCAGATTATTAAGGGATACAACCAAGAACATTGGTAGAAAATCAACTGCAGAATGGAGGGTTACTTCTGAGCCTTAAGTTGTACAAAACACATTTATTGCTAACTTTTTAATTTAGAATTAATTTGTCCTTTTGATACACTATGCTGGCACATTTATTTACAATCCATTTATTCCCATTTTCCATTATTCATCTATTATTGATTGAATACCTGTTATTGCTAAACATGAACAGGGGGTAGTGGGATGATGTGGGAGAAGGAGGAAAGAAAGGGTGTGTTTTCCACTAAATTCGTTCAGGTATACTAGATAACTTACCTCTTGGTGCTATAGGGATTCTGTCAGGACCGTGTGGGACTGATTTATACACACACAAAAATGATGGACATAAATATAGTAGGTGGAATTACTTTTATGCCTTTATGAGGTAAGTGAAGCTTTCCAGAGTGGAAAGGAGGACCGATTCCAATTGGGGGAGAGGTCCGTGAAAACTTCCTTGAGAAAGAAGGACTTGCTTGGACCTCGACAAAGAGTGAGATTTGGATAGCCAGGGAAAGATGATGAAAAAAAGCAAGGAGAGGAGGAAAATCACGTTTCAGGGACAGTAAAGAGACTGGTTGAACTCTTTCAGCTGAGCGTGTAAATTTAGGAATCCCAATGTTTACCTTCCCAGCACAGAACTCCAATACGCAAACCCACACCTGGTCTTTCATGAAAATGAAGTCTGTTAAAGGTTTTTATAAGTTGGTTATACCTCACCTGCTCATGTGGGTAACACGTGATCTTTCTTAATGCACAGTGGACATAATATAGCATTGCTGGTATCCTGCTAATTTTGTTGGAAAGGGGTTCTACCTGTCATGTAGTCAGACTGCTTAGGGCAGCTCTTAAATCAATATTTAAATAAGGAAACCAGGGAACCAAAGGGGCAGAAAGCCCTTGCCATGATGTTTATCTAAGGGTTTTCCTCAAAAGAAGTGCAAAAAAAAAAAAGTGTTGAAAACTTAGGAGGGTTTAAGGAGTGCAAAGTGCTTGCATTTTTGCATGCTATTCTTGGACCCAGGCCATTTTCACAGTACCCAGTGGTGTTTTATGTTTTCCCTAATTTATTGGTGATTTTATTTCATGACCCTTAATCCAGGAAATGCCACATAAGAAACACAGTGAGGAAACTTTCCTATCATAAATTACAAATATAAAAAAATGACCATCTCTAGGCCCCTAATTTTGAAAGGCTAACTCTGTAGCAGATCATAGAACATCATTAAATTTGAAAAGGCATAAGAGAGAAATTTTTCCTCCATCTGATCTGATTATAACTATTATAATGAGGTTTAATTAGGGTACCTTTTAATGCTTTTGTCATTAACATAATGTACATTAGGAAGAATTGCATGATTCTTAAGAAGAAGTTATGTGATTTCTTAAATGGAATCTTTTGATTAGCACATTCAGCACAACTTGCCTCTTATATCTGATCATACTCAGTTTCTGTCCCTCAAGCAGTCCCTACTCAGCCCTCACCTCAAAAATCTGGATCCACATTACCTACTTTTGGTCTCAACATGGCTCATCTAGTGAGTAGAGGCCTTTGGCTGGTCCTTTTCATGCAACTCTGATTCTTTCCCACATTCTTCTGGCCCTAATGCAGCAACATCACTGATTTAACCCATTCAGATGGAAGAATATTTAATGCCTTTGGTTTTGGCAAATATTTTTCCCCCTTTCCTCTAGAATTTATCTCCTTTAAAATTCTTGATATAATCTCTCTAGAATGTATCAGCAAGGAAGGTCAAAAGCATACAAGCTTTATGATCATAGTACCTTGATTTCTTTATCACCACAGGTTATGACTTAGAGTTAAAACATATTCTGTGGCAAAGTTAAGTAGTATATATAGTACATGGCATATATATAGATGTATTTATATATATATTTTCAAAACATATTTACAAAATCTTCTTGCACTATGGGAGAATTGTTTAGTTGCTTAAGATATTCAGCATCATTGCAGGTGTCTATATTTTTAAAAATACAACTGATTTAACATGCAACTCAACAATTCTCTTGAAAATGCACATGAATTACCTGAGGACCTTGGCAAAAGAAGGCTGTCATTCAGGGTTAGGGCCTGGGAGTCTACATGTCTAACAAGCTCCCAGGTGTTGCCAGTGCTGCTGGACAATGACTTCATCACTACTTTTAGGATTCTAAGTAAACAACATCTAGCAAAGAGTCTGTGCTCAATAAATACCAGTTGAATGAAGGGGTGAAAGAATAAAAACGAATGTTGATAATTTGGGAGTAGCTAATAATTTATTGCATTAAGAGACCCAGAACCAAATAGAAAGTTAATGTAGACATAGGTCATTGTCCAATGTTCAGTGTTATGGTTTTTGAATGATGCTATGTCATAATTCCAACATGTTCAGTTACAGTCAGCACTTATATGTTGAGACCAACTCCATGCCAGAGGCTGCACTAGGTAATAAAAGGATGACGAATGAGACAGTCATGTCTGCAAAAAATTTATTTGGTACTATAGTTCAAGGAAGCCAATATATTATTTGATGAATAATAACTAAAGATAACTTAGCTGTTGCATTATGGATTTCCAGGGATGATCTAGCTGTTGTGGCAGCTCAGCCATGTCCACTTATCCAATACTTCATGCAATTCTGTCCTGAAGCTAGGTAAGTACTTGCTGAAGAAGAAAAGGAAAGGTCTTAAGTAGGATGGGACCATTGAATGGGCTAAAACAAGCCATATCTTATTTTCAAGGGTGATGATGGTGATGATGGAGATGATGATGATGGTAGTGAATCAACCTAATAAGTATAATAATAGCTAACATTTATTGAGCATGTCAAATGTGCTAAGTATATTGCAGTAAATATTTCTTTAATTCAATCCTCACTACTTTCCTGTTAAGTAGATACCAGAGCTTTCCTGTTTTTTGCATGAGAAATTGAGACTCAAAAAGATAAATTTTGTTCCATGTTACATGGCTTAGTAGGTGGTAGAAGTTTTTTTTGTTTTTTGTTTTTTTGTTTTAGTTTATTTACCAATAGACCACACCAATCATTAGAAAAATGGAAATCCTGTTCTTGAATTCCAGAAAAAAAGTTAGGGCTGGAAAAACTCACTTAAGAGTTAGCCACACATTAAACAAGAAATTTCTTGCATTTATACATACTCTTCAGAGTGAAAATAATTAGGCAGGAGATAACAAAATTGCAGCTGCTTTCATGTGTCTCATAAGACATAATGCTTACTCAAGAAGTAATTTTGGCCATTTAATCTCCTTAATTCCCTCAACAAAATGAAATTCTACATTGAGGAATACTTAATACATGCAATTATTAAGTTTAGCAAAAACGATTTCTTTGGTGTGCTAATTCAATTGAAACTAGTTGGAATCATCTGATACCAGATGGACATTCAATTATTAGATAAAATGAATGAGTGTTTTCTTTTTTTTTTTTTTCCATTTCAAACAATGACCTTTAAGTACAAGGTACCAAGTTTACAAAAGCATTTTTAAACTTGAATAGAATGGTTACCAAAAAAAATGGAATGTCTTATTGCATGTCTTCAACTTGAACCTGAAGGCAGAATAGGGAATGATTGAGAGGCTTTGCCTCAGTTCAAATCCTGGTGTGTGACATTGAACATTAGTGTCCTCATCTATAAAATGGGGTAATAATAATAATAACAACTACTTTATAGAGCTTTGGGGGGAATAGTTGATTAATCCACATAAACTGCTTGGAATAATAAGATATTTAACAATAACAGGTAACATTTTCAGCACTTATCTGCCAAGCACTATTTTAAATAAGCAACTAAGAAATATTAGCTATTATTATTACTATTAGTAGCTTTAAAGAAATATTATTTTATACCAGGAACATTCCCTGTTAAAATAATCATATCATCTGAAAGAGATCACCGTAACAGTTGCATATGCTTTTATTGTTTTCTTATTTCTCTTCAGATTTTAACCCATTTAATCTCTGGAATTCTATTGCAGAATTAAAGTTGATATTCAAAATGAATTTCTTCTAGCCTAAAAGTTATACCAGAATAGACATTTCCCCTAAAAAGTTACAGTGATCAAACAGTTTCTTGGTATTTTAGGATTATAGTAGGATATATATTTAGAATTATAGTAGGATATATATTTAGGATTATAGTAGGATGACATGAGAACTTATGAATCATACAATCAGATCTTTTTTAAGAATTGTGAAATAGTTTTATTCATTTTAATTCTGAGGAAATTGAGTTCTGCTCAAAATCTATCCTCTTCCAACACTTAAAGAAACATCTAGAGAAGTTTTGACACTCTTTGTATACACTCCCTATTATTATCCTCAGCAACTATTATGCGCCTCAAACTCCTAGAGCAAAAAGTAGAGAAAGTTTTATTGTTTTTAATCATCTAAATACTATTTTGCTGGCAACAGTTTATTTATTTGCATTTTTGTATTTTGCATAGAAATAATATTTGTTTGCTTCCAAATTCAAGGACTTCTTCTTACCTTTATCTATTTTTGTTTTTATTCCATTTGTGATTTCAGAATGCCTTTAATTCTGAATTAAAGTCAATGATTCTGACTTCATGTAGGGAGAACAGACTAGAGAGGCCAATTTTTCCCAAGAAGTCATGGTGCTTAAAGAATTAGAGCCACTCAAACAAGGGGGAAAAACACACACACACAAAAACATTTGTCCATGATGTTTAATATAATCAAAACATTATGTTTCTCCTAAAATGTAACCTAAGTAGTTGTGCTTTTAATGTATGTGCAGGTACAAGTGCGCTGTAGTCATTACTAATACAATTTCTCATATCTCCATTTGCATCTATGTAACCATTGCCTTAGGAATGCAATTTAGGTTTCTAAATGTTTAGCAGTAGATTAACTGAAAGTGAAAGAAAGAAATTTGATAAAATAGTTGAGGGAAAAATAGGTCGAGCTTATTCATAGTGCCAAGAAAAGTTATTGTAGAGGGCCCACAAATTCAAATGGCCCAAGAGGTTACAAAGTTAACATAAATATGTTAAAAGTCCTGGTGTAAATCAGTAAGGAGTGGTTGACAGCAGCTTGCATTTCACACCTAAAGGTAGTTCTACAAAACCACCTGTGGTTTGGCTATATTTTTATTCACTGACTTGTAATTTGCTCTCACTTGTTTTAAGGGATTTAATTTATACTAGTTTTAAATACCATTTCTTAGCTTCACTGACCCACATCTGTTTGTCTTTCTGTTCAACAACCAGAACAATAATTTATATCATTCAATTATGTTAAATGTTTAGAAGAAGACAATAATTAGAATTCATTCAAGGAACATATGCCATACACAGTTTACTGAGGGTGACATATAGGCAAACAACTTATGATAATTCAATGATACATGTTACACTAGTGCAGGAATAGACTTCAGGTCAGCCGGAAGAGGAAAAGGGTCAAGCCATCCTTCCCTCTTACTCACCTCAATGGCTTAACCAGTTTACACACATATCTGTGTCACCTCTGTGCTTTGCATTTTAAAAATCATGAGTGATTATGTTTTTAGCTCTGAGAGTTGTGGGGTGAGAGGAGGTGAGGAGCAAGGGCAAAAAAGAAAAATAATATAATTTAAAAAAAGACCCTTTCCTCCTAATGAGGAACTTGGGGTATAAGAGAAACAATATTACAAGGGCCATGAAGGCTGAGGGAAGAGAGATAAAGCTTTGCAGTGGATGTGGCTCTTATTATGGGCACCTGTAAGAGAGACCATAACAGGTATCAAGATCTAAAGATGGCCCAAATCAGTGTATACTTGAAAATGATGCCCCTGCATCATACTTCCAAAAAGCATCGTCACCAGCAAGATAATGATGCTGCAAAAAGGTTTGACATTACCCTCAATAGTTAAAAACAAAACAAAACAAAACAGTTGTTGTGTATTAAATCATTCAGAAGGAATTAGGCGAATCAGTTCCTCAACAGTGTATAATAAAAGAGCAGGTTGAGGGACGCTTTTCACTTTCCATCATTTGCACTCAGTCATCACATTGCCTTCAGCAGTGTCCAAAATCCTGTTTATCTTTATTTACTGAATGCCTAACCCAGGGCCTTTGGTGCCTGTGGCCAAGAGATATATTATAAATATTTTTATGCTGATGGTGATCATTCACTGCAAAGCAACTTGAGGAAAAGAGAAATCATTAGATAAAAAGATAATGTTGAGGAGGATCTAAGATGGTGGCATAGAGAAGAGTTAGTCCCCCCAGAACAACTAATAAAAAACCAGGAACAAGTAGTAAATAATCCGGAATAACTGTGGGGGGACAAACGTGACCATCCACTCATCATACACCAACCTGAATTGGGAGGAATGCCCGAGATCACAGCATAAATTCTGTAAGTAAAAACTGCGGATCCAAGCCGGGAGACCCCTCCCATGCAGCCCGAGCTGCAAAGCCTCATGGTGCTAGAGAGAAGCTCTCTCCCAGCAAGCAAATATAGCTCAGCTGAACTACAACTGGGGATTTAATTAGTGAGTATGAACTGCTTACTATGAACTATGAATCCCCGAAAAGCAGACAGAAGCTTTGGGTGATGACTGACCTTGGAGAGCCGGAGGGTCGCCGCGGACTAGCCCTGAAGGGGAATTTCTCTCCCTGTTTCAGCTCAGTGGAGAAAGCCTCAGCCATTTTCAGTTCCCAGTGATCTGACCCAGACAAGGGTGGAGATAGCACAGGCAGAGAGAGACCACTTAAATGTTAATGACCTCTTCCTAGGGGGTCTATCTTCTCTAAGAGTAAAGAGATGGGGCCCATCCCTACCACCTGCCTTCCATTCAGAACCAGACCCTAGAGTCTGGGAGAAAACAGCCACAAGCCACACCTCCTTACACCAGTCTTGAATTACAGGCTGACAGGTGCCACCTGCTGGGCAGAAAAGCACAGTGACCTGAGTCATCACAGGGTGTACCAATTTTCTAAAACACACCCTCAGGGAAACCAGATACTGAATATTTCTTCCTTCTGGGATCTGAGCCTGTTCTGGTCTGGGAAAACCTGATTGGGGTAACCAAGGAAACCATGCCTAGACAACAGAAAACTGTAACCTATATTAAGAAAAATGAAGTTATGGCCCAGTCAAAGGAACAAACTTATACTTCAACTGAGATACAGGAATTGAAACAACTAATAATAAGTCAATTCAAAAAGTTTAGGGAAGATATGTCCAAATAGCTGAACTGTAGAATGAAAACACTGGGCGTACATAAGGCAGAAATTGAAAGTTCAAAAAACCAACCGGCAGAATCCATGGAAATGAAAGGCACAACACAAGAGATGAAAGACACAATGGAAACATACAACAGCAGATCTCAAGAAGCAGAAGAAAACACTCAGGAACTGTAGAACAAGGCATCTGAAAGCCTATACACAAAAGAACAGATAGAGAAAAGAATGGAAAAATGAGCAATGTCTCTGGGAACTTAAGGACAAAATGAAAAGCAAGAATGTACATGTCATTCGTGTCCCAGAAGGGGAAGAGAAGGGAAAAGGGGCAGAAGCAATAATAGAGGAAATAATCAATGAAAATTTCCCATCTCTTATGAAAGACATAAAATTATGGATCCAAGAAGTGCAGTGTACCCCAAACAGAATAGATCTGAATAGACCTACACCAAGACACTTAATAATCAGATTATCACATGTCCAAGATAAAGAGAAAATCCTGAAAGCAGCAAGAAAAAAGTGATCCGTCACACACAAAGGAAGTTTGATAAGACTATGTGTGGATTTCTCAGCAGAAACCACGGAGGCAGGAAGGAAGTGGTGTGATGTATTTAAGATACTGAAAGAGAAAAACCACCAACCAAGAATCCTATATCAGGCAAAACTATCCTTCAAATATGAGGGAAAACTTAAAATATCCTCTGACAAACAGACAATGACAGAGTTTGTGAACAAGATACCTGCTCTACAGGAAACACTAAAGGAAGCACTGCAGACAGAAAGGAAAAGACAGGAGTGAGAGATTTGGAAAACAATTTTGGGAGATAGTAACACAGCAATGTAAGTACACTGAACAAAGATGATTGTGAATATGGTTGAAAGAGGAAGGCTGGGACCATGTGGGACACCAAAACAAAAGATGAAGGATAAAAACTGAGACTGTGTAACTCAGGGAAACTTAGGGTGCTCAATGATTGTAATAAAAGGTACAAATACATTTTTGCATGAGGTAGAACATGAATATCAACATTGCAAGGTGTTAAAAATAGGGTGGGATTGGGGGGGAAATACAATCAATGCAAACTAGAGACTATAATTAATAGAAACATTGTATTATGCTTCCTTTAATATAACAAAGACAATATACTAAAGCTAAATGCATATGGGGGGGTGGGGAATAGGGGAAGGGTATAGAATGCCTGGCATTGGTGATGTTGTCTGACTTTTTATTCTACTTTAGGTTAATGCTATCTTTCCTTTTGTCACTTTCTAGCTATCAAGTTTTGTTTTTGTTTGTTTGTTTGCTTTTCTCTCTTTATCTTTTCTTTTTCTTTTTCCTCTCTGCCTTCTTTGACTCTTCTTCTGTCTTTGTGGAAGAAATAGAGATGTCCTTATATAGATAGTGGTGATGATGCTAAATACATAAATACATGACTATACAGGGAACCAGTTGTTTCCTTAGGATGGAATGTATGATGTGTGAACAAAACCATCTTAAAAGAAATGGGCTGATGAAGAAATCTTGAGGGCACTATATTGAGTGAAATAAGACAGACACATAAAGGCAAATATTGCAGGGTCTCACTGATAGGAACTAATTATAATATGTAAACTCATAGACATGAAATATAAGTTACTAGGATATAGAATGAGGCTAAAGAATGGGGAGCAGTTGCTTACTATCAGCAGAATGTTCAACTAGGGTAAACTTAAATGTTTGGAAATGGACAGGGGTGATGGTAGCACGTTATGAGAATAACTAACAGTGCTGAAAGGTGTGTGAAGGTGGTGGAAAGGGTAAGCTCAGAGTCACACATGTCACCAGAAGGAAAGTTGGAGGTTAAAAGATGGGAATGTATAAAACAGTGAATCTTGTGGTGGTCAATGTCCGTGATTAGCTGTACAAATATTAGAAATCTCTCTCAGGAACTAGAACAAATGTATAACACTATAACTAGAAGTTAATAATAGAGAGTCATATAAGGAAAAAATATATACTTATTGCAAACTTTATACTACAGTTAGTAGTATTTTAACACTCCTCCATCAATAGTAACAAGTGTACTATACCAAAACTATGACCCAATAATGGAGGGGGGCGTGGTTAGGGGTATGGGAGGATCTGTGTTTTCTTTTTTTGTGTCTTTATCTCTTTTCTGGAGTAATGAAAATGTTCTAAAACTTGAAAAAAAATTAATTGTGTTGATGGATGCACAGTTCTGTGATGGGCAATTGATTGTACACTTTGGATCTTTGGATAGTTGTATGGTATCTGAACAATCTCAATATTTTACAAAAATATACAAAAAAAATTAATGTTGAGGTCCTGTACTCATTGACATCCAGGAAATACCAAATTGCTGCAGATTATCTAAGACTGTGCTGTTGTGCAGCATAGGGAACAAATTAAGTCACATGAGTAACCTTAAACTCTGCCCATTGGCGTCTAGGCATTTGCCGAATCCCTCTTCTACTTTTCCCAGCCCATTGCTCCTTACCTTATCTGTAAAATAAGGAATATAATAGTGTGTACTCTATAGGATCTTGAAAGGATTAAAAGATATAATGTATGTAAAGCACTTAACCCTGTGCCCATCATGTATTAAATGCTTAATAAATATGAGTTATTCACTGTCATGCTGGAGATAGTATCAGTAGTAGTGGTTAGATGGGTAGTGGTAAGGGGATGTTCCACCTAATCCTAGACTCTAGTAATTGCCTCTAGACTGATCTTCCTATACCCAGAATTTGCTATCACTCCTACCTCCCATTCCCTATATATTTGGAATCAGAATATCTTTCAGCACATCTGTTTGATGCATGATTTTTTTCCATAACAGGTTCAGAAAGTACAAGACCCTTTGAACTGATAATGGAGGATTTGTGCCTTCTAAGTTACTCCATGCTGTGTTCAGTTAAATAAAATTGCTATGCATTTCTCCTTTTGAGCAAAATTCTTCCTCCTAGGATTTTGCTCATTGGTTCTAGATCTATCCTCTAGTCACAAAGAAAAAATCTAATACCTCTTTCATATTTAGATTAAATTTAATTTAGGCTACTTTATTGCATATCATTGATCAAAAATCAAGGGATTTCCATTTTCCAAAAGAATAAATACCAATATTCCTTTCCTTCAATTGAGAAGCATTCTTAGCCTAACCTCAACTTATCTATCGTGCCTTGTCTCCTAGTTTAATATTTGTAATATAAATTACAGTTAGCTGCCTCAGTCTTCTTGCAGTCCTTCTGATGCACTTCATTTATTCCCACTCCTCCAAATTGCTTCTGCTTTTCCTTCAATCTGCCAAAATCATCTTTCCCTTTCTACATCCTAACAGGTTTCTGAGTCCCTTAAAAGCTAATTCTCCATGAAAAACCATGTCATCTTCTACTGATCTATCCCTCTCTAAACATCTATAGTGAACTTTCCTAATTTGTAAACTTTATCCACATTGTGTTTTGATTTTCTCTGCTAGCTTAAAGACCCATGTATATTATGTTTTTTCTTCTATTATATTTATATATCTAATTGCATTTCATCTGATATTTTCTAATTTAGTTTTACAGTTAAATTAGATGAAAACTTCTACATACATTTTGTATCACATATTTTGAATTGTTTTTGTTGTTTAACAATTTCATATTTGTGAGTCTGGTTTTCCAAATAAGAGGATAAATCCTATAACACAATACTTACGTCTTCTATGCCTTTGGGGTGTGGAATGCACTTAACAAATTCTCCTATAGTACATATGCAACAATGATTTGGTTGAAATCAGTGAACTCAGTGAAATAGTCATGATTCTCAAGAGAAACAGAACTTATAGGAGATATATATATGCATATAAATATGCATATATATATAAATATTAAGACATTTATTATAGCAGTTGACTCATGTAACCATGGAGACTGGCAAGTTCAAATTCTATAGGACAGCTCACAAGTTGGTAACTCAACAGTGACATTGAATTTACCAGGAGAAGCCACAAGTTGGAAACTTTGATGAAGGTGATGAAGAATTCCCCAGGAGAAGCTGGCTGACCAAAGTAGAGATAGCGTTCTTCTTTCTGACTGCTGCAATCATCAGTTCTGCCTTTAAGGCTTCAAATGTTTGGATGAGACTTCTCTCATTGCTGAAGGCAATCTCCTTTGATGCTGATGCAATCACCCATAGAAGCAATCAACTGACTAACGATGTCAATCCTCAAAATACTCTCATGGTAACAATCAGACCAGGGCTTGCTTGACCAAACAACTTGACACTATAAGCTACCCAAGTTAACACATGAATTTAACCATCAAACTCAGTAATTGCTTATTGCATACCTGGGCCTATACTGGTTAACATGAGTGATACAAAGATAAGATGTGAAAATTTCTGTCAGGAAACTTGGTGTTGCAAATAAATCATTCTTCCAAAGATAATATCCTCTTATCAGAACTCTTAATCAAATTATATTCCAAAGTGCTTAAATTGAGAAGACTTTTTAACTCATTTTTATCACTTGCATGTCTCTATCTAGTTATGAGGTCAAATCCAAAGTTAATTGTGAAAGAAAATTTATTTCAACTCCTAAAATGTCAATGTGTTGATGTTCTGATAGAAACTGGCAACACCTCAACAGAATTCTTTTTTGGGAGAATTTTTTTTTCTTGATTCTAACCTTCAATTCTAAGAACTGATTTATCTGACAAAAGTTCATAACCAGTAGTCTTATTTTGAATGTTTAGGCCAATACAACATTTATATCAAACTAGCAGCTTACAGTAATTTATGCAAACTTCTAGAAGGACAGTTTATCAGATCACATCTTTCCTCCCAATTTGCCCTAGATAATAGGCAGTCTGCTCAATGGAGGATTATCTCTATGCTTCCTGGAGGAGTCATTTTGGCCACAAACTCCTAAATCAGATGATAAAGGAAAGTTGGCTTTGGTAATTTCACCAATGATTAACAATATTTATGTGTATTGCTATTGAAACAGCAGAACGTTAAGACTGTTGCTCCTGTTTGTTTGTCAGTCCTTTAATTTGCTGATTTGCAGAAAGTCAAACGTAGTGAGCCACAGGCTTCATAGACTGTTTTCCCTTAGTCAAGTTTTTGCAAAGCAACCATGATTTTAATGTGGAATGCCTCTGAGAGTCTAGCATTTAGACATCATCACTGAGTCAAAAGGTCTTTCTCTATAGTTCATTGCTGAACATGTTTATGAAGAAATATGATGCAAAGATTTTCTCAACTTGAAATGGCATTCACATTTTGGAAAAATGGAAAAGTGTTCTTCTAGAAGGGGGTATTACTTTGAGGAAGTTTTCCTTCAGTTAATACAGTTTCAGCAATTTCTTTAACAGAAAATTTGATTTGAAAGAAATATACCAGAAATTAAGATACAGAAAAAAGAACACATTCTTTAGTGAATTGAACTAAATTATGTTGGCATTTATGAGAATGAAGTCTCAAGGACTGTATTTTAAAAACACATTTTAAAAAGTGACTAAAGATGTTTTCAATGACTCTCCAAGCTGAATTTGCCTCCTGCTGGATAATCATCTGATCCCTGCTTAACAGTTTCCACTAAAGCCTCAGATGGCATGGATCTGCTTTACATCTTATAGACAGTCACAACTGTGTTATATTAGCATCTTGGACCATGATTACATTCCTGTCTGTCCCAAAAAACTTTCTGTGCCACTATACATTATTCAAGAATACAGGTGTCAGAAAAAATAAATACAGTAACAACATCTTTTATTAATTTCCTTAGAAGGTAAAGTAAAACTAATTTCTGTGTGTGTGTGTGTGTATGTATGTGTGTATTTCCTTGGAAGCCTATTATTTTCAACTTTATTTAGAATAGTGAAGTTGTGGTCAGATTTTGTATTATGGTCATAGAAGTTCAGTTTACTTGAAACTTTGAGAAATTATTCTTCCTAAAAATTCAGCAACTTTGACTATTTTGTCTAGCAGGGGTACATTTGATTTTAAATCAAATGAGTTTAAATCCTACTTTGATTCTGATTACTTTTGCAACTTTAGGATTATTCAGCTATATGAGGACATCTTCATTCAAAAATGTATTAGGATCTTATATAACAGGTACTTTGCTAAGTTCCAGGGAACAAAAATGAAAAAATGTGGTCTCTGCACTCAAGGGACACTTTAGTTTAATGAAGAAGACCTACATCTTTCACAGTGAGAACCACACAATTTGTTATAAGAGCATAAAGGAGGGAAATAGAGCACAGAGCACAAAGGAGAACATAGAGGAGGGAAAGAAATATGCATGTTATTAAAGTACAGGGGAGTGGGATAAGTAATTTCCCCCAGTGGGGTGTATGTGGGAGGAAGAATATTTCAACCCAGCAAACATTTCTCTGGGAAATGCCAGTGGTTCAGAAGAGAGGTTGGATTGAAAATGCACTTAATCTCATTATATGGCAGCCGTGGACTCTAATGAAAATATTAAAAACCTCTTGTGCTTGTTTGTAGCTGTTATGTACCCCCCAAAAAGGCCATATTCTTTTAATCCATTCTTGTGGTGGCAGACCTATTGTTGACAGAACCTTTTGATTAGGTTGTTTCAATTAAGATGTGACCCAGGCCATTCAAGGTGGATCTTACTCTGTTAGCGGAGTCCTTTATAACAGGATAAAAGGCATTATTTAGAGAGAGCTTAGAGAGAGAAATGCCCTGGGGATGCTAAGAGAGAACCCATAGATGCTCAGAGAGAACAGGAGCTGAAAGTAACGGCGTGTGCCTTCCCATGTGATTGAGGAACCCTAGATGCCAGCGGCCTTTCTTCAGAGAAGGTATCCTCCTGTTGATGCCTTAATTTGGACATTTTCATGGCCTTAGAAATGTAAATTTGCAAACTAATAAATCCCCATTGTAAAAGCCAACCCATTTCTGGTATACTGCATTCCGACAGCTTTAGCAAACCAAAACACCCCTTATTCTTTGTAACTTTTCACAGCTCCAAAGTTCTTCATAAACAACTTCATATTTGACCCTCAAATGAACCAGTGAGAAGTTGTCAAACAAATGCAAGTTGGTAAATTTTGTACAACAGGAATCAAGCATCTGTTCTGTCTTCTGTGTGGCAGTCCAGGATGGGCTACGTGAATGCAGCTGAGACCTTGTGACACTGACCATGATGACTTGATGGTCATGCGCCCCAGGATAGGGAAGTAGTGTGGAGCTGAGAGGCACTTTTGTATAAGAGCTAAGGTAAATTATTCATAGTAAAATATCTCTCTCTTTCCATGTTGAATAATATGATTTGTTTATTGTTTGATTCTAGGAGTCTTAGTTATGTGTTGACTTCTGAAATCAAAACAGAAAAGTAGGTACAATTCTACTGAAACTGTGATGCTACTTTCTGACAAGTAGTTTTGTTCATTTCAATTTATACTCTGCCACACTCTTGTGAAAAAAAGAATTGAGAATGAGATCAATTCTCATCCACCTTCTCAGGGAGAGTGGGTTCTTACTAACCATATGTGGGAGCCCCAGGCTCCCAAGTGTCTTGAAGACTGAACACAGCAGTTTGCTTGACTTAGGACAGTTAAGGTTTGACCTATTCTCCTTATATTATCAGGTGCTAAACATAATCTATATCCAAAACTACCTCCTCCCTGAGAATCTGTGAGATACTGTTATCTACAGGATGATCTCTAATCCTCCCCTCCTTCCTGTTGATTAAAGTCAATCCCTCCCTTTGTTGCAAGCCTGCCTTATGCTTTCATACCCATTGGAATGACAAGCCCTTATAACTAGCTTATTCAGCCCCTCAAAGTGCAGACTATTTCCACATTGTGCTCTGAACTCACCACCATTCAGAGGAGCTCTTGAATCCATTCAGGGAAGCTCTTGATTTCAGGGCAATGTGACTCAACTTCCCCAACGTATAGGTAAGCCCCATAATAAGAACTCATGTCTCAGAACATGTCCAGCACTTTCTTTAGTCCTTTGGCTACAAAAGCCCTCTTGGGCTGTGAAACCATAGAGTGAAAGTCAGGGCTGAATGCATGCTATTTGCTTTCCTTCAAAAATACATAACTGGAAAGAGGAGAATGTTATGTAGTTTTACTAATGACATGTTCTACTAAGTACACAAAAACACTTTAGCATAGATTTTATTTAAAGTCATCACCTTTCATAATTATTTCATTCTGCATCATAATTTCCTAATTAGGCAATTTAATTACAGGTTGAAAATCCTATAATCATATGTATTTATGCTAATTATGTTAACCATTAATTACTTTTGAACTACTGAAATGTTAACCTGTGCAAATGAAATGCTTGTGGAAAAGCAACTCAAGTTTTAAAAATTATACCATATAATACAAACAAAGAAAAGTCTAACATTACACAGACTAAGATCCTATATGAAATCCATTGAATCAAAGAAAATAACAGTTAACTTTTCAGTATTTAAACAAATTCAGTTAGCATTCCCTTCATGTTGATGTTAAGATGCTGATAGAATCATGGTTCAGTGAATTTTTGATTTATAATTTATGTCTACCCACAGAACACCAATAAATGCTTTGGAAAGTAATTAACTATCATATATGGTAGTTATAGCTAAATAGTCAATGTTTGCTAATGAAAAACAATGAAGAAAACTAGTATATTCACAAATTGTTTTGTTTGCATAAATAAACCCAGAACCATTTGCTCATTCAAAAATGTCTTTGCCATTGATAAGAGCAAAAATGCTTGCATTTACATAGGAATGCATTCATTTTATAAAGCCGTTACTTGAAGAAGTTCTCTTTTAGGCTAAACTGTATATTAGTCTTTTAATAAGAGACAACAAAAAGAATTGTATCCTCTCCTATTCTGATGGCCTGACTCTATTATTCATGTTCTATGACTGCCTTAAAGAAATTTAATCTGGTGGTTTTTCATTATGGGTGGGGGGGAACTAAGTATTTACTAATTAGGACAAAGATAAACTTCTAATTTGGGACAGATTTCTTCCAGAATTCAGATGGCTAGCACTAACTCTATTTTGAAATTTAACCTATTTTGTTATTTAGGGGTACATTTGTTTCTAATATAGTGGAAACAAAATTGAATATAACTACAGAAAGTATTAAATTAATTAACTAATTAATTTAATTTTATATATTTTGTTGTGTTTAAATATCTGTTTGGTAAATCCATCCTTCAAAAATTGTGTAGGTTTGAGCATCTCTTCCAGACCTATACTACAGAATTTCAGAAATCACAGGTATATTTGTTCAAGCATTTGAATAACTACAAAGCATGATTGTGAGAAATTCATCATGTCCTTTGAGATCCTTACTACACGAAGTGTGATCTATGGATCATCAGCATTGGCATCACTAAGTAGCTCCATCACCTAGTAGCTCCTTAGAAATATAGACTCTCAGGCCCTGACCCAGACCTATTGGGTCAGAATGTGTTTTTTACCAAGATTCCCTAGGTGATTGCTATGCAAATTAAAGTTGTAAGGAGCTGCTCCAGGCCACATGGTTTGTCTTTCAGCCAACAAAAGAGAAACGCTGAAATCTCTACCTACTTGATGGTTTATGTTGGTAAGCTCCTAGAACCACAAATTCAATTCTGGCTAAGGTGGTTGATGTTTTGTTTTGCTGTGTGTGTTTGTTTGTTGAGTGGGTCAGTCTATGGTATAAGTAAAGAATTTCATTATATATACTCTCGAACACGCCTATCCAGATATGGGGACCAGTTGTTCATTGGATAATTGAAATACACAGATGAAATTGGGACTTATTAAAAAATAGCATATGCACAACTTTTACATTTTAAGCTAAAACCGAACTGTTTTTCTGCCAAACTTCAGATGCGGGTATGCTGGTTTGGATGTCTTATATCCTCCAAAATGACATTATCTTTGATGCAGACTTGTGTGGGTAGGAAATGTATTGGTGTTGATTGGGTTGGAGACTTTTTATTGGATGTTTCTGTGGAGATGTGGTCACTCAACTGTGGGTGAGATCTTTCATTGGATAATTTCCATGGAGGTGTGGCCCCACCCATTCAGCATGGGCCTTGATTAGTTTACTGGAGCACTATATAAGCTCAGACAGAAGGAGTGAGCTTTCTACAGCCAAGAGGGACACTTTGAAGAATGCACAGAAGCTGAGAGAGTAGCTGCAGATGAGAGATAGTTTGAAGATGGCCATTGAAAGCAGACTCTTGCTCTGGAGAAGTGAAGAGAGGACAAATACCCCAAGAGCAACTAAGAGTGACATTTCTGAGGAACTGCAGCCTAGAGAGGAACATCCTGGGACAAAGCCATTTTGAAACCAGAACTTTGGAGCAGATACCAGCCATGTGCCTTCCCAGCTAACAGGTTTTCCGGACACCATTGGCCATCCTCCAATGAAGGTACCCGATTGCTGATGACTTACCTTGGACACTTATGGCCTTAAGACTGTAACTTTGTAACCAAATAAACCCCCTTTATAAAAGCTGATCCATTTCTGGTGTTTTGACTTCCGGCAGCATTAGCAAACTAGAACACAAGGGCAAGGTGATGTCTCTGAGTATAGATCCTCTGAATGGAGTTTGAAAGTCAACTTCCTTGTGAAAAATGAAACATTATGTATGCGATCTAATTTCAGTTTTTTTAAATGAAAAAAAAAAACCAAACAAACAAAAAATAGGAATACTTGCAAAATAATGAGTATATTCCAGATTTTTATAATTTTGTCTATTTTCAGAAATGTTTGGAATAGCAAGTTGAGTAAATCATACTACTTATATTGTGACCCATTACCATCATTGGCCTGCTCAAGGTCACTTGAATAATTGATTGATTGGTATGAATATCTGTTCCTTAATCTTGTGTTCCTCTCCATTCTAATGTGTTTAGTGTAATGGCAACCATTCTAATGTGTTTAATGTTTAAACTTTTGGTTTAGGATTAAACTTTTTTAAAGTTTTAGATTTAGGTTTGTAGGTTTAGTTTTAGTTTTAGGTTTAAACATTTTTTAATGTTTAAACTTTTGGTTTATGTGTTCTTATAAAATATATATTATTTGGTATGCCATATTATAAGTGTAATAAGAATTGCAGTATATGTTGTTTTGTTTCTTCTTTCATTCAGCATGATAGTTTAACTTCCATTCATGTTGCTTTGTGTGCAATTAGTCTGCTACTTCTAATGCTGCATGGCACTCCTTGATATGAATTCATTTAATTCTCCGGTGATAGGCACTCACCACCACAAGCAATACTGATATAAATATCATGCATATCTTTTTTTGGACCAGTGTGAGCATTTCTTTGGTATAGATACTCAGGAAAGAAATTGTGAACCCATAGCATATGCCATATTTCTCTCCCGGATACCTTCATGAGATTACAAGTCCACCAGTAATGCCTGATGGTTTCTACATTTGCATTACCCCCACCACACTTTGCATTACCAAGTGTCCTATTTTGTCATTATAATAGATATAATGGGATATACAATTTTTTTTACTACTTCTTATTTTTGAATGATATTAGATTTATGTAAAAGTCACAAAGATAGTACAGAAAGTTCCCATATACTATTCATCCAGCTTCCCTACTAGTATCATAACCATGGTATATTTGTCAAAACTAAGAAACCAAAATTGGTACAGAAATATTAATTAAACCATAGACTATTTGGATCTCACATTTTCCCACTCATATCCTTTTTTTGTTCCAGGTTTCAGCTCAAAATAACACATCTACCTTTAGTCATTATGTCCCCTTAGATTCCTTTAATTTATGACAATTTCTCATTCTTTCTTTTTTATCAGGAACATGAGACTTTTGAGGAGTACTGGTAAGGTATATTGTAGAATGGCCCTTAAATTGTTTTCTCCTGAATAGACTTCAGTTTTGGGTTTGGGAAGAATAGCACAGTGATGAGGTCCCTTCTCGTTGCATCATATTAGGGGGTACATGATGCCAATGACTTGGTGTTTTTGTTTCCCAGCTGCTAAATCAAATACCATACAATGGTTTGGCTTTATTGGAATTTATTGACTTATAGTTTTCAGTCTAGGAGAAGTTCAAAATGGAGGCATCAGCATGACCATGCTTTCTTCTCAAAGCCTGTGGTGTTTGGGGGCTGGCTGCCAATAATCTTTGGTTCTTGGCTTTTCCATCACACGGCAATGCACATGACCATATCTTTTTTCTCTTCCAGGTTCAGTTGACTTCTAGATTCTGGCTGCTTCCTGTGGCTTCTTTCTACATCTGATTTTCACTCTTCTTATAATGTACTCCAGTAATCTGGATTAAAGGCTATCCTGATTCAGTTGGACCACACCTTAACTGAAGTAACATCTTGAAGAGATTTTATTTACAATGTTTCCAAACCCAAAGGTCTAGGGATTGGGATCTGAACATGCCTTTTGTGGGAGACATGATTCAATCTCCAACACTTGGTTAAATTAGATTTCATTGTTGTTTCAAATTGCATTTCTCCTTTGATTAGTGAGTTTGGGCATGTCTTTAGGGGCTTGATAATCGTTTGTGTTTTCTCTTTTGTAAATGGCATATTCATATATTTTACTCATTTATCTTTGAGGATCCCGTATTTTTCCGGTTAATTTGCATGTGTTTCTGTCATATTTTAGACATTAGTCCTTTGTAAGTTTTAGTCATTGCAAATATCTTTGATCTATCTGTTTATTCGTGGTGTTCTTCATTGACCAGATGCCCTTATTTTTCTAACGCAATCATGTTAGCTTTTCTCATGCTGTAGGCTTTGTTGTTGTTGTTTTGTTTGTTTTTTATTAGGTATTTTTTGTTTTTGTTTTTGTTTTGTTTTTGTTTTTTATTTATTTAGTTTTTTTGGTTTAGGCTTTTAAAGTGTTATTCATTGGAGTCTTTTAGACTCTGTTAATTTCTGATAATTTTGTGGCTATTGTAAAAATCATTTTAAAATTATTTTTCTTATTAATTGTTGGCTTCCATAAGCTGATTTATGTCCATCAAGTCATTATATTCTACATTACAGTTGTCTTTTCTACACTTTATTTTGTTTATTAATTCATGTAATATGAATTGAGAGTCTATTTTGTGCCAGGCACTCTTATAGGCACTTTTGATAATCAGAGAACAAAATAGACAGAGATCCCTATCTTTGTGTAAATTATATTCTGTCTACTTCCGGGGGACAGATAGATACTAAGCAATAAACATAATAATTAATGAATCATGTACTATAATAGAAGTGGTAAATGCTGTAGTAAAAAGAAAATCAGGGTAAAGGGGATCAAGAATGGGAGTGTGTTTGCAATCTGAATAAAGAGGTCAAGGTGGGTCTGGTCAAGAAAATGACATTTGAACAAAGACTTGAAGGAGATGAATGAGTTAGCTAGGTAAATATCTGAAATAAGAGCCTTCCAGCAGGAGGTAAATCAGTGCAAAGGCGAGGATAGGCTCAAAAGGCAGAAGAGGAGTGGGGTGACCAGCGAGGCGGCTGTTTCAGTAATCCAACTGAGAAATGATGGTTGCTTAGACCAGTATGTTACCCATGGAGGTGGTAAGAAAGAACTGGATTGTGGATATACTGTGGTACAAATTGGCAGGTTTTCTTCCTTTGTTTTTTCTTTAGCTACCTGTTTGTATCAAGTCTTCTGAAGCCTTAAATTTGGTTTTCTTAGCTATAATAAATCTCTTTTCACATTCTTATTTTCATAATCATAATACAATTTAATTAACTATGCTATTAAAACAATAATGTATCTATTTCTTAGATATAATAAATCTCTTTTCACATTCTTATTTTCATAATCATAAATACAATTTTATTAACTAGGCTATTAAAATAAATAGATTATTTTAGTAATACTAAAATAATATTAATAATAATAAGATGAAACCAGCTTCAGAATAAAAGACAACTAAAATAAATTTGTATATTACTTGAGACAAAATATGCAGCATAATACATAGCTATCTTCCAGTCCAGAGTATAGTGTTCCCTGAGCAATTGCTAGATGTTTGACAAAAAAAATGGAGAGTGTTGGCTAGTCTAGCAAGTCAGCTAATTGGGATCAATTCAGAGAACTTCACATTCTCTGCCTATGTATGTATGTGTGTACGTATGTGTGTGTGTGTGTGTGTGTGTATGGAATGATTCCCCTGGTTTTCCTGGAAGCATTTACGACAGCTTCATGAACATGGAAAGCATAACAAGGTAAGATATAATTTGAAGGAAGTAGATGAGGAATGCAAGCAAAAAGAAAAAATGAAACCAGGAAAGATAACACAAAGATAGTTGAGATGACTCTTTATTTACTAGAGGTGGGTTATAAATCTGGCTCTAGCTTTTAAGCAGGATAAACCTCTACTCTAAAATTTCTTAGGCTGGATCCACATAAAAATAATAAACTACAGTTTTAGATAATCTTAATCTGACATTTCTTTATATTTTCTTTTCTTTATAAATATCTTAACCATATGCCAAAGGATTTAGTCAAGTATCAACATAAGAAATAGAAAAAAGGCAGTGCTATGAATATCATACGTTAAATTATCTAGTGTTATTTGTAAAAAATGCTCACAAAGTTCTCATCAAAGCTGACATTTTTGTCTATCTGTGCTGAATTGGTTGCTTATTTTTAATTAACAGTGAGTACTCTATAAAGTTTATTTCCCTTTTTGCCTTAAATTCCAGGAAGCGCAAGGGTGATTTCAAATCAATTTTCTTAATCTGGGGATTTTTCTTAATTTGATTTTTTTTTTTTTGGTGTAATAATTTCCTATTCTCAGCCTCTCATAGTATTTTGCCCTTCTGTTTTTAATTTTTGTTTTATCTGTGATACAGTCACTTCAAATCCTTTTTTGAGAATGCAGTTTGTGTGTATATGTGTGTACATGCACATGAATTGACTAATTAGTAACTTCTTTCCTTATAATTAATAAAAATCTCATCTATTTTCAGGAAAAATAAATCAGATATTCATTGAAAGTTATGGGAGATAGGACTATAACATGGTGTTTTGGTACCTAGGCTGCTCAAAGCAGATACCATGAAATGCATTGGCTTTAACAATGGGAATTTATTAGCTTACAAGTCACAGTTTTGAGGCTGAAAAAAAAATGCCCAAATGAAGGCACCATCAGGGTGATGTTTTCTTCCCAAAGACTGGCTGCCAGCAATCTTTGGCTCCTCTGCCACAGGACAAGGCATATGGCGATGTCTACTTGCCTCTCCCTTCTTTTCTGGATTTCATTGATTTCAGTTTCTTGCTTCTGTGGCTTTCTCTGTCTGTATTCATCCCATTTATAAGGGATTCCAGTAAGAGGATAAAGACCCATCTTGAGGTTTTATTTGTTTTATTTATTTATTTTATTTCAAGATATTTGTTTTTCTTATTCCCTTGTTTTGTTTTGTTTAAAATGTTTTCTTTAATTCTTTGAGAAATAAAGTTTTTATTTTTTTTCCAAAAAGATCCATCTCAAATGAGGTGCATCACACCTTAACTAAAGTATCTTCATCAGAAGATCCTACTTACAATGGGTCCATACCCATAGGAATGGATTAACTTTAAGAACATGCTTTTCTGGGGTACATACAGTTTCAAACCACTACACATGGATATAAGGAAAAGGGACAAGAAAAGGGATCAGACTCTTGTTACCCATGTTCCTCTCATCAAATTGGCTTCCTTTTTCCTTCTTGCTGTGACTGTTTTCCTCTACCTCAGTTCCCACAGTCCTTAAGCCTGCTGGTTATAAATCAAACCACTGACTCTCCCTCTTTCCCCCTCTCCCTGAAGGATGTCTGGGAGGCCCAGGTTTTGGTCAGCAGTCTACCTATGGATCTTTCATTTGTGCTCAGGGGAATGGAGTCATCTGACTGTGGGTCCTTCCACTCTCCTGCAAAAGAAGACTTCACACTGTCAGATTTCTTCTAATTATGAAAAGAAAATGCTATGAGTTAAAGGCTGAATACCAAAATCAATGCAAGGAACAAAAACAAAATGAAAAGCATACTAATCCCTTTGCTTGCCATATAATTGCTTGACACAGCAAACTGAGAGCCTTGCTTAACACACCAAAATATTCACATGATTCGAAGATACATATACATACATACATATATACGTGTGTGTATATATATACACACACAGACACAAATACGCACATACCACATCCACCCCATATATATATATATGTATATGTACATACACATATATATGATTTTTTGTGCATTTGTTTTTTAAAATTGCATAAAATTAGAATTTAATAAATTAGTATTTATCCAGCATCTACTGTATTCCAGTGTTCAATATGTCTAAGTACTGTTACATAGCAGTGAATAAAACAGAAAACATTATTTATGACTGTTGAGTAATAAACATCTTCTTTTCTATATGCATGCTTAGCTGTGCAGAAAGATAGGCAGATAGCTTAATATCACTTTACAAAAATAGTCCAAGGTGGTGTGTTTTGGTGAACCCTATGCAATTATACACATTATATACATGCATATGTATTTCTGTTTGCATTTATACTATCTATGAAAATAGGTTTAGCAAAAATATCAATGAACTAATGGAACCCCCTTTTGTTATCAAAATTCCTGAGGCTTATGGAATGTGCACAGTCGCACGGTTTTTCAATTTACAGTATTACAGAGATATATGCATAGATATATATATTAATTAAAGAAATGGAAACAACATCAAAGCTGGATTTATGTTCGTTAGTGGAAAAATGACTTCACAGTCTTTAGGTCTGCTGGGCCCGAGACAGCCCAGATGCTCGGTCGCCCTTCAAAGGCTGCGGCCCCTCAGAGGTCAAAGCTTTGGCCTCCTCAGGCGCCAGAGCCCCGCGAGGAGACAATCCAGATGCAGTCTGCTTTGCTCTGGGAAGCAAGAACCTGGACTTTCTTCAAGGGAGAAACCAGCAGGGGTTTCCTAAAAAGGAGGGACAAGTAAGTATAGGAAGTTCACCAAGGCCTACTCAGGGTCAAAGCCAGGAGTGACATTAACATGTCTAGGTGCTGGCCTTAGCTGAAGAGGAAAGAGGGTTAAGTTTGAGATTTCTTAAGAGAGATAACCTGTATTGTTCTAGGAGAAAATATAGTTTTTTATTAATAAAGTAGACAATTATATATGTGATTTCTCATTCCAAGACATAAGAATTATCAAAATACTTACTATTCATTCAATTTTGAAAATTTGGACATTACAATTTTAGCAAATTAATTTAAAATACTTACTATCTAGTATTAATGAAGGAGGTTTGACATGAGAAATGGTAGCCCTAAATGATTATGTGTTTTTTCTTTTTCTCCTTAGCAAACAAAAATTACTGGACAGCATGGTGTGGTTTTAATATGCTTGATTTAGTCAAATGTGATCTCCAGTTGCAATTGAAAAGTTATTTTTATCTTTCTCTATGAAAATCATGGTGTTTTATGAATATAATTTCTTCTTTCATAATTTCTGCTCTAGTAGTCTACATATAAGCACATAGGAACACATAGGCATGCGCGCGTGCGCACACACACACACACACACACACACACACATGTATTTCCCAATCGGTTTGATTTAATTTGATAACCAAACCAGACTCATTGTGCTACTGGACTACTAGATTCACCATTTACTTTTAGATTGACAACTGGCATGGATTCATTGAATAAATTTTCCACTCAGGTAGGTTTATTGGCACTAATTTAGGCTGTCCATCTATTTAGGCCACTTAAGTCACACTCCCTTGCTTGTGAAAAAGTGAGATCTTGACACATGGGTAGGGCTTGAATCTCATCCTTCATAATACCCATGTCACCAGAAAATTCTCTCTTTCCTGTCTATTTTGAATTATCCCATAGTACTGGTCAACATGAGCACTTGGAAGTTAATGGAACACTTCTGAAAAGAAGAAAAACATAACAGAGTCTCCCCAGATTTGCTTGGCAAGTAATTTACCTTCAAACAGTGAAAACCCAGTATCAGATAAGATTGGGTATTTTATTTGATGGCAACACCATTTATTGCAGATCATTTTTTTTCCATTTAGTGAACATGAAACTGAACAATTGAGATTCTTCCTGAAAGGATGTGGTATGACACCTTGGACAATGGGCACACTGACAGAAGTTAATGAAGTAAGAACTCCCAGACAAGGAGAGTTTAGAAGGCAATGGGGCTTCTAACAGCAGGATGTAATGTAACACTGCCAACGCCAATGGGTGGACTAAATATCTAAGTCAATCAGAATCTGGTCCCAAGGGAGGCAGTGAAAGGAACAGGTAGGAATTCAGATTCTAATTCAAAAACTGGTTTGCTGTCAAAGTCAATTTAATTCAAGCAGGGAAATAGTACATCTGGTACTGCGATTTATTTTGAAATCATTTGAACATTGCCTTTTCTCCAGTTACTCCTCATGCAGTAAGTAGGCCCTTAAATGTCCTTTTAAAAATCTTAGTAAACATACGTTAAGAGCTTGAGAAGAGGCATAGTTTGGTTGCAGTTTCTTTCTACTTTTTCCCTGTGAGTGAAACAATATTATTTCTGGAATCTGGAAAAAAAATTGGAATAAACTTAAGGGATGAGTTTTGAAAGAATCTACCAATAGCAGGGCTTTAGAGATCTCTAACACAAGGGCAGGCTAAGGTTTGATTCTGCTGGTCAGTATTCTATTGTTGCCTATTCACGAGTATCCTGAACTCCCTCTTCCAGATGGAAACCACTCTGGGTAGACACTTTATTGAACTCACAATGAAGGCAAAATCTACAAGTTGTCTCATAAAATGCAATACTGTACTTGCTGTTGTGTTCACAGTTTGCTGTTGCATTTCCTAGCTATTAATGTTGAAAAGGAGATAGACAGGATATTTAGATGTTATCTATATCCATCAGAAAGATACACTTCAAAAACCTAAGCCAATGGATTTGCTATGACATAATGAGTCTCCATAAGTTACAGTAAAATAAATTCAGTCTATTAAGAGAAGTCTTCAGTGCATCAAGAATATACAATTCTTAGACTTCTTCATAAGTTTATCTTCTTTCACCCTCCCTCTGCCTTCTCCAGTATCTCCCATTGATGGTATTTCTGGAGGTGCCTGTTCCTACTTGGGTTCCTTCTTTATATGTTCCATTAATAGGAAAGGCAAAGATCCACTTGCAGGCTCCTCTATAAGAAAGCAATGTCTTTGCTTTCCTGAATTTCTCCTGTCAGTCTCCTGCCCTGCTCTCACCTAAAACTATGTAAAGGAGGGAACCTTCAGTACTTCCTCTCTGAGCACCACTGGAGTCCTAGAGAGAGTTTGAGATACCAAACCACCGTGCATTCACCTTTGCTTTAGCATCAGAACTGAATAAATACTTTTAGGATTGTGAGATTAAAAGACACTTGGAGCCTCTGCTTCTAAGTTTGGGAGAAGGCCAATGATTTAAGATGGAGAAGATCAAGGCAGAGGCAAGATTACCTGAGAAGAGCACATCAGAGTTGGGGATAACTAATCAGAGAAGGCAAGCAGGGGTTCTGAAAACAAGAAGTCAGGATGGGAAAGAACAAAAGCCAATGATGGATCTCTGTCTATGTATCATGCTATATATTGGTGAAGAAATCAATAGCAAGATAGGGAATAGTAAGACATTCAGGAAAATATTACAGTTTTGATGTCTGGAACAAGCACCATATACATCTTTCAAACATATGTCATCACCAGACACTTAGATAAGCCCTTCTGATATCTGCTAGTAAACTCTCCTGCTATGATAAGGACTCCTGGTATTCCCCACTCCTTTCTGTGCATCTTGGTGTCATCTTTGAGGAAAATCAATAGACAAAAGTCCATGGTCTTAGGATATTTCCACAGAGGAAAAACAGAAGAAAGGAAAGAAGGAAAGGATGGAGAAAGGGAAGGTGAGAGGAAGTCAGGGAACAGTCATGGACAGAGCAGGTCTATTGCACTGGCTGCTGAGCTAAGTAATTTTAAGTATGTTATCTTCTTTGAATCTTAATAAGATTTTTAAGGCAATTGTGATTATCTCTGTTTTACAGATGAGGAAACAAACACTTACAGAACTTAAGAAATATGCCCAAGAGCACAGACAGTGGTGTGCTGGTTTGAAGCTGTTTGGTAAGCCAGAAAATGCCATGCTATTTTAATCCTTTCCTGTGGGTGTAGACCTATTGTGGATGGGAACTTTTGGTTAGGTTATTTCAATTGAAATGTGGCCCAACCCACTCAAGGTGGGTCTTAATCCCTTTGCTAGAGTCCTTTATGAGAGGATAAAAGGACACAGAATAAAACAGAGAGCTTAGAAAGAAACAGCCAGAGAGCTTGGAGAGAAAAGCCCTGAGATGCTAAGAATGGACACACAGAAGCTCAGAGAGGAGGCCACCGGAACCAGAAGCTGAAAGCAATGAGACCTGAGAGCAAAGGACCAGCAGATCTGACAGAGGAACCTCATATGCCAGCAGCCTGTCTTCAGAGTCCAGGCATCATCCTGTTGATGTCTTAATTGGGAAATTTTCATGACCTTAGAACTGTAAATTTTGAGTTAATAAATCCCCATTGCAAAAGCCAATCCATTTCTGGTATATTGCATTCCAGCAGCTTTAGCAATCCGAAACAAGTGGCAACAAAGGGAAGGACGGCAGAAGAGCATCACGAAGCGATTGTTCACAGAACATGTTGTCCCATGGTCAAGCTATTCTAACAATTTTCAAAGATAATATGATTACTGAAAAAAATAATAAGGAAAGATATTACGGGAAGCAGAATGAAATCAAGGGTCCCACCAGTAGTCACAGGCACAGAGGAATGTCTGTGGAAGAAGCTTGTTAGGCTCTAGCATACGGTCAGGATACAAGGGTATCCAGCATTTCTCATGATCTACCTACCCCCCAACACACACACACACACATGTCTACCAGGCTATCAGTGTGCATGTCAGCTTTGAGGTGAGCGAGAACAGACTTGACACATCTGATGGAAGTGTAGGAGGAATAGTGGTCGCATTAAGATGAACAACATAATTTGCAAGACTCAGTGCAAAATGAAAATGTGGGGCCCCTTGCTCAAAAATTATCAAGATTTTCAAGCTGGTGATAGCAAAGCATTAAACCAAGTTCAGGCTTTCTGGGTGCAGGGACCCAAGAAACTGCCAGGTCACATGCCCATGAAGCCAGCCCTGGAAGGTGATTTTTGATAGATAGCAACTGTTGAAAAAGCAAGAATATTTCCCCAAATTTCTCCTCATCCGGGTAACAAAGCACTTAATTTGTGGTTCCTTCACTTATCAACCATGGCCTTATTACTCCTCTCTACTATTGGAGGAAAGTGTTTTTGTGAGCATCTGGTCTTTGGGCCATGGCTCATGCTATTTCATCTGCCCCTATCTAGTTGATTTATCCAAGTTCTACATATTTTGGTGGCTTATTTTGAATTCCATTTCCTCCACAAATTTTACTGGTAATACCAGCCAGCATTGATCATTGTCCTTCCCACCTCATACTATTTGTCTGTGTTGTGTATTTTACTCCCTGATGATATCCAATCCAACAGCTTATCTGTTGAACCTATTTTATGTATAACTATTTAAGAATGAGACTTCTATACTGCCCACATGACTATATAATATGGAGGTGGGGAGTCTACCAAATGCCTTGTTCTATAAGGATGGGGCAAGAATAGGAAAAGGTAGTGGGGGTTGGGCTTTCCTCCTCATATTTTCAAGAAACATTTGGGAAATGGGCAATCCCAATGTGTGGAAGTCCTTATGGCAGTGCACTGACTTGGTGGCCTCATACAGGAGCGGTGAAGATTTCTTTAGAGCTGGTTCCTCAGTACCATCCACTGTGAAAACACAGAATAGACATATGTAAGCTAATTGTTTTTTTGACAGATTTATAGTTCTGCTTATTCAAATACCACTGTTAAGACCATATGGAAGTCCCTAAAGCAGGCTGACAAAGAGAAACATGTACCATCTCTCCTTCCTCCCTCTTCTGGAGAACAGGCAGCCTTGGAGGGAGCCACAGATAGGTGGGAATTTGGGGTAAACTGCTATTTCCATTTCCTCATGTGTAGGATGCTGGGGGTGTCATGCTGATATCACGGGGTGTGTGTGAATATATGGTTAATATATTAGGCAACAAGGCTATGCTGCACAGTTATCTGTATTCTTTTGCAGACACCACACACTGTGGGCATTACAAGAGCTATTCAGCTGTAGAGCTACTTATAATTATACACAGTTGAAATCTCTCTGCAGTCCATAGAAGGCAAACAGAAAATATATACGGTTCTCCCCATGCATTTTGACAACTTTTTAAAAGGCATCGGGATAATGTTTGCATGCATTATGTAGCTAGAAGACTGAAAACCCCATTACAAGACCTGAAATTACTAGGCTCTTTTAAACCGACATAAATCAGGCCCATTTGACATCACCACTTCAAGCACTCATGTCGCAGGCACCAGGCAGAGTGTGCAAATTTAAGTGTTGCTTCATAATGACAAAGGAGGTGAAGCGTCAAACAAAAAGATTGGGAACGCAGCCACATCTGAGGTCCAAAGATATTAAAATACCCTTCCTCTCTTTGTGGACACAAGTGAGTGTTTGGGGCTATTTTAACTGTAAATGACCATAATAGCTTCATGGTTTCTTATTGATCTGAAGGTTTAATATCCTTATCTAATGGAGTTCAGACCACATGAGACGTTTATAACCTCCATACCTCCTCCCAACAGACAGTAATGCACACTTGGCTCTGTCTAATGGGGCTACAATTCCCTTGGGGGCCTCCCGACACTTCCTAACCTGGAGATTAAGCTCTGGTGATTTAGTAATGCCATCAGCGATCTGGGACAGAATTATCTTTATATGTGCCGTTGTATGCTTCATTGTTTATAATCTGCTTTGTTAAAATTTTAATGATAATGCAGAATCCCTTCCTGCCTTAGTAGTTGTTCTTGATTTGCTTTGAAAAGATGAAAGTATCTATTTTGTTCTTTAAAATATCTTTTACTAGTAGTTTTGCAGCCTTGAAAGTTCATATCATAAAATAAACTAGTCTAGAAATTTATGATTTCTTACTATGACACAAAATCTAAAATCCCAAATAGTTTGTATTAAATTATTGACATCAATAGCCTCTGCTGTCATCTTTTCAAGATTATCTTGGTCTGAATTTTCTAAATATTTTGTTTTTCATACCAAAAATATATGAATGAACATGTATGTGTGTGTGTATGTGTCTAGTGTGGTATTTTCCAGTATCAAATACTAAAGTCATCTTTATTTTGAAATACATTTATATAATAAAAACTGGAAAATAAAGTAACAAAAATATCTCTTCAGCTGCTCAATTTCTTATTAAAATTTAATATACAAATTACTTTCATTGTTTTAAAAGACATACAGAGAAAAAGGCTAAGTTCATTTGCACAGTCATTTTAACTTATTCTTCCCTCAATATTTCATTTTTATAACCATTAGCAAACAAAACCAGAGTCAGATTTACCTCTGTGAGTGCACATTCGTGTAACAGATGTGCATATTCATGTGTACACGTGTTGTGAGAGCACGTAGGAGCCTATGTGTTTTTTTGTACATGATTATGATGTTTGTGTGCTTGTGTATGCAAGCATTTGTATGAGCTAGTGTGTATCTGCATGTGTTTGTGTATATACAGGTGTGTATTTATAAACAGAAGCAGCTTGTATAGACCTCATATTAAGTTAATTTTCAGGTCAACATAAATTCACTGAGCAAGTACTTAATGTCCCCATTATTCTGCTAGTAGCATGGGATGCAAAGATGAGTAGGGCCCTTTCCTGCACTGTGAGAATGTCAGTGCAGAACAGGAGAGAGTAACTTGCATATAAGGAACAATAAAACAATGGAACTCACATTTTACTAATTTGATGAACAAAGTGCTTAGTTAGCAGATAGGATAGCATTATACATTCAGAGGAAGGGTGGACATTAGAGAAAAATTACATGGGAGATGGCCTTGAAGCTTGAATAGAATTTTGCCTTTTGGTGAAAGGGAAGGAAAGGTAATTTAGATAGAGTTGTGCAGTGCATGCAGTGAAGGAGAAATGGTTATTTGTATGATGGAAGGAGAAAGCTTCAGTGCCTATTGTGAGGTAGAGAGCTATGGTGGTGAAGAAGGTGGACTTGGCATCAAATTGCCTAGCTGTCAATCCCATCTCTGCCATTTATTAGCTGTTTGGTCTTGTGCAAATGACTTAACCTCCCTGAGCCTCAGTTCCCTTTTATGATAGTAACTGCTGTGAGTATTCAATGAAATAGTACAGGTAATACAATGACTGGTAGGTAGATAATAAGGATTTAATAAGGGGTAGCTATTATTATTTTGTGATTGTTCTGGAGCTAACATTGATTACTAAAATTTATTGAGCTTACTACATGTCAAACTCTGTGCTAAATTCACATCATAGCAATTAATCTCACATCAGTCCTTAGAGGGGTCATTTTAGGGAGGTCACAGAGAACAGAAAGACCACACCCAGGTCTGCCTGATCCTGGAGGCTGTCCATCATACCTCCTTGGGAGGGAGGTGTTGGTAGAAAGTAAGGATGGAATGGAAGTCTTGGGCTCAAATGGTGGTGCTCTCAAATGATAAGACCAAGAACTTGGGTTTTCTCCCCTCGATAATAAAAAATCATAAGATATTCTTTCTTGGAGAAGTGCTATTATCATTTATTAGCTAGTTCATTCATTTAAAAGCTGCATACTGAACTCAATTAGTAAAACATGCATGCCAATGTTTTATTGCTCTTTGCAAACAAAGCTCTCTTGACCAGAGCAGACAAGAGATGATGTTCTTGAGTCCTGATTTTTACTTTAATAATCTTTACATCTCAGACAACTATATTCCTGAGATTGTGCTAAGTGCTGGAAAGAAAATGGTGAGCAAAAGCAGATATGGTGTCTGTCCTCATGGAATTGAGAGTTTAGTTGAGTGGGGGAGTCATTTATCCTAATAAGTACACAAAGGTATAATTGCCACTTTGACAAATGTCACAAAGGTGAGATTTAGAGTTGTGACAGAAGATAATAGGAGAATTCAACTAACAAGGGGTCAGAACAATTTTCCTTGAAGAAACAAGGCTTGATCAGAGAATCTCACTGAGGAAAAAAGTCTTGGTCATCTTCTAAGATGAGTGGAAGATAACTGGCCAAAGAATGGAAAGGGAGAGAAACACCATGTGCAAAGGCCCTGGGAGGAGGGGAAGCACAGTGAGTACAAGGGGCAAAGAGGGAGCTGAGGTGTCTGGAGAGAAAAGACCTAAGGCAGCGCTGCCCCATAGAAATATGAGAATCACATAAAAATTTAAATTTTCCAGTAGCCACATTTCAAAAGTTAAAAAAAAAGGCAAAATTAATTTTATTAAAATATTTTTCTCGATTCAATATATCCAAAATACTAGTATTATAATATAATAATCAGTATATAAATTAATTCATTATCTTACCTAATTTTTTTGTACTAATTGTTTGATATCCTGTGTGAATTTTAAACTTGCAGCACATCTTAATTTAGATACTAAATTTTCATTGGGAATACTTGATCTGTATTTAAATATCATGAAGTTTATAATTGAAAAATTAGCTTCAGACCCCCAAGTTGTTCCAAACATACTTGAAAGTGTCCCAATAACTGAATCTAGTATCAGGTTTTAAATTGGAATGAAATAAAAGATTCATTTTATGAATGTTTTCCTCAATCACATTAGTCACATCCCAAGTGCTCAGTAGCCACATGTAAGCCTAGAGGCTGCCATGTTGGACAGTGCAGAAAGGAGGTGTGAGACGATAGCCAGATCAAGCAGACCTCATAGACCTCATAAAGGATTTGTCTTTTTCCCAAGGTCGCTGAAGAATACTAAGCATATGGGGGACATGAAGAGATTTGAGTTTTGAAAATTATCTTTTCAAACTCAAGTCTGCTAGCTCTCCACAGCTAGCAGTGTGGAGAATGGATTATGGTTGAGCTGGGGGTGAGGAGAGCAGGGTTGACCAGTAAAGAAGCCATTGCCATAATTTTGGCAAAGGGTGATAGTGATTTGGATAAGGGTGTTGTTAGTGTACATGTATTCAAGAGATATTTAAGGGATAAAATTAACAGGAGTTGGTGATGGAATTGAAAGAGGGGGAAGGTTGAAAGAAGACCAGAGTTGAAGGAAGATCATAAGTACATGATCTAGTTATCTATTACTGCATTATCAATAACTCCAAAACAACCAATTTATTATGTTCACAGATTCAAGGGCTCAGAGGGGATGGCTTGCCATTGTTCTATGATGTCTAGAGTCTCAGCTGGGAAAGCAAACAGCTGGAAATGGCTTGAATAGCTGATGGATGGAACCATCTGGAGGCTTTCTCATTCTCATGTCTGGAACCTGACCAGGGGTGACCCAAAGGCTTAGGCTCAGATGGGGCTGTCAACTGGAAAGACTACACATGGTCTCTAAATATGGCCTGGGCTTCCTCACAGCGTAGCAGCCTTAGGGTTATTGATGTTTTTGCTTGGTAGCTCAGGGCCGTAAGAATGAGTATTCCAGCAAACAAGATAGCAGCTGCATGATCTTTTACATTCTATTCTCAGAAGTCACATGCCGTGACTCTATATCAAAGTACGTCAAATATTATGGTTAAAAGTGTATTTGACAAGGTACAAGACTGTACCAGTTGAAACAGTCAGAAGTCCACACAAATTCAAGGAGGGGTGACAGAAAAACCTAACTCCCAATGTGAAGAACTTAAGATAATTTGAAATCAAATTGAAACCACCACAGTACAATTTGAGACATTTTCATTTTAAGGTGACTTGAGTCTTCTAAGAGAAATAGTTGTATATCCTGATCTGGATTTCAGGAAAGAAGTACAGGCTGAAAACATGAATGTATAAATCACTGTATTGATGTGGTAATCAAAGTATATGTGAGAACACCTAAGAAGAGAATACAGCTTGAGTGGTGTGCCTTGAAAAATTCCAACCACTTACTGCTCTGTAAAGAAAGATAAACCTGCAAGAAAGGCAAAAAGGGGCAGTCAGAGAAGCAGGGAGAAAATTAGGAGATAGTTGGTACACTTGGGAAGCAAGGAGAAGCGTGTGTTTCAAGAAGAAAAGTGGTTTAGTTTTAAATCTTCTGAGATGTCAACAGGGATAATGGCAGACAAATTTCTCTTTGTTTATTGACAGGATGGCTGCTGTTTTTTACCTTCTAAGAATTGTTCAGGAGTTGTAGAAAGACGAATCTGGATGCAATACTAAAGATAATTTGCTTCAGGGAGAGCCTGAAAACTGGAAGAAACTGGTGATTGGTTAATTCAAACCAAAGTGTAGTTTCTGCATTTTATCAAAATGATGATATTAATTGGACTCAAGGGAGGCACAAACTGATTAAGAAGAAAGTATGGTTTCATTTTGTTAAATAGAGGTAAACATTTCCTCCTAGTCTTGTACATTGTTAAATATACTTTTAACCATAATACTTGACGTACTTTGACATAGAGTCAAAAAATTCTGCACTGGGTATACTTTCAGGCAAAACTGTAGACTTGAGAGATCTAAATATTTTCCCAAATATAGCTAAATTTTGTTGCCATATATGGGAAAATATCTAGATGCTGTGGATTTGATTCTAGATGTGACCAACACACAACTTCTAAAATAGACCAGAATTTTTAATATGAGGGAAATATGCTTTCCACATCTACATTCTGTTCCATCTGAGGTTTTTTTTTAATATATAATAAAGAATTCCCATAATTTATAAAGTGGATTGAAATTTTAGTAACTTTAAATATATACAAAATCTAATATTGTGGGATAAGAATACCTATATATTTTAATTTACCCCAATGTGAATGTAGATATATTTACTTTTAATCTGCATTTTGATTTGACATCTTATGTGTGTAGAGTTATCTACCCAAATAATTTAAAATGCCTGATATTATTTATTAGAACCATAACTTGATAAAATTTCATATTGGTGTAGCAAGAATTTAAATAAGATTCTAAAAATATAACTACCATTCGGAGCATAATTACCACTAGAATATTTTTTTTTAATTTTGGTTATACAAATATGAAATGGTGTTTAATGCACTGAAGCTAAAATATTTTCTCTGAATTATCGAGGTAATTCCTTCAACTCTCAGATCCCTTTTGACCACTGAACTAAATGTTCTAGTTCATGCAGTCACATCAGTTTTCATGATCACCACACAGAGATTTTCCTGAATCAACACCAGTCCCAAAGAGGGTCAGAATGATTGGATCATGCATCCTACAATATGCTTATTTTACATTCACATTCCTATCAAAACCAGGAAGGGAAGGCATAGAAATGGAAAATCATAGTTTATTTTTCTGGATGGACTGGCTTTTGTCCAAGCATAAGCCCTAACCCTGTAGCTCCCAGGGTTTCCTTAGTGGCAGATTTAGTAGGACTAGTTTGTATCTATGATTCCAAGAGTATATAATTCAGGTTAGTGAAAAAAAGCAATGGTTATTATATATACAAAGAATTGTCAAACACATTGCTTTGTATCATAAAGATAAATCAACCATTTGATTGCTTTTCAATGTTTCCTTGATATGCTGACTCAGTTTCCTTATTTTTCAATTCCTGAGGGGAAAAAAAAACAAGTCATTTTGCCTGACTTACTAAGAAGAGGTATCCCAAGATGAAAAGCTAGAAAAGTACATGTTAATGAAGCTATATTGGGCACTGCATCTATTTCTGTTTTCTTTTCTTTTCTTTTCTCTTTTCTTTTCTTTTCTTTTCTACTTTCCTTATGCTGTTTTAAAATTTGACTTCAATCCTTTCACCTTTTCCTTTTTCCTACTATTCTGTTCATTTGTTCCCTTTGCTCTGCCTTCATCTCCTTTAAACTTGGCAGTCCATTGAATCTCCCTATTAATATTAGGTTTGACTGTAGCTCATGACTTCCACTAGGGGTACTAACTCCTGAGTAATAAATGCTGTGGAAGCTCATCAAGTATTAGCATTAGTGGTCAAAGCACAGCAGGGAATGGGAGAAATCTAGTATTGATTGGCCTGAAAATAATCGTTTGATGCTCTTCAATCCGGTGGCTTGCTCTTTGGGGAATTTTCTGGATGCTATATGAGTAAAGTATTGATTCCTTTTAGGAAGAAACAATCCTCTAGATTTGTAATGTTCCCTTTAGTTATTTTTAATTATAATGTGATCTGCATATAAAACAAATAAAATTTGATATACATTTTCCATGTTTACAGTTCTTTCACCTCTATATAACCAAAGGATAATCTACAAATTAAATACAAAATAATAAAAAAAGTAAATTTCAAATTTTAATGTAAAAATATTCTGCTTTGAATCCATTTTTTGTCTTTATTCTATTGTCATCCATTGACTTCAATCAAACAAATTCAGAATATATCTGTTAATAAAGAATATTATACAAAATAGTAGTAGTAAATTCAAGTTTGGATAATCTGGAGGATACCTAAACAAGCTATACTCTAAAGTTGCTTTAATGAGGGTATAAAGCTGTCTTTTTTATTTGAAGATAAAATTAACATGCAGTGTTATTAAAGTTTGTATTAAATTGGTATGTAATTCAATTATTTCTGGAATTGGGAATCAGAAACCAGTATCTGGGAGGCAGGGCAACATGGCGGAGTGGTGAGGAGCAGAACTTCATCTCTCCCCTAGAGCAGCTGGCAATTACCCAAGAACTATATGAAACAGTGTTTTCAGAGTCTCCAGTAACCAGTCACACATTGGACACAAGTTTGGAATTGGAGGAAAAGCTGAGATCGCAGCGAACATTGTAAGTTCCCCGGACCAGGGGTCTGGCGCCCCTCCCCACCCAGACCTCACAGACTGTCTTGCTGCTGGCTCCCTGAAAGGGGGGGGGGGGGAACAAAAAACAGCAATCTGCTGAGGGCAAGAAGGGAGGCTCAACCCAGCCTCAACTGCAGAATTAATTAACTAATTTTGGGAGCTGGGGTGCTAAAGAAGGGCTGGACTCCGAGAAGTGGGAGCACATAAAAGCGGGCACCCATTCCCAGACTCCCAAAAAAGCCATTTTTTTCCCCTACATTTTGTCCCTTCTGGCTTCTCACTGATCCCTTATCTTTTTGCATTTCAATAGCCCCCGGCAGGGGTGGAACTGAAGTGGTTGGAGAGTAATTATCAGACAATAGCCCAAAGCATATCTTTAAATGCTCTATTCTGACACTAACAAAACTTCCAGGCTGGGGAAAGACTTTTAAAAGAGACTATTTTTTTTTTTTTCTTTTTTCTTTTTCTTGATTTCTTTTCTACTTTTTTTTTTTTTTTAAATCTAAAAGTAATATATGTGGTTATTTTCTATTGGAAAGCCCAGGTTGAGGGACTGAGCTGGGCTTGGGGGGAGACAGAGTGCCCACATTGTCTTTGAGTTCCATATTCACTACTGAAGAAGGCCTCCAACCCCGTCTTTAATGGGCAACTCAGGCTGACCAAAGAATCTACCTGGAGAGGCCCCAAAGAGGAGAGAGGAGAAGGGAATAGTGCCCCTGAGAGACAACTGGAGTTCTGAAGATTGGGAGAGTGGAGGGAGGTCCAGCTCAACTGGCAGTCCTCCTTCTGGGAATTCAGAACCCAGGGGCTGGAATTCAGATTCCGGCTTCAGTCAGCCATGCCCCTGACAGGATCAGAGTCACCAGGAGAACTAAAGGCTCCATATCTCCTTACACTGGTGGGGAAGCTGTGGGCTGGCCAGTGCCACCTGCTGGACAGGAGAGGAAAAGCACCAATTCTAAAGGCCTCATAGGAGGGTCTCATTCTCAGGAAAACTCCATACCCTCCCAATGAGACCTGGGCCTCACTAGACTGGGAAAATCTGACTAGGGTTGACCAAATCTGAGGAGACCCACTCACAAAAAGGTTACATAGAGGCAGAGCAAGAAACAGAAAAAACAAGAGGGGAAAAATTCTGATCAAGTAAATAGAACCTAAGTTAGAGGTCTAGAATAAGTTGAACTGAATAACAGAGGCCAGAGAACAAAGCCAACCAACAAGAAAACCACTAGGTAAAAGACAGAAAACAAGCTCCAAAATAAACTAATCAAGAAAATCAGATGCCCAGACAACTTAAGATAACAAGCCATACCAGGAAACACGAAAACATGGACCAGCCGAAGGAACAAACTGATAGCTCAGCTAAGACACAGGAGTGGAGGCAACAAATGCTAAATAAATTTGATGAAATGAAGGAAGATATAGGAAAAGAGCTGAAGGATATAAAGAAGACACTGGCTGACCATAAAGAAGAATTCATAAACTTGAAAAAACAAATGGCAGAACTCATGGGAATGAAGGCCACAATGGAGGAGATGAAAAACACAATGGAGGGACACAACAGTAGATTTGAACAGGCAGAAGAAAGGATCAGTGAACTGGAAGACAGGCCATTCGAATTCATATACACGAAAGAACAGATGGTGAAAAAAAATGGAAAAATATGAGCAGGGTCTTAGGGAGCTGAGTGACAACATGAAATGCACAAATATACGTGTTATGGGTATCCTGGAAGGAGAAGAGAGTGGAAAGGGGGCAGAAAGAGTAATAGAAGACATATTCACTGAAAATTTCCCAACTCTTATAAAAGACAGAAAATTAGAGATTCAAGAAGTACAACATACCCCAAATAGAATACATCCGAATAGACCTACTCCAAGACACTTACTGGTCAGATGGTCCAATGTCAAAGACAAAGAGAGGATTCTGAAAGCAGCAAGAGAAAAGCAATCCATCACATACAAGGGAAGGTCAATAAGACTATGTACAGATTTCTCTGCAGAAACCATGGAGGCAAGAAGACAATGGCATGATATATTTAAGATACTGAAAGAGAAAAACTGCCAACCAAGAATTCTATATCCAGCAAAACTTTCCTTCAAAAATGAGGGAGAGATTAAAACATTTTCAGACAAACAAACACTGAGAGAGTTTGTGAATAAGAGACCGGCACTACAAGAAATACTAAAGGGAGTGCTACAGGCTGATAGGAAAAGACAGGAGAGAGAGAGTTGGAGAAGAGTGCAGAAATGAACATTATTAGAAAAGGTAAAAAGAGAGGAAAAAATAAGATATGACATATAAATTCCAAAAAAAAATGGTAGTAGAAAGTACTGCCCTTACAGTAATAACATTAAATGTAAATGGATTAAATTCCCCAATAAAAAGACACAGACTGGCAGAATGGATTAAAAAACAGGACTCATCTATATGCTGTCTACAAGAAACTCACTTTAGACACAAGGGCAAACATAGACTGAAAGTGAAATGTTGGAAAAAGATATTTCATGCAAACAGCAACCAGAAAAAAGTGGGAGTAGCTATATTAGTATCAGACAAGTTAGACTTCAAAAGTGAAACAATTAAAAGAGACAAAGAAGGACAATATATATTAATAAAAGGGTCAATTCATCAAGAAAACATAACAGTCATAAATATTCATGCACCAAACCAGAATGCCCCAAAATTCATGAGGCAAACACTGAGATCACTGAAAGGAGAAATAGATACCTCTACAATAATAGTTGGAGACTTCAATATACCACTCTCATCAATGGATAGAACATGTAGACAGAGGATCAGTAAACAAACAGAGATGTTGAATTGTATGATAAATGAACTAGACTTGACAGACATTTATAGAACACTACATCCAACAACAGCAGGATACACTTTTTTCTCAAGTGCTCATGGAACATTCTCTAGGATAGACCACATGTTAGGCCACAAAACAAGTCTCAACAAATTTAAAAATATTGATATTATACAAAACACTTTCTCAGACCACAATGGAATGAAGTTGGAAATAAATAAAAGGCAGAAGGTCATAAAATTCACAAATATATGGAGGCTAAACAACACCCTCTTAGAAAACCAGTGGGTAAAGGAAGAAATTACAAGAGAAATTAGTAAATATCTCAAGGCAAATGACAATGAAAACACAACTTATCAAAACTTATGGGATGCAGCAAAGGCAGTGCTGAGAGGTAAATTTATTGCCCTAAATGCCTATATTAAAAGAGAAGAGAGAGCAAAAATTGAAGAGTTAACTGCCCACCTGGAGGAATTAGAGAAAGAACAGTAAACTAACCCTAAAGCAAGCACAAGGGAAGAAATAACAAAGATTAGAGCAGAAATAAATGCAATTGAGAACAGGAAAACAATAGAGAGAATCAAAAAACCAGAAGTTGGTTCTTTGAGAAAATCAATAAAATCAATGGACCACTGGCTAGGCTAACAAAAAAAAAAAAGAGAGAGCAGATGAAAATAAATGCAATCAAAAATGGGAAAGGAAATATAACTACCGACCCTGCAGAAATTAAGGAGATAATGAGAAGATACTATGGGCAACTATATGCTAATAAACTAGACAACTTAGATGAAATAGACAACTTCCTAGAAAAGCATAAACAACCAACATTAACTCAAGAAGAAATAGATGACCTCAACAAACCAATCACAAGTAAAGAGATTGAGTCAGTCATCAAAAAGCTCCCAAAAAGGAAAAGCCCAGGACCAGATGGTTTCACATGTGAATTCTACCAAGCATTCAAGAACAAAGTAGTACCAATCCTGCGCAATCTCTTCAAAAAAATTGAGGAAGAGGGAAAGCTACCTAACTCTTTCTCTGAAGCCATCATCACCCTAATACCAAAACCAGGCAAAGATACTACAAAAAAAGAAAATTATAGACCAATTTCTTTAATGAATATAGATGCAAAAATCCTCAACAAAATACTCGCAAATCAAATCCAGCAGCACATGAAAAGAATTATACACCACTACCAGGTGAGATTTATTCCAGGTATGAAAGGCTGGTTCAACACAAGAAAATCAATTAATGTAATACACCGCATCAATAAATCAAAGCAGAAGAACCACATGATCATCTCAATTGATGCAGAAAAGGCATTTGACAAAATTCAACATCCTTTCCTGATGAAAACACTTCAAAGGATAGGAATAGAAGGGAATTTTTTCAATATGATAAAGGCAATATATGAAAAACCCACAGCTAACATCACACTCAATGGGGAGAGACTGAAATTTTTTCCTCTAAGATCAGGAACAAGACAGGGATGCCCACTATCACCATTGTTATTCAACATTGTGCTGGAAGTTCTAGCTAGAGCAATTAGGCAAGAAAAAGAAATAAAAGGCACCCAAATTGGAGAGGAAGAAGTAAAACTTTCACTATTTGCAGATGACATGATTCTATATATAGGAAATCCAGAAAAATCTACAGCAAAGCTACTAGAACTAGTCAATGAATACAGCAAAGTAGCAGGCTACAAGATCAACACGCAAAAATCTGTAGTGTTCCTATACACAAGTAATGTGCAACAAGAGGAGGAAATCAAGAAAAAAATCCCATTTACAATAGCAAACCAAAGAATCAAGTATTTAGGAATAAACTTAACCAAGGACACAAAAGACCTTTACATAGAAAACTATAAGAAACTGCTAAAAGAAATTGAACAAGACCTGAAAAAAATGGAAGAACATACCATGTTCATGGATTGGAAGACTAAATATAGTTAAGATGGCAATTTTACCTAAACTGATTTACAGATTCAATGCAATACCAATTCAAATCCCAACAACTTACTTTACAGAAATAGAAAAACCAATAACAAAATTTATTTGGAAGGGTAAGGTGCCCCAAATAGCCAAAAATGTCTTGAGAAAGAGGAATGAAGTGGGAGGTCTCACACTACCTGACTTTGAAGCATATTACAAAGCTACAGTGCTCAAAACAGCATGGTACTGGCATAAGGACAGATATACTGATCAATGGAATCAAATTGAGTGTTCAGAAGTAGACCCTTACATCTATGGACAACTGATCTTTGATAAGGCAGTGAAGCCGAAGCAACTGGGAAAGAGCAGCCTGTTCAATAAATGGTGTTTGGAGAACTGGATATCCATTTCCAAAAGAATGAAAGAGGATGTCCATCTCACACCTTATACCAAAATTAACTCAAAGTGGATCAAAGACCTAAACATTAGCACCAAGACCATAAAACTCTTAGAAGAAAATGTAGGGCAATATCTTAAAGATCTTGTGAAAGGAGGTGGTTTCATAGACCTCACACCCAAGGCATGAGCAACCAAAGAACAAATAGACAAATAGGATCTCCTCAAAATTAAACACTTTCGTACATCAAAGGACTTTGTCAGAAAAGTAAAAAGGCAACCTACACAATGGGAGATGATATTTGGAAACCACATATCAGATAAGGGTTTAATATTCCGAATATGTAAAGGAATCCTGCATCTCAATAACAGAAAGACAAACAATCCAATTAAAAAATGGGCAAAAGACATGAGCAGACATTTTTCTGAAGAGAAAATACAAATGGCTCAAAAGCATATGAAAAAATGCGCAACTTCACTGGCTATTAAGGAAATGCAAATCAAAACCACAATGAGATATCATCTCACACCTACCAGAATGGCCATTATCCAAAAAACAGAAAATGACAAGTGCTGGAGAGGATGTGGAGAAAGAGGCACACTTATTCATTGTTGGTGGGAATGTAGAATGGTGCAACCACTCTGGAAGACAGTATGGAGTTTCCTCAGGAAGCTAAAGATAGATTTGCCATATGACCCAGCTCTTCCATTTCTGGGTATATACTCAGAGGAACTGAAACCTAAGACACAAACAGACATTTGTAAACCAATGTTTATTGCAGCATTATTCACAATTGCCAAGAGATGGAAACAGCCCAAATGTCCATCAAAGGATGAGTGGATAAACAAACTGTGGTATATACACATGATGGAATATTATGCAGCTGTAAGACAGAACAAAGACATGGATCATGTAATAATGTGGATGAAACTTGACGACATTATGTTGAGTGAAGTTAGCCAGAAACAAAAGGACAGATTATGTATGGTCTCACTAATATGAACAGACATTAATGAACAAACTTAGGGAGTTAAAAGCTGACAACACAGGTGACCAGGAGATAGAAAGAGGGCAGAGATCAGCCATTTGATGCTGAAGGACTACAGAATGTTTAGGATTGATTGCATAGATCCAGAAATAGATAGCATAATATTGTGTGATGGTAGCACGGTATTGTAAGTACACTGAACAAAGATGTCTGTGAGTAAAGCTGAAAGAGTTGGGATAGGAGACTGTATGACACCAGAGGTAAAGATAGATGATAAAGACTGGGACTGTATAATGTGGCAAAAACTGGAGTGGCCAATGACTGTTACTAAATATACAAATATAAAAATGTTTTTGCATGTGGGAAAGCAAATGAATGTCAGCCATGTAGAAATTTGAAAAAGGGATCGTATTCAGGAAAAAACATAATCAAAGCAAACTGGAGTCTATGGTCAACAGTAACATTGTAATATACCTCCATTAAATGTAACAAAGGCAATATGCCAATGCTAAATGTATATGAGAGGGGGATATAGGGGAGTAATACAGGATTCTTGGTAGTGGTGTTATTTGCTGTCCTTAGTAGCATATTGTATTGTATGACATGTTATTTTTCTTTTTATCATTTTTTTCTTATTGCTAAAAAAAAAAAAACAATTTTTCTTGTAGTAATCAGTATGTTCAAGTGCTGATTGTGGTGATAAATGTACAACTTTATGATGATACCATGAACAACTGATTGTACACTGTGGATAAATGTATGGTATGTGAATATAACTCTATAAAATTGTAGGAAAATATATATATAGGAGTAAAAGTGTTGGAGAAAACATGGTGAGAGGGATGATGCCTCACCAATATGGACTAACTACAATGTGTAAACTCAGAATTGAATCTTAGAACATAGCCTAACGTGGACACAATAATTGTAATAGTCCCTAGATTGTAAGCTCTTACAGCAGTTAACTCTATCCCTGAATTGTAAGGCCTATCTCTAAACTTTGAGATGCTGATCCCCTAGCGTATAACCTGATTGGTCTCTGGAACAATGCATATCTCTGAGACACCTGAAACTCAGAGCTAGAGCTCAGCAGATATGAATGTCAGTATTAGTGCATACAGCCACTGTCAAAAAAAAAAGCTGAAAAAGAGCCCAGACTTCAATTAGTGACATGAATAAGCAGGTCTGGTTAAGACCAGGGCAAGCCAGGCCAAAGGGTAAAGGTTGAAACTGATTGTGTTTTAAAACTTTAACTTTCATATGAGACCAAGGGAATAGATATCTATTTGGTACAGGATCTAAATTTTCTAAATGGTACAACTCTACAGTCGATTTGTTCAAGCACCACAATTGCATGGAACTTTGAATAGGAAGTGAAATACGGTAGGTTAGTATAGGCTGGAGTGAAATAGTGACACATCCTAGAGTAATTTGGGCAGATACTAAAAAATATATTTACAGCCTCCCCCTCCCAGCCCCAAGGATCTGGGGGAAGGTGCGGATGTGTTGGACATCCTCACCTGGACTGGTGTTGATGTCACAAACATTGGGACTGGCGGTTTGATGTGCTGAGCCCTCGAGCATGGGACTTGCCCTCATGAAGCTCATTACCGCGAAGGAGAGTCTAAAGTTGTATGTAATGGTGCCTAAGAGTCTCCCCCTGAGTACCTCTTTGTTGCTCAGATGTGGCCCTCTCTCTCTCTAACTGAGCCATCTCGACAGGTGAACTCACTGCCCTCCTCCCTACGTGGGACCCGACTCCCAGGGGTGTAAATCTCCCTGGCAACGCAGAGTATGACTCCCAGGGATGAATGTGGACCCAGCATCGTGGGACTGAGAGTATCTTCTTGACCAAAAGGGGGATGCAAAATAAGAGGAAATAGTTTCAGTGGCTGAGAGATTCCAAATGGAGTCAAGAGGTCACTCTGGTAGACATTCTTATGCACTATATAGATAACACCTCTTAGGCTTTAATGTATTGGAATAGCTAGAAGTAAATACCTGAAACTACCAAACTCCAACCCAGCAGTCTGGACCCCTGAAGACAATTATATAATAATGTAGATTACAAGAGGTGACAGTGTGATTGTGAAGACCTTGTGGATCACACTCCCTTTATCTAGTGTATGGATGAGTGGAGGAATAGGGATAAAAACTAAAGGACAAATGGGGTGAGCTGGGGGGATGATTTGGGTGTTCTTTTTTCACTTTTATTTTTTATTCTTGTTCTGATTCTTTCTGATGTAAGGAAAATGTTCAGAGATAGATTGTGGTGATGAACGCATAACTATGTTATCATACTGTGGACAGTGGATTGTATACCATGGATGATTGTATGGTGTGTGAATGTATTTCAATAAAACTGAATTTAATAAAAAAAAAAAAAAAAGAAACCAGTATCTGATGTTGATTCCAACTCTTGACATGATGGGGAAAATATACTTTCAGTTATGCTCATTATCAGACTATGGAATGAAATCACTAAATATTATAAATGAATTTTCCATTGTTTCAGACTAGTGATATTCAAACCTTCATGAAACTATTGTCATTTATTCTCCACTTGTCTTACACATTTCAGTTTAGACTAAGCCACTGTTCTTTTCTCTTTAGTCTAAAAGGATAAAAGTAGTACATTACACTGCCATATAATGTTTCCATCATGGAAAACCAATCTTACCTTAAAAAAAATAAGAAATTTAATTCTTATAGCATGGAAATATCTGTAAAATGTGAATTATTTATGTAGAAGAGATATTTCATATATTTATTTCTAGTAAAATGAGAATAATAACTTGAATCAAGTCTGTTATTGGCTCCCAGATATGTTCACCAAAAAGTAAATGTCTCCATGATCATGTGACACAAAGACGATTGCAAAGAAGTATAGAACACATATACCAAAATCTTGTGGCAGAACTTGTTTATAATATAATATTGAACAGGCATTTTTAAAACCAAGTTTTAAATTTTAGAATAGTTTTATATTTACAAAAAAAATTGCAAAGATTGCAGAAACTTCCCATATACTCCACATCCAGTTCTCCCTTTTACATTAGGATGGTATATTTGTCACAATTAATGAGCCAATGTTATTGGTTATTGGTTACCAGTAATGAACCATAATTATTAATTAAAATCCATATTTTATTTGATTTTTCTTAATTATTACTATATGCCCTTCATCTGTACTAGCCTCCCATCCAGGATATTACATTTCATGTAGTCATTCTGTCTCCTTAGGCTCCTATTGGCTGTGAGGGATTCTTACACTTTCCTTGTATTTGATGACTTTGAAATTTTTGAGGAGTACTGGTAAGGTATTTTTTAAGATGTTTGTCAATTTTTTATTTGTCTGATATGTTTCTCATGATTAGTTTTGGGAAGGGAGATCACAAAATTAAAGTGCCACTTTCATCACATTATACTAAGAGTGCATACTATCAAGATAACATATCACCGTTGATGTTAACCTGGATCACCTGGCTAAAGCAGTGTTTGTCAGGTTTCTCTCTGTAGTTACCACCCCCTACCCCTTTACCTTCTGTACTCTTTGGAAGGAAGTCATTATATGCCGCTCACATTTAATGAGAGGGTAGTTATGCTCTACCTCCTTAAGCACAAATTATTTGTATTCTGCACAGGAGATGTGTCTCTTCTCCTCCATTTATTTACTTATTCAATCCTTTATCTAAGTATGGCCTTGTATATTTATTTATAATTTTAGCTTTAATCCTATGCTACATTATTTATTTTGCTTCTCAGATTGTTCCAGCTTTAGCCATTGGAAACTCTTCCAGTTGTCACCTGTGTTCCTTTGACATACCACCGTAATTGTGGGTGGGCTTGTGTGTGTGTGTGTATGTGTGTGTGTACTTCCTTACTTACTAGCACTACACATTAATTGATGTTAATCTTTTATTTATCTCCTTACCCAGTCATAGAATCAGACATTTCTCCAAGGAACCTGCTTCCTTTAATTGAAGAATAGTATTAGAAATAATGATCTGGTGTGTGCCAGTTTGGTTGTATTATGTCCCCCATAAAAAGTCATGTTCTTTGATGCAATTTTGTGGGGGCAGCCATATTGGTGTTGATTGGGTTGGAACCTTTTGATTGAGTGTTTCCATGGAGCTGTGACTCAGTCAACTGTGGGTGAGATCTTTGGTTGCATAATTTCCATGGAGGTGTTACCTCACCCATTCAGGGCGGGTCTTGGTTGAACCACTGGAGCCATATGGAAGAGATGACAAACACAAGGAACTTAGTGTGCTGCAGATGAGAGACATTTTGAAGATGGTCATTGAAAGCTGACATTTTGGAGAATGCCATTTTGAAATGCAACCCAGGATCAGCAGATGCCAGCCATGTGCCTTCCCATCTAATGGGGTTTTCCAGATGCCATTGACCTTCCTTTGGTGAAGGTATACTGTGTTGATGTCTTAATTTGGACATTTACATGGCCTTCAGACTGTAGCTTTGTAACCAAATAGACCCCTTTTATAAAAGCCAATTGAGCTCTGGTATTTTGCATTCTGGCAGCATTAGCAAACCAGAACAGGGTACTAGGTGGACTCATTACTACCAGAGTGTTACTGTTTCTAGGGCCTCTCAGGTGACAGACAAGGAAATATATATGTTAAAAATATGTTGCATATATATATATATGTATTTAGAGCCATATGCATATCTGGAAAATGATAAAAGTATGGAATGGATCCTCCACTAGAACTTCCAGAGGGAATGCAACTGCCTACACCTTGCTTGTAGCCTTATAAGAACCATTTGGGATTTCTGCCCTCCAGACGTTATGATAATAAATTTGTGTTGTTTTAATCCACCAAATTTGTTGTAGTTTGTTACAAGAGCAATAGAAACTGATACACCTGATGACAAATGATGAAGGTTATCTTTTTTAATGTTTATTTGACATTTATATACCTATTTTGGTAAGGAGTCTGTTCAGATCTTTTGCCCATTTTTTTTTTTAATTGGGTGGTTGTTTTCTTATTGTTGAGTTTTAAGAGTTCTTATTATTTTCTTGGATGCAAACCCTTTATCAGGTATATGCTTTGCTAATATTTTCTCCCAGTTTGTTGCTCATTTTTTCATTCACTTAATGTTGTCTTTCACAGAACAGTTTTTAATTTTAATAAAGTCTAACTTTTTTTTCTTTAATGTATCATGCTTATATGTAAAAATCTCATAACAAAATGCAATGCCATGTAGATCATTTCCTTTGTTATTTTCTAATAGTTTTCTCATTTTGTATTTCACATTTAGTTCTATGATCCATTTTGAGTTAATTTTTCTTAGAGGTGAAAGATTTATGTCTAGATTCATTTTTTTGTATATGGATATCCAATTATTCCGTCTCCACTTGTTGAAAAGCCTATCCGTTCTCCATTGAATTGCTTTTGTGCCGTTGTCAAAAATCAATTGTCTATATTTGTGTGGTTTTATTTCTGGGTCCTCTACTCTGTTCCCTTTGATCTACATGTCTATCCTTTTGCTGATACTATGCTGCCTTGTTTACTGTAGGTTTTTAATAACTCTTGAAGTTGGGTAGTACAAATCCTCCAACTTTTTCTTCTTTAGTATTATGTTGGCTATTCTTAGTCTTTTTCCTACACATATAAATTTCAGAACCAGTTTGTTGATATCTACAAAATAGCTTACTGGAACTTTGATTGGGATGGTGATGCGTCTACAGACCAAGGTGAGAAGAATTGACATTTTGACAATATTAAGTCATCCAAGCCATGAACATGAAATATCTCTCCACTTATTTAGATCTTCTTTGGTTTCTTTTATCAATGTTTTGTAGTTTCCCTGTACAGATCCAGTACTTATTCTGTTAGATTTATACCTAAGAGTTTTAATTCCTGGTGCTATTGTAAATAATAATATATATTTTCTTAATTTCAACTTTTGATTGTTCATTTCTAGTATATAGGAAGGCAGTTGACTTTTTTTAAATATTCACTTTGCATCTTATGATCTCATTATATTTTTTAATTAGTTCCAGTTTTTTTTTAATAGATCCTGTGAGATTTTCTATACAATCATGTCATCTGCCAACAAAGACAGTTTTTCATCCCTTCCCAATCTGTATACTTTTATTTATTTTTCTTGTATTTTTTGCACTAGCTAGAACTTCCAGTATTATGGTGAATAGGGGGTAAGAATTCAGGCTTTCATCATTATGTATGATGTTACTTGTATGTTTTTGTAAATGTCATCAAGTTGTGGAAGTTCTCTTCCTAGTTTACTGAGAGTTTTTTCAGGAAGTGTTATTGGCTTTTGTCAATTGCTTTTTCTGATTTAATTGATATCAGCATACGGCTTTTCTTCTTTAGCATGTTGATGCAGTGAATTACAATGATTGATTTTTTAATATTGTCAGATTTCCATACCTGGAATAAATATCATTTGGTCATGGTATATACTTCTCTTTATACATTGTTGGATTCAATTTGTAGTATTGTGTGAAGGATTTTTTCATCTATATTCATGAGAGATATAGGACTGTGGTTGTCCATTCTTATAATGTCTTTATGTGGTTTCTCTATTAAAGTAACATTGTTCTCTTTGAACGATTTATGTGTTAGGATGTGTTTCCCCTGCTGTTATTTTCTGAAAGATATTGTGGAGAAACTGTACTACTTCTTCTTTAAATGCTTTGTAGAATTAACCTGGGAAACCAGTTGGTCTTGGTGCTTTCTTTTTTGCAAGGTTATGAAGTATTGTTTAAATTTCTTCAATATATATATAGGGCTATTTGGGTGCTCTATGTCCCTTTGCATGAGTTTTGGTAGTTTGTGTCTTTGCATAAATTATCCATTTCATCTAAGTTATCAAACTTATGGTCAAAGAGTAGTTCATACTATTCATTTTCTATCTTTTTAATGTCCATGTGATCTGTAATGATGATCCCTTTTTCATTTCTGATATTATTAGTGCCTATTTTCTTGGCTAGCCTGCTGGATTTCTTTTTATGGAGTTTTAAAATCATGAATTAGATTTCTTTAATAGTTATAGGGTTATTCAGATTATCTATTTGTATTTGTGTAAATTGTAGTAGTTTTTGTTTTTCAAGGAATTTTTCCATTTCAGTTCATTGTCAAATTTATGTACAAAAACTTGTCCACAATTTCCCCTTATTATCCATTTGCTATCTACAGGGTCTGTAGTGATAGACCCTGTTTCATTCCTGATACTGGTAATCTGTGTTTTCTCACTCTATGATTTGTTAGTCTTGACAGACTTTATCAATTTTATTGATCATTTCAAAGAACCAACTCTTTAGTTGACTTTCCCTATTGTTTTTCTGCTTGCAAGTTCATTTATTTCTGCTCTAAGTTTTATCATTTCTTTCCTTCTTCTTGCTTTTGGCTTAAATTGTTCTTCTTTTTCTAGTTGCCTGAAGTAGAATATTAGGTTATTGATCTTTCTACTTTTCTAGTATTTGCATTTAATGCTATAAATTTCCCTCTAAATGCTTCTTTCAGAGCATCCAACAGATTTTGATAAGTTGTATTTTAATTTTCATTTATTTAAACATATTTTTAAGTCACAATAGGCATATTTTGAACACTGAAATAACAATATGGCAATGCAATTTTCTTATAGCGATACTTCTGGACTCCTGAGAATAACCAAGAGTTTGCAGTGTCACATTTACTTCCCTAGGGTAATGAGTCACAGCATTTTCTCATGGTACCTGCTACAATTCTGTTTGACTCACAATTCTATGTCTAGAAGGACACAGCACTAGCACTGTGACTTCAGCAGTGAGACACAGAATTAGGATTGTTCTGATGCTCAGTGACTAAAGAATTTACTTGACAACTAGGCTAGGTTGTAGAAACTGGCCTGGATATTGCTATAGAGAAATTTATTGGATGGGACCAGCATCTAAAATAAGTTTTATATAAGTAAAGGAGATTGCCCTGGAAAATGTGGGTATGCCTCATCCAATACTTGGAGACCTTAATACAAAGAATTGTGGGTCCCTGAATGAGAAAGAATTTGCCTCAAAACTAAACCCTCCATTCCCTCCTGAGTTTCCAGTCTAAGAGAGTAGGACTTTACAACATCACTCTTACTGACCTGCCTATAGAATTCAGACTTGCCAGCCCTCATGATTGTGTGAGCCAATTCCTTATAACAACTCTTTTAATATGAATATACTTATATCCTGTTGATTCTACTCCTCTGGAGAACACTGGCAGATATACCTTCTAAAGGAAACCTTTGGTCAAAATGTTAACCCAGGTGCAATCTGTCATTTCTGCCAAACAGCTTCAAGAGGAGATACTCCCAATGATAAGTCAGATGGACTTGGGGCTCTTCCTGAGTTCCCATACTTACTAGCTGTGTGATTTTGATACTTTCTGAAGGAAAGGTGAGGCATGGAGGTGCTTCCTCTTTTTGATCGTGAGGAAGATAGAATTAATTGCCTCTAATTTTGTCATAGCCACATTTGTTGCTGTCCTCTATTACCCATGTAAGGTTTTCCCTTAAAGCTTATCTGTTTGCGCCTTTTATTTGACTTTGTTTCTCCTTGTGTGGCTTATATGTGTTATATATGTGTTTTTATATGTTATGTTTTTTCACTTTTTTAAAATTTTATTTTATTGAGATTATTCACATATCATGCAATTATCCAAAGATCCAAAGTGCACAATCAATTGCCATGATACCATCATACAGCTGTGCATCCATCACGACAATTAATTTTTTTCCAATTTTTAGAACATTTTCATTACTCCAGAAAAGAAATAAAGATAAAAAAGAAAACTCAATTTCTCCCCTACCCTTAACCATCCCCCCTCCATTATTGACTCATGGTATTGGTATAGTACATTTATTACTGTTGATGAAAGAATGTTAAAATACTGTTAACTGTAGTACATAGTTTGTGATATTTTTTCCCTATATACTCCTCTATTATTAGCTTCTAGTTACAGTGTCATACATTCATGAAAGAGATTTCTAATATTTGTATAGTTAATCACAGACATTGTCCACCACAAGATTCACTGTTTTATACATTCCCATCTTTTAAACTCCAACTGTCCTTCTGGTGACATACATAACTCTAAGCTTCCCCTTTCTACCACATTCACACACCATTCAGCACTGTTAATTATTCTCACAATAACGTGTTACCATCACCTCTATCCACTTCCAAACACTTAGGCTCACCCTAGTTGAACATTCTGCTCATAATAAGCAACCACTCCCCAATCTTTAGCTCTGTTCTATATCCTGTTAACTTATATTTCATGTCTATGTGTTTATATATTATAATTAGTTCATATCAGTGAGACCATGCAATATTTGTCCTTATGTGTCTGACTTATTTCACTCAATGTAGTGCCCTTAAGGTTTCTTCATCAACCCTTGTTTTTTAAAGATGGTTTTGTTCACCCACCATACATTCCATCTAAGTAAACAATCGATGGTTCCTTGCATAGTTACATATTTATGAATTCACCACTATCACCACTATGTATATAAGGACATCTCCATTTCTTCCAAAAAGAAGGAAAAAGAGTCAAAGAAGGTAGAGAGACAAAAGAAAAAGAAAAAGAAAGAAATTTAAAGAAACATGACAGCTAAAAAGTAACAAAAGGAAAGATAGAATTAAACTACAGTAGAATGAACAAGTCAGACAACATCACCAATGCCAAGAGTCCCATACCCCTCCCTTATGTCCCCCCCTTATAGGCATTTAGATTTGGTTTATTGCCTTTGTTATGTTAAAGGAAGCATAATACAAAGTTTCTGTTAACTATAGTCTCTAGTTTGCATTGATTGTATTTTTTCCCCAACATCACCCTATTTTTAACATCTTGCAAGTTTGACATTCATTTGTTCTCCCTCATGTAAAAACATATTTGTAATTTTATCACAATTGTTGAGCAATCTAGGTTTCACTGAGTTATATAGTTCCCATCTTTATCTTTCCTCTTCTGGTATCCCACACACTCCTAACCTTCCTCTTTCAACCATACTCACAATCGTCTTTCTTCAGTGTACTTACATTGCTGTGCTACCATGACCCAAAATTGTGTTCCAAACCTCTCACTCCTGTCTTTCCCTATCTGTCTGTAGTGTTCCCTTTAGTATTTCCTGTAGCGCAGGTATCTTGTTCACAAACTCTGTCATTGTGTGTTAGAGCATATTTTAAACTTTCCCTCATATTTGAAGGACAATTTTGCCTGGTATAGGATTCTTGATAGGCAGTTTTTCTCTTTCAGTATCTTAAATATATCACATCCCTTCCTTCCTGCCTCCATGGTTTCTATTGAGAAATCTGCACAAGTCTTATCCAGCTTCCTTTGTATGTGATGGATTGCTTTTCTCTTGCTGCTTTCAGGATTTTCTCTTTATCTTTCATGCTTGATTATCTGATTATTAGTTGTCTTGGCATAGGCCTATTCAGATCTATTCTGTTTGGGGTACACTGTGCTTCTTGGCTCCATAATTTTATGCCTTTCATAAGAGATGGGAAATTTGCATTGATTATTTCCTCTAGTATGACTTCTGCCCCTTTTCCCTTCTCTTCTTCTGGGACACCCATGACACATGCATTCATCCACTTCATGTTGTCATTTAATTCCCTGAGATGTTGCTCATATTTTTCCACTGTTTTCCCTATCTGTTCTTTTGTGTGTAGGATTGCAGGTGTCTTGTTCTCCAGTTCCT